>NC_086333.1:24307183-24919022 GCF_032445375.1 Bacillus rossius redtenbacheri
TCTATTAGTGTTTCTCAGATGTCTCAGAGCTTATTATTTGACTGAGTAATGGATGTTTATTTTTTGAATTCCACCTGGTAAATATATTGCAAGTGCTACTTTTGTAGAAGCAATTCACTAATTAAATGTAACTCCAAATAAAATGTAATGTCTCATTAGGTAAACAATCCTTAATGCAGAGATTGGTTTCTCAGAAATAACCAGAAGCACCACGGGAATAATCAGGAGCCTACGGAAAAACCATCAAAATATTGACAAGTATAATTGTAAATTGGGATTTTCAATATGTCGACCGTAAAAATAAGTGCAACGTTAGAAGTAGGGCTTTCTATTCCAAAATGGCGGAATGTTCGTTTCAAAAAGTTGGAAACAAAATGGCAGAATTCGAAATGGCCACCGGGTTCAAGGTCACAAAGGCAGGTCATTAAAAATGGCCACCGTGACGTCAGAGAGGTTGCTCTTTGACCCCACTACACAACAAGCACCGGCACTAGTCCCAGTAGCCTCATTCCTAAACTACTATTTACATAGACTGTAAAATAAATCTTGATGACTTAGACACTTTATATGTAAGTTTAAGGTCAGGTACCATGAGTGAACAGTAGCATGTACTTGCAAGTGGTGCAAAACGTATAATGTTAACCTAAGCACCAATAAATAGTTTGTTTTCTATAGAAAAAAATTAAAATATGTTAAGGGATGAACAAATATTGTAAAGATATACTTGTGTTATTGCTGACTTCATATTTTTGAACGGACCGCCACTCATGCGATTCTGTCTATACTCATGCACATTCTATAGTTTCAATAAAAAGTGCTGTCAAAACTTTATTTTGTTAAAGACTGTAGAGAAATATAAATGTGACCATAACGTTTACTGCAACAAAGTTTGTGCACTATTCTGAAAATGTATTTATATGCCTAAGGTTCCGGAGAATTTTACTTTTTTTCAAATCTTAAAAAAATTGATGTAGAATTTATTTTTTAATGACATCCACAATAATTTTCTGTTGATAAATTAGTTGGTTAGGGCTTTTGGCCATTCAGTATTCTACATTATTGAAGTAAGTAATACAGGATAATGAGGTAACTGTGTACAAAAAATATATATAGTGAGGAAAATATATGTAATAATTTTTTTTAATGCGCCATATAAACTAATCAAAATATCTGATTTTAAGAAAAAATTTGAAAATATCTGGTAAACCTTCATTTGCAAAAGCATTAAATGGTATATTAAATGGTTTAATATGAAAAAGTTACATATATATCACTGAACATGAGTTTTCATTTAGCACTTGAAAGATTTGTATTTATTATAATTAATATAATATTTTTTTTATTAATTGATGTTTCTGTATGAGCTGTGTGAATATTTGTTTGTTGTAGTCTACTCAAGTCGTCTATGGATAGCTATAGCTTTCAGTTGGGGAAGCAGAGTGGAAATGTATCCAACAGCTCTTTGATCATCTCATTGAGTCCATGCCACAGAACATACATCATACTCCAGGACGGTTACACTGACACCATATCCCGTCTCATGTCAATAACGATCATATCCTTATGTATATGTCAGCATATCATACTGAATTGCAAGTCTCTGTAATGAATGTGGTATTTACTCTCTAATTATTTTGGTCTCATCATCTAATCATTTTTAACAGTGTAGGTACCTATACATAGCTTGTTGGGCAATACTTGACGTATTAAGCCTGTGTGATTACGTAACAATTAGTTGAGTGTATGGAATTTTATAGGCTAATAAATGTTGCTTTTTAGATAATAAGTAGTTATATTTTTACTAATGCCTATTGTATCTAATTGGTTTCTAATGGATGATTGATCAAATTATACATTTCTTGTAATGTTATCTACTGGGTGTAAAAAATTACTATCTTAACTTACAGGGATGAATAAAAGGAATCAAATTAGGTATGTGTTATTAAACAACGATATGTCGGAATGTGATTATCCTTTAACATGCTTCAATAAAATATCTGCAACTATCAGATGCAAAGGCCTGATACATGTGCTGTGGATAGTTAGCAGCTGAAAGCACCCGAGCTCTTCCTGAATTTCTAATTCAGTCTCATAAACAAGGCTGTTGGTTTGTGCAAAGGTAATGATTGCATGCAACATTTATTAATTCATTTATTATATTTCCTATTGATTTGAATGGTATATTTTACCCGAGATAAAGGGGAAAAAATAAGTTATTAACTGCAGCAAACAACAATTTTGAACGTAAATGGAAAAATGGAACATTACATTAGTAGTGTAGAATAGGGGCTTTGAGCACAGGGTTCAGTGTGTGGTGCTTGGTGCCTGTCCGCCATCTAAAATTGTGACGTCATTTATGGACTCATTTTCTCAAAATGACTCAAAATTCCTAAAAAATTCCCGTTTTCGTGGCAAAAATTCCCGTTTTGAGGAAAGTTTCTAGTTATTGTCCTTAAAAATGCCAACGGCTTGAGGCTTAAGCATCCATATCTACAGCCTCCGATAAGCCTCTGACGACATTATGGATTATTTTTTCACCATTTCAAATTCCGTTATGGCCGCCATCTTGAAAATCCGTAATTTTTATGCTATAAATCGGGAAAAATTCTAAAATATATAAAAAAATAATTAATCAAATTTTAATCAAAATAATTTAATAAATGCTCTTATGTCAAAGAGTTCTCAGTTTGAACCCAGTGAGGTCAAAATAAAATACAAATGCCAGGTCCTTCCTCCACAGAAGCCGTCGGCAAACTGACCCACCACTAGTGTCAAGGTATATATCCACATCTAGTATGGTGTCATGTCCGCCATCTTGAAAATCAGTAATTATTGTCCGATTTTAATAAAAAATTCTAAAATTTATAATAAAATTGAAATAATAAAAATTTTATAAAAATTATTAAAAAAAAGCATTGCACATTTTGTTACAGTCGCCATCTTGGATTCTAGAAATGCTGCAAATTTCGTTATGCCCACCATGTTGGATGTGTATGACAATCATTGTGTGTTTTTTCACAGACACCATCTTGGATTCTAGATCGTTGCACTTTTCGTAATGGCTGCCATCTTGAAAATCCATAATTTTTAACTAGAAATTTGGAAAAAAAATTTAAAATTCATAAAAAATTATTTTGTCAAATTTTAATCAAATATTATTTCAAAAACGCACTTACGGACTTGGTTCAAACCTAGTAAGGTCATAAAAATTACGATAAATCCTTCCTCCACAGACTCCACCAACTTACCATCCACCAATAATGCCAAGGTATATATAGTCAGCTAGTACGACGACATGTCCGCCATTTTGTTTTCGTCTCCTGCAGGCCATCTTTTTTTCGTCTCCTAGAGTGCACTACCATCATGTTAGTTTGATTTTCGTCCACTATAGAGCAGTATTCATTTATTATTACTGAGGCGCCCGCCATCTTGAAATTTGGACACCAACTTGGAAATTTGTATTTATTGACCTAGAAATTCGGAAAAAATTCCAAAACTCATCGAAGAAATCATGGATTAATTTACTGATTGAATCGATTTGTTCATGTTCTTGGTGTAGTAGTTGATCAATGAAAATAATTTGATTTCATGTAAAAATAAAAGTATCAATAAATAATGTTCAAAATCCTAAAAGCAGCATAGGTTCCTAATCTACCAACCTCCAGTAAGCCTATGTCCATCATCATGAAAATTCTATTAATTAACCTAGATATTCGGGAAAAACTCCAAAATTCATAAAAAAAATCACTCGTTAATATAACAATTCAATCGATCGATTCCTGTCCTTGGTTAGATACTTGGTCTATGTAAAAATATAAGTTTAGTTAAAAGCATAATAATTAAATTAGAATTATCATAAAGATTACAGGTTCGAGAAATAAAGCAACACAAATTCAAATAAAAAATTTATTGCATAAATTCTACAAATACAAACAAGTGAATTACTAGCATTTCTCGATAACTACAGTCTTATTAGAAGGCAAAACAAGTCCTTTGCACGCCTTGACATATGTTTTTGAGTAAGTTTTGTATAACAGTTGATTAACCAGACATGTCTATTCAGTAGCCAGACATGTAATCAGCGTCCAGGAGCATTCAGTTTGTGGCCGTGATGACCAGTTAACAGTTAGGCTTGTCCAGTCAGCAAAAAGGCTGAACCAGTTGGTGGCCAGAAATGTATTTGGTGGTCAGGCACGACCAGTAGGTGACAATACGCGCCCAGTCGGTAGCCAGGCATGTCTATCAGCAGTCAAAGGTATTTTTTTCGCATATACTCGACGATCATTTTAAACATTTCATGTACAAAATCATACGCATAGGCCAAGCGTCACCTAACCATAAAGTAATATACAACGATATGCGATCAAAATTTTAAACAGGTCATGTTCAATGTCACAATATAATATCAATGGTCTCCGAACCATGAAGCCAACCATGTCCTGTGTAAAGACTTATCGATTCTCATTAGTTGTCATAAAGAAAAATTTGACATGGTGTGATACGATCTCATCACATGAATACGATTTAGACTATATGTGATTGGCTCCAACTGCACCATTTGCTCCAAAAGCTACAATGCTCCAAACCTCCAAAGTTTCCATAAACTCCAAGTGCTCCAAATGCCCCAATGCTCCAATTTTTCCAAGAGCTCCAAAGTTCCAATTGCTCCAAAGTTCCAACAGTTCCAATTGCTCCAAAGTTCGAACAGCTTCAATTGCTCCAAGTGCTCCAACGGCTCCAAGTACTGCAACTCCGCCATCTACATTGAGCTCCAAATGATTTTAATTACATTTTTTGAACGAACTTTGCCTGATTCCTGGTATGATATTATTACTCTCCCTTTTTGGCTGTCAATGGTGATGATTTTTACATCTTTAACTTAGAAATTGTAATACGAAAACTCGGCATTAGATAGAAAATCAGATTTCGAGAAATGAATCAACCACTTTTGAAATCCATAATTTTTTTTTTTTCAATTTTATACACATGCAATGAATACAAGTCATTGATGTATGTAGCCAGCTTCACTCTGTTTTTTGAGTATGAAGGATGCTTCTTTGATGTGCGAATAGTTTCCTGTACAAAGCGAAGCATGTAGAAGTCTTAACCTGTCAACCAAAATGTAAGGATCTTTCCATGTTGCATAATTAATATATTCTGTTTTCATCTTCCTGGAATTTTCATAATAAACATTATTATGATCTCTGGATTATTCCATTTTATCACCAGCCTCTTGGTAAATTTCGTCAACGGCCCATTGATCATCACCAGCTTGGTAAGAATAATTTATTTTAACACCTCGTTTCCATCGTTTTGGTCTCATTGCATCATCACAGTCTTCGAACTTGTGAGCTTCAGGTACGACACATATTCCTCGATAATGTAAGCTTCAGATGTTTCATAACAGTCTTCGTCCTTGTCCGATTCAGTTCGTAATCCGTTGTTCGCATTTTCATATACACGAATATATATCGGTGTAAATATCTTTTCATTTCTCATGAAGTTGCTACATTCTTCGTTAGTTTTAAATTTTTAATTATCATCGTGATCTTAGATAGTATTTATAGCACTAGCATTTTTTCATTCTTCGTAATCATTATAGTCGTCTAATATTTTGCCGTTGTCATGTTAAACTATCGTCCGTCAACCGACTTTACAGACAACCAATTTTTTAAAAATTTTATTTTTGATATTAATTTCACAAATTTTTTAATTTTTTTTTTTTTTTAGTTTTAAATGATTCTTCCTTTTCTCTTTATGTGTAGTTTAAAGTGAAAAACTTCTACCCCACTTCCCTGAACTAAGCAAAATCACGTGAAACTTCTCTACTTGCAGCTTTTAATACATATTTTAAATAATGGTAATTTTCCAGAGAAGGTTTTATAACTTGAAAAAAAAAAAGTTCTTAAAAATATATTTCTTGAATACTACTTGTCCTGAAAATTGCCGTTAAGTATTTTTTATGTTGCTAACCTAAACTAACCGTACATTTATAAAAGTTTATAGGATTTTTAATGCAGATTGCTTAACCTAAGTAATAGTGGAAACCATTGTATAATGTTTGAAATAAAACTTGCCGTAACTAACCAGCTATTCATACGATTTAAAAGTATTTTTAATGTAACTTACCAAACCTAACTAACCATGAAATAAATAATTTTACAGTATTGTTGCTAACCTAACGTAGTCAACATTTTATTCAAATAGTGAACTACCGGTAAACTACTTAAAATCTCACATTACAAATTTACAGAAACATTAAATATCAGGATTGGAACCTAAAAATACCACTATAAAAGTTTATTTTATCTTTTCCAGGAAATTATAACCATTATTACCTCAAGAACACAGGTAAAACCTAGTCCGAAACATAAAGATTGACATTTCAAATTATTACACAATTTTTGTTATTGCTATTAACTTACAATTGCAGAAACTTATAATAAAATTTACAACAAAGTTTTGTTTTCCGTTTACAATTAATGCTTCAGCACATGTTCTGATATGTTCATGATATTTCCGAAGATGACATAAGTTCATCAAAAATACAAGAATACATAAAAATTAATGTGGCAATATGAGATACATTTGGTGGCTAAATGCTAAATAAAAAGTTGTAGTAATCAACAGTTACTAATAATTCAGTTAACAGTATAATGCATATGTATCTATCCTTTATTTGTAAGTAAGATACAGTTTAAAGAACCAATTAAAAATAAAACCTTTATGTAATAAAATTTTGTTCAGCTGTTTAAGCCTAGGTCTGCACAAAAAGTCAAGTTAAGCTACGTACGAAAATTAATTTTACCATTCATTAAACCCTACGTAGGCCCTACCTTGTTTTGTGGGTAGCTATTGTTACTATTTTTTTTCAAATACGCTTAATTATGCCAAGTTATAGTTTTTAAAGGAAGTTTATTAATGTATGGAATAATTTTTTTCTTTTGAAATTATTTTGTTTGCAATATTACGTACAGTTAGGTATTTTCTCAGTTAAAATTATCAAACTACCATGAAAACTCGTTAGATAAGCACTCATATCGTCATTAGTACATCCAACGTGACATTTGTGCGCAGAACGAGAAAATATTTGTTTGCGCATCGGTTCAACCCCGTGTACTTAGGCTATATACTAAATATATATATATATATATATATATATATATGTATGTATGTATATGTATATATATAATTTTGTTATTGAAAAAAGTAGTATACATAAAGATATTTGTCCCCGGGTGCTTAGTTTCTCTCGACGGTCCTGGACACGACTTCTATGAATGCCATTGTTCAGCAGGCTTAAGGCCTCAACAGCCACATTAGCATGCTGGCTTCTCCGTCCTTATTGGCAAGAAGTTTTGCGCATTCGTTTCGCTGTAGGCTAATATAAACATACTTCTGCTCGTTGCTCTTTAGCTATTCGGCTACAGTTTTTATTCTGGAGAAATCTGAACCAAAGAGAAACACCCCTCCAAACCGAATCTGATGACGAGCAACCGCAGATGAGACGTGTCAGGAGTCAGGACATGGCACACAAGTGACAAATGCTCACATAGACAAGAGTGTGCGCATCGCAGGTGCCGCAAGTGCCAACGCACCACCACTAGGATAAACATAGTTTATGTTTTTACTGGCAGTACTATTTAATTTTCTTGAAAAATGTAATTAAAAACAGAATTTCTATAAAACTGTTTTCCAGCCCAGTTAAAGAATTACTAATAATCATACATATATTATATATTGTATAAATATAAAACCATAAATATATACACAAAAAAAATCGAAACAAACAATAGGAGTAGTATGTTTTGGTATGTCCGGCGCCAGGGTCCAGGGTGAGGTGCCGAGGTGCCGACCGCCATATTGGATTGTGACTTCACGGCGGCCATCTTGGATGTGTGTGACCTTGACCTTTGACATTGTCCTTGACACCGTCGGCCATTTTGGATCCGCCATCTTGGATCCGCCATCTTGGATGACGTCATTTTGTTTTCTCGAACATTCCGGCATTGTTTTTCCGCCATTTTGAATTATGACGTCACCGCTGCAATTTCCGTTACTGCCGCCATCTGTAAAATCTTTATTTATTATCCGATTTTAATGAAAATTTTTTTTAAAATTATAAAAAAATTTTATTAAAAAAATTTTAATGAAAAATATTTAAAAAACAAACATTTACGACATTAAGCTCGGAGTCCTCGGTTTGTACCCGACGAGCGCAAAACAATAAAAATGGCGACCGAACCTTCCCCCCGTGGTGGCTGCTGGCAGACTGACCCCCACCACTTGTTAACATGTACATATACGAACTTACAACAACCCCCCACCCACCTCGCCTCACCCCTCTCCTAAAAATTATTATTTCTCGCACATGACGATACACCACTCCCCCACCACCACTTTTCTAATTTATTAATTTTTTTTATTTTTTATCGCAATAACCACCCTCCACTACTACTCTAGTTTTTTCCCCTTTCTCTCAGTACCCTCATTCCCACCCCTTCCCCTTCACCACTAATTCGTTTTAGGGTATAAATACCAGCTGCAGGACCCGGTAGCCTTCAGTTTTGCAGTAGCTCCCAGCCAAAAAAAGATGTTCACATGTTGTGCGAGCGGAGCAAAGATCTTGTCGGCCATCTTAGCTTATGGTAAAGTGCGCACGCTTGCAGCACTGGATAAGAAGCTGGAGTTGCCGTACTTACCTAAAGAGTTTCTCCTGGTCTACGCCCCTCACGAGATAAGGTACGTGTACAAGTCCCTACCGGTGTACCTGCAGCTAGATGAAGACATTCAAGATTGTTCGCCGTGCACCGAGTGCGACAGAGGAAGCTCCAGCGTCCCCGACACGCCGCACATGAAGTCATGGTGCAAGAAGCGACGAGATGCGTGCAGGCAGCAGCAGCCTAGATCCTAGGCGCCGTGCCACAGTCGGCATCTAGGTACCACTCCAGCATTTCTGCAGAGCCAGCATCTTAGCCACGTCACTCCAGCCTCGTCGTATGTGTAACTGTGAATAATGACAATATGACACTCTTTCTTGTCAACGTTCAGTGTCTTACGTCCCAAAAGGGGCCCGTAGTAAAGAAACTGTCCGTGACGTCCGTCATCGGAGGTGACGAAGTCAAGACGAGCGTATACATTTTTAAACTACCGTTTGACTGGTGTGATTTAGACAGAAAGTCACAAAGCGAGAATCGTAACTGACATATGAAGTGAACGGACTCTCGCGGAATGAAGGTGATTTAGACAATCACAAACTTACAACTGTGCTGTCGGACATCGTCGAGCCTGAAGACGACGTTGTTTACGTCCTTGGTAATGAACAGAAACGTATTGTGAGTGATTTGTGTAGTGCCAAAGTAATTGACCTACGTAAACAAGGCAACTGTCCTTTCAAAACACTGTTAAAGACTTACGGAATCCAAATTGAAAAGTGTGATAAATTTTATAATGGTTTCCACTGTGCACATTGTATTAGTCAGTTACTGAAGCTGTGGCTCTATGAACATCCTTATTACTACAGTGAAGATTAATTTTTTATTCCTTTTTGCAATTGAAAATATTGTTTCCTATGTCATCAGCTGATGTGGGGGTGATGAAATGATGTAGGGGAGAGTCTGCTAAAACGGGATGGTATGGTAAAACAGGATACTGGCCTCATTTCACTAGGGAGTGCTGCGATCTATCGATAGATGTATGAACTGTTTACATTTCGTGCCGGTGGTCAGCGGAAAGTGCACAGAGTGTAAAGAAACACGTTCATGTTTCGTGCCGAGTTGAAAGTTTAAAAACATGATGTTATACTAAATTATTTCGAGTGTATCGAAACTTCAAGAACGTATGGTACATATTTAAGCATCGTTAAGGTAAGTGTGTCATATAAATAAGTAATCGTCTGTCTTTAAATTTGTGGGACGAAAAAGTAGATATATACTGTTGTTTGGTAAGGATGCCATATTTGTCTGAATATGACGCAGTTGGACAAAACAGAATACCTCTTGGGTCGCTAAAACGGGATAGTGTCCCGTTTTAGCCATCTATTTTTCTTAGGTATTCTGCTTGTGTTTTTTATATTTAATTATTTTGTTCTTCTGTGTTTAAAGATTTGGACTCTGTTATTTGTTTTCAGATTGGTTCCTAAATATGGGAAAGTACAAAAGAACATCTGAGCGTCAGTCATGGGACGAGGAGAACATGCGACAAGCCATTAATTCTCTCCTTAAAGGGGAAATAGGATATCTGAAACCGTCTAAAGAATACAGTGTTCCACTTAGTACTTGGCTAGATTTACGAAAGTAAAGAATGGAAAATCTCCATTGAGACTTCTGCTGATAAAGGTAGGATCTATCTCATCTGGTGAATGAGGTGTCCTTGTAACTGCAGAAACCTGCATGAGCGCTGCAGGCAATTACATGCATGTTTGTATTCCCTACGCAGAGAGCAAAACCCTAACTTCTGGATGACGCACCTCCTGGAAGTACTGCTGCTTATCATCCTTCAGGATGGATGCAGAAAAACATATTTTTAATGTGGTTTAAGGATTTCGTAAAATTTTCTCAGTGTACAAAAGAGAAGCCAGTATTATTGCTGTTGGATGGACATGAAACTCCCACAAAGTGTATAGAGTTGCTGAATATTGCACGAGATAATAATGTAATTTTACTGTGCTTCCCACCCCATACCACACACCATCTGCAGCCGCTTGATGTTAGTTTTATGGCTCCTTTGAGCACATATTACTCTTCTGAAGTTCAAAAGTGGCTGCAGATGCACCAAGGAAGACCAGTGACGATTAACCAGATAGGTAAACTGTATGGTGCAGCATTCATGAAAGCAGCGAGTGTTCAGACTGCTGTTAACGGTTTCAGGAAAACAGGGATATATCCTTACAACCCGGACGTCTTCCCAGACTGGATGTTTGCGCCTGAAGTAACAACAAATAGACCATTTGATGCCGACAGACGAATGGAGCAAGAAACACCAGAATCTTCAACTGCCCCTGAAACTTCAACTACAGTTGTACTGCGAGCTACAGAGGTGTCTCAAATGCAACCACCTAACGAACCTGCTAATCAGCCGACTCCTTCTAGACCTACGTCATCTCACTTGTTTGACAACTGCCAACCTAGTTGTTCCGCTTCTGCTTCTAGCTCACCATCCAATTTTACTGTATCCCCGAAGGACATTCTCAAAATACCGCAAGGCCAACGAAAATACAACACGAATGACAGAAGGCGAGGCAAAGCGGCCATATTAACCTCTTCGCCTTACAAGAATAAATTGGAAGACTCTATTAAGGCTAGCGCTGCAAAAGAAGGAGTCATCAAAAGAAAGAAAGTGGCAACTAAGTGTGATTCTGCAATAATAAATCTAAAGAATGCACCTCCAACCACCACCACCAACAATCGAAGAATTCTGCAAAGAAACCAGAAAAGCTACATGATGAGAGCAGTTCAGAAGATGAAGATTAAGTAAGTGACGAGGCATGCATATATTGTAATGAATTATTTTTTAATTCAAAAGCTGAAGAAGGTTGGATTCAGTGCGGCCAGTGTCAAGGTTGGGCTCATGAAGCCTGCAGTGGCATAGAACCCGAAGAATGTGATGCATATATATATATATGTGTGTGTTTTCTGTCCTAAATAAGCAGCTTAATCACTACAATGTTTAAAAAACCCAGGTTGTAGCAATCCAAGGTCCAAACATGTTACTTTTTATTGAAAATATATGTGTTATTGTATTGTTACGATTTACCTGCGGGGGTTCGTAAAGGATAGCCCAATTAATAGATTTTATTTCACACACACAGTTTTATTTATTACCACTACTTGTCACTTACAAATAATCTTCTAAATTGGCAAATAATTAACTACACTTAAAGAAATGCCAATTCCCCAGTCACTCGTTTCACACACCTCGCTGGGCCACACTTCCGGCGCAACTCTGACCGCAGCACCCCTCGTGGGTCTCCGCCGCGGGACTCCGTCGCCGCACTCCGCCGCCGCCGTCACACCCTTCGCCGAGATCCCACACGACGCCTCACTCGGAACTTCACTCGGCTCCGCCGCGCCCGCGACTCTATCGCCCGGAAACTCCGCCGCGGGAAAACTCCCGACTCCACTGAACTTACTCACTCCCTGCCCTGGAACCTTCGTCCAAGGACTTCGCCACTCTGCCGCACCTGCGGCACTATCGCCCGGAAACTCCGCCGCGGGAGAACTCACTCAGTCACCGACTGACTGACTGACTCGAAGGTCGGCCCAACCTCCTTAAATAGCCCTTGGGTTCCCATCCAGAACAATCGGGCATGTCTCCGAGATATCTCGCGACCTTCGCCGTCGAAATGCCCAGAAACGCGTCGTTAGTCCTCGAAGGACGCGGTGGCTGCTCTAAGAACGCCGATAAAGGCGTCTGAGTCCTTTTATTCCGCAGTGCGGCCTCTTTTAAGTAACCCGATCTGAGGCAGGTGCGCGCTGCGACGGTCAGGATGTCGCGCGATAGTATGACACGATATACCAGGGAGAGGATGCAGGTGGAAGGGGGCGCAGACAGGCCGAACGAGCGTGGCGACGCCAGCACTGCAGCCAAGCGCGATCGTAACAGTATGTACTAGACAATATAATAAGTTATATGAGTTTAGTGATTCAGTTTATATAAAATATTGCATGAACTGCTTGGCTTAAATTAGTATCCCATTTTATCCACCTAGTCTGCCAAAGCAAGATATTTTCCCATTTTCCAAACAAAAAAATTTATTGCAATAAATATTAAATTTTACATGATGATCATTTTTTTTTACTGAGGACATACAAAAAAGAGCTCACACAAATTATTTATTATATTTCCCAGCTCATTAAAAAAAACTATGGACAGTCTAACACTAAGTATCCTGTTTTACCATACTCTCCCCTAAATAAAATATATAAACCAATGTATTTGTCTGTTTTTTACCTTTATTACAGTAAAGTTTATTTCAGTGCGTGAAGTAAAGCCTATTAATCCCACTCTTTAAAAAAAATAGTATGCAGAAAAAATATTAAAATATAATAATGTTAAATAAACATTTTTACTGTTTTCAGCAATTTAATTCCAAGCATACATTATAAAAAAAATTTTTTCATCAAAATAAAAATAAATCAGCAAATAAAAAAAGAAAAGGTATTAGTACTATAGAAATAAAACTTAAAGTTTAAAATTTTACAGATATATATTATCGGTAATATATATAGGTACATTTAAATATATTTATTTTGTTATTTTTCATGTGTGAGTATGTAGATTCACAGGTGTCTCTCTCTCCCAGCAGCCCACGCTCGCTCCGCCGTCTCTCTCTCCATCTCGCCGGCTCTCCGCCTCACACCGAATCTCTCTCTCCATCCCAGCAACCGCTCACTTGCTAAATACTTAAAAAGAATATTAGTCATTAAAACAAAAAACTTGTATCGCAGCTCTCTGCGGTTGGAACGGGCTGGAGACCGACACCGCTAAACAGACTTGTCACGCACAAGCCCCTTTCCTTCATACGCAGTATACTCCACATATGTATACAAAGTACTTATTAACGTCTTTTATTTAGCAGTGGCCCATTACAACGATGCAAGCTCACCAGAAAGAACTACCATATAATACATTGACACAAAGCACGTGCTTAAAATAACATATGCCACATACCAACGCTGAAATTGCCCAGTAACAACAATGTATCAACGCCAAAACCATGTATGTCAACGACTGAGGACCTCAGCGGCGTAACAGTCCCGCGTTGACACCATCGGCATGACACCGTCGAAGTAAGGAGCCCAACGTCATGACTCCATCGATGATAGGAGCCTATAGTGGTGACCCCATCATCATGACACCATCGATGTTAGGAGCCCCATCGACATGACTCCATCGAAGTAAGGAGCCCAGCGATGCATAAAAAATGCATAAATCACATAAAATGCAAAAAAAAAGGAAAAATCGCATATATACTCATAAAAACGCATATAAATGCATAAAATGCAAAAATAAAAACGCATCAGTGTAAAACGCATGAGTGTAAAAAATATATGTATTGAACCAAAAACTACCTAGGTGCATAAAACCGCCACTTCCATCCCAACCAACTAAACAAAAAACGTAGCATTGCAAACAACGAGGATGCAAAACACCACCACTTACATCCCAAACAACCAACCAAAAAAGTAGCATCGCAAACAACGATGATGCATAAAACCACCACTTCCATCCCAACCAACCAACAAAAAAAAACGTAGCTACGCAAACAACGAGGATGTATAAAACCACCACTTCCATCCCAACCAACCAACCAACCAAGAGAGCGCAGCACCACAAAAACAACGTAGGTGCATAAAACCACCACTTCCATCCTAACCAACTAACCAAAAAACGTAGCATCGCAAACAACGAGGATGCAAAACACCACCACATCCATCCCAATCAACCTACCAATAAAAAACCCAGTTCCACAATCAATGCAGGTGCAAAAACGTACCCTCACCATCTCCACCACCGTCAAAGCCCATCGATGTAAGACCTTTACCGATGTAAGAGCCCATCGACGTAAGAACTCCACCGATGTAAAAGCCAACCGACGTAAGAACTCCATCGATATCAAAGCCCATCGATGTAAAAAAAATCAATCGATGTAAAAGCCCAACGAAGTAAAAATAAATCCATCGATGTAAAAATAGCCATCGATTTAAAAAAAAACGCATTAGTGTAAAAAAACGCATCAGTGTAAAATGCATCGGTGTAAAAAAACGCATTTGAGTAAAAAAACGCACCAGGTTAAAACTTATCAGTGTAAAACACATCATTGTAAAAAAAAGCTTACATCACAAAACAACAATGATGCACAAAATTACCACTTCCATTCCATCCAACCAACCAAAAAACGTAGCATCGCAAACAATGAGGATGCATAAAACCACCACTTTTAACCCAGTCACAAACCAAAAAACGTAGCATCGCAAACAACGAGGATGCATAAACCCACCACTTCCATCCCAACCAACCAAGAAAGGGCAGCACCACAAAACAATGTAGGTGCATAAAACCAACTAACCAACCACCATCCAACCAACCAAGAAAACGCAACACCACAAAACAACCTAGGAGCAGACAAACCCAACCACAACCTAACTATCCCTAAAAATCCATCACCAAAAACAACATAGATGCATAAAACTGCCCCTTCCATCCCAACCAACCAACCAACCAACCAACCAAGAGAGCGCAGCACCACAAAACAACGAGGTAGCAAAAAAACACCACTTCCATGTTATCCAACCAACAAAAAAACATAGCATCACAAACAACGAGGATGCAAAACACCACCACTTCCATCCCAACAAACCAAGAAAGTGCAGCACCACAAAAAAAACGTAGGTGCATAAAACCAACCAACCAACCACCATCCAACCAACCAAAAAAATTCAGCACCACAAAACAACGTAGGTGCATAAAACCAACCAACCACCATCCAACCAACCAAGAAAATGCAGCACCACAAAACAATGTAGGTGCATAAAACCAACCTACCACCAACCATCCCACCAAAAAAAATGCTTGCACCACAAAACAACGTAGGTACATAAAACTAACCAACCACCATCCAACCAACCAAGAAAATGCAGCACCAAAAAACAGCGTAGGTGCAGACAAAACCAACCAACCAACCACCAACCATCCAACGAAAAAAAAATGCTTGCACCACAAAACAATGTAGGTACATAAAACTAACCAACCAACCACCATCCAACCAACCAAGAAACATTCAGCACCACAAAATAATGTAGGTGCATAAAACCAACCAACCAACCACCATCCAACCTTCCAAAAAAACGCAGCGCCACAAAACAACGTAGGTGCAGACAAAACCAATCAACCAACCACCAAATATCCAACCAAAAAAATGCTTGTACCACAAAACAACGTAGGTGCATAAAACCAACGAACCAACCACCAACCGTCCAACCAACCACCAAATGTCCAACTAACAAAACAATGTAGGTGCATAAAAAAACCATCCAACCAACCAAGGAAAAATTCCGCACTGCAAAACAACGATGCAAAGAATAAACAAAGAAAAATCAATCGATGCATAATCCATCGATGCTTAATCCATCGACGAAGGCTATGTATATTAAATCAACAGATACATGGGTGGCTACCAAGTGGCAAACACTAGTACCACACTCGTACATTGCGGTTCATATTCCTGAAGGGCCTTCTCGGCTACCGTAGCGGCCCGGGGCCCACGAAGTCCCCACAGTGCTTCACCCCTACAGAGAATACTGCGCGAAACATACGAGTATAGGCACTAATTTCAAGTTATGTAAAAAAAAATGTGTATATACATTTTCACATTTTTTTTATATTTTAGTATTTTCTTTCATAACTGTATGGCAAAGTATTTATGCCATCTTCACAAATAATTATTTTGTCGTCGTGCCATGATAGTGCTAATTTATTTGTACATTCTGGATATAATATCATATTATGTGATCATATGGACCGGACGTTTGCGCGCTTCTCCGTGTGCTGCTCCAGGACCCGAGAAAATCTTCAAACGATATTTTATTTTTCACCTCGCATTTCTGTATACTTTTGGTTCTTTTTGTAATATTATTATTGTACTTGTACGTCTAAAGTTTCGCCCTTAGGCCGACAAACTCCTCCATCGCCACCCCATTACACTCATCCTTGAACTTACCCACCACCTTTTTATTGGTGGGCGAGTAGTAGGGGTGGTCAATGGGATAGATTCATGTGTCAAATATATCCATCAGCGCAGAGTCGTCGGCCAGGTCATGGTAGAAATTGCGCGTCTTGATGTCATATGTGAAGATGTCCGTGTCCATGTACGCCAGCGTGATGTCATCCTTATATTTCTGTTTCATCACATCATAGTGTAAATTATACATCAATGTCTTGGACAAGTCCAGGACCGCGAACCCCGCATATATAGGGCAGTCAAGAAAGATGGTTTTATGTTGAAGTTATACTAGTGATAGATTTTAGTTGAAGATGGTTCGGTCCTGGAATGCTGGCTTTGCAATCACTTTTCTGAGTCTCTTCTCGCTGCACACAAGTTCCATACGTTGCCTGAAAAATTTGTTCTCTAAAAGTTTACCGAAAGAAGCATTGTTGGCAAGCTTAAAGAATTTTTTTTCAAAGTCGTTTGTAGCTGCTTGTCTTTTCAACGTATTGTTCATAATAAATGGCTCCATCCAGGCACGCTGATTGAATTCCAGGACTCTATGTATTTTTTTTTATTCGCAGTCCATGCTGAAGAGCTTGCTTCAAGTTTCTGTAGTGAACTATATAGTTTGTCTTTTGCTCGCGCGTCGTCATCAGTTTTGACTGACGCGAGTCGGGCGGGCACTGGCTGACGGGCAGGAACGGTAGATCCTTATGTTCCTCGTGGAGGGCAGACGGATACTCCACATCAACTTCAAGGATGTAGCCCATCTGCCCCTCGTCAGGTGTCGTGATCACGTCGATATCAGCGCCCACCCACTTGAAGCCGTTGGTCGGAAGAGGCAACGACATGGCCCACCCTTATAGATTGTTGGCGTCAACATACATTATATGATTTGACGGCTGGCTGGGATCGTAGGTGCGGGGAAGGCAGGTGTTGTTTGCCTTACAGTGACGCTTCACCGCTTGAGAGACCCCGTCCCTGATCCCGGCCTCGATGAACATATACATATCATAATCAGTCATCAGTTCCAGCCGTACTTGCGTCTCCTTTAACATTGCTTCGAACGTGAACCCTGGCGCGCTGACGTAGTGGCTGCAGTCAAGGCCATACGTTGATAGACACAGCTGACGAAAGCTCTCAAAAAATCGGCGAGCAGCAGTACGTCGGTCTTGAGAAACACATCACTGTAGTCGCCCAGGGCCACGCAGCCGAACTTGTCCCATACCGCTTTTGCATGTTGATAATCTTCTTCACTTATGTTGCTGTCATTTAGTTTATTGTAGAATTCTTCTTTAGGTGGCAGTTGCGGCTCGTCCAGTTTTTCCCAGCTGGAAACATAATCGTAGGGGAAAACACCTTTTCTCGTGACGAGGGACATTTCTTCCGATGTAAAATACTTTGAAGTCTCTTTGAATTTGTCGGCTGGCAGGTACGACGCAAGGGACGCCAAACTGTGAGCCATGAATCGAAAACTATCGACAAACTGTACTAAAAACTTGTCGCCCAGCTTCTTTGAAAATGTTACCATCTTCTCTTGCGTGTGGGGGATGATGAAAATTTCCTTGTTGTCGAAGCCCAGCTGTTTTATTATTAACTTCTCATCGTAGGCAAGATTGTGAAAGTAAACTACCAGTTTCTTGGGCTGCCTCCGCAGAAGGTTGCAGCTTTTGCAGGTGGCACCAAGGTACTTCCCACTGAAGTGGTCGTGGTCTCTGACTTTATAATTGTCGGTCGTAAATACTGTATTACAATAGCAGCACTGTTGGGCTGCGACGAAGCTGACATACTCTTGTGCCGTCAGTGTCGACATGGGCAGGCTGGTGTCGTAAATGTCTTTTACCTTATTTCCGATGTCAACAATCGTCCCCACGAACTTCTTCTCAGCATCGGGGCCCCTGTACAGTATAGGTTCTTGTGGCAGCGAGGAAGTGAGCGTTGCTGGGATGACGTCATTGTCGGTCTTAACGTGTATACAATAACTATATTCTTCATGTTTTTGATATGCATAAGTGCATGTTTTCTGGAGGTCCGGCTGGCATATCTGGATGGGTACTAGCAGGGCTTCATAGTCTGCATACCTTAAAATGGGCATTTTTGACATGTGATGATATTTTTTAAATTTCATGACTGATGGCTGACCATTATTTTCTGGCTTCGGCATCTCGACGTGCACGGGAGCATGGGTGTTGCAGAATTTTCTGTGCGCGTCGAGACACTGCTGACCTGACAGTCCTGAAACATGTGGCCTCTCATCGTAATAGGTAAAGCACCTCTTTCAGACATGTATTTTCTCTGTGTTGGCTGTGATCTGGGGTCTGACAAAACGTGAAAAGTTTTTTATGTAACAAAAGTGCGAGTTATTTTCTTCATTAGACAGCAGCAGGAGGTCGAAATGATGACGTTTTTTGTCCTTCCCCACACGCACCGACGTGATCTTGTTGTCCTCGTCAATGCTGTAGACGTTGATGGAAACATCGGGATTTTTCCTCTCAAAGATCTTGATTTGGTGGAGGGGGGTATGTAAATCAAGCCCTGAAAAAATTAAATTTATTTTCCAAGTCGAGGTAGCGATGGTCGACTCAGTTGACATGTTCCCCCTCCACGTACCGCGCCAGTATGGCCCACTTGAAACACATATTGTCTTCCAGGTTCTTAGGGTTTATTATAGCCTCGCGGTTCTTGATGGTGAGAGGCAGATCGATGTATGAGGAGACGCGAATAGGCACTAGCTTGTTGAAGCGGAGCTGGAGTCTCTTCACAGCAGACAAGGTCCATCCAGATCCCTTGCTGGCATAATCTACCTCTTCTTTACATATTTTCAATATACTTTCATCAATGGCCTCTTCAATATCGCTCACTTCGTAAATAGGAATATTTTTGGTTTTGAACTCTCTTTTGTCCACGCCTTCATCGAAGGGGGCCGACTTGACATAATCACACTCGAGCCAGATATTGAATTTTACTGGACCGTTTTCTTTAACTTCATAAGATATCTGATTCATCAGGTTAGTCTTCATATGGGCCATGTAAGTGCAAATATCTTTTGTCGCACCATTATTATTTTCCGCCACATATATCTTAATGTTCCGGCGGAACGCAATCTCTACCTCAACGAACCCGGTACCTCCCGCCTCCACGACTTGCTGAGCCTGGTCGGGCACACTCGCCACATATTGCGGACGAGTGCTGGGGCCGGGCTGTTGCAGGCTAGAGGTCGTGTCTACGCGCCGTCTTTTAGCGGCCAGACAATTACACGTCTTGCTGTGCGTCAATAAATTATCTTTGCGGGTAAACTCGCCCTGGCATGTAGCGCATGTAAATGATATGCGCTCAGGATTGAACAGGCACTGGCTCTTTTCATGTCGTCTGGCATGGCGACTATTTTTAAATTGCTGCCCGCAGAACTTGCACCTCGAGCCTAAGCAGTGCTTGGTGGTGGCCCGACATATTGACAGGTGACGGTTCAAATTATCCGTTCGTGAAAACGTCATTCCACATAAAATAAAAAAAAGCAGCTACAAACGACTTTGAAAAAGAATTCTTTAAGCTTGCCAACAATGCTTCTTACGGTAAACTTTTAGAGAACAAATTTTTCAGGCAACGTATGGAACTTGTGTGCAGCGAGAAGAGACTCAGAAAAGTGATTGCCAAGCCAGCGTTCCAGGACCGAACCATCTTCAACGAAAATCTATCACTAGTAAAACTTCAACATGAAACCATCTTTCTTGACTGCCCTATATATGCGGGGTTCGCGGTCCTGGACTTGTCCAAGACATTGATGTATAATTTACACTATGATGTGATGAAACAGAAATATAAGGATGACATCACGCTGGCGTACATGGACACGGACAGCTTCACATATGACATCAAGATGCGCAATTTCTACCATGACCTGGCCATCGACTCTGCGCTGATGGATATATTTGACACATGAAGCTATCCCATTGACCACCCCTGCTACTCACCCACCAATAAAAAGGTGGTGGGTAAGTTCAAGGATGAGTGTAACGGGGTGGCGATGGAGGAGTTTGTCGGCCTAAGGGCGAAACTGTAGACGTACAAGTACAATAATAATATTACAAAAAGAACCAAAATTATACAGAAATGCGAGGTGAAAAATAAAATATCGTTTGAAGATTTTCTCGGGTCCTGGAGCAGCACACGGAGAAACGCGCAAACGTCCAGTCCATATGATCACATAATATGATATTATATACAGAATGTACAAATAAATTATCACTATCATGGCACGACGACAAAATAATTATTTGTGAAGATGGCATAAATACTTTGCCATACAGTTATGAAAGAAAATACTAAAATATAAAAAAAATGTGAAAATGTATATACACAATTTTTTTTACATAACTTGAAATTAGTGCCTATGCTCGTATGTTTCGCGCAGTATTCTCTGTAGGGGTGAAGCACTGTGGGGACTTCGTGGGCCCCGGGCCGCTACGGTAGCCGAGAAGGCCCTTCAGAAATATTAACCGCAATGTACGAGTGTGGTACTAGTGTTTGCCACTTGGTAGCCACCCATGTATCTGTTGATTCTGTGTACATAGCCTTCGTCGATCGATTAAGCATCGATGTATAATGCACCAATGGATTTTTCTTTGTTTATTCTTTGCATCGTTGTTTTGCGGTGCTGAATTTTTCCTTGGTTGGTTGGATGGTTTTCTTTATGTACCTACGTTGTTTTGTTAGTTGGACATTTGGTGGTTGTTTGGATGGTTGGTGGTTGGTTCGTTGGTTTTATGCACCTAAGTTATTTTGTGGTGCAAGCATTTTTATGGTTGGATGGTTGGTGTTTGGTTGGTTGGTTTTGTCTGCACCTACGTTGTTTTGTTGTGCTGCGTTTTTTTGGAAGGTTGGATGGTGGTTTGTTGGTTGGTTTGATGCACCTACATTATTTTGTGGTGCTGAATTTTTCTTGGTTGGTTGGATGGTGGTTGGTTGGTTAGTTTTATGTACCTACATTGTTTTGTGGTGCAAGCATTTTTTTTCGTTGGATGGTTGGTGGTAGGTTCGTTGGTTTTGTCTGCACCTACGTTGTTTTGTGGTGCTGCGTTTTCTTGGTTTGTTGGATGGTGGTTGGTTGTTTTTATGCACCTACGTTGTTTGTGGTGCTGCGTTTTCTTGGTTGTTTGGATGGTGGTTGTTTGGTGGTTTTTATGCACCTATGTTGTTTTGTGGTGCTGAATTTTTTGGTTGGTTGGATGGTGGTTGGTTGGTTTTATGCACCTACGTTGTTTTGTGGTGCTGCACTTTCTTGGTTGGTTGGTTGGGATGGAAGTGGTGGTGTTTTTCATCTGCGTTGTTTGCAATGCTACGTTTTTTTGTTGGTTGGATAGGATGGAAGTGGTGGTTTTATTGCATCCTCTTTGTTTTGTTGTGTTGCGCTCTCTTGGTTGGTTGGTTGGTTGGTATGGAAGTGGCAGTTTTATGCACCTACGTTGTTTTGTGGTGCTGGTTTTTTTTTGGGTTGGTTGGATGGTTGTTGGATTTGTCTGCACCTATGTTGTTTTGTGGTGTTGCATTTTCTTGGTTGGTTGGATGGCAGTTGGTTGGTTGGTTTTATGCACCTTCATTGTTTTGTGGTGCTGCATTTTTTTGGTTGGATGGTTGGTGGTTGGTTGGTTGGTTTTGTTTGTTTGCATTCACGTTGTTTTGTTGTGCTGCCATTTCTTGGTTGGTTGGTTGGGATGGAAGTGGTGGTGTTTTCATCCTCGTTGTTTGCGATGCTACATTTTTTGGTTGGTTGGCTGGGTTGAAAGTGGTGGTTTTATGCATCCTCATTGTTTGCGATGCTACATTTTTTGGTTGGTTGGATGGGATGTAAGTGGTGGTTTTATGCATCCTCGTTGTTTTTTGGTGCAAGCATTTTTTTACACTGATTTGTTTACACCGATACATTTTAACCTGATGCATTTTTTCCCCAATTTGTTTTTTTTACACCGATGTGTTTTACACTGATGCGTTTTTTTACACCATTGCGTTTTTTTTACATCGATGGATATTTTTACATCAATGGATTTATTTTTACTTCGATGGGCTTTTACTTCGATGGATTTTTTTTACATCGATGGGCTTTGACATCGATGGAGTTCTTACATCGGTGAGCTCTTACATCGGTGGAGTTCTTACGTCGATGGGCTCTTACATCGGTGAAGGTCTTACATCGATGGGCTTTGACGGTGGTGGAGATGGTGAGGGTACGTTTTTGCACCTGCATTGATTGTGGAGCTGTGTTTAATCTTGGTTGTTTGGTTGGGATGGAAGTGGTGGTTTTATGCACCTATGTTGTTTTTGTGGTGCTGCGCTCTCTTGGTTGGTTGGTTGAGATGGGAGAGGTGGTTTTATGCATCTTCGTTGTTTGCGATGCTACGTTTTTTGGTTGGTTGTTTGGGATGGAAGTGGTGGTGTTATGCATCCTCGTTGTTTGCGATGCTACATTTATTGGTTTGTGTGTTGGTAGGGATGGTGTGGTGGTTTTATGCACCTACGTTGTTTTGTGGTGCTGCGCTCTCTTGGTTAGTTGGTAAGTTAGGATGGAAGTGGCGGTTTTATGCATCCTCGTTGTTTGCGATGCTTCTTATTAGGTTGGTTGGATGGAATGGAAGTGGTGGTTTTATGCACCTACGTAGTTTTTGGAGCAATACATATATTTTTTACACTCATGCGTTTTACACTGACGCGTTTTTATTTTTGCATTTTATGCATTTTTATGCGATTTTATGCATTTATATGCGATTTTTCCTTTTTTTGCATTTTATGTGATTTATGCGTTTTTTTATGCATCGCTGGGCTCCCGTCATCGATGGATTCATGTCGATGGGGCTCCTAACATCGATGGTGTCATGATGATGGGGTCACTACGATGGGCTCCTATCATCGATGGAGTCATGACGTTGGGCTCCTTACATCGATGGTGTCACGCCGATGGTGTCAACGCGGGACTGTTACGCCGCTGGCGTCATCAGTCGTTGACATACAAGGTTTCGGCGTTGATACATGCCGCCGGTGACATGGAGAGAGAGACGGCGGGGCGAGCATGGGCTGCTGGGAGAGAGAGAGACTTGTGAATCTACACACTCACACATGAAAAATAACAAAATAAATATATTTAAATGTATATATTACCGATAATATATATCTGTAAAATTTTAAACTTTAAGTTTTATTTCTATAGTACTAATACCTTTTCTTTTTTTGTTTGCTATTTATTTTTTTGTTGAAGAAATATATTTTTTTTCATAATGTATGCTTGGAATTAAATGCTGAAGATAGTAAAAATGTTTATTTAACATTATTATATTTTAATATTTTTTCTGCATACTATTTTTTTGAAAGAGTGGGATTAATAGGCTTTACTTCACGCAAAGAAAAACTTTACTGTAATAAAGGTTAAAAACAGACAAATACATTGGTTTATATATTTTATTTACATCCTTTCATCACCCCCACATCAGCTGATGACATAGGAAACAATATTTTCAATTGCAAAAAGGAATAAAAAATTAATCTTCACTGTAGTAATAAGGATGTTCATAGAGCCACAGCTTCAGTAACTGACTAATACAATGTGCACAGTGGAAACCATTATAAAATTTATCACACTTTTCAATTTGGATTCCGTAAGTCTTTAACAGTGTTTTGAAAGGACAGTTGCCTTGTTTACGTAGGTCAATTACTTTGGCACTACACAAATCACTCACAATACGTTTCTGTTCATTACCAAGGACGTAAACAACGTCGTCTTCAGGCTCGACGATGTCCGACAGCACAGTTGTAAGTTTGTGATTGTCTAAATCACCTTCATTCCGCGAGAGTCCGTTCACTTCATAGGTCAGTTACGATTCTCGCTTTGTGACTTTCTGTCTAAATCACACCAGTCAAACGGTAGTTTAAAAATGTATACGCTCGTCTTGACTTCGTCACCTCCGATGACGGACGTCACGGACAGTTTCTTTACTACGGGCCCCTTTTGGGACGTAAGACACTGAACGTTGACAAGAAAGAGTGTCATATTGTCATTATTCACAGTTACACATACGACGAGGCTGGAGTGACGTGACTAAGATGCTGGCTCTGCATAAATGCTGGAGTGACACCTATATGATGTCTGCGGCACGGCGCCTAGGATCTAGGCTGCTGCTGCCTGCACGCATCTCGCCGCTTCTTGCACCATGACTTCATGTGCGGTGTGTCGGGGACGCTGGAGCTTCCTCTGTCGCACTCGGTGCACGGCAAACAATCTTGAATGTCTTCATCTAGCTGCAGGTACACCGGTAGGGACTTGTACACGTACCTTATCTCGTGAGGGGCGTAGACCAGGAGAAACTCTTTAGGTAAGTACGGCAACTCCAGCTTCTTATCCAGTGCTGCAAGCGTGCGCACTTTACCATAAGCTAAGATGGCCGACAAGATCTTTGCTCCGCTCGCACAACATGTGAACATCTTTTTTTGGCTGGGAGCTACTGCAAAACTGAAGTCTCCCGGGTCCGGCAGCTGGTATTTTTACCCTAAAACGAATTAAGGGTGAAGGGGAAGGGGTGGGAATAGGGTAAAGAGAGCAAGGGGAAAAAACTAGAGTAGTAGTGGAGGGTGGTTATTACGATAAAAAAAATAATAATAATAAATTTAAAAAGGGGTGGTGGGGGAGTGGTGGATCGTCATGTGCGAGAAATAATAATTTTTTAGGATAGTGGCGTGGCGGGGTGGGTGGGGGGGGGGTGTTTGTTAGTTCGTATATGTACATGCTAACAAGTGGTGGGGGTCAGTCTGCCAGCAGCCACCACGGGGGGGAAGGTTCGGTCGCCAGTTTTATTGTTTTGCACCCGTCGGTTTCGAACCGAGGACCCGAGCTCCATGTCGTAAATGTTTGTTTTTTAAATATTTTTCATTAAAATTTTATTAATTGAATTATTTTATAATATTAAAAAAATTCATTAAAATTGGCTAATAAATAAAGATTTTAAAGATGGCGGCTGTAACGGAAATTGCAACGGTGACGTCATAATTAAAAATGGCGGAAAACAATGCCGGAATGTTTGAGAAAACAAAATGACGTCATCCAAAATGGCGGAACCAAATTGGCCGTCGGGGTCAAGACAAGTTCAAAGGTCAAGGTCTCACACATCCAAGATGGCCGCCGTGAAGTCACAATCCAATATGGCGGTCGGCACCTCGGCACCTCACCCTGGACCCTGGCGCCGGACATACCAAAACATACTACTAATAGGATACACAGAAATCCCATTTTTTTTTAGGGGGGTGGGGTGCATATCACAATTTTGCCCGGTGTTTGCTTACCATTCGTTGGCAACAATAGAGATTTTCATGATTTCGGGGGGAGAGGTGACATTTCCACCCCCACCCATGAATGCCCATATGAACGCCAAAGGAATCAACCATCTTCACAATTAAAATGAATGCACGACCGATAGCGCTGTGCACGTGGCTGCCCTGACAGAACGTCTTGCTAATAGTTCCTGTCCATTGACAGAAGAGTGTGTAATAGTCACTTATAACGCTGGCTGCAGGCTGCGGGTCAGTGACCACAGAGCCAGGGTTTCGCCATGTTGGATTCCAACTACGCTAACCTTGAACTATGTCCTCAAACTTGAACTCTTACTCCAAAGAAGAATACCTTAGATAAACTTAATTACCGGCACTGAAATTTGATACCTCAATAAAATTTTCTGTGAAAACTCAAAAATTAGATTTTAAATTAAATTTACGAACATTAATTAAAATATTTTAAAACTTTACTTTCAACATCATCACGTTTCCAGTCCCCAGTTCAATCCCACCAAGTGCAATGTAATTTAATTAATAAAAAAATATATCCAAACAAAAAGTAAAATTTTAATAACACTTAAATTTATAAGCACCTTCATCAGGGATTAAAAAATACTTGGTTCGATCCCCTAATAATATTCTCCAGGTGACTGACCCCCAAAGCATATATTACTCCCATTATTCTAACGTCACGGCAGCCTGATTGGCCACCACCTTCGACTGTCATTTCATCTGCTAGAGTACACTAGTGTCGATCATTATATTGCTTCATTAGATACCCAATAAAGCTCACTAAATCCAATTACCAGATCGGCAGCTATCATAAAGTTCCACATATTGTTTGTAATCTCGGCCGCTATATTAAAAATCAGTAATTATTAGTCAAAAAATCTAACAATTCTATTAATAATTAGGCACTTTCGGTAATTTATGAAAATAACTAATGAATTTATATGATACATACTTGCACTCATGCTTTATCCGGGAATCGGAATCGGAGTCACTGCGGCTTTAATTCTCAATGAGATCTTAAAATAAACTCTTAAATTAAATAAGAGTTACCTTTTGCCTAAAACATTTAGACACAATTTTATTATACGGTTGTAACAACTACTGCAGCGCACAGACATTTTCTCAGAAAATATACTTTCACCTACTTTAAACGGTAAAATGTTTGACAATATTTAGGAGATTGGTGAAGTAGAATAATTTTAAATGGCATAAATGACAACTTTTGTAGAAATAAATTTAGTCTATTTTGAATAATTCTAGCAAGGCCTTCATTAACACCTGGAACCGCTTCGAACTCGGATAACGTGTGCCGCGGTACTCTGACACGAGCCTCGTGCTAGCCTGCAGGTACTGCGAGCAGGGTGTCCACAAGGAAAAAAATATTTCGTACCAACTTAGGCGAGAAAAAAGTACTAGATTAGAAAAAAAGTACTAAATTATAATTTGTTATGTTTTTTTTTATAATTTAGGAAGTTATTATGACATTGCAATGCTCGAAATTAAATATCACACCACACACACATACATTCCATAGTTTTTTAAAAATAATTACGCTTAATAATAAAAAATATTGGAGTTACAATAATATTGTTATATTAAAGAAAAATGTACTAGATCTATACTAAACCATTAAAAAGTTATAAAAGTACTAGATCTAGTACGAAAGTACTAAATGTGGAGACCCTGACTGCGAGCCGAGCGCGACTCGTGCGGGTGCGCAGCAGCGCCATGCTGCCGCCTGGCGGCGAGGCGGCGAAGCAGTGGGAGGGCGCGTGGGCGGCTCAGTAGCGCCCAACCGCACGTGGGAGGCGCACGTGTCGCGCCCGCAGTCTCCGCGTCCACACCGGGTGAGTGCTTCACCGCTGCACTGCACATGCTCGTTCAACTTGAGACAACCATAGCACTGACGTGAAAACTAACCAGGAATCTTTCACTAAAACATCCATGTCCAAAACAAATATTATAAATTTTGCTGTCTTGCAAAATGGGAGACTTTTTCTTATATAGAAGTAAGTTCTTGAAGGTTGTTGCCAAAAAAGGGAATTCGGTACGAAAGCAAGTCAGTTATCCCACACCTTTTTGACGCGTTTTTGCAAAGGCTTGATTTATAGCGGTAAGACTACTTCTCCAGTAGGTTGACAATTATTTTATTAAATTTAGGCTTACTTATTACACAAACTCCCCCTCCCAAACACACTCACTTAACAACATACGCTATGTGTATTAACGCTCATTCATTGCGCATAATTAACATCTACTTATTTTAAAATTTGGTATTAAATAGGCCAAAGAGTTAAAATATTTTTTAAACTTTTAGAAAGGAACAGTTGAGCCATTTTTTCACCAGAGAAACAATAAATTTAATTCTTTTATCACTAATTAAAGTCTTATCAACTACGAAAACTGTCCGCTTATTTATATTCTTCAGATTAAAGAGGGTTAAATATATATATATTTTTTTTTGCTTGAACAAGTTTCACCTTTAGTTCTGCCAAGTTGGACGCTGCTTATTTAAAAATTATTTGCCATTGATTATTTAAAAATAAATTATTATTTGTATTTATCTTACCACTATAAACTCAAAAATATAGAACCGAATACATTTATGTCAGGCAATTTTCTTCGACGTATCTCATTCAGAATTTGCTTTCTTACACAATAGATAACACATGTATATTGGGTCTGAAACATTTTATGAGTAGTTTTCTTGTATAGGTGTTTAATGAAACCACTCCTACAATTAAATAAATTATTAGATATTGGTACGTTTTTTATCGCATTGTTTAACATAAGGACTTAATGCAACGAGTCATTCAGTTTCGACTGTGCTCGAAACATCGTGGCCTCCGTTTTTGTTATTTATAAATGTGTTTAATTTTAGATAATTCCGATTGAACTAGCAATCCTTATCACATGATTGTTACGTGTTAATAAATATGGTCACCCAGTACCCATCAAGACTCGTTGGGAAAACCAAACTTTTTTATAGTACTTTGTTTTTATTTTAACACTTTTGTTTTAAATATTATATATTGTTAATTGAAGTTATTAGTGTTGCATGTAACAGGGTGTTACCAAACAACATTTAACTCAGAAAAATGATTTAATTAAGTATTATTAATAATAAATGTAATAATTTTAAAGAGATGTTTTAATACGTGCTCCACACAGATAAAAACCCATCATTTAAAATTTTAAATTTAAAAAATGCGAGCAAGTCTTTCAGTTTTGGCCAGTGGCTCAGTGGCTGAGATCAGTTTCTTATGCTGACCTGCTGTCAACATGTGCGTCGCCGAATGCCACATCACAGCCAGTGCGAGTCGCTCCGCCCGCCTGCCTTGTGTCGGCAGCGACCTGGGCGGCTCGAGAAGAACAGCAGAACTAACGTAGAATAAATAAAATTAACGCCGAGCTTAATTAATATAAAAAAAATATATTTATTTTAAGGATAAACGGTAAAACATTTTCCCCTTTTAAAAATTCACTACAGTTCTGTTTAACACGATTGTTATTTTGATTCCTCATGACATACCGAACAACAGGAGTAACGAACGGTCGCATGTAAATGCCTTAACGCTAAAAATGTTACATTTCCTCCTAATCGTAAATTATTATTGCCTGCGTTTTTGAGGTTATATTTCGTTAGGCGCAATGAGGGTGATAATGTACATGCATCATTGCACCATAAATGCAATTAAATAAGCGCGCATTGCACTACGAAAATTTGAAAGGTTGAAAGTCCAATGCGAATGAGAGAAGAAACTGCTAAAGCTACCAGCCAAAGTCGTCAAATGGCGGACCCACGTGCGGCAACATGCATCCGCGTATGTTTCGCAAACAACGGGATATGTACTAAGCGTATGTGTGTGCCGAAGTAAAATTAATGGTAGCGAATCTATCTTGGAATACATTTTGTAAACTGGAAGTTATAAAAAATTAATAATCAAATTTAAATATACCTTTAATTTATTAGCCAGGAAATATTTTGTAGGGACGAACATAGCGTCAAGGATATTTAACATTTTGTTGGTTCTCTGAATCATTACGAACGCAACGAAATTTTTAAGTATTTTCAAAGTAAATGTTGCATTCCAATAAATAAATTAAAACAGAATTTATGTGACACTTTAAAATTCCTTTTAATAGAACTTCCAGTGACAAGATTTTAACCACAGTCCTAGAGGTAAACAAGCCGGCGTAATACCAATGTGCCATCAGATCTATTGAGAGTTGGTTGGGCGATTGTGTATTATTGTCAGTGTAACCCCAGTTTTTTTTTTTTTTAGGATTTTGAATATTGGAATTACCATTTAATATGACTATTTTAGTTTACCTAATATATTCCAGGGATGTTTCACTATCATAACGTTTTATTTGGCACACCAATACTATTGGTATGTACCATAATATTTATGAAAGTGACCATGTACGTATTTATGTTGCTACACGTGGGTCCGCCATATTTGTGTCACATTTCAGTTCATAAAATTCTGTTCCATTTTCACGAAATAACTCCTACCAAATCTTTATATCGAGAGCTAAAATATTACCTCATCAAAAATTGCAAACGTGAAATTAAATACTTTTTGAACATTGTTTTACAATTTATCTGTATGTTTTTAATAACTCTATGCCATGGTAAAATATTGCCTTATATTTTTAAAGTGAAGTTATAAATACTAAAAGTAATTACATTTGATCAATAGGTACAGACTATTGTTTTCATAAAACTAATACAAAAGCGTGAAAACCATTTTTATAGCCTTTTAAAGATACAACACATACTAAACACGATATTCAATACCTAGTAATGGATCTCCATAAACCTTATACGCAGTTTCAATTTTAAATATCAGCTTGATCAATAATAGAGAGTGTTTTTAGTTACCTTTATGTTGAAAGAAATGATTTGAATGAAATGAAATGTAAAATGTTGTATGTCACTTAAATAGTACAAAACATTTCCACCTCATAAATGGGATTAAAAAAGAATGAAAATATCCTGCAATATTTACAAAAAATTATAAAAACCCAAACTACATTATATATACATAGATACAGTGGAATCCGTTTATAAAGACATCGAAGAGAATTGACAAACACGTCATAATAAGCGGACGTCATAAAAAGAGTTTTGTGAAAAAAAAACTTTTTTAGGTGAATACTTACGTATTTTAATAGAGAAACTTAGCATATAAACACGTGTACAAACATGATACATATATGTAAATATTTTTCATTTTTAAATTAAGTAGGTAACCTGTAATTTTTGTCTGCTTTTGTTTAACATTTTATTGTAATAACAATATCTAATACTATTGTGTATAGAAGACATCGCCATGGTCAAATTACTATCATTTTCAATATTGCTATTAACAAATCGTTAAAATAATAATTCTGCAGCCTTTAATGCCTCTTGTGCGGCAGGTTATGTTGCTTCCTCGACTTCCTCTTCCCTTTCCCCATCACTTTCGAGGTGTTCCCTAGCATTAATGTTCTGTACGATATTTTCATCGGTGGGTTCTTTGGATGTGAGAAGAGCACTATCGACGTCAACATAATCTTCCCACATTTCCGGTGCTGCTAAACAATCTGAATTTAGGTTTCGTGACCACAAAAATAAAGGGACGTCATCTTCTTCATAAAATTCATGTTTTTCTGTTTGAACAGGCAAACTGTCGTGGTTTCCAATGAATCCAGCATGTTTAAAACAGTTGTGAATGGTACTTTGTGACATTTTATTCCAGGCATCATTAACCATCAGAATTGCATCTAGTACCGTTATTTTCGTAGAACAGTTGTTTTCATTAGCATAAAGACAATTAATCATTTTGATCACAAGGTTTTTCTAAAATTAGTTTGTAGTGATAGTATTATTCCCTGATCCATTGGCTGTAGTACTGATGTTGTATCCGGCGGAAGGAAAGCAAGTGCTATAGACTTTAAATCAGTAACTTTTAGATGCGCCGGCAATTATCAACCAGCAATAAAATCTTTTTCTTCTTCACCAAATCACGATCCCAATTTCGAAGCCATTTTTCAAAAAGCTCTGAAGTCATACAAGCCCTACGACTGTTAGCATAATCGACAGGTAACGATTTGACACTGCTAAAACATCTTGGTTTTTGTGACTTTCCAATAACGAGCAATTTATTTTTCTCTATGCCACTCATATTTACTGCTACCATGACAGTTATTCTGTCTTTGATAACTTGCCTCCACTACAATTCTCACCTTTAAATTTTAAAGTTTTGTCTGGCATTAATTTTTTAAACAGTCCAGTTTCATCAGCATTAAATATTTCATCATCATAACATTGTCTTCATAGATTCGGCCACACACACGTCAACCAGTTTGATGTTGAATTTTGATCAACAGACAAAGATTCGCCGACAATTTTTCCCGCCACAATGTTATGTCGAACTTTAAAACGACTGAGCCAGCTTGCAGAACAATAATTGAAGTCGAGAATACCAAAACGCGTGGCACAAATAAGTGCCTTTTCCTGTAGCATAGGCCGCAGACAGGTATTCAGTTGTTTCTCGTGATTTTAAACCACTTAATTAATGCTTGATCAACAATTTTTTGTCGTGATTTTCGAAGCCTCTTCGGTTTCAAAACATTTGAATTGAACGATTGCTTAATCCCGTTCTTGTTTTTGAAAATCATTGAGATTGTCGAATGACCCACGCCAAATTCCTTTGCGAGAGAAGAGTTTGATTCTCCATTTTCTAATCTGCATTTAATTGCACCTTTCTCCTCTATCGTAAATGCTTTACAGCGTTGAGATGACATTTTTCCACAGGATATCACAAACAACAATGCGTGATCTTCAAGTGTCAATTACTCACTGAGGTTCAAAACAAAAACGAGCCACACGCCACGTCATCGGGAACTAACGAACTTTGCCGAAGGTGTAAAGAATCATGTCGGTAATTATAAGCGGATATAATTTATTGAAAATGGGTCACAATAAGCGACATTTTCCTGTAAGCAAAATCATTATATCCGACTTATTTATAAAGAATTTTATATGAAAACCAAATTTCGTTGTGTTATTACGTCATAATAGACGGTTTATTACGTCATAATAGACGGTTTCTCAATACAGTCTAAGTCATAATAAACGGATTCTAATGTATAACTTGAAAATTTAGTAAACACGTGTTTATAAAGACTTCGCGTCTTTTTAGACTATATCATAAAGAAAAATACTGTATATAAAGGAAAATATAGTGTATATAAATTAATGATTGTGTGTTCATATTCTATTTAGTTCGTCTTCTATGCGTCCGTGCATCTTTCACCCGATTGAGTTGAAACTTTACACACTTGACCTTCGAAACAGGAAAAAGAGCACTGTCTCTACATGAGATTTCGAAAAACTACCTCCATACCCCGTACCTACCCTCTAAAACAGAAATAGAATTTACTTGATAGTATTTTTTATGCATCTAATATAAGGGAAAAATAACCTTCTATAATTTATTTATTAAAAGAGGTTGGGAAATGTCTACATGAAATGAAAAACACACCAATCCCCCTTTCCTAACCTCTAAAACTGGATTTTTGTACTTTAAGATGAAATTTAGCGAACTTTGCTTTTAAATTAAGGGCGTATTTACTGTCTTCGACTAATTTTGGAAAAATGTAAATGCCGAAAAACCTTAAAGGGGCACACAACACAAATCTCGATTTTCAGGTTTTTGTTGTAAAAGAAAGCGGAAAAAGTTACAAAACGAATGCAACAAACCCGGCGTGAATACGTTGCGGCAAACCAGAGCTATGCCGTGAGGAAGATAAATATGAAGCGCGCTGTGACGTCATCTCGCTCATAGCCGGCTGCCCGAGCTCGGGGACTATAGGACAGTGGCATGCAGTCACGCGCGCGTTCACCTTCCTGTTCTTTTGTTACTATATTAGTGTGTTACATGTATGCATTTACACCCCGTGTAAAGTTTTTAGTGTGTGTCGTTTTTACTTACTATGAATGAAAAGAATCTTCAACCATTTCAGTTTGAGCCACAGCGAGAAGACTGGCCTGATCTCGAGTGTCAAGATGAAAGCAACAACAATGAAGTAAATACCTTGGGTAGGGCACACAATCATTCATGGTGCTCGTGTGGTAAATGTGTTGTAATTAACACAGATAAAGAGAGTGTGTGTTGTTGTGAAATAGAAAACGTGAGAAATGTTAAAACCACAGTGTATCACTGTGTAACAGAAAACCCTTAATTTAATAATTTAGTACTAGATAGGGAAGTGTTAACCATGACTCGCCATAATTTAAGCATAAAAACAAAAAGTCGCGTAAAAAAGCGACAATTAACAGCAGAAAATCCTACAAATAGAACGTGGAGATATACTTCATACAAACAATTCACCTCGTGGATAAACTCATGGGCAGCTCTAGGACACCACAACAGAGTGGTATTTCCTGCGTGTGTTGTTAACAGAATTAGATTAACTTTTCCTGAACGTAATGGAATATACACAGGTTTTAAACATAACAGTGACAGATGGCCTAATTAGGGCTACCTTTTATCAGTCATAAAATAATTTTTCAGAATTCGCCATTCTTTATATATAGCAAATCATAAATATATTTTATGTAATAGGCCTGTTATATTCTGTTGAATGTTACATTGTTTGATTATTTTATACAAATACATAAGGTGTAAATTAAATTAGTATATTAGCGATTCCAATAAAACGTACCTGTTTACTGATAAGCATGATGAAAGCGGGAGAAACGTTTATTCTTCAAGGCGTCAATAGAAGGACGAGGTACTGGAGCGATGTTTTCCGGCACCGATAGCTCTACTGCATCTCCAGGCTCCTCTTCTGGTAGGTTCAAATCTCTCAAACGTCCTAATATTTGCTTCATTATTTCTTCTTTCCACCCGTCAGTGGACAGTGCATACTTATTTTTTAGAACCCAGTCACCAGATGCCTTTGAATACTGGCTTCTACATCCCACTTTCTGTTTATTTGCGTTCCAGTTGTAGTCCAATATAGCTAAAATTGCCCGCCGATATAAACCGCAGAAAGAGAAGTGAACTCTTTTTGGTGCATATTTCAAATTAACTTTATGGTAACTTTCCAAATTACCAGTGTGTACATAATGTTTTACATGCTTTAGGTCCTTCAAGAATAATTTATCTAATACAATTTTATTTAGAGCATAATAACCTTCAGATGAACCGCTAAGCCACAGTTTCTTTGAGTTTCCATTCTCACTGATAAGTTCATGTTCACAACATTTTTTTACACCTCCTTTGTACCATTCGTGCTGATTTTTTATATGGTATAGAAGAGAGACAAAATTTTCAATCAAGCTTTCGCTGTCTCCGCCACATGACTGAGCCGTCCACCAGAGATGATTGTTTATACTTGCTTTCCAAGCATGAATTTCGGGGTACTGATGTTCAATTTTTTTTATTCTTTTCATTAATGTTTTTGACATGTGCCATACATCAAATTCATGTTCGATGGTAGGATGTTGTGTTCTCATGTAATGGCGAAATCCAACATGACTGTCACTCAAAAACAGTTTTATTTTGCATTTTTCCTCCTCAATTACTTTTGACATTAATTTTTCACAAACATTTTTTTCTAGATCCCCCTTCATAATACCTTTTTGCAAAAGCTGAAAATCTACGATAACTCCTTTATGCAAATTCATTAGAGAGTATACTACATATTTTGCGCAAAACCCTGGAGAGTCATACTGTCCGTCGCCTGCTAGCCAAACATTTTCATTCTTTTTTAATTCTTGGATGTTTGTGTCTCTCGTTTTTCCACACGGAGTTTAAAATCGGATTTATTATTTCGTTGATAATCTTATCATATGTTATTCTTGAAAACATGGCAATACCCATACAACTACAACAAGATTTAAAAGATTTGAATAAAATTCTTGACAAATAAAGCGATAAAGCAATTTCCACATTCCCCTCTGGTCTTTTACCAATAACAGGTTGAGAATGCTATGAAAATATCTTTCCACAAGCGCACACAGTTTTTATACAAACCATAGCACCCTTGCAGTAATAAGATATGTTTCGTATTTCATTCCTACAGTCACTACACGTTTTAAAAAAGACCAGTAAACACGTCCATGCAACAATGAAATATTTTTGTAGCTTTTTTTCTGCTCGAGAACAGAATGGCTTGTACATTTCCCCTTCGTCTGTGTCACCGTTCACACTCTCAGATTCTGCTTCCGATTCATCTGGTTCGAAAAAACTTTCATCCAAATCACATTTATTTGTTACAGTCATGTCATGCTGAGTGCCACCAAACACAGCAGAATATTGCCTAAAACACTCAGACCATAATTCACACTGTATTTCTACGTTATTTTTATTGTTGTGAGAAACGTCAGGAAGTTCTGTTCCAGAGGTTATCGTAGCTTCGCGTATAGTTTGAGGTCGATTCTCCGATGACAGCATTTCCTGTACTAACATTTTCCGCTTTTTTGATTCGTATCGCACTGCACGCGTATTACTTGTACTAGTACATAGGGATTCTGCTTCTACTCTTTCACTATTCAGCAAGTTTAATTTCCTCACTGAAGGTATCGCGCCGGACTTTAAATTAGGACCAATCAATTTTTCGTCGTGCATTAATTTCAATTTCATTAACTGGGTTTCATCGAAATCTGTGTCTAGAAAATGTTGGGAACATAAACATGCACCACGTCCGGGCGTAAATTTTTTTCGTTTACAAAATGATACCCATTTCGAAAACATTTTAGGAAATTTAGAACGGTCCGGAAACACATGGAAAAATATACCTTTACCTCTATTTCCTGAGTTCCGAGAAGAATTACTACATCCGAATGCACTACAACTTGGCATTGTCCTAAAAATAACTATCTACTGTTTGCACTCATGACAATACAATAATCTTGCACTTATCTGTAACATAGCACTCCACTTGTGAACGTATCCGTTACGAGACCTCGCACTGTTCGTGAGGAACTGAGGAACACGCGCGATGTATTAGTACGCACACGTATCGGAAGACACAAGACAGGCAGCGGCCACTCCACGCGACCGGGTGAGCGAGATGACGTCACAGCTGCTTGCTTCCAGCCGTGTTTCTCGGAAACGGCACACGGCAAATAAAAATCGATACCTGCATAGTTCATTGTAGACCTTCATCTTTCCTTACACCACAACTTGTATTTTGTGTTGTGTGCCCCTTTCAGGCAGAAATTTGGTACTTATTGATGAAAATTTTCACAAATAGCAATTAAAATACGAACAAAATTACTGTTCTATATATAATTTAGAAAATGAACAAAGTCATTGCTAACATTGGAATTTTGAAAAACCACGTTATCCCCATTTTTTCTTCCCTTAATGAATTATATATAATAAATTTAGCATAATTTATAATGAAAAAAAAACCGAAAATTTACCGAATTTCAAAATAGCTAAACCCATCTTCCTGTCCACATAAAGTTTCAGAACGCACACTCCCCCGGTCCCCCTTTCGCAATCCTCTAAACCATTTATAAAATTAAGTACACTTGGCGTTAAAATTAAGAAGAAGACAACTTTATATGGCCAATTAAATAAAATTAAAATTTCTCCCATCCCCCTGCCTACATGAGATTTTGAAAAACATACCCTACTTCCCCTTAATAACCTTACGATACTTCTTGATGAAGTTTTGCAAACCTGACGTTCAAGTTCAGAGTAAATAAACTGTATGCATTTAATTAATATTTATCTCCATCAAACTATCTAGAGTAGATTTTTAAGTACCACCCATGTCTTCCATGCCCTCCACTTAAATTATAGTACTGGTAAAACTTGGAGATAAATTGCAGAGATAAATTGCACACTTGACGTTCAATACAGGAAGAAAATTACTGTCTGCACCTGATTTTCTTAATGATTATTGAATATATGATACTTCAAACAACTACCCCAACCTCTTTCCGAACCCTTTAAGGTGAATTTTTCACTCCTTGAGAATTGTTCACACTTGGTGTTAAAAGTAAAATAATATTACCGTTAAAACTATACTTCTTCCTGGCTACATGAAGTTTATAAATAACTATCACCATTCCACTTTAATACCCCTTAAAGTATTTGTATGTCTCTCCTCGGTGAAATTCAAACAGTTCACGTACAAAAAAAAAGGAATTTACTGTCAACGATCAATTTCAGAAAAAAAGTTGACTGAAAACTTTAGAATATGAAAAAAAATCCCTTTTTTACCTCTTAAAGCATTATTATTACTCTCCTAGATGAAATTTTGCATACTTCACGTTAAACCCGACAAGAACAATACTTTCTTCGACTGATTTACCAAAAGGTTAGACCTAATTGAATACATAAGATCTTAAAATACTACTTTCTTCCCGCTTCACCTAATTATCCTCTTCTATCGTCATATCTTTTGTTATCCCTTGAATTAGATCTTGAGCAATTCTTTATTATATTTTGCACACTTGAAGTACAAATAATGAAGAAAACTACTGTCTACATCCGATTACAAAAAATAATCCCCTTGTGTTCAGCCCGGGCAACGCTGGTTGCTTCAGATAGTTGTTTATATAAATTAATTATAAGATCAATTATTACGATAAAAATTGGTCTATTTGTTGAAAACTCCACGATGGTTGAACTGTACGAGGGTGAATAAATAAACAAATAATAATAAAAATATTTATTTTAAATTTTGCAAAAAAGTCAAAATTTAAAAAAAAAGTTAACTTACAGCAAAGTTTTAAGAATCTGAACTACTCTTACTAACAAGTCTTTTTAGAATTAAATTTTTGGAGGAGGTGAGTTTAATTTTTGATAACATTATTTTATTTTATTAAATGATATTCTCCAGAAGTAATTACAAACTCAATACAAGTTTAAATTATAAAATTTAAAATATTGTTAAAAAAAATTTGTTTGGTTTGTAAATATAATTGCGATAACAATATAATTTTTTAGTTATTCAGTTTTTTTAATGCATTATGCTAAAATGCTGTTATATTTTAAGAAGAAATAAAAGTTTCTAATTTCTTTGATAGCCTATTAATGGAAAAAAAATCAAATACAAAATATTATATTGAAAAATAATCTTAAAATATTCCATTAGTTGGATTTATTGTTTATTTTTACATGAACATTTTGAATAGCTTGAAAGGGTAAAATTATTTTTTGTTAAACATATATACATAGTGCCCAAAAATGTTTATTGTTCGAATTTGTTAATCTGCACCAAATGAAATAAAAACATTACAAATTTTTTTTCTTCTTGTTAAGTATCCATGCATGGTTTTGCTAAAGAAAAAGCTATGAATCAGAGATGTCAGTCACCTGCAAACATCGTGCTAATTTCAATATATCCGTTTAAGAAAATAGGAATTTGTTGATATTTTGCTACGCCATGGGTGGGTTGTGTGTAAGGGAGGAGATGGTTTGGCATGTTACGAAAAAAACTATGTCAGACCAATTACAAAAACATATATATAAGAGAGGTATCTACAAATTCATTTTCAAAGTTGATTTACCAAACAGTTACAATCTAATATTCATAAGAATTAATAAAAACATTTTGTATGAAAAAAAATATTTTTAAAGCACACTTTATAATTTTGAGTATTACATAAATTTAGATATGCTCGACCATTTTCATACACGAGACTTTTTAACTCTAAAATTACAAATCCTGAAAAATTATATCAGTAGATTATACACTCTACAAATAAATGTTATGACAATGTTTAATTAATATAATTATTTTTCTTTTATAACAAAGGATGGTATAAGACAATTGTTTAAGTTTATTTTAGTAAATTAAACATTAGCATTTCAAGGCGAAACATAATATAAATGTAATTTATATATTTAAGGGTCTAGAATATTAAAATGTTCTTTAATTACACAGTCTAACAAGGGACTACGGTGCTACCAATTCTTATGATAACTTATCATTCTTTGTGTCTCGAGGAGGAAAGCACACCTGAATCTAGGCAGCTATTTTAATTTATATGTTGGGTATTATTGGGCTCTGTGAGCAATAATAACATCAAATCATAAGATTTTTAGTTTACCTTCATTCTGTTCAAATGAGGTGGGTTAATATTATTAATAACATCTCACACATCTCAAAACCAACACATTAATTGACGTTAAACAGAATGTTCATTACTCAACATTAAATCCTTACGTATTTTGTACTGCTACTGCTTTTTTCGAATATTTTATATGTTTTAAGTTACGCGTAATAAATTTGTTTGAAAAAGTAACAAATATTCCATACAGGTTTTATTTTCTTTACATGGAAACTATTTGTTCATCACCTAATCTTTTAAGTAATAAAAATTAATGTTATTTATTTTGTAATCTCTGCCAAAAAATACTACCAGGGTCTCAAATAGCAATATACATCAAGAAGCAACGCTCACATTGGAATGTAGCTGGAGTATAATTGGTTCACTTACGGTCGTTATGGACATTTCAATCAAAAGCATTTTCAAAAAAAAAAATTTTTGTTTTGGTCTTGAATATGCGATAGGATTTATTAAAACCACTTTCTTACTTTGTTTTTTTCTCATTAATTTTCTGTATGTCTCGTACATTTGTTGTGTAAATTTCGAAAACTGAGGAAATTAATTAAATAGTTTTGTGAAATTGTCCATACACGTTTAGAAAAATTTGTTTCTAAAATAAAAATTTATTTTTCAGCGATGTCTCTGTGTCTAGTGGTATGTGGACTGATGTTAGAGTTGCTGTGCAGTGTAAAACTCCATTATTAAATTATTAACTTCCCTATGCGCTTTATGACCATGGTTTCCATGGTTGCCATCATGATAATCCCAGGCAAGGAAAGTGCTCTGGCTGGGAAATGAGTCCTACCCCACATCATTGCTGACATTAAGACAGTGGCCCAGACTTTGATCATGACGTACCTTACCTTTAATATCCTCACATTTTGCAATAAGGTCTTGAATCCGTTAATCCCTTGGTAAGATAGAGAGTTGCTTTCGTTTACTGTTGGTTCTTAAGAGAGTGCTGTGCCGGTGTTTTAACTGTGTCGATAATCACCGTATCCACTTACCGTTGGCATGCTCTATGAACACACATAAAACATTCCTAACTGAAATTGTTTGCATTCCCCTCACCGAATATACTAGAAGTAGGAGTAAGAAACAAAGAATGAATCACATGTGTATAGATTTACATATTTTATCTTGAAATTCATTCGTTAAGGTGATTTTTTTTTATTTTATTTTTGGTTTATTCTAAAAATCAAATTTTCAAAATTAACATAGCATGATGCAATCCATTGGGTGAAAAAAATTAACATCATTTAACCAAACATTTTTTTATTATTATTTTGCAAGTTAATCCTCAAGGGGTGTAATGAACGTAGGTTTGTTTTTAAGAAGAAAAATGTACTTTGAATCCCAAAGAATACGTCAGAAACTAACAATGAAATAGGAGCATATATAGTTACGCATGGTAGGCCTATATGTCTTTTTTTTCTGAATTTTTACGTTAAAGGGAATGAAAGGAAGGTAATGTGGAGGTTAGTGGGATTTTATAAAAAATAACACTTCCGAAGGAAATCAAGCGTGTGCAAAGACGTTAAGGACGAATAATGTTCATAAATATTTATAAAGCATGTTTAGCCGTTTTATATATCTAAATTTAACTATGAAGGTAATAAAATGATATTTATTAATTTTTATAGCAATAAATCATATCACCATGCAAATCAAGCAAGAGGTAAAAAACTGAGCAAGAATAACCTACATAATGAGATACGCAGAAGGTTTTGATTTTTTTTTAATTTTAAAACGCAAATGGGGTGAAAAGCACACATTTTTTTGTTTTATTTAAAATTAAAAAAATGTTTGAAACTAATCAAGTGGGAGGTAAAGTATTCAGTATGATTTATAAACACAGCTAATTAATTTGTATCACATTCTGAATTTTTATCCTTAAGGAAACCAAAAAGTAGATATAATTTTACTATAGTAAAAAAAACTATTTTATAAAAATGATTTATTTCATATATTAAATAGGATTTAGTTATGCATGTTAAAAACTTCTCTTATTCATGGTTTTCTCAAATTATAGCCTACCTCTAAAGATGGAACAGGGGTGATTATTATTAAATGAAATACATTTGAAAGATAAATCAGAAATTATATTTATGTAAATGTATTATAATTATTATATTTTATACCTGAAGTACTCAAAACAAAATCATCTTTTTTTTATTTTGGTTAAAAGTCATCGCTGTGTTAAATAAATCTGTAGTTGTAAATTTTCACACAGACATCTCTGTGAGAAAAGAGGAGAGTTCCCAAATTTTGAATGTTTCAATAAAACTAACCATTACTAATAATAAATTTATTTATAAGATAAGAAATTTAATACCAGTATTCTATTTCACAACATTTCTTTCAAAATTTATTTTAAAAAACGTGAAGTGTGATCAGGGGAAGAGTTATTTTCATTATTCTGTCCATACAACTGAATTGATTGTAAGAGGAGGAGTATTAAAATATGCCATCTAGGTCAGTGCCAAATTTTTTAAAAAAAATTTTATGTTTTTCTTACTGTGGTAAAATATGAGCCATATTATGAAAATTTGTTCGGGCAAGCGGAACATGTATGTGTAATAACATAAGCGTTATTTAAAGACAGCCTGTATAAGATTGTGGTTCACGCTCCCACCGTATGCGCACATCTGCAGGGCGGGGCAGCAGTGTAGAATCACCCTGCCTTGACGCCGGCATCCGTCAGGGCTGCGAGGCGCCAGACAACCTCATCTCCCGGGGAACTGCTGGGAGCGCGCGCTGTCTGACGAGATCTGCGCGCACCTCACACTTCTCTCTCCTCCTGTACACCGTGCAACACACCCTCGCCTTCCCCCTTCCCTACAAGTTACTCCTGCGGCAGCTCACTGCTCACTGTAAACACCATTCCCGACGAGGACGTGACGACATGTTCCATCTCCTAGGAGCAGTTATTAAATTGCACTCCACATGAAACACACATCGCTTTGGCAGGGGTAAATGAAAACTTAAAAATGTCTCGTATCCATTTCTAAGAGCCTACTTCGTCGATTTTCTGATGTAACTTGATAGCACGTCACTGACGTAAGGCCATGTTTCTGTCCGCCGATCGCGTGAATATAAAATACAGACTGTTTAACAAACAATTGTTTTTTATATTTAAAATAAACTTAATAAAAAGTATGTAAGTTACCTAACAATCCATATTTACTAACTGTAAAAAGGTCAAAATAAAGTGACTACTAAATATAAAACTAACTATTATGTTAAAATAATAACTGTAGCTTTAGCCGTTCGCTTTCGGGGTCAAAAACCAAAATTCATATATTGTCTGAGATAGCTTTAATTATTTTTTTTAAAAAATGAAGTACATATTTTCTCATAATAATGAAATTTATTTAGGTCACGGTTCCTACTGAGTACGGTGCTTAAAGCCAGCAAAAGTATCAAATACTAATTTTGTCCTATACACAAGATCCTATGCCCATATCAGGAGTGGTCAATTACTTTACAAGCTCATTGAAATGTACAAAATAACAATATAATAATTTGCTTGCAATGAAACGCAAAAGTTAAAATATAAAAAACACTCTAACATAAGGAACACAATTAAATAAAAAATTGAAGGCGTTAAGTTCGACACCGTTTAATTTTTGTTTACAGTCTAGTCTTTATGCCGGCTGCCCATATCCAGTGTAAGCTAACTTCGTGTGGCGAGAGGGTAATAAATCGAAAAGTTTACCATATAACTGAAACGGTATTTACGTTTTATTTAGCTGCAGCGATTTAAAAGTCACAATTTGTGGACGTTAACGTAACTTGCTGAACACGTGGCGTGCACAGTCAAACAGGGAAGTTTCTCCGTTCGGGCATAGACGCGCCACACGCGGGGCTCAACCTGTTGAAGTTTACTTAATTAATTTAACAGCTTTCGTTGACTCGTGACAAACCGAGCTAAAATTTTTCAATCTGGTTTTTAGCTGGGACACAAAAGTTCTTTTGCTCGTAATTGCTAGGCCAAAATGAGTGAAAACTCATTTTTCTAAGGCGTAACTTTCTTCTTGCCACAAACTTATTTTAATATAAACGTCCACTTTGTCTTCTTTCGTCGCACATATTCACGTCACGGTAGTATCATAACTTTCCTTCACCGGTCAGGCCACCCGGGTGCTGAATACACGTTCGCCTCTGGCCGCCGACAGCGATACACTCGGCCTTCCTTACCTGCTTACGTCACGCCTCCTACTCCCGCCTACTAGCGGCTTCGTAGGTAACTAATAAATTGGTAGTTTTTTTCCTTGTATAGTGTCTTAAAATTTTTTTAGAAGTTCCCATGTAGGCCAAATTAATAATAAACGGTTAAAAAAATTAAAAATAAAAATAAATAGGCTACACAAATATAAATCTCAAAAATTCACACTCAGTACCATCTGTACCTTACCAAACTTATGGTACTTACAGGGTTACCAAAACATTTTTATAACAAATAAAAAAAAAAGTTAAAAATTTTTAATTATTACGTGCCAATGAAAATCTTTTTTAATTAAAAGATATTTAATACCTAATATTTATCTTAAATGGCTCCTGAGGAGGAGTATTTTCAACATGGAGTCAAATTTTTTCCAGAACTATTTAACTTTTAAAATCACGTTTTTAAATAGACGTGAATAAATGTGCACGTTTAATTTAGTTTTCTTACACTGCTATAAATTATTTTTTATGTATTTACGGTGAATTTGACATTTATATAGTGAAAAATAGAACATTTCTCATATCGCACTAGTAAATATACTAAGTTATACACGGTGTTTAACACTCCTCGATTTAGAAACATTCTACAGACGGTTTAGAGCAGATCATGTTTCAATGAATTTTAGAGAGTGTAGAAAGTTATCAATACAATTTGCTTCATATATATCTTGCACACAAGCTATAAGTATAGCGACATAGTGCTTGTTTGTCTTCAAAAATGGCTAAACCAGCAAATGCATTCTGACACCTGCACAAAACCGCTCAGAACGGAAGTTTCAACGGCAATGCAATGAGCTGCCATGTCTTCTATATGGACAAAAGTATTTAGTCCCAGTGAACCACTAAGTGGTGTCAACAGGGTCTATATCACGGCACGAAAACATTTTTTGGTCTGTGTACATACTTTTACGATACATAGGGCATTTTCCAGAATGTGCTTAAGTCAGTGCTTAACTTGTTAATGTATTCTATAACATAATTCCTCTGACATTTAACAGTTGAAAAACATATTTTCAAAGGTCAATTGGATTCAGGCAAACAAACAATGAAGCCTTCAATGCGCTTTAAGTTCTATATGTTACGGTTCATATAGCAAAGCGTATATATATATTAATATATTTGACCTAATATTTGATTATAATGCAAATCAGAACCTATACATGCCCTGTTCAGTTTCCAAAACTGGCTAACTCAATTTCTATTTGAAGAGTTTTCGCTTACATTTTTAAATACTCTTTTATATCACTTACTAGAAGTAAGTACAAAAAACTGTGTTAACCGTAAAAGTGTAACAAAATTTTGATTTTAAGTTAATATGATAATAAAAAATAAATGCATACAGACAGCTTTAAAAAAGAGGTCTTTCGCTCAATTTTACGCTGAAATAATTATTTTTAATAATTATATATTTTTGAAACTAACCATTTTTCCCTAGCATAGTTATTTATCCAAACTAATAATAATACTGTTCAAGGAATAAAGTCTCTACATTGAATGAAATGAAGAAAATCTATTGGAAATGCTTATTTACATTACTGAGAATTAAATATATAGTTTTTAAAATTTTTGGATCTTTGTTGTTTGTTCAAGCATCAATCGCAAAATACTTGACGGATTTTTATCAACTTTTTTTATTATAAGTGTCTTCAGCTAACTTAAAAACTTGGCTTATATGATTACAGAATTGCTCCATAAAGGGGTGAAAAATGAATGAATATAGTTTTAAGATAATTAATTATATCTCTCAAACTAATCAAGCTAAAGAAAATATGTTTGGTACCAAATATTAACATACAAAACCATCCAACCAAAAAATTAAATTTTGCAAAAAAAAACCTAAGGAGTGAAAATTTGGTAAATATTTTTTAATGATGAGTAATAATATTTTGGAAATTACGAATAATAAACATATATAAACTACTAACAATAATTTTAATATTTTGCAAAATTCAACCCCTAAGGGGAAAAAAGGGGGAAAGTATAATTTAATACTAATAATTTTAATTAAAGGTAGTAAATGATTTTGGGTGTTCATAATAAACAAACGAAAATTTTCCAAATCAGTGTTCATATTTTGCAAAACACCCTAAGTGGTTAACAAGATAAATATGGTTTCAAATTTAATAATTGTATCTCCAAATATAATTAATAATACTAAATTAATAATGGTATTAATAATTAACATAAGAAACTTACCAATCACAATTTTAATATTTTATGAAATTAAAACCCTAAGGGGTGAAAAAGAGTTAAGTAAGGTTTGAAGATAATTAATTATATCTTCTTAGCTAACCAAAGCATAAAAAGAAACAAGGGACCTATAATAAACATACGTAATCTACCACCCATAATTTTACCATTTTGTAAAATGAAATCCCCTAAGGAATGAAAAAGGCTTGGTATGATTTTCAGATTAATAATTATTTTGTCTGAAATAAATTAAACATAATAAATTGTTTGGGGTACCAATAACAAACATACAACAGTTACCAAACCCATTTTTACCAGTTCACAAAATTCAAACCCTAAGTTTATTAAATGGTTAGTTAGAGTTATTAAAAAAATATAAACACTTCAAATTCAATTAGAGTAAGCAATTGGCAACTTAAAAATCATTGCACAGGAGGTACGTATTGCTTATTTTGTACGTTTATTAAAATTCGGCTTTTAAGAAGGTAAACCGAAGTCTTCGCTTATTAAAAAAATTTGTCTCCAAAACTAATTAAGAAAGACGTAAATTAATAGTAACAAAATAGACTAATAAATTATTATTTAACTTATTTGCAAATTCTGCACCTAAGAAGTGTCAATGGGTTAGGTTTGGTTTAAAGAAGAATATGAATATTTTCGTATCTACAAGATCTAAATTATAATGAATATTAAACATACATATAAAAATACAAATTGTTGTCTTCACGTTTTCTGGGTTTCTTCTTTTAACGGCGTTTTATCCTAATAATTGATATCCCCTTGTAAACCAACGGTGTATGTAAGAATATTAGTATAAATAACGTAAAAATTTAATTATACAGTTTTTTTCTTATTTTTTATATTCAAACATAAAAGAGGCGAAAAGGCGCGGATTTATTTTAACTATAAAAATCGTATCTTTGAAGCTAATCAAACAAGCTATAAGTTATGTCGTATAATAAAAAAACATGCAAAATCAACTAACTCTTTTTCACAATCTACTGGAGTTCTACTCTTTTAAAGGTAAAATATTGTCATGAATGCAGACAGGACCGTGACACGCGCCAGGTTCGGTTCGGAGCTGGCCGGTGGCCCTGCACAGCCACTAGCGTCACGCGCTGACGTAAGACATGCCACGTGTGCCTGGCCGGGTTACAGGGGGCTTCGCTACCACCCTTCCCCCTCCGCAAACACCCGGTATTGTCCTCCCTCGGGCCTTTGTCACCTTTAGCGGCCAGGGAGTTCCAGGATTACCGTAGCCACCGCGTGCAGTGACGTGAATAAACATCGTCATTCACGTTGTTTCGGGCGTCGGATCGGCCCGGGATGACGTGAATCGTTATGTCCGCTCTAGTTGGTTCGAGAAGGGCGCCACAAATATATAAGAAACGATGCCGGCCTCCGCGGGAGTTCCGAGAGTTCGGAGAGTTCGGAAAGTTCGTAGAGTGAAGGGAAGTGCTATTCGGCGAAGAGAGTGAGAGACCCTTCGAGAGCGAAGCGACAAGGAGTGTGTGTGGACAGTGGCGAAGTAAGGTGCGAACCACTGTTGAGCCAAGCTCCTGTGATGAGGGCGAACTATGGAACCTTACAGACAGTGAGTGACTTGAGAATAAAAAATTTTAAGTGTCAGTGACAGGTGATCAGACATTTTTAAGTACATTTATTTATTAGTAATACAAATATTAGTAATTAATAAAACTGTAATAAAATGTAATTGGGCTATCCCTTATGAACCCACTTCCCCCACATTAGGCTTGTAACATTATGATGTCAGAAGTGGGATAGCCCTAATTAATAGATTTAGTGTACCGTTTATTAATTAAAATAGAACAAAATCTTTTTACAAAATTTAGTTTTTCGAGAATTGAGTTAATTTCGAAACCGTAGTTATCTTTGTGTGTAGTAGTAAAGTCATTGTTAGATTTTAGTAGGGGTTTAGGTAAGTTCATATGATTTTATAGTGTAGTCATAAGACCGTACTGATAGACTGGTAGTGTATGTGGGCATGAAATATGGTGACCGACAAACTAAAAAAAAAAAATGTCTCTCTTGACAGAAATAAATAATAAAATAGAGTAACTGAAGAAGGGTAAGAAAGAAAATGATTAATAAAATATAGAGTAACCAAAAGGAAATGAAGAATGAAATAAGACTATCCAAGAATAAATGAAGAATAGAATTAAAAGTGTTCAGGAAGAAATGAAGAATGAAATTAAGAAATGTCAATAAAAGATGAAGAATGCCATGAAGACCGAGATAAAGCACATCGAAAGAACCAAGAATAGATGCGAAATTAAATAGTTGCGACACAAGAAGAAACGAAGAAGAAAATTGTGGAAACAAACATCCTGTTCAATGGTAAAGTACAGTGTTTGGAGCAGCATATTGTACAACAGGAACAAGATAGACTAGAGCAACAGCTAACCGAACATGAAGAACTGATGGCTCGTAGGGGCCGGAAAAATTCGCAATTTGCGATAGATGCGATTTTTTTTACTAATTGTTGTTATAAATGCTATATTTGCGAAATCGCGGTAAAATTGCCATTATCGGGCGAAAATACACTATAGAATGCAACAAAACGGTTTGAACACACATTCCTCAAAGTATTGTTTTTGAAAATAACCACCATAACACATTTACCGTAATCAATAGCTTCTGACAAGGCTTGTTGAAGGAATAAAATACGATTCCTAACCTTAATTTATAAAACATTCCTTAACCAAATATCACGCATGATAGTATAGAATAAGTAATTTTGTAAATTTAGTGTTTACGATTTACTCAAGTTACCGTTGAATTTGTAGATAAGAATGTTCACACTACTTATCGACGCAGTTATTTTGTTTTGTTAGATCATGTCACGTTCGCCTACGTTCGCCTACGTTCGCCATTGCACGACATTCATCGTGTGTTGCCTTTTCATTAAGAGTATCCAACCTAACAAAAAAAGTTCCCGGAAAGCGCATCACGGAAACCAACAACCTAGAAAATATCTAGGTCGTTGACGGGATCGTAGTGAACTTGCAAAGATAAAATGAAAATATTTTAAATGCTGAAAACTACTACAAATATTTTAGTACGCGGTTTTTTACATTTTTTGATATTCACTTAAGTCTTCAAATTTTTTTTCTGATAAATATTTTACAGAGACAAATCATACATTTTGTGGTGCATGTTTAGGGTACTGAAGTTGGCCAACTTGAATCGTCCGTTTGTTTTCATCTGAAATTACTAGTGCTCAAAAGTTTGTTTACAAATACCGTTTAATGATTTTGGTTTGTGTTAAAATTTGTCATAATGGGTAGAACCACTATTACCGCACGTGAACGTGTGGATAATTACAAATCTCAAGGATTGTACGCAACTGATGACAATACAATCTTCTGCAAATACTGCAGCTGTAGCATCTCGTGGGAAAAAAAGGACACTTTAAATAAGCACGTGGCTTCCAGTTAACACATAAAGAAGCAAAAGCAACTGGTCACACAACCTTGTCAAACATCGCTTGTTCAGATCGACAATGCCGAAAAACGGCGAAAAGTGGACAAAGAATATTTCTCAAAGAGGACAGTGGAAGCATTTGCCAAAGCTAATATTACCTTGTAAAAGTTGGAGAACAAGGCCTTAAAGACTGGATCGACGAATTCACCGGAAAGGGTGGTGAATTAAGCTGTGTAAAGTCTCTACGAGAAATATATGTGCCAGCACTTGCAAAAGATTTTGAAGTATCAACTACATCAGTGTTAGAGGGTAAAGTAATCCATATCATGTGCGACGAAACAACTGATAAAGTTGGTAGTTGTGTCTTTGTTACCATTTTTCATGTACCTGAATCTGAAAATAGATTAGTTGTTGCCAGTGTTTCCTACCTTGATGCATGTAATACAACTTGTTCGCGAGCTGTATTAGATGCTCTATCAAAATACAAAATCAATTTTGAATATGTGCATTTTTTGTGAGTGATAGTGCCAGGTACATGACTCTTTGTTTTGAAATTCTGAAAGTGGTAGTAGGAGATCAGCTAAAGCACATACAGTGCTGGGCTCATAAATTGTGTTTGTTGGGTAATGCCTGGTGTCAGAAATGGAATTTTTGACCAGAACTGTAACTGCTGTCAAGGCTGCATTTCTCAACACAAGAAAGAGAAAACATAATTATCTGAAATATTCGACAGAAAAGTATGGAGATGGCAAGGTTGCAAAACTTTTTCCATTGCCTGTTATTACCAGATGGAACAGTTGGTTCCATGCAGTTTTTTATCTGTCTGAATATTTATCGGATATTGTTGAGTTTTTCAGCTCTCTGGAGATGAAAGACATTAATAACAGTGGCATCGACTTCTTGTCCCATCTAACAGACAAGGAAATTAAGTGTGTTATTGCCCAGGCAATGTTTGTTAAAGAACATGCGAAGGATCTAGTAGATCTGGTGTTTCTGGAGGGGTCCAAATACCTAACTTCCCATCTTCTGTGGCCAAAGCTAGATACATTGGACACAGCCTTCGCAGAAGTTGTGGATGGTAGGTTGCTGCAAGGAACAACTGCTTTGGCTGAAGTGAGTACCTTGCAGAAAGCATCCATTCTTGATGTTTTCAAGAAAGCAGCAACTTCAGCAAGGCAGAAGTTTTATAAATTGCACATGCCCTGAGTCCCACAATGATATTGTTTAACAAAGATGACGAAGAATCAGGAATAAAGAAACTTCCAGGTTTTTCAGCACTACTGTCAACAGAGGTTTCAAGAGGTTGTGGAGAACTCAAAGCCCTAGCGAAGATTGAAAGGGAGAGAGGGGGAAAGGTGGATGTTGAACAAATGCTGCTTCTGCTAACCATGAACTCTTTGCTAAGTGCTGCCTTCAAGCCTTGTGGACGCCTACTAACAATGTATAGAGTGAACGACTACTGTCTAACTATAGTAATGTAGTGAATGACAAGAGGACATGACTGAAAGAAAGTAATGCTGAACTTTTTACAGCACTGTCATTTCAGTGCAAAGACTGCAACTAAGACAGTTTACATCATATTTGTAGGACTGATGCGTTCATATATGACTTTTTATACACAAATATCATGCATGTAATTTGGCCATAGTTCTCTTTTAAACAACAATTTTATTTGTTTCTACATTGTGAGCATTTTTTTTAACTTCTTGTATTTTTATGTAACTTTAATATGTTAAGCAAATTTCTCAAAAATATATGCTAATTTCTGGAAAATAGATGCTAATTTTCAACATCATAAATGCTAATTTTGTAATAAATAAATGCAAACTTTCCCAGGCCCTACACAACAGCTAGCTCAGCTAGAGCAGACCACCGAACAACATTTAACAGCTGTAACCAAGGAGTGCCATTGAATGATTAAAGAAGCTACAGCTATTGTAATCCAGAAGAGATAATTCGAGGATATGAAGAGGGGGGGGGGGCGACACACAACAGCAATTCAAAGTTCAAACCATCCACCTTCGATGGTCAATTTTCGTGGACAGTGTACAGCAGATGTTGCGGCAGCTACAGATGTAAATGATTGGGGCGAGGAATAAAAAGCTACGGCACTCGTCTTGGCCATGAGAGAATCACCACTAGAGCTGTTGCAGACCATACCAGTTACAGACCAGAAAGACTATGGAGTACTAGTAAAGGCCCTTGAGCTGAGGTATGTCGACCGACATGTGGACGATATGTATATAACAGCTCTAAAGACAAGTAAACAGCGTTCTTCAGAAATACTCCAAGAATTCGAAGACGACACTGAACGACTCGTGCATGTAATTTTTGCAGTCACGTGAACACGAGAAGCAGCTTAAATTTAATCATATGTAGAACACTTGTTCCTTTAGTCCAAACAGCTTGATGGATTTGAATAGTCCCTTTGAATGGTGACAATTTTATTGGTATGGATCAGTTCTCGATGGAATCACTATCAACCACTAGAAATTTTGAAGTCCGGATCTTGTCAGAGAGAACCTTAACCAAATAGTCAACATCACTGATGTCCTTTCCTTGGAAAACTGCTTCGTCAGTAGTTCTCTTCACGTTAGCTCCAGTGCCATTTGGCGTTTCTTTTCCATGGCCTGCTTCATGAAAGTTCCATGACACAAACTTTAGTTCAGTAAATTCTTCCCTCAGTTTGTGTTGAAATAAATAAAACATGGATTTGTTTATATATTGGCTTGAAGGGCCGTCAGTAAGAAAGTGAATGATTCAAACTGGGCGGAGTTTTTGTTAATATAACTGAAAAGGGATTACAGATGGGCCCATACAGCTGCTGGTCAAGGATACAAATTTTAAGATATTTTACAAAACGATGTGTGCGACTCAGGACTGAATTTATTTATTGTGTAGTAAATCACTACAGTGTGAAGAAATGTTTGGGAGCGGTTGCCTCCAAAATGGATAGCCTGAACCTCGTTAGCATATTTAGTGCATTAGTTTTCAACCAAATCGCAGTGAATGTGCACATCTCTCTTGGCAAGAATCATTTTTAATTATTTTATGCCACTTCACTGGCATTAAATGTTTCCTTGGTGTTTGAAAAAATCCCTGGCCTTTTTTCCCACTTCCACAACTAGATCTTTTAGTGGTATTTGTAATAATGATTTCAATAGTCGAGTGGTTTCTTTGAGTCTTTTAGTCTTATAATCTTTATATAGGGTCTTAACAAAATTGTTGAAAGAAACCTTTTTTTATCTTTGCAAAGACCACATCTTCTATGAAGACAGGTTGAAGTATTTGTAATGCAGCAGGACTGTTCAATATATCTTTGACCAGCAGGATTCTCTAGTACTTTGTTGTGATGGAGTGCTATTAGTATTTAATAAAAGGTTTTCACATTTTTGGCATTAACAAGTATCTCATTTTGAAATGCCGGCAAAAAGATGTGAATGCGATTTTAAATTGGTGGTCCCTCAAAAAGTTTTCATATAACACATCCAAGCCAGCAAGCAAAATTTGTTTTTGGTTTTAAACTTTCTTCATTGTTATACATTATTTTTTGCCTGCTAAACATTGGCTGTTTTCATCATCCTCAAAGAATTTCTCGATATAAGTCTTAATCGCTTGAGTTATTTTTCGGTCACTCATGTATCTTTGATCGTTTGCTGGAAGAATGTTTTTTTTTTATTTTTTTTTATTTTTTATTTTCTTCGAGAATTCTGAATGAGTGGAAATTGTACTTGGTGAGAAGCCCATAACATTCAGCAAATAATTTTCCTGCAACAGCACTTTGGCAATAGATCGTTTTGCTTTTTTTTATTTTACCCTCTTCAAATTCTCATTGTAGGACTGTCTAACCAACACTTCACCTTCAAGTAATTGTTTTAGAATTACTAATTCGTCCTTACTATCAATTACATTTATCACCACTTTTCTTGGTGAGGTAGGATCTATACTTTTCTCCTTAATAGTCTGAATTATTTTCAACCTCTTCATTAGAACCTCTTTTTTTTATGTAGCTTTCAGTTCTCATTTCTAAATCTTTGCTTTTCTCAAACTGAGTTTGGGCACGCTTCACTCTCTTTTAACCAGTTATTTTTACTTTAAGAGGAGGGAGGGGTTAGATGTAAATGCACTTTTAGAAGGCGATGTATTCTGAATTGTACATGGCATGTCTTTCAAATAAGAAAGGCTCTATCTAAACCCACAATAAAAAAATGTTCTTAACTTATTTTCAAACCGTTTTCGCTCGTTTCAACCGATATTCTAAAAACAAAAATGTATTACAATAACTTATGTAGTATAGTAAAGTGTTTACTGGCCAGGTTTCAGGACGAGTGGCCGCAGTAACGACCGTCATTTGACGTCACGGCCGCCATCTTGAATGACAAATGACTTTGAGTACATCTACCCTTGTGCTTGTTTTTGACTTTGATATTTGACCTAGACCTTTGACCTCATCCGGCATTTTTAATTATTACATTAAAGCCTCTATATTGAATCAATTATGGAATCAATAATACATATGATTCCCATATTTTTTCTTTATTATTAATTTTTGAACATTTTTGCTGGTGTTTTAGTTTTTTTGTAAAATATTCAAGTTTATAGATTTTTGTATTGTTTTAAAATCACTAGCTCACTTTTTTTTATTAATTCGCTGACATTGACAAATTTATTGAGAATATAATTTTTTTACATTTATTATTTTTTAACAAAAATTGTGTTAATTATTGTGTTTACGTGTTTATTATTTTGGTGTATAAATAAGTGAAAATTTTAGTGAAAATCAATAAATTTGATTTTTAAAACGTATCATATAGGGTTATTTATCAAGTGCTCTAGAACTCACGAATATAAACTACGTTTTTCGTGTTTAATAATTCCATATAAAAATGAGATATTTACGCTATTTAAGGTATAATTGTATGCTAACCTGTAAATTTAAATTACCTGCAAGGGAAGACAGTGAGTGACCCTATATCTCACTTACGGACAACGAGAATCACCTGGCTGAGGGTTGTAACGAGACAATAAATAGTCGTGGGAAGTTGAGTGGTGCCACTACGAGCGTCTCTGCTCCCAGCTCACTCGCCCTCTTGCGGCCGGCTGGCGGGGACAGGGTGATTGATGGCTCGCACTACCACGGCCTGACTGCCGCGAACTGCGACCGCATTTCTCTCTGTCTCGCACCAGCCGCACGTCCCAACACTCCACGGCTCCAACTCCCGATGCGCGCTCCAGCCGCGGAACGGAAATGAAAAAGAACAGCAAACAAAAGAGCTTTTCTTCTATGGTCATTAAAATTATGGTAAATTTTTCTACAGCTACTGGAATCAGTACTTCACGCTTCAGTAAAATGTGACAATCCCCCCACTTAGTTGAGTCGGTTTATTTTATTTTTAAATTAATAAATAGGTACTTGTAATGTTACAAATTTAACTTCAGAGAAGATAAGTCCAGAAGGGGAATGAGAGTTATGAAAATGGCGACGCTGGTCTCCGAGGCAGTGAAGTGAAGAAGGCAGTGACCTCTTGGTGAGCGAAGGTGGACGACGAGATAAGGGCTTCTTGTCTGGAGACTGGTGCATCGGGACCTGAAGCATCCGGGACGGTGTTGTGTGTGCGGCGAAAGAGTGAGTAGTGCGAGGCAGTGTGTTGAGAAGAGGCGAGCGGCCAGTGTCACACAGTCGTGAGAGCCAATGTCAGGCCGAGCTCCAGTGGGGAGAGTAAATTGTGGACTTTATGAAAGTGCTTTATATTTGTGGATAGACAATTATATTATTATAACATAATAGTGAAAATATAAGTTAATAAATAAAACCATAGATGATTATTGGGCTATTTTTACGAGCCTGTTTCTGAATTGTAACAGCATGTTTGTTTTTTGGTACCATGTTTTTTTTTTTTTTGCTTAATTTTATTCAAAGTTATGTATATTTATCTAAAAGCCATATTTCTACCAATTCACCCTTAGTACTAAAATGTTATTAAATGTCTAAATTGCGGTTTATTTTGTTATGTTTATTATTTGTATTAAAACTTGATCATCTTCGGAGATATAATTATAAATTTTAAAGATATAATTACCACTTTTTTATAGCTTTGGAGTTGAATTTCGCAAAATGATAGGATTCTGGTGGTTTGTTTTGGTATGTTTATTAATATTTTTTCTTATGTTTAGTTATCTTCGGATAAATAATTAATAACAGTGGCGAGGCGTGGGTTGATTGCATGTGTAAGCAATGCATTAAACCAATTCAACTTAAATAACTAAAACATTACGAACTTAATTCTAGTAGACAGTTCAGAAATCTAATGTGTATAAGGAATAGAGAATTTTGTTTTAGTAAAAAGTTTATAATGTTTATTTACTAATTTATCACGAGTGGATGTAAATCCCTGCCTTAGTAGATGTAAACTCACCCTCAGATTTGATGAGCCTGGTGGTGACTCGCTCCGCCAAGATGGACGATACTCATGAACTTAAATCTATGTCTCATGAAAGGAAAGCTGTGCACTAATGTTTTTAGTCCTAAAAATACCAAATGTTACCCAAGTGTTCAGTCACTACTTATACATAAGCTGAATTCGACGGCCCTGCTTCGGAAACATGTTGATCACATCGTCGTAAAACGAATTAATTTTTGTTAGTTCTTGCATTACCTTTTTAATTGATAACAAAGAAATGCTGAGAAACGCGATTGTCCTTGAGAGTTACGAAGATATGTTTTTATTCTCTTCAGGACAGAGAAGGATCGTTCTACAGATGAACTAGTGGTCGGAATCGTCAACACCAAACAAATAAGTTTCCATGCTTCGGGAAGAGTTTCGTACAAATCATTCAAGTACAAATATTTATGTAACTCGGCCACGCTGTTCTTGTGAAATTATTTTGAAGAATAACCACGGAAAGTTCGCTTCTCAGTCTGGAAAAATCGAAGCATTGGCCATAAGAAAATTTTAAGAACTGGAATAGTTTTTCGGGAAATGATCGTGAATAAACAGAAAACTTAATGAAATTGAGCAAACCAATGAAGAAGAGACTGCTAATATCACCATATCTTTACTTATTTTTTCTTTAATTATGTCAATGATTTCAAAATATAATTGTCTGTAACAAGTTTTTTTGTCATCCGAAATGTTATCTATCCGTTGTCTTTTTTTGGGCTGACTATCTTCTGTCAAGCTACCAAATTGATCCTCAATTTTGCACCAGAAATCATCGAAACTGTCACGTAGTTTCTCATGATATTGCTGAAATTGTTCTACCCTTTCAATGCATTTTTAACACCACATAAAATAAATATTTTTCTAAACCCTGTTCCTAATGCATTTATAATATCTCGCGCTTTAAACACGTTTCAATTATTGATAATCGCTGTACGTTACATGATTAAAACAAGAAAGCTGTTGTCAGGCCAATCATGCGCTAAGATCGTCCGTCGTGTAGGAGAGTTTCCCCTTTCCCCGCTTCGATAAGCGAAGTGGTGTCTGAATTTGCAGTCGGCTGATAGTGGCTGCAAGCAGGAAACAATCTGCTTACAGCGTGCACGGCTGGGTTGTCAACTTACAGGTAGATGGTAACGGGATGCCCAGCTGAGCGGACCTCCGCCCTCCCTCTGGCACTTACATTCGAGGGAGGGGGTGACGGTTTGGCCAATAAGAGCTCTCAGCTGCCTGTATTCAAGAGGAGAAGTGCTTACAGAGGGGTGTCCACGACGGGGAAAGTAGCCATTTTTCGCGCTGCCGCAGAGGGGAGAGGGCGAGTAGGCAGCTCGGCCGGCTTCAGCCAGCCTGTAGGGATGACGTGCGGTTAGGGAGGGGTGTCCACGGTCTAACAATTACAAACAACGAGGCGTCAATGAGACGGTATGATAACAGACTGTGTGTTAGCTATTCAAGTGTATATCACTGATAGATGCCACTTCAGAATGCATTACCAAATATGCAGGACATTTTCAAACTGTAAGCACTGCTTACAATGCTTACGTAGAATATTCGCCCCTGATTAATAATCTTAAATCATAAGCACCTTTATATTCAACCCTTTAGGGATATATTGGTTTAGTTTTGTATAGCATATTGTTTGAGATAGCAAAAGACCTTAGTAATAAAAAGTCAAATCCGTCAAGTAATTTTCGAAAGATACTGAAACAAATAGAAATATAGAAAAATATTCTAAAAATTTTTTATTGTCAAATAATGTTATTTGCCTTATGCTAAATATTTTTCCTTGAGAATTTCAAAAAATTAACGAAATTTTACATTTTAAAAAGTTAAGTTATTTTATTTTATTAACCATTTTGAATAGATGATACATGTTCAATTGTAGAACATAAATAATCAGTAATTTCAGTTAAAATTTATAGGGTTTTACACATTGACATTAAATTTTTGATTTTGATTTTAATGTGTTTATATTTACCCTGCAATCTAAAACTGAGATTATGTTTTCAAAGATCCTGCATATTTTAGATTTAAAATTAAGATTAGTTATCCTTTTTTATAAATTGATTTCTGATAAGAGAAGGGATGATATTTTTGAAAGGTTTGAGAAGTTTATTAATTGTATATTTTTTTCTAATAAAAATCCATCGTTAAACAGGTGTTAAAAAAACGTATCATTTCTTTTTGATATTAAATTTACATTTCACTTGTTTTAAGTATCAGCTTTCTTTTTGTTACTGTTACAGTTAACTTGATTTTATATTTTTTTTGAATTTTTTAAAATAATTATTTGACCAAATTATTTCCGACACTGGCTGCAACTGAAAGTTCTTTAATGGACTAGATATACAGGCGCTTCTCCCATAAAGTTAGCAGTTTTATTAAGAAAAACTATTTATAGTGTTGATTTTCTCTATAAATATTAGTGTGATTGTGTAAAAAAATATGTGTAAAAAGGAAATAAAAATTTATCATTCTTATCATTATTTAAAATTAAATGTGAGGGAGATTCTCAGTAAGCTCCAGTGATGTGTTAACATATAAACTCGGTAAAGAGCAGATTCGCGTGTTCTCAAGTATTCGTTTACGGGAAAAATTTAAAACCTTTTCCCCTTTTTTAAACCTAACTATAATAATGTTTTACAATATAATAATAACTTAGCCAAGGGGTCGGCATATTTTCGAGTGAGATGAGCAAAATATTAAATAGCATATTCTCCAATTTTTTTAGAGAGCCACAACATGCATTCTATCTGTATCTACATGGAATTTAAACACGTTAAATACAGAAATATTTTATTCACAAATTCAAAATAAATATCACTTAAGGAAAAAAATGTCGTAAAAAATATGTTAGTCATTAGTAGAGCTCAACTGATACAAGAAAACCTAGGTTAATTTAAGTAAAGAATTTTTCTAAATAAAACATTTCGCAAGTGTTTACTTACTTTAATGTTAGGCATGATTTAAGTTGTCGGTTAATATACTGCTTAAATTATTTTTTATTTAATTTATTGAAAAATGTCTTTGTTCACATGAATAGGTAGAGCCAAAACTTGTTAGAAAACCAAATGCTAGTTATTTGCTTTGTCATAGGTTTCAGAAAGACTATTCCACCTGTCAAAGTTGTTTTGTTATTATCATGGCGCATTTAGTGATCAAAATATAACTAACAAAAGTTGTCTGATACTTAATTAGTGTGATTGTGAGACTTCCGAAACAATGTTTTTCTTATGGGATTACGATTTGGTTGCTTACTTACTAAGTTGTGGCTTACCAGTCAAAATGATTCGGTTATGTTCGGACGTGTCCGCCGCTGGTTTACAATGATTGGAACGTCGTCAACCATCTTCGGTAACATTTGTCTTTTTTTTATCCACAGTCCTGTGCTACCGTTGCCGTACGCCAAATTTTAGAAATTTTTTACGGCATTGGTTACTATTATTGTAAAAAGTGTTTAATATACATTTTTATGAAGGTTCCTTTAAATTATTTAAATAAATTACAAATATTCTTCTGTAAGCGAACTCTAACCCGAGAACTATACTATACTAGCATGGTACCTTAGACCACTCGGCTATCTTATTAAGGTAGCAATATTTTGTTTTATATACTAGTAGTAATATACTTGCATAAACATTAAATATTCGTTCGGTACTTTGTTTTTAAATTTTTCAAGTTCATATTATGAAGCCGGAGTTTATAAACCACCTGATAAATTATTTCCTGTAGTTTATTTATCCTATACAAATAATTATTTTATCATATATTAAAATATAAAATTTTAAAAATTGGATTGTGTATGTTAGCTGTATATTTTGTATATTTGAAGATTTTCGGATTAGTATTGTACAAAAATTATTAATGTACTATACAGCTCAGACATTATACAAGAATAAAAGGTTTATTAAAAATACATTTTATTATTTAAAAGAATTTATGTTTCATTTAATTAAACCTACTCATTCTTTTATAAATGAAGATAGCATAAAAATTGTATCCTACAAGTTACATGTAGCTAAATGAAAAAAGAATAAAAAAGCTGGACTGTAATGATATATTGGTATGAACTTTGGTATGAATAATTAAATATGTTTTATTTTGAGGCTTCTGGGTAGTGATAGTCAAGTTTGTAAAATAAAAGTTATAAACTATAAGGAATAAAATTATCAGGTGTTTTATATACTCTGAAATTATAATTTGGACCTGAATAAAAAAATCCGAACGAGTATTTATCCTTTATTTAAGAATACTTCGCCTAGTATAAACATATAAATCAACATACTGCTATCTTGATTTTATATCCGAGCAGTCTAAACAGTCTCAAGCACAATGGGTTAGAATCTACCCATATACAAAAAATATTTCAATATATTTAAATAAAAAAAAAATCGGGCAGTATTAAGGATGAAAAAGATTAATGTTATCGAGGATGGTCGACGAGGTCCCGATGTTAGTCAACGAGTGGTGGACATGGCCGTATCTTTTTGATTGGTAAGCCACATCTGAGTAAGCCACCAAATCGTAGTCCCATAAGAAATACATTGTCCTCAAAGTCTCCAAATCATATTACTTACGTAAATAAAAACAATCACTAAATGCAACATAATTTTACCCATTCCCGCACAATTTATATAACGCCAATGAATGAAAAATACGCAGACGCACACACACCAACGCAAATCAGCACATTTCCACCCTATGCAATATGACACGCATCATTGCAAATGATCACTCAAACCCATAAATGTTTATTCATGTAAGCAATTATCAAAAAGCAAAATCTTAAAATATTTAAAAAAATTCAAAGCAGTCAAGAGGACTGCCGACAAAAGTGAAAATTTTTCACAATTTTTACGAAAAATTTTTAGCACACAACAAATTTGTTTTATCACGTTATTAAAATGACTCCTAAATTATTATAAATTATGCATTGCATAGTAATAATTATAAGTATTGAAAAAATAAATAATGATCTTAATTTTAAGCTTATATTGGTACAAAGACTCCGTTTTCTTCGTTATTCAAACTATGTATCTATATGAAAATACAAATATATTTTATAGGTACTTACTTTTTACTGCACAGTCATCGTATATTTGAGATTTAAAAGCGCTATAATTTATACTAATAGAAACGGTTATATTGTTATCGTAAACACGTCACTTGACCATGTCGATTACGACTTACATGAATTTACTCCTTATCCAAACCTTCCCATAGGAGTTTTCACTTCAAAAATTAATTTTCATTTGCTTACCTTTATTCATTTATTCATATATGTATTAGATTTAAAACCTCCTCCCTCCTCACCCCTCCAAAAATAAATAATTATTGTGTATTTTCGAGGAAACAAGTTTGGTTTAGAGAACACAAACAATTTTTAAGTTCAGTGTTTACCTAATTTTAAGATGGCGGCCAGTTTTAGGACAAGACGACGACGAGACAACTGCGGAAAAGACGGTTGGTCGAGGAAGTGATAAGTCTGCACTGTGTATTGCAGGAGGACCAAAGGACCGAGATGCAACTGGTACTACTAGTGGCATCCCTGCTGGGCGCTGCAACCAGTCTGTGCAGCCACGGGTCCCAGGACATGACGTCTCCAAGACAGCCGCCGGATGGGAGGTTTAGCCTGGAACTGGCTGGGAAACCCAAGGCTTATGTCCCTGGACACGATTATACTGGTAAGTTGGTCTTAGAACTAGACAGCGGATAGCGTAGTGTGGTATTGTGTTCACATGCGATATCAGTTACGTCACATTTCCCACATCATCACTTAACTTTGTGTGTATTATTATTTTATATTAGTTGTACGGAGAATAAAACAGTTGCAAAGCAAGGACTGAACATGAAAACTATAATGACACTGATGGTTAGCTGTTTAAAAAAAAAGTATATTTTGGAAAGAAAAAAACCTAAAACAATTTATAGTAGGGCTTACCTGTGGATCGCTTTATTCAACATCTGAACTTACACTAAAAACTTTACCTGAATTTAGGCGATTTCGGTGAAATTTAAGTTTTAAATATTCTTGTTTTAAAACTCTTTGTGTTCCTTGATTGGCAAACATCACATCACATCTAGGATTCTAGAACTTTCCACCATTTGGAAAATTATGGCATCGTTTTGCACTTTTCGTTACGTCTTTAATCTTTAAAATCGAAAATTATCATCCGATACTAATGGAAAAAAATTTAAAAGTTATAAAAATATAATTGTAATAAAAAGGCATTTCTTAATTTTAAAATTTTCCCTACACACTAAGACACCGATATTTAATCTAGATAATAGGCAAAAAGTTTATAATACATAAAAATTTATTTCTTTACATTTTATTAAAAAAAAAAACATTATACCAGGCTAGGCCAGTCGATTAAAAATGGTGACAGATCCTTCCTCCACGGAAGCCACCGGCATACTGACCACCCAACAGTTATGCCAAGGCTGATATTACGTTAGCCAGTTTGACTTCAAGACGGCCATCTTGTTTTCGTCTGTTGGAGGCCACTATATTGGATCCGACATATTTTTTCGTCTGCTAGAGGATGCTGCCACCATATTAGTTTCATATTTACCAACTAGAGTGTAGGAATAATTTATTGCCAGCACCTACACCATCTTGTTGATCGTCTTAGCTGCCATCTTTAATTCTGTAATCTTTAAATCTGTAATTTTTAAGCTTTAAATTCGAAAAATATTTTACAAACTATTAAAAATCCACTCATTGAAATACTGAATGATTCAATCGATTACAGTGCTTGCTTCGTTCCTTGACTGATGCAAAAATGTTTATTTTAAGTAAAAACAAATTATTTAATAAATCATGTTGGAAATACTAAAAGTGGCTTAAATTGCTCATCTACCAGCCTCCAGTAAGCCGTAAGTGGTATTAATTGACATATAAAATCAGAAAAAATTCAAAAATCGCTTGTTAAAATAATTATTAATTCTATTGATTCCTTTACGCGTTTAGATAGCAAGCAGTACAGGGTTAATTGTTTTTATTAATTGTATATAAAGTCTAATATCAGAAATACTATATCTAAAATTATCAATATCACATTAAATAGCAGGTCAGAGAGGGAGTTAGCACAAACTAAGTGCTAGTAACCCATGTGATCGATACCCATCCGTCAATTTTGTATTTTATTTTCGCCATGCGTGGAAAATAACTTGCAATACACGTGAAGTTAAATTTATTCACGTACGACCAGTCAAAGCACTTAAATTCAAGCTCGTAAACCACAATATTTCAAAAACTTCTCAAAACAAGAGACGGAGGCTGCCCGGATGAGGCACGTCTACCGGCAACTTCAAATGAACATTGACCCCGCGTGCAAGAGTTGCAACCTATCAGAAGCTTCAGGTGGCGCTCCAGCTGTGTAGCCTAAGCCTGACTTTATGGGGCTTGGCCACATTTGAACGACTGGGTAGAAGCAGCGCAGGGAAGTATACAAACAAATTGAATTATTTTTTGGTAATTACAAATAATGCTAAACCGCCCGGAAGTTCCCAAAACAAAATTTCGCAAAGCATGAAAATGTAGGAGACAAGTTAAAATAATTTTAAAAATAGTCTCTAAATTAATTTGTATTAATCTCAGACTCTCCATAAAGAATCATATATTTGAGGCTTAAGCATAGCAAAACAACTTCGCAAAAAAATAGCACATAACCATAGTTAAAATTACTTAACATATTTGCACTATTTAAAAATGCTTTGCAAAATGAAAATACCAAAAAATGGCGATAAAATCCATGTTCACTAATATGACTAGATATTATAAATTTCCCGTTTAACACCAAAAAATTATTTTATTCATTATATAAAATCAATATTCCCTAATTTAAAACATATATATGAAATAAGCTCATAAACTGGTTTTTTACTACCCACATAACCATTAAATAAACCTTGTACTATAACAGACCCGGGTCTTTTCTTAACAGTTTCATAAACCTGTCCAAACTCAGTTGGTGAGACGCGTTTAAGGGGAGTCTTGTTTTTAGAACCGCGTGGGTAACTGTCTTTATATTATTGAAGTTTTAAATCCAAGTGACTTATATGCAGGTGACCAAATACACAGTTTCTAAACAAAAATTAATTAACTTGACGCCGCAGGACGAATTGAATTGGCGCAACACCGTGCCTTGACTTCGTCGTGCTCACCGGGAAAATATAACAATTTCCAGACTTACTTGTAACAATGATTCTCGTAGGAAACGTGGCAAAGCCCTTTGCCAACTCTAGATACAAATACGTATTCAGAGAAATAAAAATAAAAAAAAAAAACATTTTTGAAAATCAAATTATCATATGTTTTTTTTTTTTTTAATTTTACACAAAAATTGATAAAATATGTCATTATTGTATGTACACAGCTCTCCTCTGATCTCTGAGTATGAAGGCTACTTCATTGAGGTGCAAGTAGTTTCCTGCCCTAATCGTTGCCATCGGAAAATTCAGGCGATCGATCAACGTGTTAGGATCTTTCTACGATGTATGAACAATCTCTTCTGCTATCGTCTTCCTGGAATATTTGTTACTAATATTTTCAATATCACAAACGCCCCAGTGATCATCTTTAGCTTGATCAGAATTATTTAATTTATCACATCGTTTCTATCAATTTAGTATTAGGGCTTCTTGATAGTCTTCGAACTTGACATCTCAAGGTATTTAATCTCATTTTTCATATCACCATCATCAAATTCACTGTCACCATCTTCGTAGAAGTCAAGGTCTTCACCTCGATTACTGTAAGAATTCAAAATTTTTGATGTCGAAGCTTCTTCATCGTCTACAAGTTTTCTTTTAAGTTTCCATACTTTGTCCAACGTACGATCTATTTGAGATGGGCTTGAATGTATTCTCACTTAACATGGTAATGATGCTTCCATTTTCTTCAGTCTTCCTTAAACCATCAGCATCCTTTAATTTAAGTTCTTTGTTGAGATCAGTAGAGCTATGTACATAGTCATGTTCTAGACAAGGAAAAATTCATAAACCATGCTCTTTCTTTGTTTAGTGGCCTTATAGATGTCCTCTATCTTGTAAAGGGGCTTAGCTTTTCAAGTTCTGCCGTGTCTATTTTAACACTCTCTTCGCGTCAACGACGTGCTACACCGAAAACAACTTATCATTTTGTGTTGTGGGTTTTTAACACAGTTGTTCTTCTCGTCTTGCCTATCATTCTTTCTCACAACTAACTCATTCCTGCAGTAATAACAGCAATGTAATTTTGATACAGCTACAGGCCACGAACCAGGATCCATTATAGCTTCTGTGATTGATACCAGATACAATTTGAGAGTTTTAAAATTTAACATTTTTTAAAAAGAATTTTTAATATTACAACAGCAAGAGTTTATTTAAAATTTTAAATTACTCGTGGTCAAGTATATAGTTATGCTTTAAAACAACAGATTTCACCACATGTTGTGTGGAGGTAAATATTATTTATTTTTAATAACGAATGTGACTTCCTCAGTCACTATCGCAAGAGAAGTGGGCTTCGCTAGACATCAAGGTAAAGGTTCTTAGCCATAGTGTTTCTCAGTTTCTCAAGACACATTGTAACCTACTCAGTAATGAATCGCTTTTGTTTGAATTCCACCCGGTAAAATATTGTAAGTGTTGATTTAGCAACAGAAATTCATTAAGCAAACATAACTTTCAATAAAATTGAATATATTTTCTCGAAAAACATTTTCCACGCAGGGATTGTTTTCTCAAGGAATACCATAAATTCTCGGAGAACATTAGCAGAAGTCTCAGCATGAATAATAAGGATAACATGGAAAAGTCAACAAAATATTGAGATTCATTACTCAGTCGATTACAACGTGTCTTGATACAGCTGAGAAACACTAACATGCAAGGCGAACATCCTTCTCCTTTATGTATTTGCGAAGCCCTCCTTCTCTTGCGATCTTGACGGAGTATCCTACATCAAACATGAAAAATAAATAATATTTACTTCCACGCAACATGTGGCAACATCTGTTGTTAAAAAGCGGAACTTCTTGGCCATGAGTATTTTAAAATTTAAAATAAACTCTTGCTGATTTAATATTAAATATTATGTTTGGATAAATATTGAAATTTAAAACTCAAAAATTGTATCTGGTATTTATCGCAGAAGCTATCGTGGATCCTGATTCGTTGCCTTTAGCTGTATCAAAAGGACATCGCTGTATTTACTGCAGCAAGGCGTTCGTTCTGAGAAAGAATGATAGGCAAGACGAGGACGCGATGTGTACATGTAGCTCAGTGGTGCCAATAGCCACAACTCGAAATTAATGTTAAGTTACCTCGAGTGTGCTTAGCACTGAGGTGGGTGAGCACTATGAAATACAACAGTGCAGTTTCATATATTACGATCATTTAAGACAAACTTTATATATAAATTAAAAACAATTATATTTTAAGGGTATTTAGTTTTAAAGTGCGTTGTTTCTATTCGTGATATTGCTCAAATTTGGTGAGTTTCAATGGATCTTATTTGGCAAGTTGGTAAAACTTAAATGTTTAATATAACAGATTATTGCATAATAAACAATATATATTTATAATTCATTGACATTCGTTTAACTAATTGATAATATAATAATTTTAATACACAATTTAGCCATTGGTGTCGTTTCCTACTATTTGGTAATCATACAGACATTATAATTTACTTTATATAAAATTTAATTTAAAAATAATTCTAATGTTAGTTTCGTTGTATGTGTATGTATAAAAATAAGAAAAAGTTTATGTTTGATTTTATACAAATCCACAGTTTTATTCGTGCATCATGTAATTTTGCAACCTTGAACTTCAAAACAACATTACATTTCCAAAAATAATCCCCAGGTTTGTAATCTCCCCCTCCACCGAAGATTATTTTTATACTTCTTGATGAAATTCTGCACACTTGACGTTCAAAAAAAAAAAAAATAATTACGGTCTATATCTAATGTCAAAATAAATTACTCCAATCACATCCCATAGCATTTATTCACTTTTATTAATTTATAAAATAATTGTGTACCCTTAAGCAAAATTATCATTTTCACACTAAGTAAACCTGGGAAACGCCGGGTACTTATATATATTTTTTGTTTATGTGTGTGTATGCATATATATATATATATATATATATATACAACAAAACCCAGTGTTATAAAAAAATTGGTCACAAAATGTGTGATTATTTTTGTAAAGGACTTTCATCATTGCAGCAGTGGCCTACTGATGTGTAATAGGTTCACTCCAGTTCTTATACTTTCATGTGTAAGGCATGCTACCTTATTAGCTGGATCTATTGGCCAATCAGAGGCTCTTATTCTCCAGATTTATCCAAAAGCTCCAGCCAATCTGAAAGCATTGAAGGGAAGTTACATTATTTCATGATGATTCAAATTTCAGAGGTACGTACGTCAGAGACCATTTCTTTCAACTTTACGCGAACAAAAACCAAATGCCATGCCTAACTCAGAGGTGCCCACCCCACTCAAACACTATGACTCACCCCCCTCCCCTAACCTAATGATGCGCCCCCCCCCCCCCCCCCCAAATTTTTTATCCCATTTTCTCAATGATTTACTTAATTATTTTACAATATTATACTTTTTTAGTATTATATTTTATCACATTTTGCATTAATCAAAACTGATTTTCTAATAATAATTTTGGTCATATCAGGTAATATTTCCATCCTGAACCGACAGATGCCAAACTGCTTTTGTTGAGGAAAGTGCGGGGTTGCCAATTTGATTTACAAGATCCCTTTCAATTATCAAAGCACCAGAAACGTATTTTCACATTAGAAGCTATTATTATGTAAATAATATATACATTTTTCTTGTATTTTAAGCATCCCCCCCCCTGAAATTTTAATGACGCAGTCTGCGTCGTTACCCCCCCCTTGTGGGCACCCCTGCCTAACTAAACAATGGCTGTATAACCATACCATATGAAATATTTCAACAAATTATATATTTTTACCGCAGTGTTTTACAGTATTAACTACTACTGATGAATATTATGAAAATCACGGTCATCTTACTTATTTAGATATGTTTTTAGGAGTCATCCAGTTCATTTCCAAATAAAATATTTTTATGCCTCTTCAGTTTTTTGGGATGACAAGTTAATCTTTAAAATCTTTATTACAACTTACAAAGGAAGGGCATGAACTGGGAAATTCACTTCGGGATGATACTTGGCACATAGGCATAGGGTGTTCAACCCTGAAAACAAGAAAGCTCAATGGCAAATTAATTTTGAGAAAAAAGCCTTAAAATATTTGAGCTGAGTTCATGTACTAATGAGTATCAATTCATCGGCAGCCTATGAGCTAGTTGGTGAAGTTCTTGGCTACCGCCGAGTTGTTCGGAGCTCAAATCTCGGTCGTGAACAATTTTTGTGTTTATTTTATGTTTATTTTTGTCTTAAAATATTTTCAAATAAGTGTTTACAATATAAAAAATATTAAAATGATAATATAATAAATACAATTATTAAAAACATATTTATTATAATTTATAACACTACATCCCTTTTTAATTATATTAATACAAAAAAATTAGTAAGTATATTAATAATAGGGTTATTATAGAGAGTAAACATTTATTTTATATAAAATACAAAACGTAAATATTAATTATCATTGAAAGATGTAAAACAATATTGTAATAATAATACAATATAAATAGTTTTGGCATATAGCACAACAAATAAAAGATGAACACTTACAAGTTCAATGTTCTTTAAAAAGATCAGTTGGAAAACAAACTTCATTCACATTTATGATTATTTCTGTATATTCAGTAAGTTTAGCAGTTTACCAAGCATATCTAATCATTTCATCAAAATCGGCGATGACAGTTGATGATTTATTTTAATACAATCTTCTCGAAAATGTATTACTCGGTTCGGGTCGATTAAATAAGAATTTTTTTATTTTTTTTTTAAATTGTTAATTGAAATGTTTCAATTATAATTTTTATTAATCTATAAAAATAGTTGTTACAAGTTTAAATGAGAGGAGTACAATTTGGAGGAATTATTTTAATCGTACAAGTAGATAATTCGTTGTAATCCTGGAAGATTTTATCAAATAATTGAGGTTTTGTTTCCTCCCCCAAAGTGTTGATAAGTACGAAAAACTGTTCCTTCCCAACGTAAGGGTTTAAAAAGTTTTGAAGGAAGTCAATATATTATTTTGTCATAAGCTTTCCAGTTTTTTTATTATTTTAATATAACTTTTTTTTATGTTTTCGTGCGTATACTTCCACAGTTTTCTGCACTCTTAGATCAAATGCATACAAATATCCGAGGCAATAGTTGTCCAGATAAGGAGAGTGCATATTGTGCCGTATATGAATGTGTCACTTTATTCATTTCATGTCGTTTAACAAATAAAGTACATTTTTCTGTAACAGTCCTATTAAATGTAAATTGGTACTGAAATCATTAAACAGATACTAGCATGAGTTATGTGAAACGGATAAATGTACACTTAAAATTAATATAAGCATACATTACATTTTAGTTATATCAAAATACCTGTCTGGTTCGTATTAATGACGAAGTTGTGGTTAAATTTAGGTATTATTTGTAATACCTGCTTCCGAAATATTGCTGCAGAATTTATAAATTTATTCAAACTTGCTGTTTCCTTTTGCGAAACAAATTTTGTTATTTTCGTTGACGTATGTTATTAGTGCTTTTGAATTTCTTCACCTATCGTTTAGAAGCTTTAAATTCAAAATATCAAATCTGTTCAGCAGCAGATAGAGCCAAGTCTGCTGAAAGTTTCTTGTAGTTACTTGATAAATCTTTCTGGCTTCAACAAAACGATCATACGTCCAAGAATCTAAATTTGTATTTATATAAAATTTATTTTAACGTTTCTTTATCTCTTATTCCCATTTCAATAAATACTCTTTATTTAATCGACTACATCAACTTTTTGCAATGTTTTAAAATTCAATGAGTATGCTTTTTTTTTTTTTTTTCACAAAACTAACGACTTTGATTTTATAATCCAAAGGAATATGTTCTACTTCTCTTTTTTTTCTTCGATCTCATACTCGTCAGATGAGATATCAGCTTACACTTGCTCAGAAAATAATTCTTGACACACTTCATTAGCATCAATAAGCTATTCATCGCTTACAAACATTTTGTCAGCCAACACTCACAGAAATTTTACTGTAAACTATTGAAACAGAGTATCTGCGAAATTCAAACGATAATTGACAAGTTTTAACCTTCGAAACATTTGATACAATATAATAATAAAGGAAAACTTTTGTCTTATTAGACCGTTTATAGTAAGGAAGGTTTTTTGTATTTTATAAAATAACAGTTGCTTTCTAGTACCCATACAACTTTTGACAGGTCAAAACCAGTTTCAAAGAATTCAATAGAAAAGTTTAGGTCTAGTTTTAATGAATGTTGTAAACGTTTAAATTGTATTTTAATGACACATTTATTCATAATAACTAGTTATATATAAATATTATTAATATAATTATCAAATATTTTGTATTACTACAATTAAAATGGCAAGCAATATTTAAAATATATTTTACATTTTTTAATGATAGTAATTACTATATTATAATTTTATGATCAATATTTATATACTTAAAATACTTACTATAAAATATTTTAAAAAAGAACATAAAATAAACACAAAAAGTGATCGCAACCAAGATTCGAACTCTGAGCGACTTGGTGATAGCCAATAAAGCTACCGTTTATTTTCTCACTTTATTTTAGAAACAGAATATATTATAACAGAATATATTATAGTATGTGGAGGAACTGGCCTCTTATTGGCTGGAGGTTGCGCTGACCATAAGAAAATAACTAAGATGGCTGGTAGCCTAACTTAAGGGGCATTGGAGGTCACTCGCATTCCGAAAGGCAGCGCGCTCCGTCTGGGTGCAGGTGAAACAGACTCGAGGTTAGTTCACAAAAGTACCGCAAGAAGGACTAGCATAAGCCAACTGGATTGCCCTCTGGCAGGCTGAAAGGGAAATAGAGAGAGATGTGGTGGCGGCCGCTGGATTTCGCGGAACTAAAGTTAAGTGGTTTTCATTTTCGCGGCGAGATGGTAAAGGCAAAACTTTCGCTGGCCAGAGAGAAGACCTTGATTTAGACTCGCCGGGAGCGAAGGTTAAACACCCTGTCAGTGCCCTGGCTGGGATTTGTAGAAAATATGGAGGGGAGAATATGCTGGCTCGTGAGAAATGTCTTAGGCCGGGCGCCGATATGTGCTCGGCAGCCCGGGAACATTATAATTAAGCATGACTGAAGCTGCTAACCTAAGCTGAGCTCTGGAAAGTGGGTTGCCCTGGGAGGACACTGAGAAAAGTACTATCAGTCACGAAGTTGGAAAATGTTATTGGTCGAGTTCGTGGCCCGAGGCGGGAAGAAAAAAGATGGCTTAGTACTTAGCTGGTGAAATCACACCGGGCTATCGGTTGCAGCGCTAGGAAAGCGTAGTGGGACTCTTGTATGAAAGATTTGATCAGGTTGAACAATGGGCTAACATATTTTATATTAAGGAATTTAGAGGAAAATAAATCTGTGGTAAATATTTAAAATTTGCGGCACAACACACTTTGGTGGTATTAAAGGTTTCTTCCTTTTGAGTGTTTTATAGAGACGGCTTGCTGTAACATGTTTGCCTTCAGGAAGTTCCTGAATTATCTCATGTACGGTCTGGTATGCCACCCGATACTCATCTGGGAGTCTGCTTCACAGGCTTCTGGTAGGTGATTACCAACGAACTAGATGCGATAGAGTCAGAGATAGGGAAAAAAGTGAAAGTGAAAGAGAGGCGTGGATTGGGGAATACATGAATTCATCCAAAAATTCACTTATTAATATACTGATTGATTAGATCGATTCCTTTCCTTGATTCGATACTTGATCGATGCAAAAAAAAATATTACAGGTTAAAATTACTCTATTTCAATTAATCATGTTCAAAATCCTAAAATTGGTTTAAATTCCACTACACCCTACCTCTAGAATGCAGATATGACCACTAACTTGGAAATATTTTATTATTGACTTAGAAATTCGGGAAAAATTCTAAAATTCGTCAAAACAATTACTTATTATTAAAGAGATAGAATCGATGGATTCCTGTCCATCAATCGATACCTGCTAAATTAAAAAATGTACGAATTTATTTTAAAATTCTATAAAAGTGACAGGTTCAATAAATAAAACATCACTTTTTACAAATATAATTTATTACATAAATCCTACACTTTTGCAGGAACATTTGCTAAAGTTAGCAATCCAAAAAACATTTAGTTCTGCATTGGCTGGAACTGACTAATTCAAATCTCCAAAACCAACTGTTAGAGACCAGCCCGATCCTTTTCCTTCAAAGTCCTTTTTTTCGCGACAGAGTTCTCAATACTGTGTATCAGACTACCTCACATCGTCAAAATTGTAAATGGAAGTATTCACTGTCCGGAATGCACACTTCTATACTTGGTCCTCGAACAAATACTCTTAACAATACTAGCAGTCCAGGCACAAGTTGTATTTTAAAGGCCCGTGCGTTTATAAGTCATCAGTAAGCTGATTTATAATATTATGATATTATGCTTGATATCGTCAAGAAAAGTACAAATGTCTTTGGCTCCAACAGTCTTAACCTAAACTGACTTTTGCTCCACAAGCCATTGGCTCTGTCTTTGGCTCCAACAGTCATTGACTCCAAATGTCGATGATACAAAGCTTCAATTGCTACAGCAGCTCCAACAGTCTTTAGCTCCAACTGTCTTTGGCACCAAAAGCCATTGGCTCCAACTGTCATTGTCTCCAACAGTCATTGGCTCCATAGGCGTGCGCAGGACTTCAGTAGTGGTGGTGCCAGATTACACAACAGCCCTATCATTCACGGATCTGAGCCTAAAGCTGGGGGTCCGGGGGTCCTTCCCCGGAAAAATTTGGATTTGAAAGCGCAAAATGGTGCTCTTTAAGGTGTTTCCGAACAAAAACATTAAATACACAGATGTAAAAATTTTAACATTTTTTATGACAAACTATGGCTTTGAACGTTTTAATCGCCAGGAAAACTACTAAACTTTTTACAGTTTTAAGCTTTGTTGAGCCATAATGTAAATTGCACCAATTGTTTGCACGGAATTCATGCTGGTGGCTCTGAAAAACCGTACTTAAATGTTTTCTGAAGACGCCAAATAAATTCTAGAAAAAACATTCTCATATGTTAAGTTTTAAATCAACAAATCAAGGGAGTTTTTATAACATACCTCAAATATGTAAAATATTAAAATAATAAAAATACACAAATAAGAGTGGGCAAAAGTTTTAACTTTTGGAATACAACAAAAATGTTTTGTCGGCGATTGCATATAAGTAATGAAGTAATCCTTTTCGGGATCCGTCTTTTTAATTTTAATCACCCACTTATACATCATACACACAGCAATTAACGAACTATAACCACTGTCAAATAGTGAAAATAAAATGATAATTAATTAATGAGTGATCCACGTAACAAACACAGGCTGTAGTCGTGTACTCATTATAACAGTAAAGTGATGAGTAAACAGTAAGAGTAAACACTACACAGTAGTGCTACCTTGCGGACGCAGTGGCGTAGCCAGGATTTGTGTATGGGGGGTGTTAAGAAGCATCCCCCCCCCCCCCCCCCCGTCTTACAGCGGGTGGTCCGGGGGTCCTCCCCCGGGAAAATGTGGATTTTAAGGTGTAAAATAGTGCTATTTTAGCAGTTTTCAGTTCTTAAAGTTAAATATTGTAATGGTAAAAATTTTATTAATTTTAATATGAAATTGTTTTGAGTGATGAATAAGAAATTAATTAAAGATTTGGTGCTATTGCCGAGTGGAGTGAACAGTGGACACCAAGCGCGCATTCTATGTAATTCGAGGAGAACTAGGAGAATTATTTACATTTCAGAAGTTTCGTAGCCGCGGCCCGCGTGTACAACACAAGTAATTGCACCTGGCTTGTTTCCGTGTGTATAGTTGGTTCGATTGAAAATTGATATACTGATAGTGTTATGAGCACATATCTGTAACTCGACACGACTGGAAAACATATTTTTTTTTGTAAATAATACGGTTTTTTGTAAGTATGTATTATTTCTGCTTGTAAAAAACAAAATAACGTTAACCCTAATGGTGGTGCCAAGGCACCTGTGGCACCTACCGTGCGCACGCCTATGATTGGCTCCAAAGGTCAATGCTTCAATAGCTCCAAGTGCTCCATAGGTGCAAGTGCTCCATTGCTTGAAAGGCTCAATCGCTCAAAATGCTATGCTCCAACAGCTCAAAAGCTCCAATTGCTCTAAGACCTCCAATGCTCCAATTGCTCAAATTGGCCATCAGCTCCAAGTGCCCCAAAGATGTATATGCTGCAACTGCTTCAACAACTCCAAATTATATAATTGCTGCAACTTCTCTACAAGTTCCAATATATCCAAGTACTCCAAGTGCTCCAATGCTCCAATTGCTCAAATAGCTTCAAAGTTCCAATTGATCCAAGAGCTCCAAAGTTCCAATTGATCCAAGAGCTCCAAAGCTTCAATTTTTCTAAGTGATTCAATTGCTCTTAGCGCTCCAACTGATTACATTTGAATTTTTTGATCTCACTTGGCCTGATTGCTGATATGACTATTATTTCTTTCCATTTTGTCTGTCAGTGACGATGGTTTTTACATCTTTAAGAGGCCGTGTCACAAATTTGCGCTCCTATCTATATCAATGTTATTTTAAAAGGCAGTTTTTCTCAAAGTCTATAAGAGGTAGGGGCCGGAAATTTTGCCTACTGAAAGTATACAATACATTTAACATAACCGCTTTTTTCAAATTTATTTATCATATCATATATTATTTCTGTGATGAAAATAATATTATCAATATTTTGATTTGTCCAGATACATTGAAATTTTGCTTATATTTATAATTATTTAGCAAAAACTGAAAACGCCATTGAAATGTATTGCATATTACCTTCCGATCAGTGTCTTCATGATCATGATGGGTTTATAAACCTGGGTGTAATCAAGTCTTTAACTATTACATGACAACATTTATACTTAATAATTTGGAGATATGTCTTTTCTATCCTCAGCCCCTGAGCTTTTACTATCTGGTCTGGCGACCGACCTGACACTCTTCAACCACCCCAGGGGTCTCCGATTACACATCTTATCAAAAAAAAAAAGCTGTTCGTTCATTTGTTTTTGTGTTCCAGCGAAGGTTTACTTCTCCATTAGTGCCACAGAATTCACACATTTATGCCAAGGGAATATTCCGCTGATGTGACGCCATACGAATGTATTATTCGCGACCATACAACTTTTTTGTTTGTCATCGGGAAAATGACGCCGCAGTTTGATTTTTTGTGGTGATATAAAATAAATTTTCTTGGAATGTTCATTTTAAATTGAGCAATTTTAAATGTCAGCGTAGAATATGCTTATCTGCCCATTTTGTTTCTTTCCATAATAATGAGTAAAGTTAACATTGTCATAGACATTTTATTATATTCGTTTGCCGTCCAAGTACAAATGTCACACTATATCGCACGTAATTATATTTTTTTTACTAATTTGTTAGTTGTCATTTTATTTAAGTTATAAATAACATTAATAAAAATTATTACTTAATAGTCCAGAATAGAGATTGAGTTATTATTCATTTAATAGGGGTTTAAAATATGGTACTACATACATATTTATATTATCTTGTTGTCTTCTTTGTAACTTTACTGGAAGAATGGCATTTGGTATGTATGTTAACTCACAATGAAAATACTTCAGAAGTACTCAATTAACAGTGAACAACCTAGGGCCTATACTAATTTCATTATGTTCATGAAATATAATTGATATTACTAATAATGAACTGTATGTGTTTTGCGTAGAGATATCGTACGAACTGTATGTGGTACAGACCAACATTAGCTAAGACTCTGTAAATAAGTAATTTCAGTTAATGTGTAGAGAATATTAAAAGTTAGAAATAATGATATATATAAAACAATGCAGAGTTATCAGCATAAAAATAGAAGTTGTTTTTACGTAGCGCCTACTGGAATGTATATTTTGTGTTGAATTATGTGGTATGATTAGTATTCTCTTATTGTAAGTGTGTTTTGTTAAAATCTTATAAAACATCACTTACTGTTGAAGGATTTTCATTTTTTTTTGTGATGATCTTACTTAAACAAGTTTTAATTATATTACACATGCATATTTTAAAAGCATTTTAATGTATACTTATAGAATTGTAATAGGCTTTATACGGACTCTCACGATGCATGTGAGCATCTATAATTAATAGAGACCGGAAAAATTCGCGGATTCATTCGGCGATAGGCTAGAAGTCAAATACATATACCTTTTAGATGATTTTGCTATTGGCTTACTGTTCATCTGGACGAATCTCAACCAATTATAAAACACCAACCAAAGAAGGATCGAATCACAGACAAACAAGCTGAGACGACTAACAAGTCAGCAGCAAATGAACTGCCGTTATTTGCCCGAGTGTACAGGGGAATGTGCAGTCTATCCTGAAGGCCGTCGAAACCGCGAATTTTTCCGGTCCCTAATCTACATCAATATTATGGCTGTTTCACAAGATCAAATATTTATTGAATTCAATCTGTTGCATTCATTGTACATGATTTTCGATATGTACATTGAATTCAATACAAATTGAAGATGTTACTCAACTAAGCTTATTCTTATTAACTTATAAGTATTTTGTTTGTTCAGTACATAAAAGTAAAAGATTCGTTATTATTTAAATAATGAGCATCTTTAAGCAATAACGTTTTCAAAATATTTACATAAACATAATGGAATATATTTTTTAAATACTTTATATCTACGATCACATCAACGGCAGTATTATGTAATGAATGAGGTAATGAAATATCTTGAAAGGATATTTTCTTCTCTGTAAAGTAAATTTGTAATGCAGCCCTCTTAATGTTAGTCTTGTGAGTTATTTCGTCTTCTAATATGCTACAGCAATGTATAAAATTAAGTTTTGTTAGTGTTTTAGTCTTGTGTAATGTTAAAGTGTAATGTGATAAATTCAATAATTTTTTTGTAAGTTCGTATTCATAAAGGTAGGCTACATATCGTATTAAGATAAATAGTATAATATTTGTAAATTTAAATTCTTTGAAACAACGTCGATAAGAGGTTCACCTACCTCTGTTAAACTGTATGATGGTGCATTGTAAAAAATTAGGTAGTCTGACTTAAGTGAGATTGTATTTAGATTGTGTGTGATGCATATGCAATATCTAAGCATATGCATTTATGTTATTATCCTTTTAAAACGTTACATGATGAATTTCGTATACTTTTTAATGTCAACTAACATTATTTATCACGGACTATTACATCCATATAAAGAATAATTACCACATGTTTGAAGATTAATTGTATTCCGATACGTTTAAAGTATTAAAATTTTTAGATTCGACTCATACCATAGTTGTATAAGTGAGGTTTCTTGATTCTGAATCCCTGCATCCGCAATTTCCTAGTGAGCCGCCGGTCAGATTGTCATCCTCTCAGATTGTCGAGGAACCAGATACATTTTTCGTCGAGTAAACTCGAGCTGTCAACCTTCCCACTAATCCTGTGATAAGGGTATAGTAGCTTTATCACGCGCTGCGGCTACAGTTCCTTCGGTTGAAAAAGCCACTAAATCTCACTGTTAAAAGAGAGAACTTCTAGAGCAGAATATTGGAAATAAAATTTTACTGACACGGCCTCTTAAGTCTGAACCTGTGTTACGAAAACTCGACATTAGATATAAATAATATTTCGAGAAATAAAACACTCACTATTAAAATCCAAATTATTATTTTTTTCCATTTTATACACATGCAAGTAATACAAGTAATAATTTATGTAGACTTCTTCATTTAATTCTTTCCGTATGAAGGATACTTCTTTGATGTGCGTATATTTTCCTGCACAAACTGAAGCATTTAGAAGTCTTAACATATCGATCAATATATTAGGATCTTCCCATGATGCATAATCAATATCTTCTGCTGTCATCCTTGTACTTGTATGTTTATAATAAATATTATTAAAATCTCTGGAGTCTTCCATTTTAACACCAATCTCAAGGTCACTATCGTCATCGACCCAGTGATCATCACATGCTTGATAAGAATAATATATTTTAACACGTCGTTTCCAAAGTTTTGGTCTCATCGCTTCATCGCAGTCTTCGACCTCGTGAGCTTCAGGTATGTCATCACAGTTTTCAATCAAGTTAGCTTCAGATGTTTCATCGCAGTTTCGATCTTGTCAGTTTCAGGTCGTTCTCTGTTCACATTTTCATGGATTTGACTTGGATTTTATGTAAATTACTTTTCATTTACAATGAATTTGCTAATTTCTCTATTAGTTTAAAATTTTAACTTATTATCGAGTTCAAGGATAGTATTTTTAGCATTAGCATGTTTTATTTCTTTGTAATTATTATAGTCATCTAATAGTTTCCCTTCATTCCTCTTCCTTGGTGTTGTAAACCAGTCCACGTTATCTTTTGTCAGCTTAGTTGTGCAGGTCTTACAATGTCTATTTAATAAATATCTTCGCCCAAATGATATATATATGACACAGAATGCAACAAAATAGTTTTTGGTAAGTACACAAAACACACTCGCTTCTCTCATGACGTTTAGAATAATTTTTTCTCAAGGTAAACTCCTTGCCCCATTAACTACAGCGATGTATTTCTGATACAGCTACATACAACGTACCAGTAAATATGTTAGCTTCTGCAACTAATGCCAGATGTATACTGAGAGTTTTAAATTGGAACAATAACTTAAATAGAAATTTTTCAAATGTTTTCACCATTGAGATATATTTATCACATACAAGAAACTTGTCACAAGTAGTTCTGCTTATCATCAACAGATGTCACCACATTTTGTGTTGAGGTAAATATTAATTATTTTTCATATGAGATATGGGATGCTCACTAACGATAGCAAGAGAAGGAAGGCTGCGCTAGACAACAAGGAGAAATATGTTCGGCATGCATGATAGTGCTTCTCAGCTTTCTCAAGACATATTATTTGTCTGAATTATGAATTTTTTGTTTGAATTCTATTTGACGATAAATATTTTTAGTGATAAATTGGTAGCAGAAATTCTCAAATTAAATGTAACTCTGAATAAAATTGCGTGACTCATTTACTAAAAAAAAATTTCGTACAGAGATAAATTTCTCAGAAATAACCAGAAGCACTCGGAGAACATAGCAGAAGTCTCAACAATAATAATGAGCACTTTTTACATGAAATATGAATGCTTAACTCTAAGAAACTTTTTAAGGTCAACGTTAAATCGTGCCGACCATTAAAAAGTAAGATGTCATTAATCAAATAAATAACAATACAAAAATTGTCAAACAAATAATGTAAGTATGATTACAAATTTAAAAGGATGCCTTATGGAATACTTAAATTACGTACAAAATTTGTATATTACATTACGGCAAAATGTTAACAAGTTCCCAAATATGGAAGTGACCCTACTTAAATTTTGTAGCATAGCAACAATCATATGCCAGTAAAAATTTATAAAAGTAATTCAGAATTTAAATACTAAAATAATTTATTAATTCCAAGTAAAAATTAGTTTAAGCAGTTAACACCCAATTATCGGTCGTCTCTGTGCGACCATGCCACATAGAAAACCTGGAATAATAAAGATAATTTTTTTGGCTTCTGGGTTTAAGCCATGTCCAAGGCGAATATACCACTGATGTTTCGTTTGAAAAAAACAGTCATCATCATCAGGGTAGAGTTACCTACCGCCGCCGATCCATCATATTGCCATCCGGGGCAGTTAGTGTGTGCGAGACCAGAAACCGAAGTTTCTTTAACTCGCTAAGTGCATTGTAAATCAGGTGCACCCCACACTTCTGTAAAATCACTGGGATCAACGGGCGGGGCGCGTGTCTTGTTGGATAAGTTTGGCGCTCGGGCCTGTGTGTGCGCTGGTAGGTTGTGTAATGCTATAAAAGTTACGTGTACCTAATTCGGCGGGGGAGAGAAGCTCCCCACCACTAGATCGGCTAACTGGCGTGATGTAGTGTCGTGTTGGTGTGCATTAGAGGCTTGTCGGTGTGCTGTAATTTCAAGTGACCTAGTTAAATTCGGGTGTGGCGTGTAGTATAAAGCTGTGCAAGCCGCTCCTACGAACCCCTGGGAACACAGAAACATGCTAGGATAGTTAGCCCATTATTGCATGTAACAACAGGTAGTTCAGGCCGTCACTCACACAGGCATATCATCGTGTGGTCGTGTTTGTGATACGGTAAAAGAAATTACATAGATTAGTAAACCACTGGCCGCCTTAAGGACCGAACTATTGCGTTCCAATATAGTTCGGTCATAGTTAGGCTAAATCAGTATTGCTGTAGCTAGCCCCCAGGTGGTTGTCTTCTAAACCTGAAAAATAGAAAGTGAAATTAATAAATGAAGGTCGTCCTATTCTATTATTGTTCGAGCAGAGAGATGCCCTCGTCCAGTATTGTTTGTTATTTCTTTATTTAATTTAATTTTTTTGTTTGTTTTGTTTTTAATTTTATATATATTTTTAATTTTATTATTTTGTAAAATTTTTTAATTATTATTTTAATTTTTTTTTAAATCTAGACTTAAAGCTACTGTACATGCCCCCAGAGCCCTGCCCTGACAGGCATGCATGCCTCTCGGCCCGGATCCCCAGCGAGGGCTGGGGCAGCTCCCTCTGCCAGTTCACCTGCATGATTCTGCCTTGACAAGGTGCTACGACATGTGTGTGGATTGTCGCGCGTGTTGTAGTGGTATGACTAAAATGTTACGTACCCCGGGGAAGGGAAAATAAATATTTATTAGGTGATGATAGATTTACGGAACTAGCTTTGTTAATTCAAAATCCCATGTCTTCCGAAACGCGGCCGGCACTGGAGGTGAAGCCTGCCAGGCGGGTCTCGCCCTTCAGGCATAGGGAGTCAACCCTGGCAATACAGGCAGTGAACCTGGGGGTTGTACATACACCTGCGTGCTTCGGACCATTTTTAATTAGCTATGAGAGAGATTTGCAGAGAAGTTAAGAGAATTAATTGGCTATTATTAAGTGGTGAGGTAGGAGTGTATTTTATTGTTATGATTCAAAATCCCATGGCTTTTCGAAACGCGGCCGGCACTGGAGGTGAAGCCTACCAGGCGGGTTGCGCCCTTCAGGCATAGGGAGTCAGCCCTAACAACACAGGCAGTGAACCCGAGGGGGTTGTACATACACCTACGTGCTTCGGACTATTTTGAATCGAAAGAGGTGCAGTTTGTTATGCTGAAGTTATTGTAACTTGTATTTATTTGTTGATTTTTTTAAATATAATTTTATTATATATATAAATTATAATTATTTCACAATTCAAAATCCCATGCCTTTCCGAAACGCGACCGGCACTGGAGTTGAAGCCTACCAGGTGGGTCGCGCCCTTCAGGCATAGGGAGTCAGCCTTAACAACGCAGGCAGTGAACCCGAGGGGGTTGTACATACACCTGCGTGCTTCGGACCATATTGAATTGTATAGGCCGTGTAAACTTTAATCTTTAAACTGTAGGCTCCGCGCGATGTGAACACGCCCGGAGCTGGAGTGCGACTGCCTTGGGGTCGGGCGGAAAAACAGTTTTGTTTGGAGGCCCTCAGCGCCCCGACCAATCAGAGAGCTTCTAGGCCTGTGATTGGCCGGGGCCCCGCAGGCCCCCGCACGAGGTGTTCGGAGAGCTATTTTATGTAATTTTAAAGTAATTGAAGACTTTTTAAAAAGTGAATCCATGTCGCTTTCATTTTTTAATATTTATAGTTTTAATTTAAACGAGGTTTTTTATGTTTACGTTGCTCGGACGGGTCGTAAATCGCTATTCAATTTATGAGTGCGTTTTCGTGCTGTAGTAAATCTAGGTACATTTTATTATTATTCTTTGATATTATTTCGCGGATGTACGAAATTTTAAGTGCGTTGCGAATAGTTTCGTTACTCGTAAATCTATTGCAATCTAAAATGGCCCTTAGGAAATTATTCTGTTTAACTTGTAGCCGATTTATATGGTGATTTGCAGCATAGCCACAGACCTCGCATCCATATAGCAACTGCGGGTGTACAATTTGAGTATAAAGTTGGAGTTTTTTCCTGCGTGGTAAATTAGGTGCTTTTAACATTGGGTGCAGGCTTCTTAAGGATCCTGTTGCAATGTTTGTTGCTCGAGCGATGTGTTTTCCCCATAGTAGTGTTCTGTCTAGCGTGAGTCCTAGATATTTTGCCTGTGTAACATTAGGAATGGGTTGATGAAAAATTTCTACCTCCCTGTCTGGTCTGCCTCTACGTTTTGATATTACAAGCGTGGTTGATTTTGGTGCATTTATTTTAATTCGCCACCGAGTGTAGAATTGCTCAAGTGCTGTCAGCTGTCGTTGGACGCAAACCATGGCATATTTTAAGTTTCCGGATTGTTTAATTATGGCTGTATCGTCCGCATACATCTGTACGTGGGCGTTTTCGTGCGGTATGTCGGCTGTGTAAATATTATAGAAGAAAGGAGAGAGAGGGGAGCCCTGCGGCACCCCAGCTGTAAGTTCGCGAGTAGTCGATTTAGCCCCGTCCAGAGCAACATAAAAATTACGATGCCATAAATAGTGGGCCACCAGGTAAATATATGTGTCTGGGAAATTAAAGTTTATGAATTTTTGAATAAGGCCCGGAATCCAGACTTTGTCGAAAGCTTTTTCTGCGTCGAGCATTGTCATCACAGTGTAAGCTTTAGATGTGTTATTTAATCCGTCGGTAGCAGCTTCTACGATTTTTATTAAGGGGTGGATTGTTGAATGACCTTTCCTGAAGCCAAATTGAATGTCTGGAATCACGTTGTGTTCCTCTGCGTGTGCTTGAAGGCGCGAGAGTAATGCTTTTTCAAAAATTTTACTCATGCTGTTTAAAAGGCTTATGGGTCGCCTGTTTTCTGGAATGGCTGGGTTTTTCCCTGGTTTAGGTATTGTGATTATTTTTGCTAGTTTCCAGAAGTCGGGGTAAGTTTTATGTGTTAGTATAGCGTTGAATATCGCCAGTAAATATTCATGTGCCTCAAGAGGGAGTTTTTTAAGTGTTTCGTAGTTTATTGCGTCCGTGCCGCCTGATTTGTTGTTCGGACTGGCTTTAATCAGCTTTAAAAGTTCTATTAATTTTATTGGTTCAACGACCGATTGCGTGCCTGTTTGTAGAAAGTTATTTACCGCCTGTGTTGTTGTTAAAGTGAAATTTCTGTCATTTACGTCCGTGTTCGGGGAGAATTGCCTTTCTAGAAGGTCTGCGACTGCGTTGGCCTTGTCCTCTGCGATGTATTTAGCTCAGGTGGCTGTTATAATAGCTGGATTTTAAATAAAGTTATTGTCACCGCGGAGCCTGCGAGATAGTTTCCACATTTCCTGCGGTTTTGTGGCTACTTCGTTTATTAAGTTTCCGAATTGATTTATTTTTTCCTGTTTTAATTTGCGCTGTACGAGATTATTCAGTCTGTTGTATTCGTTTCTGGCTTCTGGTGTGCGGAGTCTTTGTGCTCTGTTTCTGGCTTGCCGCCTAAGAGAAATGTAATAATCCAGATCGGGGTAGTGTGTTCTAGTGAACTGCCTTTTTGTTTCAAAGCGGGAGTGTTTTTTAACGGCATTTTTTTACTGTGTCCGTGAAAAGTTTTACGTGTGGATTTATTTCGTCAGGATAATTTATTTCTGGGGGCTGGTTTAGCGTGTCTATGAGTTCTTCCTTAAACCCGTCCCAATCTGTAATCTTTAGGTTATTATTAAAGTGTTGTATGTTGGATGTAGCATTAAAAGTTATTTGTGTTAGCACCGGTAAGTGATCGGAGTTTAGTTCATCTAAGGTTTCTGTATTTATCTGAGCGTTTGGTATGTTTGTTAGGGCTATGTCTAAAATTTCTGGAGTGCCACCACTTACTGGATAGCATGTCGGGGAGTCAGGCGCAAGAATGATGTAGTTTCCTGCTATCACGTGGCCGTGTAGAATGTTCCTTTTGGCGTTTGTTTGTGTGCAGCCCCAGTCAGTGTGTTTGCTGTTTAAGTCCCCTGCAATAAAAAATTGATCCTCTACTTCCATTAATTTATTGAGGTCCTGTGGTGTAAGTGGGTCTTGTGGCGTCTTGTATACCGCTGACATGCAATCATGTGAATTATTATTACGGACGTTTATGCTGGTGGCCTCAATGTGTTGTAGTCCATTTATAGTTATCGGGTGGTGGTGAATTCCGTGTTTAATTAGTATGGCTGTACCGCCGCCGCGGAGTGCGGGGCGGTCTGTTCTGTATATTGTGTAACCGCATATGTACGCTCGCATGTGTGGTTTTAGAAAAGTTTCAGAGATGAAAGCGACATTGATTCCGTATACAAAAAGTAGACAGTCCTTTCGGGCGTGGTTTTCGCCACACCTTACGCATCGCGGTGGTTTGCTGCAGCGAGTGTGGGTGTGGTCAAATTCTCCGCATCGCTTGCACTGGGCGATGTCCTGTGGGCGGGATTGGTATTTCTGTACGGAAACCGAAGTGTAGTGCAGAGTACGTACTGCGAGGATGTTTAAATCTGAAGCAGCGACGGTTGCGCAGAAAGTCCCTGACCTGAAGCGGTTCGGCTGTCCTGTCGCGTTTGTGCGTGTAATTTCGAAGTTCCGCACGTCGTGAACTACGAAAACTTTTGCTGTTAGTTCCGCGGAGATGTCTTCTTCAGTGACCTCAGGGTACAGGCTCTTTATCACCACTTTGGTGTTACGCTCGTCTGGGTGCGCGAACGTGTGGTGGAAAATTTCATGAGTTTTTAGGTAGGAGAGGGCTCGTGTGTAGCCCTCTCTGTCATTGAAAGTGAGACGCAGTACTCTCCTGCGTGTGATGGTGTTGCGGAAGGCAATGTTGTTTGTGTTGAGGAAAGTTGCAATTTCCTTTAATTTTTGCAACTTCCCTGACCATGATCGGTACCCCCCTTGTACCTACTTCCGGCCGCGGTTGTGGACTGTGGTTGAGACGGTGTTTGTGTGTCGGTGGGCAGGTTTGCCAGCGCGTCGTAGCTGTTACGTACAGGGATCGCGGAAATCCCTGCCACCTGTGGTTGTGCGGAGTCGCGTCTGGTTGGCCGCGCATCCTCGCTGTTCCCCAGCACCGTTACCCGTCGTCTCCCGAGCGACTGGCTCCGGTCATGCGCATTGTTTTCCGCGAGGCCTTTTCCCCCCAACCTGCTGAAATTCGCTGTCGTCGTCGGCTCGCTCCCTCTTTGCACCTGTGTGCTGTGTTTCCATGGCCACGGCCTGTTCGAGAGTTGTTGTTGTCGCCATGTTCCTACCCTTGTCGCGGTACGCGGGCTATCCGACCCGCCGGTCGCCTAAATCCCTAAAACATCGGTGGCTGACCAACTCCTGGTGACAGGAGAGGCTATGCCTTAGGGAAGCTGTCTTCCCTGCACCACTGCCTGGTGCGAAGTGAGTTACCTACTGAGTTCTCTTGCCTTTAATACTCTCGCCTGAAGAGAGTGTTTCCCGATTAACTGTAACCGTGGGCAAATCACAACCTTCCTATCGTCTGGTTGGCCTGTTGGTTTGACCAATCAGAGCTAGGTTTCTGTGATTGGCTGGGCTGTTTGGCCAACCAGAAGCTATCTGTCTTTAGTTAGATGCAGATCTATGTTTTGAGGTTTTCTGAAGAGTGGATCCATATTCTGCTCAATTTCTAGCCACCTTCTCTATTTATGTTTGCTATGTGTTTTAATATTTCTACTGATTCTCGAATGTATCTTTTCTTGTATTGTCGGATGTTGGCTATGGCGTGGAATTGGTCGAACTAAATCCTGTGTCTGGTTTTTAATACGTTGTCTGCTATATCTGATCATGGATTTTGATGTTTGTAGTCGCTGATATTTTCTTTAAATTTTTGTGATTATTCGTCTGCCAGTTTTTACTTTATATACTTTTCCACAAGAACATGGAATCTTGTACTAACCACCTAAGTTTTCGGCTGGAGTTTTGTCTTTCACAGATGTCAAGACCCCTCAGTCTTGTTTATGTGTTTGAGATTGTACGAATTTTATACTTCCTAAGAACTCTTGCATTTTGGTTTGAAATTCCTTTCACGTAAGGAATGAAAGCTTTATCAGGAAGATGTTCTTTCTTTTGCTGTTGAGGTGGCTTCGTGGCTTTCCTAATTTATAATTCTAAATAACCATTTTCTTGAACAGCACTTGTTATTTGTTTCATTCCCCCCACCCTTTTTATACATTTTTTCTTCACAAATGGCTCTAGAATTGTTGACCAAAGTTGAGATGACTGTTCTCTTCGGAGGTGGGGAGTGATGTGGGCTCACCTGTAGATATCTGACTGTATGAGTTGGCTTATTGTAAGAACTGTGGCCGATGTGGTTATAATCTAATGTTGTTACCAAGACAACCATAAAAGGCAATTTTTCTTCTACTTCCACCTCCATAGCAAATTATATGTTCGAGTGGATGCTGTTCAGGTGTTTTAGAAAGTCTTGCAGCTTATATTTACTATGGCTCCAAATCAAAAAGGTGTCATATACATACTTGTACCAGCACTTGGGTTTAAGCTAGCTGATACTTATTGTTTCTTCTTAAATTCAGCCATAACATTTTGGTTAAGAGGTGCGAGAGAGGTGAGCCCATGGCTGTGCCCTGATGATGGCGTCTGTAATGTCTACCGAAACGTCGGTGATATATTCGCCTTGGAAGCGGCTATAACACAGAAGCCAAGCTACATTAGACAGTGGCCGTGAAAGCTTGAGATCTAAATAAAATAAAATATATTGCTGGTTATCACATACGTGTAGGTTTACTCAAACGTATAAAATACTTTTCAATATAAATAAATAATAATACATTTTATTGAATGAAAGTGTTTTTAAAATGTGACTCGGGAGTATTTTCTGCCTCTAAACACGATTCTCGTTTTGTGTGCAGTCCCCAGGACATCCATGTAATCCAGGTTGTAATACTGCACGGAGAGCATGGAGAGAGTGTATAATTCAATGACTACCGATTTAAACATTAAATGACAAATCAGTCGTGTAACTTCTGAAATTTATGCCAATTTGTTTGGGTACATTGTGACCATTTTCCAGTAAAATTAAATCGGTGGGGCGGGGGTAGGAGGGTGGATTAATTTTGTTTCGAAGCGATTCTTTTTATTTACTCAGGCACGTTTATTGGTCTCACACAGTATATCATACGATTCCTTTTTTTAAATCAGATTGTAAAACTAGTGATATCTGCAATAAAGTATATGAATATGACATCGTTTAATTCCAGGTTACATTTTTTTATAAAAAGTTCAAAATTGGTGTGTTTAAGAAAAAATTTGTAATAAATGATTTTTAAAATAACTTTTTTTAACTACTTAATAAGGTCTTGAGTAACAACAATATAAACATTTATGTAGATGATTACACAGATGCAATTGTAAAGTGTATATGCATTAACAATTTAAAATAGAAGTACCGACGTTCCTAAAAAAAAATATTGATTTGTAAATATAAAATATGTCATTATAGACACATTTCATCATTTAAAAAATTACAATTACTAAGAATACCTTGTCATCATACTAAAAACACGTCTAATGTTTTGATAATAATATGGAATTTTACAATGATGAAAAAATATAACCATTGCTAACAATAAATTACATTTGACGTTATTTAATGACATCATCATAAAATCAGTCATGACTAAGAGCGATAAAATTACCATATTACCTATCAGGTGTGGTTTATTTATTACGATGTACATTTTTCTGTTTTATCTTACATACGATGTGAAACCATCATAATTTTCTATTTTTTTTTTAATGTAGTGGAAGTTTTAAAAGCAACATTTCTTCCTGCTGGGGAAGTTCTTCTGCACGCTAGCATATTGATTTGTATCGGTGTTGCATCGTGAAAGAAAATTGTTGTCTGGTGCCTGGCACGCGTTGTATCCTCCAGGGGTAAGGCATTTTCTACCTTGAAAGAGCTTCACGCTACACACGACGTGTGAGTGTGCGAGTGTGCCTGTGTGTGAGTGTACTTGTACATAACAGTATGAGTAGTCGAGTGCAAAATGCACCAACTGGAAAACATTGTATTTACGTGATTGAAGCACAGCCAAAGCTGAACATAAAAACGTGATGACGTCAGTAACGTAGAGAAGGTTCACTTCACTAATAGCAAGCTGTGGTCCAGGCTTCATACGGTTGGATTAAATTTCTTAACAGTGCCAGTTTATTTAGGAATTATTAAAAAAAAATTATTAGTTTTTTCGTCCGTCCTTCAAATTGACATTTAACTACTTACAAACCAACAATTTACGCTTTTACAGAACAATTTCAGTTTACTGTTAATATTTTAAAATTTTAAGAAATGTATGTGCTTATTCCAAGAGTTTTTTTCGTAAAAAATGGACACAATGAAATATCGCTTGTGTATAAGTTTTATTTCATAAAATACAATTTAAGATTGAAATGTCTACGGGTTTGTAATTATTAATATCGATTAAGTGTTCTTATCTTATGAATCCAGTTTTAGTGTATTCGAGTGTATATATATATATATATATATATTTATTTATATATATTTATATATATATATATATACACACACACAACTTTGATTAAAATACACTGACCATTCTTTCATTTCATTAGTTCATCAATTTAAAAATGAAAAGTGGTGAAAACACAAGCATATATTATTTTTATTAAAATTATGCTATCATTTAAACTTTTCTCTCATTTATTTAAGTCAAAGTTAGGCTTAGAAAAATTCAATAATTTGACTTTTTTTATAGTTATTTATATTATTTATGTAAGTCGCATTTTTTATTAAAAATAAATTACCCGTGCCAAATTTTATATTACGTTTAAGGTATGGTTATTATTAATTTTAAGATATCTTCTCATTTTTACGTCTTTCCTCGTTTCCCACCGGGATGATTTTGTCAAAATTTAAACAACAGAGTTAGGTAATATGGCAATATTCGTTAGCAAAACAGAACAAACTTATTCTCTTTTTACTATTGCAGGTGTGGAATACAGCAAATTTAAAACTAACTAGTATTTATATTGAATTTTAATTTATCTTGTAAAATTAACTTTGTATTGAACTAGTTAAACTAAGGTATACCTGTCAGAACCTAATATGTGATATTTTAGTAAAAAAATAATAGACTGGGTTGCTTGATTAATGTTAATTGATAAATGCGAATAACTTAAACTAAGCTTGATTGGAATAGAAGATATATTTTTATAATAATTCCATGTACCGGAATTAATATAAAATATTTGGTTGATTTTGCTACCTATATTTATTGATCATAATCTATTCCCCATTTGATAGCCTTACCAAAATTGATTTTTTCAATTAAACAAAACAGATCACTTTTTCAACGCCTTTGCGTTATAAAATTGAAAAATTGTATAAACAAGCTATGCATTATATGTTTATTCTTGCTTAGTTACTTACCTCCCACTCAATCTGCTTGGAGATGTGATTTATAACTCTAAAAACTTTGTTACCTTCCTCTGTTTCTCTGCCTTTGGGGTCGAATTTCGAAAAATTGTAAAATAATATTACTTCATTAATTATATATTACTTGATTTTATCCGGAGATATGAGTTTTTTATTTTAAAAAAAGTATTCATCTCCCTTTTTTAAATCCACTTGCAGTCGAATGTCGAAAAAAAATGAAAAACATATGAGTTAGCTCTTTATAAAAGTTATTAGGGCTCATTTCTTACATTATTTTTAATTGGTCTAATTTTTAGTAATAATAAAGTTATTTTTTTATATGCATGTTGTTCAATCTTAGTTTCTTATCATTATATGTACTATAATCGGAAGTAAGAATCATTTCCTTCAAACAAACACAAACCTTTTACTTCCCTTATATTACTTCTCTCGCAAATTGCCATGATACTATGTTGTTTATTATTTTTACTATTCTTACATTAAATATTTTACGACAGTTATTATTATTATTTTTTTTTAAAATAAAAACTTCCACTTCTCTACCGCCTCAAATTAATATACTCGATTAACAAAAAAAAAATACACCGTGTAACTCAGCAATCATATGGTTCTTTCTAAGTTTATAAGTTTCGGAAATATATATTTTTATTTTTTAGGACCATAGTAAACCCTCGCGAATTGGTTATATTTTAATTTTGACATTTAGTTATTTTTGTTATTATTAAACAATAAATTATCTAATGCGTGTTTATATTTGGAGATATAAATCATTTTTTAAAAACATATGTTTTTTTGCCACTAAGGGTTGTAATTGTATAATTTCATACATATTATTGTTCTCTGTAAACGAACAACCTTTCGGAATTAAAAAAAAAAAATGTTAAAAATTCTTTATGTGGGGTTTTATTCATGCGGGAACAAACCGATAAACAGACAGACAAACAGACAAAAATTTAAAACTATAAATTCGAATTATAAATAATGCTTATAGCAGTTTCCAATATTGTCAGTGCTGGAGTGTAATGATTGTTTTTCGATAAATATTTATCATGTTTTAATATTCATTATAAACGAAATCATTCGTTTTGTCTTTTTTTTTTGTTAAAATTATATAAAGGTTTTGTCTTAAAGAATTTATTAAAGAATGTAGCGTTATAAAAAATAAAGTTTTATAAATTTGTCTAATAACATAACTTACACATAACGTGTAACTGTACTGTAAGAGTGAATAGTTATATTATAATTACTGTAACTTGCTGTTAACACAGACGGCAGCAACACCGCCGTTAGTAAGATGACGTAGAATTACAGCCATTCAGAGACATTAAATATCTAATGTCCACGGCGAAAACGCACACAATAATTTTTTCATGCGCCTTTTCAAATATTGTATGGTACTTTAAAAGTTAAGCTAAAAATGGCTAGTTTTGAGTGTTGTGTACTACTTTTAAACAGCTCTGCGATCTAAAATCATTTTTTGATGTGTAAACATCCTAGCTCTGGGTATACGACATCTGGTAGGAGTAATTTCGTGAAAATGTAACGGAAATGCTTAACAACGTTGGTGCATCTGCGCGAAATTCTCAAAAACCTCGAAAATATGGCAGACCCACGTGATTCATTTGTGTATATATGTGTATATAAATATATATTCTTGTGTTATTAAAATCAAGGTAACCCATTACACACAGTAAAAGCAATGTTAAATGTTAACAGCAATGTTAACTTTGATAATAGTTCAAACTGAAGCATACACCTTTACACGCTCGGCCAACTTACATCATGAAATACAATTGTCTTATAGCGTATATATAAATTAATAGTTTTCAGATAATAAAAAATTCTTACAATTAATTAAATACAAGAGGTTTGAATAAAAACATTAAGACATATTTGTATTTTCGTATTGTTTGAATGTAAGTCAGTAGAATATAAAATATGCTACAGCGGCTAGTTCCTGGTTCTGGAGCCGGGAGCCAGTCAATGAGCGACCGAACTGACGTCACGGCGGCCATCTTGAATTATGACATCATCGTTCAAATTTTCGTTATGGTTGCTATCTTGGAGTGTGACATCACGGCGGCCATCTTGGATAACATTAACAATGACCCTGACCCGGTAGCCAAATTAGTCCGCTAATTTTCAATTCTTAAATTTTCCGCCATTTTATGTCGTCTTCGTTGCAATTTTCATTATGGCTGCAATCTTGTATTCCATGTTTCACTTTCCGTTATGATTGGCATCTTGAAAATCTATAGTTTTAATCGGAAAAAAATCAAAATAATTTAAAATTTTAATATAAAAAACTTCCGCCATTTTGAAAATTGTCCAGCAAACTTAAAAATCAGTAATATTTTGCTAAAAAAAAAACTGGGAAATTTTTTATATACATAAAAAACATTTCATTATCAAAATTTAATATAAAACTTCCGCCAATTAAAAAAAGTTAGAATATCAGTAAATTACCATGCTAAAAATTCAGGAAAAATTTTTAAATTCTTAAAAATGTAAATAACAAACTTTAATATAAAAAACTCTAATCTTTTGAAACAAGTCATCTTGAAAACATTTATTATTAACCAATTTTAACAAAAAAATTAAATTTATTAAAAATATTTGAATACGATTTTATTAATTTGACAGAAGACATTTGACTTTGAACTTGACCTATGACCCTGGCTTAGACATTTTATTTTGAACTTGACATTCAACCTTGGCCTTGAACTTTGACCACGAACTATGACCTCAGATGTCATCTTGAATTTAACCATCTTGGAACCGAGCACTCTATTTAATCCCCGAATGTTGCAACTTTCGTAACGGCTACCATATTGAAAATCCGTAATTATTTAACGATTTTAATGGAAAACATTTAAAAATTTTTGAAAAAAATTTTATTTAATTTAATAAATAATAGCAAGGAGTCGTCGGTTCAAACCCAGAGAGGGCAATCTATTAAAATGACGAAGTATCCTTCCTCCACAGAAACCACCGGGAGACTGACCTCATACCAAAGGCCGATATTAAGTCAATCGGTATGATGTCATGATGGCCAATTTGTTTTCGTCTGCTTAAGGAAGCTGTTGTCATATTAGTTCAATTTATAACCGCTTGATTGCAGTATTTTTTATTTCCAGGAAGCCCCTCCATATTGCCCGACATTTTGAAAATATCTAATAATCAAGCTAAAAATTTCAAAAAAAAATCATAAATTTATTTAAAAATCTCTTATTAATGTACAGAATTATTCAGTAGATTTTACTAAACGGTTTGTTTACTAACGAATGCTAATAAATAATTGAATTAATATTGCCATTAAAGTGACAGTTTAAAGAAATAAAACAACCAATTTAAAAGAAAAAATTAATATATAATTTCTACAAGTTAAAAAATTACAAGCAATTTATAAGCGTTTTTCGCTTACTACAATTTTCTTTGAAGGCGAACCGAGATGTTAAAATGATATTTAAAAAATTTAGGGCAATTCTAAATTACAGTCGTTAACCAGTTACATCCAGATTTTGGCTAGACACCTCCAGTCAGACATGAAATTGGTGACCAGAAACATTCAGTTTGTGGCCAGCCACATCCAGTAGGTGGTCAAACACATCCAGTCAGTAGCCACGTTTAAACTCGACGAACATTTTAATGATTTCATGTACAAAATCATGCGAATAGGCAAAGCGTCTCCGAACCAAGAGGTATTATTCGTCGATATGCGATTGTCTTTTTCAATGTCAGTCTATATACCATTCGTCTCCGAATCACGAGGTCAATCATGTCCTAAGTAGAGACCTATGGATGCTCATTCGTCATAAAAAAGGAAGCATGTTCTGAAAAAGAAAGAACATTCTTCTAAAAGGAAGAACATTCAAAAAAAGGAAACACATTAAAAAAAGAAACCTTTATAACGAAAAGTTATTAATTTGTACGAAAATTCAACTTGTAGAATACGATTTCATCAATAGGTTATGATCTGTCGCAAAAAGTGGTAGGATACAATACCCCCAACACTGTTTGGCTCCAAAAGTCTTTGGCTCCAACTGTCTTTAACTCCAATAGCTCCAACTGTCTTTAGCTCCAACAGCTGCAAGCGCTCTAAAGTTCCAACTGCTACAAAGATCCAAATGAATTCAATTTCATTTTAAACGAACTTGCCCCGATTGTTGAAATGACTTTATTAAGAGAAAAATTGAGACGACACACTTTTTAGACCATTTAGACAAGAGTAGAAGCAACATTTTCGCGGTGTTTCGAAAAGTCCAAGGGCACCGCTGGCCATGCGAACATGTTCAAATATATACAAAACTAACATGGAAAAGAACATTACTGCGCAACCAAGGCGTCAAGCAGCCGGAGCACACCCATGTCAGACATAGCCTAGCCTCCTCCGTCTATGCGAAACAAAGATACGTTAAACAGAACAACCACCAATATATTTCGTTTTACAACGTAGCAAATTCCAATTTATAATTTTTGGTGTGAGACAACACCGCCATGTGGCGTCTCTGTTGAAAAGTTAACCTAAAATCATATTAGGCCTACTCAGGTCCTAACAATAACAATATAGGCACTTTCAAGTATTTTTATGGGTGTGATACACGTTTGTTTATAACGATGTTTATAAACTTTATGATGGGTTTAACTATAACATAATAATAACATAATAAGTAATGTCTCTCGGATGGTAGTCGAAACAATTAATTTTGAAAATAATTTTGGCAGCAAAGTTACAATTCCGTTACGTTAAACTCGCGTCCACTACGCCAGACCAACAGATAAGATTACTTGCGAGGCCATGCCAACCTGGGGCTCCCGCTGCGACCAATGAGCGCCGAAGACTATCAAGGCAACCCAGGCCTAATCTCAGGAACAGAGCCGAGGCCACAGCCTACGTGGCCTTATAAATCCTATGAATTCGCCAAGGCACAGGCGCGTAGGGGAAGAAGAGGGGGATCGGAGGGGTGAACAGAGATATGACGAACTTAACAAAGTGGTGATTGCCGCACAGAAGGGGAAGAGGATTCCGGCTCGCGCTAGGGGAGGTCGCCGCTCGCCCACGTGGCAATATAATACGATCATCAGGACACGTTAAATTAAGATAGAATGTGACTGGTAAGATACAATACGACACGATCGACACGATACGATAGGATCTGGCTACAATAGCTGCAACTGTCTACAACTGATCAAAATGATGTTAATTGCATTTTGCTCGAACTGGTTCCAATGACTCCATTTGGTTAGTCACTGCAAAAAATTTTAATGTAATTAAATTAGAAGTGGTCTTACACGAAATCAGCCAGAAGTTAGAAATAAGATCATTGAAAATTAAAAAAAAAATCAATCCAAATAAATGATTTACTTTTTAATTTTATATACATACAGGCGATACAAGTCATTCATTCTAATTTGCCTCACCTCTTAGTTGATGAAGTACAGACCATGTTTATTTGGTGAAAGAAAACATATAACATATAAGAAAAAAAAGCATGATTCTTAACGTGTTGACCAATATTTTTGAATCTTTACACGACGTGAGATGCACATTTATTAAAAGAAAGCATAATTTGAACGAACATTCAACGAAAACTACGCAAAATATGGATGCTCCTTCATCAGAAAAGGAACGCATTTGTAAAAACAGGACGTATATTTGGACGCACATTCAACGAAAGAACACAGGTTTATAAAATTGTTTGAAAAAAGTTCATATATATTTTATGTAAATACAATTAATATTTTGATAAGCATTGTCTTTAATACAGCACTAACTGCCTCGTTGACACCGATAATTTATTCATTGAATTATATCACTGGTTCTCTGGCCCCAGATGCAGGAACGCAGGTCTCTGACTGGTCAACTTTGACATGACTGTCGGTGATGACTACTTCAGTGAGACATCGGCGACAACATCTGAAGCTACAGCTGTGACATTACAGTCATTCGAAGTTTATTGGAACAGTAAATGTGATACTGCCTTTAGGTTCATATGTTTTAGACGCAAGAACACTGTAAGATCAAATACGAGATGTGCAAATTGGACGTTTCATCATCTACGTAGGTATATCGAAGTTCGCAACACTTATCCTGAACAGGTTGGTACACGGATAGAGGAATCACTACGTCTTAAAAGATTGCTGTATCTTCACAAAACGTTCAACCACTTGTTATTTTTTTTATTTTGGTGCTTTGAATATAATATTATTGTAATTTTTATTTATGATTTAATATATTTTTGTTTTAATTACTGTGACAACTATTTTATACAAACAAATTATTTTGTGTCGCGGAAAAGCATCTAGGGCAAATTCGATAAAGATTTTTTTCTGACGTATATAAATTATTTGTACACCATTCAATTAATATTAAAATGTAAAGAATTCGATATTATGTAAATTAATTGATGACCAATTATCAAATCCTCAATATTTACTGGTAAATTATTGCAACGGACAAGATATGAATGTATGTTATGTTAAAGAGTATTTTTGGCCATATTCTATAAAATACTCTAATTTCTTAGTAAATAATATAAAAACTTTTTGATTATGTTATATATTTTAAGTTTGGTGGAGACCTGATATGAAAAACTATCATAGAACTAGTTTTAATATTTTGGTACCCCAGTATTGTGTACTTTAAACCATTCTTCTGAATTAGACGAACATGTACCTAACGTCTAAACATAAATTATATATATATATATATATATATAAGTAGTCACAACTGATTTTCTATTTATAAAAATATTTAAAAAATAGAACCATTTAGTTATTTTTTTTATTTTTCATCAATAATATTTTCAGTTGTCGGTTTATTAACTCTTTTTCACGATTTAATAATTTATTTGCTTAGTCTCTCGTCCTCGACTAAAAAAGTAATCAAAAATTAAATGGGTGATAAAAATAATTCTTATTTGTATTTATTATATAGCTTTAGATTTTGAGTACAGCTCTTTCTTAGCAATAATTTTACAGTGCTTTTTGAAATAAAATATATATTTTATAATGAATTAGCTTAAATTGCTATCTAATAAAATTCCAGAAATATTTATTTCAAAAAAGTGCGTATAATTATGAACACGCGTTAGAAGTAATATTTCTTTTTGATTTCATACAACATACTTTTTCAAAATTAATAGTTATAAAAAAGGCCAAATATTATAACAAAATTTTGTAGAAGAAAATAATTTTAAACAATATGGGCTATAGATTTATTACAAGTATGTATTTATGTACATATAAGCTGAAGTATGAACTGGATATTGCCCGGGCTGTACGCAGTGTAAAGAGGTGTTTTTTTTTTAGAGACAGTAATTCGAATACTTAATTATTTGTTTTTATTTCAGAAATTCAAACACTAATGGGTGGGTGAGGAACGTGTTCTAATTCATGATAGCAATTCGTATGCAAAACGCTAAATTGTAAACGCAGCAAGCCGTGTAAACCTCCAATACGGCGAGCTCTCGGTGCTGCTCGGCTGGTAGATGCCGCGAGTGTGCTCGGCTCTGCCCACAGGCCACAGGCCGCATGCCGATGTATCGGCGGTGGCAGGCCCTGTCTGCCCCTCCTCAACCCACCCTGATGGCCTGTGCATGAGGGGGGTGGGGGAGGAAAATCAATGTGATGCCGGGCTGCCGCTCGAGCGTAATTACGAGCCTTATCTCACCGAACCTTACATCACCCCCCTCCCTACGCCCTCCCACAACCTGTCCGCCATTCTTGCAACCCCAACGCAGCACCCCGCTGCCCAACTGCACTCGCCTGTGGTGTTCCACTCAGAGCACAGGCAGATGTTATAGCTGCGCGACTCTGCACACAGGCTGAGGTGCAAGCGTTCTTCCTTGCAAACCTTGCAAACAATCTCAAACTAAAGAGTAAATTTTATTGTTAATTGTTTAGGGAAACAAGAAAAACATGTTACTTTAAATATATTATGCAATTATTATTTTCTAAAACCTTTTAAAAATGTATCTAAAATTACCAAATTGTATTTCGAAACCGTTCAAAAGCGCACTGATTAGGATAAGTAAACCATCAACTATGATTTATTAAACAAATAACTTTTTTTTTGCTTATTTCAAATTAAATCGGATGTTAATTGTCAGCCCTGTGTGTTCGTTTTTGCTGTATGTATTTTCTGACTAAACTCCTTCCACGGAATTCTCTGCGTTGTCCAGGCATTTAAAAATTTGACTTCAGGTGTTGGCTTTTTCTCCTGGTTCTTATGTATTCAATTTTGATGTCTATTTTTGTGGGATTTTCTATTAATTATAAAAAATGTTTTAAATCAAACTTTCCCATTACAAAAAATTTGAAGTTGTATTGAATATTTTGATTTACCTTAATGATGAAACGTTATGCTTTCCTTAAATTAATTAGTCTGGTTTTAGTTTGTCAAAAAAATAGTTTTAATATAATAATTTCTTGCAAGAAACTTGCAAATTAACTTTTTTACGTTATAAAATTATTTGTCTTTATGTAGGATAGTGAATTATGCGTCAGATAAAATTACTCTGAATAAAAAAACTGGACAGTTAAGTGATGGAGATGTTTCGAATAACGAGGGTGGTTTCCCATCTCCCCATCCCTGTTTCACACACTGTTGCTGCCTCCACACCGTTTTCCCAAAACTTTGTCATGTTTAATGTTCAGTCGACGTTCAATACGATTTATGTATTTTCCCAGTTCTAATCGTATGGTAGGTTATATATTTATTTATAGCTCTAGGAGAATACATGATTAAGCTATTTTTTTTCCCGTAACCTAAAGTGTGTAAAATGATGAGATGATATCTTCATTTTCGTAATAAAATAAAAGTTTGCCATTGATTGTAAAAAATTTTGAAACGATAAAAGCTACAGCAAGTTTAACCAATCATTTAGCAGTATAGTTTAAACGTTTTTGGAATTCTCTAAAAAAAAACTTTCACTTTACTACGTATGTGGAAACTGATAGTATTTGCTTTCAGTGTATTACCAGATCCAAGAGTGAATGGGCCACCATAAAATAGCGTTCATTAGCGTAGAAAGGCTCTGAAGTTTGACTTTTAACACTAACAACGACAGAGAAAGCAGAAACAAAAATTCATTACTCAGTTTCCTGTGCGTGTGCCAAAGGTAACCGAAGCTTGAAGAGTGACATGAAAGCACTCTATTTACAAGATCAACAAAGGAAACTATAACGACGATAAGATTCTGCAGAACATCACACGAAGAAGACCTTGATTTAGTTGAGCCCGGTGATCACAATGAATCTGATCAAGAGTATTATTTTCAAGAAGAGGGTTAAAGAAACAAGACATTTGAAAACAACGAATGTATAAAAATGTCTTTGGTATGTAACTTCCAAATAGCCAAGACGTTGTGATTTATAACTTTAATCAGTATGCTAAGTTAGCCTAACTATTATTTGAGTAAACAATTGTTTATATATTGACATTTTATCGGTTTAATTTTAAGGGATCTAAATGCTTCATTTTTTCTGCACATGTCTGTTCAACCTATCTGTTGAACATTTATAACGTTTTATTTTATCCCTACCTAAATATATTGAGAATATAATTTTACAACAAAGAACTAATACTCTGTATAAATTCACTGGGTAGGTTTTATTTCCAAATTATGTTTAAAGTTAAGGTTCTTAATTAATGAAATATTATTTAACTTTATTTTTTATCAAAATTGCCTTTAAAAAGCTTATATTATAAATTATTTGTGAATAATAAAACATTAGTACAGAACAGTAAATCACTTTATAAGTATCATTTCCAAAGCCAGTAATAAAAAATTCAAATAATAAAAGATTTTTTTCGAGATTGCAGGAAATACACACATATAAAATTTGAACAGTTACAAATTATTTAAAAAATAAGGACAAATAATTGGACACCGTTTCCCGCATTTATCTTGTTATTACTTATCGCTGGTCCAAATATTCAAAATTAAATAAATATTTTTTGAGCTCTGCAAAAAGCACTATTACTAGCCAAAAATAAGTAAATTTTCTTAAAAACCATACAATAAATTGTTAACATTTTTCTCAATTTAGTTATCAAACACACGGTGAATAAAAATTTAAAAATACTTACATTATAATAAAGGTTATTAATTAATTAGTAAACAATAATCTGTTAGCCAAACTGCAAGAAAGCTCGTACCAATATCTAGTGTTACATTCGCCAGCAGCTGCGATGTGATAGAGCGCAGTGCGAGGACCGGTGTAGTTTAGCCAAAGAGAAGGACACAGCTGTGGTGTGCTGAGGCCCTGTGTAAGCGATGTCTTGCAGGGGGTAGTTCTACAAAAGAGAAGGGATAAAATGCGGTTTGCTGAGGCGCTGTGTAAGCGAGGTTTTACCGCAGAGGGGAGGGGTAGTTAGCCAATAATGAAGGACGTTTCTGCAAACTTCAAAGGCTCTTTGTAAACGAGGTGTTGCCGCAGCGTGGCGGGGTATTTCCACAGAAATAAGTTCTCAGGTGAGTTTTGCTGAGGCTTGGTTTAATCTTGGTCATGCCGCGGCGGAGTTGTGAAGTTCCCCAGAGAGGAGGGCTCAGCTTTTGTGTACTGAAGCGCTGCTTTTACTGCCCTTGTTTCGTTAAAGAAAACTTTAAATTAATTTTGGTTATAAAATTCCTGGAAGGTGCTTTAAGTGGGCGAAATATACAACAGTTTACTTAATTGTACACAAGGGAGAAACATAAAAAAAGGCCTTACTTTACACAATAGTAAGTAGAAAGTAATTCGTATTTAAAGTAATAAATAAAAAAAGAAGTTTGCTTAAAGTTTACCCTGTTTATTGTAAATTATGGTGTTCATTATTTTCTTTTGATCGTTAAAGCAATTGAAAATTACATTTATTCACTTTAAATGGTGGGAGCCCAAGCCATCAAAATCATTAATTACAAACAGATTATTGATTATACATGAAATATAAATTTAACATTTTCCTTTCATCAACTTAAAACAAGTTAAGATCAAATTTTCACAAAACCAAATTAATTAATTTTCTTATGAAAATGAAATCTTTGTTCGCCCAAGCGGTGTGTAACTATATATAATTTGATTTAATAAGGTCACATCGTTTACTGTTCACTGGCGGTGACTAGAAGCAAAAGAATCTAGTAGAATGCTTTCCAGGAAGAAAGGTGTAAATTGAGTTGTATTCCAGGATGGACTTGAGCCGGAGAAAACCCTGCGCTCTTGCACCATCTCTTCGACTCCGCCGGAACCAAATGAAGAAGTAGGTCCAGTGGTGAAGAGTATAAATCATGTGGCAACAAGAATCGAGAAGTTAGGGCCAAAGTTAAACAGAGTGCCAACAATAAACAAAAGGGCGATGAATTTTCCACTTACTACTTTGGGGGTGGAATGAAGTGAATCACACCTTCAGAGGAAAATCAGCACGAGTGCCCGCGGCAACCCGGCGCGAGACATGGTACAAAATTAACTATTAATCTGAACTAATGGTGACTAGCCAACTAGGAAACAAACAAAAAATTAAATCTTACCGAACACTTTTGATTATTATTATGGATCACATCCCTTAATTTAGTCGCGGCGAGATAGCTTGCGAATAAAGTCGCGGGCGTTAAGCTCGAGAGAGATGCGACCACGGTCACGACAGGAGGATGAATCAGTCAATGCATCGGGCTGCATGCAGTTAAGAACTTAGGCTAGAGGCCCGGAGGTCTAGGGAGTGGGGGAACTAGTCTCTGATTGGCTGGAGGTCATGCCGACCAAAATAAAATAATCATGAAGGTGGCCGTTAGCCTAACTAAAGGGGTATCGGAGGTCACTAGCGCTACGACAGGCCTCATGCTTCATCGGAGTGCGGGCGAAACTGACTCGGGGTTAGGTTCCAAAAGTCTCGCAAGAGGGACTAGTGTAAGCCTGGCGCTTATGGGACCAGCTGGTGCGCGCTCTGTTGGGCTACGCGGGAACTACAAAGAGGTGGCCGTTAGAGGTGGCCGTTAGAGGTCTCGCTCCAAAACCAAAACTAAGATAAGTTAGTTCGCCTCATCGCCTGGAGATGGCCTAGCAGGACTTTCGCTGGCCAGCGATATGTCCTCGCGGCCTAGGGAGGCTAATGGTCCCGATCGTTGCTCTGGGCGTGGTTCCTATAGCTCAGCTGAGGTTGGCAGTTTTCGTACCATGTGCGTCTCTGCCTGAGGACGGGAGCAGTTAGCAGTTCCCGAAACGTCGCTTGTTTCTGTTTAAGAAAACTATTGTGTTTGTTTCGTCTTTTCGTTTTGTCGTGTTTTTGTCTCGTTTCAACTGTTGTGCTGAATTTTTTTTGGTTTAATATTTTTGTGCTGTCATCATTTGTGGGTTTTTTTTCGTTCTCTTAGTCCATTTTTCTTTGTTTTTCTTTGTTTGTTGACCATATTCCTGTTATGGAATATTATGTGGTGTTTATATCCTGTTGACAACAACAATTGTTTGCTTAATTTGTGTTTTTGTCTTTTGGGTATTTTTTAGTTTTCTTCTACAGACATGCATGTGCTTAGCAATGGCGTATGTCCAAAATCTTTCATCAAGTTATAATTTTACCTTTAAACATCAGTTCATTTTCTATTAGTTTGTATTTGTTATATGAAAATATCATTAAACCATCCTGAGCTATAAAACTGTATGATTTTCTTTCTTAACCGAGAACTATGTCTGAAAGTTTCTTAAAACATTTAGCTTATACAGTAACATATAAAAATAAATTTATTTCAAGCTATTCGGTAGTAAAAATTCCTATCAGGATGTACTAGAATCGTTTTATCGGCTAAAACTGTATACAAAATAAAAGCCTGCCAACCACCGTGCATAAATATTACTTAATATATGAATTTTAACTATGCAACTGAAAGAATGTAATACATCAGAAACCAACTTACATAGCACAGTTGGATATATGTCAGCTTTCATGGCGAGGAATTCCGTGTAATAGGCCCGATTATTGCAAGTTGGTAAATGTCAAAATAAGTTAACTCTTGTAACAATCCGTGATACTCTGAAATTGAATATTAACCTAGTATATATTTTCAATAAGACAAAGTGGTCTCTTTGGCAATTAAAAGTTACTAATAAGTCAAATATGTGTAGGCCTACATATGTTACTATCCTACCATCAAATTAGTGAGTGCCAACCCTGGACCTGGAAAAATATTTTCAAGTGTTTTTGCGTTTCCTAATAGTAAAACGTTAAAAGATTCAATCCATTCAGGAAAATAACTTCAACTAAATGAAATCACAAGAGGAAGCTAGACTTGGATATATACAGTAAGCATGAAAATATTTCATGGAACTTTTATTAACGTTTTCGGGTTTTCTTGAAGGATAAAATAATATAAATTCATATTTGTAAAAAGAATTACAATTCGTATACTCAAGAATCGTACTTTTATTTCAGATAAATATTACAGTCAGAAGTTATGTCAGTTAACATATGAAAGAACTGGGGGTCCTAAAAAGAAAAAGAAATAATTTTACAGTTATTATATTCACGTATTAAAACAAGAATTAAATTAAAATGAAACAAAAATAAATCTGCCAACTAGTAAGTTCTTAGTCCGCCAATACACAGATAGTTTGGTATTGGCTCCTAGCTTGTATTAATTTACTACTACTTAAAATTAGTTTTAATCGTCTAGAGATGGTATTCTTTTTTCAATTTACAATGTCTGATGTAAATTTCTGAAAACTGTCTGAAGTTAGTTAATTTAAGTTAGTTTTCAGTTCTAAGATATTACATGAACATATAACAAACGTATTCAATTGAGCAATACGTTAACTATAGTTCGTAGTTGATTAGGTGAACATCCCAGAGACTATCCTTAATCCCCCGCCCCGACAATTGGAAGAGGAGCAGGCTAGGACAGAATAAGCGAGTATATTCAGCGCTGGTTCGCTGTTGCCTTCCCCAACGTGTTGTCCTGGAGCGTTGTCTCGCCAGATAGGAGTTATAACTACACATTGAATCAACCGAGCGTACACATACTATATTAAACAAAGATTTTAAAACAAAGATTTTTTTCAATTGCAATTTTAATGCGTAAATTAATTCCGTGATATTCTCCATGGAAGCACACTTTTCAACGAACAAATATAAATGCAGATTTATTTTAAATTTCATATATGTAACTATATATCAGTAAAATTATTTGCTATTATATTGTTACGAGTAATGTGGGGAAAACTGAGTTCTTAAGGCATGGCCTAATTAAGTATTACTACAGTTTTATTATTACTAATATTTAATTTACTAATAACAATTGTACTCAAATATTCTGATCACCAATTACTTGCACTTAAAAATGCTTATTCGCCAGTCACTCAATATCTGTCAAGTTCCACAGCCCACACTCCTCACTGGAGCTAGTCTCAACAGTGATTCACCCCTTACCTCGTGCCTGTCCTCGCACACACACAGCCTCACGCCATTCAGTCGCACTCTCACGGTCCCGTTGCTCCTTGTCGCGCTGCTCTCGATGGGGTCTCTCACCCTCTTCGCCCATGTCACACTTCCATTCACTACCGAAACTCTCCGAACTCGCGGAACTCCCACGGATGCTGGCGTCGTCACTTATATCACCATGGCTTCCTTCTCGAAGAGACGAGAGCTGCTGTGACGTGTTGTCCGGAAAGTCCAGAAAGGAAGCGTTTATACGCGCAACTCTGCGCGGTGGCCTCGGGAAAACCGCATAATTACAAGGCCGCTTAAAGTTTCAGTGTCAATAGTCCAAGGCGTGATGGTAAGCGGGGAGCGGAGGTAGTGATGAGCCAAACCCTTGTAATCATGATGTGCACACGTAGCATGTGTGACGTCAGTGCCCGTGCAAGGCCACTGGTCAGACTCACTGGAAGGTGCGCTCAGGTACCTGGCACACATCGCGACCTTGTCTCACAACACTCATGTACCAATGCCCCGTCTTTAAACATGTCCGTCCAAAACAGGTAAAGCATCCCTTCCGGCATATTCCCTCAATCGGTCCAAATGTACCACTTTCATCCGTCCCCTCTTTCCTCTCTGGATGTGGTAGGCAACATCATTTAGTCTCTTCAAGACTTTATATGGGCCTTCCCATGCTGCTTGAGGTACTTTCCCTTCCTTCGTTGCGGGTTGTACAGCCACACCAAATCGCCCTCCTGAATCTGGTTAAGTTAGCCTTAAGGTCGTAACTCATCTTCATCCGATTCGTCACTAATCGAAGATGTTTGCGGGATTCTTTATGAATAAGCACCATTTTATCTTCTTGCCGATATACATAATCAGTGGTGCTGATCTGCTCCCTGCGAGGACGACCGAACTTGACATCACAGGTCAGCTAAACTCCTGTCCAAACACAATACTGGTAGAGGTCTTTCCAGTGGAGTGATTGATGATTGATGGCAGACCTTTATGCCATCAGGAATAACTGGATGTGTTAATATCAATCCTGATGTTAATCAGCCACAATCTTGGTAAAATGTTCCTCGATAGCTCTGTTAAAATATGTTGTCATGTCATCGGACTGAAGATTTAGTGTTGTAATACAGGTTTTCTTTATTCCCTGCAACCAACACACCTCCTGAAATATATTCGATTCAAAATGGCGGCCTACGGCTGAGCGGAGTTCCATTGGTTCCGAAAATCTGCAATGGTAGTGGCTTCTTGGAGAGGAAGTGCATAAGCCTCTGGCCATTTACTGAAGTAATCCATTGCTACCAAGATATACCGGTTACCACCTTTAGTCTTGGGAAATGGTCCAACGATGACGATGGCTATCCTCTCAAAGGAGGCCGTTAATTTGCCGGCCCTAATTTTCCAATGCCTCCAGTGTTGTGACCCTTTTTTAGCCGAGAAAGATTCGCATTGTCTACACCAAGCCTGCACATCCTAGTAACACCTCAACCAATAGTAGCGTTGATGGATCTTGAATAGAGTTTTTTCACCCCTAGATGACCACCATAGGTACCTTCATAGATTTTTTTAACACCTCTACCACTAAAATTTTTGGAAGGAGTACTTGCAAGGTAACTATGTTTCCATTTGGACTCCTCCATGCTTTTGTTAGCAGCAAATTCACCTTTCTAAAGGAATCCCACTGTGCCCAGTAATATTTCATAACCTTTCGGACACCGGATATCTTATGCTATTTTCTATGTCTAGTACCCTTCTTTAACCAGCATATAATGGGAGGATCTCGCCGCTGCGCTGTTTTTAAGCATGCATTATCCAATTTACCTTTACATTTACTTATCGTTGTAGGCCGAATATCTTCGATTTCCTCATTTTTCTTCGCTCTTTTGCAATGTTTGCAGTCTACCTCGCAAGGTCTTCGGAAGAGGGCATCAGCATTGCTGTGAATTATATATTTTGTGTTTACTATCCGACAATAATTCTGCTGCGATGTCTTTCTGCGAGTCAGGTAGTCCCACTGGATGTGTTATGGTTTATTACAGACATAGCACCGTGGGCGTCCTCCTGCTATTCTGATCTGGTTACCTGAAGTGTTATTCAGCAGATTCTTTAATGCCCTGAGAATGTCTACTTCATTAGTTGTGTTTATGCATTTGCTCCATTATAGGGGTGCCATCCAGGTCTTCTTGTCCTGATGATTGTGTTTATTGAGGCACTGTGTATGCTGCATAGATTTCCAGGGCATGGACGAAGGCCTCGCAGCTCTTATTGTGCCGGGCCAAACAAAGAGTTTGCTGAACCTCCGCATCTCTGAGTTCGTCTATAAACGCACTGGTGGCTAACTCCTGGTGGAACTCTGTTGGTGCTTCTGGGTAGGCGAGGTTCACGAGACGCTCAATGTCGGTTTCAAATTCTTGGAGTTTTTGAAGATAGCTGTTGATGTTTCTTCAGGGCTCTTCTATATATCTCGCCCATGTGTTGGTCGCCATACTTAAGCTCTAGGGTTTCTACTAATATTTCATAGTCTTTCTGGTCTGGAACTGGTATGGTCTGCAGAAGCTCTAGTGGAGATCCTCGCAGGGCAAACGACCTTGCCCCAACCATTTACTTCTGCAGCTGCCTCGAATCTGTCTTCTGTGCACTGTCCACGAAGATTAACCATTGACGGTGGGTGACTTGATTTTTGAGTGTATGCTGGAAGTGCCCTTCACATTAAAACCCTTAAGAGAAACTCTTACGGTTCGTAGCAGCAAAGGTTTCTTTTATCATTCGTCGGCACTGCTAGGTTACAGCTTCTACTCGCCGTTCAGTGTCCTGTTGAAGCTAATTTATCTGTTATTCCTGTTGTGCGAATGCTGCTCCATACATTTGACTTTAATCTCGTACTGAACTCTGGTTCTCTTCTTCATTTCTTCTTGAGCAGCAACTATTTCGTTCGCATTTCTTTTAAACACTCTTCATTTCTTCTTAGTTATTCTTCATTTCTTCTTGTTTCTTTTTCATATCTTCATTCTCAGTCTCCATATTATGCATCATCTTCTTCTTGGCAGTTCAGTTCATTTTTCATTTCTTCTTGATTATTATAAATTTTATTCTTCATCTCTTTTTGCCCATTTTTTATTTCATTTTTAATTTCCTCTTGGTAACTCTCGATTGTAGTATTCATTTCCTCCTGAACCTTCTTAATTTCCTCGTGGCCCTTCTTAATTTCTTCAATTTTATTATTCTTTTCGGCCAAAAATAAATTATGTTTTTAAGTTCTTCGGCTGCTATCTTCGTTTATTCATACACTTTAAGTCTATCATTACTGTCCTATAAACTACACTGTAATTTCCCCTACGAGCTAACCTAAAACTCTACAAAAAAACTAACACTAACTTTACTACTACTATTACTACTACTACTACTACACTCAAAACAAACTACAGATCCTAAACTTACTTAATGCTCGAATGATTAAATATGTGATAATAGTTTACTTTTTATTTTTTTTATTTAAATCAAATAAACTGTACACTGAAACTATTAGGGCTATCCCACATCTAAAACCAAAATGTTGCAAATATTTGGGAATATCTGGGCTCGTTAAAGATAGCCCAATTAAGTTTTATTACAGTTTTATTAATTACTTAAATTTAACTGTACTTAAAGATACGAATAACCAATCACTTGCACTTAAAAATGTTTATTAGCCAGTTACCCAATGTCTGTCAAGTTCCACAGCCCGCACTCCTCGCTGGAGCTAGGCTTGACAGTGATTCACCCCTTACCACCCGCCTGTCCTCACACACAGTCTCGCGCCACTCAGTCGCACTCTCTAGATCCCGTCGCTCCTCGTCACGCCACTCTCGAGAGAGTCTCTCACCACCAATATCGCACTTCTCACTCGTTGAACTCTCCGAATTCTCGGAGTTCCGCGAAAGTCTGGCGTCCTTCTAGAACGGACGAGCGTGGCTTTTACGAGTCGCGTCATCCCGGGCTGATCCGATGACCGAAACATCGAGAATGGCCCCAAGTCATGTACTCCAAGTAAGGCGGCATCCTCTGTAGGCCCGTAGAGTTCTCAGGCCGTTAAAAGTGTCAGTGACAATAGTCCAAGGCGGGACATTGAGCGGAGAGCGGATAGGGATAGGTAACTAGATCCTTGTAATCCGGCCGGGCACGCGTAGCATGCGTGACGTCAGCGCCCGTGCGGGGCTGCTGGCTGTACTCGCTGGAAGGCCCAGTCAGGTACCTGGGAGACACGTCGCGATCTTGCCTTACAATACACATGTAAAAATATATTAAAATAAATTTAAAATACTAATATCGGTCCAGTTTTCTGCAATTTTTTCGTAAAAATTTTGATGGTACATTAGTTTTATAAAACAAAGCATTAATTCAATCGTATTTTAAGACCTCTTTAACATCAAATTTAGTTTTATCAAAATATCTTCCGAAATAAATCCTCATTTAAAGTATACTTTAATAATGAAATTCAAATTACCTTTGACATATGTCAAATTATCCTAGGATTTTTGAAAATAAACTTCTAAGCGGCAAAATTAATGAGACTTTTTTTTAAGATGACAGTGACTAGCTAAAGCCGGAATTACAATAATCTGTTTCCTCCGTCCGTTATCTGTTCGTCAATCACGTAACCTGCAGCCAATCGGACGGCATGAAAAATTATATCCGTCCGTCGAAAGCCTGGCAAGATCTAACTTTTGACGGATGGTCGGATGGTTTACATTTATGGTTTTTGCTGCGGCAGTCAGTTATTACCAGGATACAGGCCTTTGGTGTTTGCATTAGGTAGTTCGGATGTTTTGTAAAATAACATTGCGAACATTGTCCAAACAATTCAATCACGACTCTGATTTTTTTTTCGTAGAAATGCTATTACAATACGCTTTTATAAACGACATGAATAGCAAACAATATGATTAAAAATATCCGAGACAGAAACAGCTCTTATTTGGGAAAATTTTTCTGACAAACTGATGAAGTCAAGTTGTAAATCGCTTTGCTGATGAGTGGCATTCACGGACGAAAGAGTGACGGATGGATCTCGGTCGGAAGAGAAGGACTGTTGTAATTCCAGCTTAAGCCTAAAAATCTTTAGAAAATTTGGGAGACACTTATCCTTGTCGGCGTGTTGGACCAAAATCTGGCTGGACTGTTTTTAAACTTTGCATGGAAATACTTGACTGCCAGCGCTATATTTCCAACCATTGTGCATTGAAATACAATTTAATATTCTTCTACTTCACTCATAACGATATTCTAATTAGTAAAATAAATTCTTCAGATAAAAAAGGTCAATAAATAGAAACGCTGAAGGAAACGTGCAAACATACAAAAAATAGAAGACTAACGTTATAAATGCATGTATTTTCAGGTAAAGTCTATATTCATGTCGTTAGATACTAATTAATTTCTCTTAAAGCTAAAAATCAATTAAAATACTACTTTCCTCATATACCCTCTCTTAAATATCCAAATGTATTATAATTTTTTTCAATCTAAATGTCGTGATAAGTTTATGAAATGAAGGAATACATTGAAATATGAGATGTAACAAAGTATTTACTTCAATTAAAATACACACTTAAATGTTTGATTGTTGTTTTTATATTGTTTGAATTTTAATCAGAAAATAATATTTAATTATTGTACTGTTTTTAATTTTATTTTGTTATCATAATTTAATTTTTTTAATGTTAGTTTATTAACGGTTTTTCAAAACATGATTTTGGTTTGAAGAGCATATGTATATATATTTTAATATTTTAAAAATATTTAAAATATATTATTGGTAAACTTATCGTAGGATTTAACAAAATAATGAAGGGTAAATATTCATAATATATCTAATTGAAAATGATAGGAAATACTATAATATTTCCTATTACTCTGAGTAACGCCTGCCTGTGTATGTATTCACCCGAGAAGTGATACATAGTGCTTGCGCAGTGAATGCTGCACGACCCTCTTCGCGGGTGACCGCGGCCAGCCGGATAAACTGCAGCCGTACGAGTGCCGCTAATCCCGCCTGGTGGCCTGCAACCCTCGCGCACTCATACCCAAGATAACAGAAACTGTTCAACATTACCGCTCTTCCTTATGGACTAATTATTGAACACATGGCGTGGCCTCTCTGTAGTGTTCTTCACCGCATTACTGAGACATGCAATTTCATTCATAATTTAGGTTACTTATTGACGAACAAAATGGCTGACTCACATATAGTTAAGTCTCCTAAAACCTCCTCTTGACTTATGGAATTTGTAATGGTTTTAAAAAAATATAGGCCTAAATATATTTTTATTCGGTGTAAAATAGCTTGTCATATAAAATAAAAATTTAATATTTCGTAACTATAAAAATATTAATTTTATTTGTTTACCTTTAAATCATTTATTGGAAACTATTTAACAATAAAGTGCAGTAGTCATCATTTCAAGTTCATATTTTTACTGTAGTTTCTTAAAATATTGTACAATTGTTTTATAAGGAAACTGAAAGCAGTAAAATAAATATCCGCTGTAAAAATATTCTTAAATTAAAATTAACTGTTGAGATTCATCCCAAAAAAAATTGAAGTGTTTATTTTCTTGGAAATATAGAACATTACTTTGTTTGGAATAAGTAAAAACAGTTTATTTGAAATCATACCACTCCATGAAAAATTTGTAATTTTATCCATGGTGGTAAAAAAAAAGCATATTTCCATCTATGTTTTAAAATTTTAATATTTGTAATATGTAAAAAGACAGTTGTTTAATTAAGAATGTATTTGGTTCTAGAACTTTTGGAATGAGTATGATTTGATAGCCCTGATGAAACGGAGGCTTATATTCGCTTCGAGTTAATTCAGCGTATCATACAGTAAGAAGTTGATTTTATTTGGATTATAGCAAGAGAATATTTTATACATTTAAGAAGCTATTTAAATCAATACTTCTTATAAAATATTACATATAACTTCAAGAATGTAACAAAGATAATTTATAGTCACCCAACCAAAATATTCGGCGAATTGGTAATGTAAATTATTTACCTGAATTATGTATTCTATTTGTGTTTCGGCCCTACATGTAGTGCCGTTGCCGATTACAATTAGTTTCGGAAAATACATTTTATTTGTGTGTTCTCGCTCCGCATGACCTGTTGTTGACGAAAGCTGACTATATAGAACAAGGCTTCGTGCGTGTGTTCCGACACTACATTACTAGTATCTTACTTTCGGTGAGAAATCACTCATAGATAGACTTGTTATCCATTCTGCGCGGTTCTAGAGTTCTATTAGCATCGCAGAGACCATCCCGCAGTTACATATTGGGGTATAACTGAAATTCTGTAATATTTCCTTTTAAATACTTAATGAGGATAAGCACCTGGACTGACATGGTATGTAATGTAGTTTGAAGGTATTGCGTAATTGCGTTTGTAAATGTTCTTATTTGCATTAGCATTCCCACTACAAATTGCCATACATAGTTCTCTATACTTTAAAAAAATTAACTGATTAATTAAATTTATTTTTCATTGCACAGTTTTAACGAAAAACTGCAATAATTGTTTCTGTGTGTATCAATACACGAATTAGAGTACCCTTGGGACATATAAATTTCATACACTACTCTGCTGCAACTAGACAACTTAGTTTGTTTCCATTTAACAATTTATGTTAGTAATAAATATTATTTGCATAAATAATTTAAGTGAGATTCGATGATTGCCTTAGTAAATATATTTAAATACTGTAATGAGTTTGGAATGGTAATGTTATTAGCTGTACATTCTGTAACTCCTTAGTATGTTAGTGATATGTTGTGTTAAAGAAGGAATCTTCATGCTTATCGATGTCACACCCATATGCTGTAAATGACCAGTGTTGTTTAGCAGAAAACAGGCTTTTCACTTGCTTTCGAGTCAAAAACTATTAATTTTTAGTTCAAGTCTCAGAGAAAATTTGAAGATTGCAGATAAATATGTTAGATTTTCAATTTAGCGACGTACTTTTTTTATTATTTTTGCATTATTGTTTTGAATTTCGAAGTGGGACAAATATTAATAGAAAATACCCCTTAGTTTTAATGTCATATTTTGTTTTTGATTAAAATGTTAACATTCCAATTTTTTGCTGACAAAATTATTAGTAAATTTGAAAACGCGTGTACTGTGCCTATTTTGTTACACCTCTTAGTTGTTTTCTTAAATAGAGATCAAATTTTAAAAAATTAATTAAAGGATGTTTTTCAACCAATATTTTGCATCAATCGACAATTTAATTATTTTTAAGTTAGTTTTTTCTTCTGCAGCGTCTGACGTGATATTTTATTATGTAGTGTGTACCAAGCATAAAATAGGGTAAAATAGCTTTCCATATTCATTAAAATATATTGTAGGTAAGTCATGCGAAAAGTGCATAAGATTCGTATGGTTTGAGAACGTTTTTCCTACCTGCGTTAGGTATACTTTATTTCATCTTTCCAATTCTCATTTTCTAGAATTTTGTAAACAAAAAATTTATTAGTAAAAGATCAAACAGTAATAGGAACTAGAGGGTTTGACGCCAGATGCAGGATTCAGGATCCGGCAGCCATATTTTATTGTGATTTCATCGCTAATCCGGTAATCCGTCCACCATATTGGATGTCATTGTTACACTTCCGCCATCTTAAATTATTACATTAATCCGTCTGCCATATCGGACCTGGTGGCCAACTGGGGTTCCGCAATTTTGTTTTTCTAGGAACTTTTGCCATATTTTGACATCACCATTGAACTTTACGTTACATCCGCCATCATGGATTGTTACTCGACTTTTTGAATTCGATTTTTAAAATTTAAATTCTACCTAAGCCACCATCTTGTTTTGGCCACCTGCTGGTGGCTATCTGAGTTCCCAAGCTTAAACGTAGGTGGCACCACTGTCGCCGATGAATTTGAAGTGGCCAAGCTCCGAACTGAGGAACACCACAGCATGTTGAGGTTTGAAAACATACACTTTTAACTGCTCGGCTAGCAAACCGGTCGGACAGTAAGGATATAAATAAGGTATATATCCTTCAAAGAATTTTCTTAAGCTAATAGCAGTAGTGACATATGGCAGGGAGTGCTATGTTTAAATAGTTTCCCAGAGAGCGCCATCTTTAATTCCAGCACAGTATAACAGAATGCGCAAAATTTAAAATTCAAACATTAGTTGACAGATAGTGGCACCGTCAGCCATTTTTAATGTTAGTATCGTCCTCTAGAGGACGCCAAATTCAAATTTCAAAAAAAAATAGACAGGTAGCACCACAGTCAGCCATCTTTAATTCATAATATTGCTGCCAGTTGGCAACACAAGTCTCTCGCGGTCTACAAGGCCGTGCACATCCGCTCCCTCGGTAACTATACCCAGAGGGCTAAACCTGAGAAGGAGTGTAGGAGTGATCTTTTACATCTCCAAATTTGGAATAAATTCCGATTATGGGCATGGGCTCCGAGAGTCGGGAAGCAGATACTCCGTCTCTAAACTGGGAATAGTTATTTACAGCCAAACAGTTACGTCGAGGAGATGAGGAGACCCATACCAACATCGGCGCCACCGAACCAGCCGTCAACCCGCCGTATAACCGCAGGTTACCCTCAGTGCAGGCCCCCACTGAGGGACCAGTGGTACCGACACGGACCCATGCCTATTACATCCCTGGTACCCCTCGGTCATCCAGTTGCTCGTGATCCAGCCGAGGCCATCCATCTCTACTAGCTGTGCAAGCCAGTACCCGAGCGTTCAGTAGCTCACCACTTCCACTCGTCATCAGAGCGGGGACTTCTCTGAGTGTGCTCCAAGCATAGCAGATACCACTATCAAAACGACTCCATCTACAACACTGATCCAGGATTGTCTGAGGAAACCTCAGCAGGGAATACCTTTCTTCTAGTAATGAATCAGTACTGTGGCAACCTTATTATTCAGATACAGTGCTGTCCTGGGCAGCCACCGGCGACGAATCGCCCCCGACAGGGCCAGGGGTATCCTCAGTTAACTCAGACTATAGGGGTAGATATAGGCAAACTATGTTTGATAAAATTCTTTTTTTATGTGGCTTATATATGTTTATGTTTATATGCTTCATATATAAATGTTTATAGTAATATAAGCATACTATGTTCAATAAAAATATTTTTATATGTTTGCTTATACATTTGTTTATATACATATAAAATTTTATAATGATACTATTTTAAGTAAGAATTTTTTTTTAATGTATGCATACTGTAATAAGGTCAACATAGCATACCTACTTATTAAAAGTGTATCGTAATGATAAAATGTATATAATGTATAGATCGGACTTACTTAACATGATAATTTTCAGTTATTAATATTGTTATAAATATGTTTATTAATACTTAATAAATATTTTAATTAGCTTTTATATTATTTATAGTGATGTAATTATGCTTATAAGGTGAGTGGTTTATAGACATAGTGTTGTGTAGACTCTTCTTCTTGAAGTTGTGAAAGACATATTTTAGGAAGTGTTAGAGATAATATTTAATGTTATAATAGTATTAAAAACCATTTTAATAGTGACCATGATTTCAAGACTCAGAATTGTGGTAACCGTGGTATGCTGCTTTCCAAATAAGCTTAGAGAAAATTATGTTTCATGTGGTACACCACTGAATGTGTGAACTTATTATTTTATACATAGCGAATTTTTCCGAGAGGCCCGTGTGTCCATGTTTACCTGGATGTCAGAAGTAGCGACAAACCCTTCATAGCTTCAGCACCGACAGCTGAAAAAGATACAATTCCCATTAGGAACACTCTGGGAGGGAAAATAGTAAATTTAGGAGGAAAAAAGAATCGCTGAAACACACTTTCCATCATTATGTACAAAAATTGACAGCAAACGAGGTCGTTGAAAGGCCTAAATAAAAAGCATTAATATCACAATAGTCTTTTATTACCCGACGTAGCCATCGGGTAGTGTATATACTATCGTCCTGAATAATTCTCTTGTCATCTGTCAATGTTAGTGCTAGCTTTGCTGGTGAACTCATAATAGACATCATGATGGTAGGAGCGAATTGATCGTATCTTTACTCGCAATTCGGACTACTGGTGTACAGTGCGCAGGTCGTCCTCAAAAGTGATATGCTTCCTAATCACACACTTCTCTCTTAAGCCTTCTTGGTGACAACACCACCACACTTGAGAGAATACAGCTTAGCCCTCAGACTAACGAACTATGTCAAGGGGCGACCAAAGCACTCATCATTAAATTTCCCAATATATTTTGCATTGGTCGGAGAGTGCAGTACATGGTTGGTGGTGTAGTTGCTATGTCAAAGTGTCCTAGTAGTGCATGGTCGGACTATAAATAATAGTAGAAATCAGGGGTTACCAAACTGGTAAATAAATCTGTCCGTATCCATCATATCCTGGTTTCATCACGTCGTAATGGTAGCGATACATCAATGTCTTGGGGAGGTCAAGAATGGCAATGCAAGCAAATATTGGCTTGTTGAACATGATGTTCTTTTGCCGAAAATGTACCAGTGCGAGACTCTTATCATAGACTGTATAGTCCTTGAAGGTGGGATGAGCCACAAGCTTGTGGAGGTGCTCGTCGCTGAACACCAGTTCCATTATTTGCCTCTTCAGTTTCGCCTCCATTAATTTTACAAAAGAAGCATTATTAGCTTGTTTAAAGAAGTCTTTCTCAAAGTCATTCTGTGCGAATTGCCATTTTCCAGTTTTTAAGGCAATGTATGGCTGAAATCATGCCAACTTGCGAAACTGTAGGACTCTGTGGACATGAGTTGGGCGGAGACCGTGGAGAATTGCTTGTTTCAGATTCATGTAGTAGACAACATAGTGATATTTTGTGGAGAGATTGATGAGAAGTTTAGATTGTGTGCAATTGTAAGGAATCTCATTCTTATGAAGAAAGGGCAAGTCTCAGTGGGAGGAGTGTAGTTGTTTGGGATACTCAACATCACACTCCTCAATGAAGCCAGTATCGCAGTCATCTGACATGCTGGTTAAATGTACGTTTGTGTCATCGCTTCATTGAAATTCACCTTGTGTGAAAAGGACAAGACATGGCCCAACCATACAAATTGTTGGCATCTGGGTAGTTAATAAATGACGAAGGCTTGGTAAAGTCATGCATTATTGTTTACCATGCAATTCTTCTTCATGCACTGTGCCACCCCACTTCTGTTCCTGAATCTACAAATAAATACATGTCATAGACCATGAACAGGTCCAACGGAACATGTGTAGACTTGAGCATGGCATCAAATGTAAAGCCGGGTGCACTGAAATAATTTGCACAATCCAAATCATAGATATCAAGACAAATGTGGTGGAAGCTTTTGAAAACCTCACATAAAATGAAAACATCAGATTTTATGTATACATCACTATAGTCTCCTTATGTTGAGAAATGAAAGGCATCCCGGACATTGTGGGTACAAACATAATCCTCGTCTCTGATGTTAGAGTCGGTGAGGGTGTTGAAGAATGCATCTTTGGATGGCAGCTGCGGTTCATTCAAACGCTCTCAGAAATCAACATGGTCGTACGGGAATACACCCTTATGCATAAAGAACTGCACACAAGCAGGATCAAAAAATTTCAGTGTGTTGACAAACTGCGCTGGTGGTAGGTTTTGTGCAAGTTCAGACAGTGAGCATGCCATTAACCTAAATCTGTTAATAAACTGCACAGAGAACCTATCACCTTGATTCTTCGAGAATGTAATTATTTTTTCTTTGCTATGTGGTATGATGAAGATATCTTTGGTATCATACCCAAGCTGCTTAACAATAAATTTCAGATCATAGCCAATATTATGGATGAAGACTAGCTTATTCGGTCTGCGATGCAAAATGTTGCAGCCATGGCATAAAGGTCCAATTTAATTTCCAGTAAAGTGGCCATGATCCTTCACTTTGTTTTCGATGTAGTGAAGGGCTTCTGGCAGTAGCAGCAATGCAGTTCATGGTGGAATGTATCATACTGAGCTCGCATCAGAAATGTCATTGGGATGGAGGTGGCATATATCTCTTCAATTTGTTTCCAATATCCAAGATCTCCTCCATGAACTTGCTCACAGCATCTACACCTGATATATGATCGGTTCTTGTGTCAATTCAGCTGTAAGGTTCACAAGTATACATGCTTTAACAACTATGACATAGATACCATAGCTATATGGCTCGTGCTTCTGATATGTCTCTGTGTATGCAGCAATAGGTTTAGGCTGACACAAGTCCACTTTGGTCAGAATAGCCTCGGAATCTGCATGTATAATGATAGGCAGATGGAAAGTGGAAATTCCAGCCTTGGTGGGTTTCCATTTTTGTCAATAAATGGCATCTTCACACATACAGGTGCATGAGTATCACAGTAACTCCTGTATTGTTGAAGGCAATACTGCCCCATAATGCCAGTCACTCGGGGTTGATCATCAGATGTCTTAAAACATCTCTTGAAAATATATACCCGACCATTATGTTCAGTCAGCTGTGAGCTTAAAAATCGCGAAATGTTTGTTATAAGGCAGTGGTGCTTGTGATAGAAATCGGATATCAGCATAACGTCAAAATGCAGCTCCTTCTCCTCATCCACGACGTTGATTGGAGCAACCTTTTTCTATTTGCCGAGGTTGTAGACTTTTACTGATACAGCTGGGTTGTGCTGCTCAAATACATCAGTCTGCTTATTTTTTGTATTCTGGTAGCCCTGCTGTATATCACTACTGATATTGGCTTAAATACAAACTTTGTAAGCATACATACCATATATATATATTTATTCTACAAATGATCTGCTAACCGATCAGTTAAAGATGTATGTTTTCCAAAATCAACATGCTGTGGTATCCCTCGGTTGGCCACTTCAATAACGAGATTTTTTAACAAAATAAAACTCATCAATAACCGTGGCACCACCTAACTTTAAGCTTTGAAAATAAGATGGATGCCAACATACAAACGAAAACAAGATGGTGGTAACCAGCAGATGAAAAAAAAATATAGCGGCTAAGGTAAAATTCGAATTTTAAAAATCGAAATTTCAAAAAGTCGAATTACAATACAAGATGACGGCCATAACAATAAGTACAATGGTGATTTCACACACATCCAAGATGGCGACCATTACGAAAAGTGCAATGATGATGACATAAGATGGCAAAATGTTCTAGAAAAACAAAATGGCGGAATCCAATATGGTCGCCAGGGTCAAATGTCAATGTTAAATGTCGGGTTAAGGTAAAATCCAAGATGCAAATGGATTACTGGATTAATCCATAATGGCGTATGGTTTTACGTTGACTTCATCCAAGATGGAAGACGGATTAACGGTTAAGCGATGATGTCACAATCCAAGATGGCCGCCGGATAATGGATCTTGTGCCAGGCGTCAAACTCTCTATTTCCTACTACTACAATGCTTTCTTGGTGTCTTTTGAACTGAAGAAAAAATACTGTTCTTGTTAGACTACAAATACACATTGGCAGAACTTTGTTGTACCTTTTGATCTATAAAACTGCACCGTAACCAATTTATTACATGTGTGACAGAATTACCATAAATATCACAACTTCCTTGTCAATACTTATGTGGCTAGGATCACAAATGCATCATGTTGTGACACTCGTGTAATATCTCACTTGTATGAGCAAAGAATATAAATATGTTTGCATCGTAGATTACTACTACAACATTGAAGCCCCGTTGCAAGATTCTGAGCAAAACTATGTGAAGTTAAACAGCTTTAAATCAAGTTTCTTGAGCAAAGAGTGTGGAAAAAATTATCAAACCAGCTGTGTACAAAATCCTCTATCAAGTAAATTTGACTATAAAAACGACACAATTCCATGTAATAATAAAATAGCCTTAAGTTGTGTCAATATATTTATATGAAGTACAAAATTTAATTTAATATTTTATTTAATAAAATTGAAAAAAAAAATAGGTCTGGCAATTTTCTTGCCTTCTCCAAAGCCTGATCCAGCCTCTTAATGAATATTTAGGTTTTCGGTTTCAAAAAAAAAAAAATAAAAAAAAAATTAATGTTACTTTAATTACAGTTTATAGATAAAAAATAAAGTATAAATAAATACAATACAATACAGTCGCAGTGTATGTGGATTTATCTAATGTAGATCATTGCTGTGGATATAAATTATTGAAAAATTAATTTTGTGTTCTTAATGACTTTATTGAGCCTTGGATATAACTAGTTATACATTCGGCTGAGAAAGTATTTTTTAAATAACTCTCATTAATGCTCACTTTATTAGTAAAGGTATTGAAGTCAATAAAAATATAATATAATTCAAGGAGAGAGGAAAAGCAATATTTTAATGCAAAAGACACCACACAAAGACAATTTATCATTTCACATGAGAAATACGCACACTACAACACAATGCATAATATATACGTTTACACGACAACATAACAAATTATATTTAATAATTCAATAACCTAAAAGTAGTCTATAAATGAAGGTCCTGCGGCTGTTGATATTTAAAAATATTTTTAACGAAGAATAAGAACTTTCAGAACATGAAGATAGTTGAAGGTGGTCAAGTTAAGAGAGCCATTTCTAGCAAATTTGTCCCCATGTGTTATACTTAAAAGAAAATTTTGGTATTTTGCTTTCCTGATTGTAATTTTCGCTTATCCCTTTGGCAGCCAGTACAACAGGAAAATCCTCACTATGGAACTTAGCGGAGTCCATTCATGTTGACTACCTCATGGCGATGGTCGTGGAATGCTACTACGCATAAAAAATTATTCATAATATAACACATCTTTTAAAATATACATAACACGTGATCATGGAGAAATATATAACAAAACTTAACAAATGCAGTGTTTAAAAGTTAAAAGTTGTTTTCCAACATTTGTGTAGATAAATTCATTTGATCACAAATTTATGCAACTACGTGCTGACTGACTAGACTTAGACAGGAAAGAAACTTACGACCTTCCAAAAGTGAAGATGTAACAGTTCAAATTGGCCACATTTTTAAAAGAAATTTCTTATACTATCTTTCACTTTAGCGCAAAAAAAAATAATGGCAATTTATGTTCCCTTATTACTTAAAACAATAATTTATGTTTGATACAATGTTTTAATATCATTTATTTTAAACCAATATTATTTCAGTTCATTTATTGAATTCTTAATGCATAGATAAAACATTTATCAATAACAAAACTTCATGTATGAATGTTATGACGTTGCCCTTACATAATAAAAATCTTAAAAACAAATTTCAGTAATTTCAGTTGAACTTAGTTACATATCATATAAATAAATGTATACTATTAAATAAAATTAAATGTAACAGAAGATCATGAAAAATTGTAGCACCCAGTTTGCAGTAAAAGCTAAATAAATTCATGCTCCACAACAGCTGTGAAGTGGCACATAAACGATTATATGTTCGTAAAAAAAATATAAAAAAAATCTTAGAATTTTTTTTGACCTCAGGACTTTTTAAACCTTGTTAAATAATTTTGTGTGCATATTTCATAAACGCCTGTTTGCGTTACATCTGAACAGCAGCTGAGTATCTAAAGACATGTGATATGTTTCTCCGGCATTGCGAAATATAATGAATCGTAGCGAGCCATCACACCAGACCTCATGCTTAAAGTCGAACTGCGGATCCCGGATAGCCATGCATGACTGCTTCTGTGGTAAGGAGATGCTTTCTTACACTAGGCTACCAAGTAATGAGCACCCAGTCTCTAATCAGTTGCTTTACTGAAGGTCCTATCTCCCATGACTCTGGATAATAATAACTTACACAATAAAAAACGAGATTTTATGACAATCCTCTTAGTAAACAGTCTGGTAAAATATTTAAAAAAGAGCACGGTTCAACAGAAATTCATGTCGTTGAGTGAGTTAATTATCTTGCTCAATTAACTAGAGATAACGTTTGTGCTATTTCGTCACATCTTTTTTAACAATTTTCAACTGTGAGATGGTTGATCAACTTGGAAAGTTTTTGATGTGTAAACATCTTAGCTCTTGGTATACGGCATTTGGTAGAAGAAATTTCGTGAAAATGGAACGGAAGTTGATGAATGGAAATGTGGGACAAGGATGGTGGACCCACGTGTAGCAACATAAAGCAATATAGTCACTTTTGTAAACACTAGGGTACATACCGTATTGGTGTGCCAAATTAAAATGTATTATAGTGAACCCACCCTATAATATATTTGTCATTATTGCGTGTTAAAGTTAAAGCTCATTTTTTGTTACAAAAGTTACTGTTAGGTGTGTGGACCAAGATTTACAACGTAGATCTAACCTGCATTTAAACATATCATTCCTTTAATCAATTTTTGTGTCACGAGTCAATTTTATTATTTTTTTCGACTCGGGCATTAATTTGTATTTATTTTTTATTTTATACTTACTTGTAAATTGTTTGCATTAAAAATACTGTACTTCATAATTTCCGCTAGAAATGTTCTTTTTCGTCGACCATTGTGACATGTTTTAGTAGAGTCTCGCATGTCATGAAATAATGGAATGAAGCCAACTTTACTTACACAACTTTCCCACACAAAGCACATAAATTCATCGCAACTGTTCCGAAACCACCTATACCACTTCATAATTATTTTCAGTCACCCTGCCTACATCAGCAAACGAAATGCATCATAACTGTTTCGAAACTACCCGAAGAACATCAAATGCACCGACTTTCAGAAAAATTGTAGGAAATAAAAAAAAACTGTCTGATCTGCCTGTGTTGGGTTGAGGTCGGTTCGACTAGGTTATTACCATCTTTTTAAACAGAATAATGTTTAGGATTTAAAATGGGAGAAAATTTGTAACATATTTCCTAATATGATTTCTTTTCGTATATTAATCACACTCGGCATTATTTTAGATTTTTCTACATCAAATTTCATGTATAAAATGTGTCCATGGTAGACACAGTGATATTGAAAAACAAATTTATTTCGTCAGACAGTTGCCTTTTATGGATTCATTTTTCGTAGCGAGGATGATTAATTTATTAATATTTTCGAGCCTAAATTTCGGTTTCGCATCGACCAAGGATATAATCTAGGACTAAAATTGATGAAATTAATTATTGCATTAATTGACCATTTTTTACACGGGTTTTTTGCTACTTTTTTCTATATATCTAGGTTGATAATTACAGATTTTAATGTGGGCGGTCAGGTTGGCATCAGCGGATTTCTGGCCTCTGGTAGATGAGGAATTTCAACAGCTTTTTGTATTTTTCACTATGTTATTTTAATTTTTCTAAAATATAAAATAAACACTTTTTCCTCGAACAAGAATAATATCTACTAAGGACAGGAATCAATCGAGTCAACCAGAATATTAATTGCTGATCTATTTGATGGTTTTTAATTTTTTTTTTTATGAATTTTTAGGGCAGTAATTACAATATTCAAGATGGCCGAAATAATGGCGGATGCGATGGTATTAAATATTACTGTACTCTAGTGGGTAAATATTAAACTAATATCGTAGCAGCACCCACTAGCAGATGTTGTGTGTACTATGTGACACTAGCACTTCTAGTATCGAGAAATAAATACAAGATGGTTTCAATGTCGTCTAGCAGTCGGTGTGATAACTAGAGTTCCTAAAATCAAGTTCTTTAACTAAAGATAGTGGTAACGATTTTTAGCAGGTGATGCTATTATACCTTCAGAATAAAAAATATACATGTACGAATATGAGAGTTATATATACACATACATTATTTAATTTTGAAACTGTTTTTGTCTTGATGGGTATGTGGTCATATGTGTATGTGTATGTTTTTTAAGCTGTCATGATTAAAATCACCTCGATTCCCAAGTATTTTGTATAAAAAATAAATTTAATATAATCTGGATCATAACAACACTGGTACGTAATGAACATCGACCTTATGTGCATGAGACAGCGATGCTGGCACACTCTAGGAACAAACAGCAGAAACAAAGATGGCAGACATTACATACTCCAATATGGTGACCTTTAGCTAAGAAATAAAACAATATGGTGGCTGTGACATCATCTAACATGGCGACCTCCAGCAAAATAAAAAGAATGGTGGTTGTGATTTCAGAATCAAAGATGGCGACTTCCAGCAGACGAAAACAAAATGGAGGCTGTGACATCGTTTAATATGGTGGAGGATTCTTTCATAACGGAAAGTGTAACATATACGAAAGATCACTAGATTACAAAATCGCGGAATTCAAGATAGCGGAATTCAATCTGGTGGCTGAGGTCAATGTCGAAGTCAAGTTTAAGGGCTAAGGTCTAGTTTAGAAATCAATGTAAAATGTCAAGGTCAAATGTTACTGGTGAATGTCATCCGAAATGGCGACCGATATATCTAATGGCCTTCGTAATTAACTCCATCCCCCATCCACAATCTTACTCCTGCTGCCAAACTTACATTTGTATAGTACTTATACAGCTGCATATTATTTGTGCATAAGCATATAATTTTAATTACATCTACAGATTTCATAAATTTAGTCAATTATGACTTTAAATGTACTCCATTTTAAAGTGTTTATTTAGCATATGCCGTTAAGAAATACCAGCAAGCGTCGCGCTTATCATCACGTCTCACTAACTCACATACACTCCGGCCAGACGGCGGCCTTAAAGTTGCTTTTATTTTTTTGGCCTCCAAGGAGATTGATTTTACTGCTAGGTCTTTGTAGATTAGTTTTCATTTTTTTACCTAATTATCACACTGCAATGTTTGTTTCTAATTTTTGTTTTTAATATTTGTCATGAATTGTATTTTATTATATAAATAACTTAATATATATCGATGAAATATTTGAAAAGTTTGTTTTAATATTATCACAATTAGATGTGTACCAGACGCATTTCGTATAGGCACAGTGATTTGTAGACTTCGACTAGTTACCTTTGAGACATCACCCTCGACAGATCGAGCTATATTTTGATATGGCATCGAGATATCGACGAGACTCGCCAGTGGACGGCTGAGAGCGCGGTGCGTGTTGCAGTGAGCCTGAAGGCGCTGGGAGAGCGCCGCTTCACGGCCTTCACGCTGACTGCGGTGCCGCGGGCGGACCAGAAGGGCGAGAAGGGCCAGAAGGCAGGCGGCTTCTCGCTGCTGGGCGACACGTTCACGGCGCTCAGCGAGCTGTGTCCCGGCGCCGTGCAGCAGGCCTCGCTCGCTCCCAAGGCGGACGTGTCTGTGCTGTGGAGCGCTCCGCCGACCGGCAGCGGCTGCGTGCTCTTCAGGTCTGGTTCTCATCGCAGTGCGCATGCGCAGTCGTGCACAAGCACTACGCACAAATACACATGTTGATCCAACACTACACGTCTCATTTGCCACTCAACTATTCATATATATTTAGTGGAGGTTGCAGATGGATCATTTTTGAAGTTATAAATTTTCGTAGCACAGATATGTAGATATTTTGACATAATTAAAAAATTTAATACAAGAGCATCTTAAAAATTTTACAAAATTCCTCCGAGCCCAGGGTTCAGGGTTTCATTGGAATTACTGGTCATAAGTTTGGATTGTGATTTCACAGTGGCTATCTTGGATGACCTTTAACCTTGATCTTAAAACTGGCAAACGATCTTGCATAACCTTGACTCTATCATCTATCTTAGCCTAGCGGCCATTTTGTTTTATAAAACTTTCGACCTTTCGTTATGTAGAAGTTTCCGCCATCTGCGATTACACCCATTTGTGTTCTAGCACATACTGCTTTCTTGAATTCAGCAATATTGAAATATTCTTAAAAATACATAATTATTGTTTAAAATTTTAAAGAAAAAAAAATTAAAAAACTATTCAATTCCGAGTTTAGTAAAAATGCACTTACATCATGGAGCTTGAAGTGCTTGGTTCAAACTCGGTGTTTAAATAATTCTTCCCCCATGGTAATAGCTTGCATACTGACCCCACCACTAATACCAATTCATAGATGAAATTATATCCCCTCACCATTTCCTATCACAACTACCCCCACCCCTCAACACAACACTGCCCCTTAATTATTCTCGCAAATATTTCCCCCTTTCTCCACCCTTCCACAATTTCCACCTTATTATTCGCACATCTCCTACTCCCGACTTCTTTTTACCCTATAAATACTAACTTGTGGTCAAAGTATCTTCAGTTACCTCTGTTTACTGCACCAATTTGACCGCCGCTTATTCTTAATGCTTCCATCAGCTCAGTAGGTTTATTAAGTTTCACTTTAACTCCAGGCTAATTGCTGGACTTTGTAATATTATCTTAACCAGCAATCTTAATTCATGTAATGACTTCAATATAACGATGAAGATATAGCTACGAGGTATTTTAATTTTCTCATGATATTAGGTCTTACTGGTACCCGGCCTAGTCCAGCATCCACATCGGCATACAGCATCGAGTCTCGTGCAGCACCAATGTAACCATCCAGTATAGAGCATCAAGCTTCAAGCATTGTGTAGCATCCATTTATGGTGAAGATCCTCACTCATGCCCTAGTGACAAAAGCTGGCGATATAGCAGCATCATCTGCAGTCTTACATACTGTGAGGAACCAATATTTATCTTCAAATTCTGAGTTACGACATAGCGCTCATTTGACACTGACTAGCTCCGCGTCCATCGATGATTCGCGTCCGTGGTGGAGCAGTTCAGACAGCGGCTTGTAAAGTGATGAAGGCAGTAATGCAGGTAAGAAAAACTTAAATTCCTTTCAAACTGAGAACATGTATATTTAAGTTATTTATTTGTGGTATTCAGACAAGTAGGTTCGTTAGTATTTAACATTGATAGATAAACTCAAATTGTTAATGGAAAGGTTTGTTCATTTTCAGTTGAAGAATCATACATTCATCAAGAAAAAGTGTCAAATGAAAAAATAAATTCAGGTGGCTCTGCCAGTGCACATGTACCAAGTTTTCTTCGCAGCAACCCCTGAGCGAGCACACAGCAGTGGTCAACTGGCTCCGCCTCTAGGCACCGGTTCCCTTGGCGTGCGACCCCACTAGGGGGTGGAGGGGAGACAAAACTACTAGCGAGGATCTTCAGATACTTCCATCGACCCTGCCGAGGCCCAGATCGGCACCGCTACTACACTAGACCTCACTCAAAGCTAGCACATGAGCAGTGCAGGCACCGAGGTAGTGTACATGAATAAAAAGTATGTGTCCTTAGGTACATATAAATGTTATATACAGCCACACATTATTAAACAGTTAAAACTCAGTTTCCCAAAAAATGTATTGTAATCAATGTCTCAAAAATATTTTGTTATCTTCTTCTGAATCGAACTCGAGTACATAAAAGAGCCATCGGATTAAGGCTATACATTATTTTGTTTTAATTTTTAGGTTTCTTTATGTCTTCCTGGTAGAATCCCCTAAATAATGTTTCCTATTTAAATCTTCCAAAAAATATTGCGCAGAAAAGCGCTACGGATACAAAAAAACATGGAATATTCGCAATGTCCAGCTCTCTGAAAAACACCATTTCTTTCTGAGAACTCCACAATGTCACCATTATTATCTTTCTTTATTATTGGATACAGTTTCTTGGTATTGGAGTAAACATTTCGAAGCATTCGATGGTTTTTCACAACATTGGTCTTCATTTGCATGGTAGAATACATGGTGGAATTGTATTCGCTTATTTCTTTCGGCAAGAAACCCAGATAATTGTAATTTCCACTTGCTGTAAAGTTTATTCTTTATTGTACGAATAACACATTCCGCTATCGATACCTTCACGCCACTAAATGTAGAAAGGTTATAAATGTTATAATTTCTTATCAAGGCTTTGAATAACACATTAAAATATTCTTTCCCATCGTCCGACTGCAATAATAATGGCTTACAGGTTTAATTCAAAACATCTGTCATGACATTTGTATCTTCGGCGGTGTTTCGTTATTGGCATAGTCCAAATATACTTCGAATAAGTATCGAATCCAACGAGAATGTACTTAAAAGTCCTTATTCACAAAGGCATATTTGATCATTTCTAGCAAATCTCTGACAATTGTCATTTGGTCCTTGCATGATCAACTTTCGGCATAGATAGTTGCATTTTTTCTTTTTATGCAGTTCACCTGCGATCACTACTTTGCTATAATTGTTATACTCCCGAATCCATTAGTTCTTCAAAAATGTACATTATTTTGTTAGTTTGCAAAAGATTCCCCATACTCTGCGAAGCCATCAGAAGTGTCAATCCATTGTGTTATTCGTTCTGGTCATCCCAGTAAACAATATTGACTTTCTTGTCAATTTACAGTAAATGTAATCTGGCTCCTATTATTTCTGAAAAATAAATGGCTAGCTATTATGGGATATTTATCATGCACATGGTCCTTAAATATTCCAGATTTTGGATCATTGTTTCTCTAAATTACGCGAGTGAAATTTAGAAGTTTACAATATTTTCGCTAATACTTCTCCGAATACCTTCGTGGGTTTTTAACGAAAACCACAATTCACAAAGGCCTTAAGATAGTTTAATAACATCTTAAACACATTATACATCATCAGTAGGTGTGGAATTTACTTCCTTCGAAAATTGGACCACTTTATTCTTTCATTTATTTATGCTATAAGTCATCACTGGTTACAGGTGCAAAAGCGGCAAAGTATACATAGAACAGTGGTCCGAGGTCGGGTCACTTTTTACAAGCTTCATTCCTGGGGAATCTTTTGTGTAATATTTTGTCCTCACTAGAAGTGACTTGATGTAAGTTTTTGGACATACGCCATTGCTAAGAACTTTTTCTGTTGAAGAAAAACTAATAAATAAAATAAATAAATAAAAATAAAAATAAAAATACTCAAAAAAAGATACAAAAAACACACAAAATTAAGCAAACAATTGCTGTTGTCAACAAGGATATGAACACCACAAAATATTCCGAAACAGGAATATGGTCAGCAAACAAAGAAAAAACAAAGAAAAATGTACTGAGAGAACGAAAAAATCCCCACAAATGATGACAACACAAAAATATTGAAACCCAAAATAATTCAGCACAACAGTTGAAGCGAGACAAAAAACATGACAAAACGAAAAAACAAACAAATACAATAGTTTTACCTTAAACAGAAACAAGCGACGTTTCGGGAACTGCTATCTGCTCCCGTCCTCAGGCATAGACGCACATGGTACGGAAACACAGGTGCGACTGAGAAGGGGCTGGAAAATGAGGGTATTTATCAGAGAAAGGGCTACATCTTGCTCAGCCAATGACAGACGAGCTGTCTCCCCATTGGCTGTGCACCATGTAGTTAAAGCGGATTGGTTATGGTGGGTTGAGTATTGGCTATTGTTTTGTGCTGCAGGGATGTTTCTCTCTTTATCAAAGGGATCCACATATTTTTTAATTCAATGCTCTGCTGGCTGAAAATATTTTTATTGCTAATAATGAAGGCTGATTCTTTGATTTTCCTTTTTATTTTATCGGATTCCTGTATGAGTGGTGTGGAGTCTTCCCAGAGAATTTTGTGGCTATTTTCCCATTAATGTTCAGCAAGTCTGGATTTTAGGGTTTCACCCTTCTTGCAGTTGTTTTTGTGTTCTTTGATTCGGGTGGATAGAGCTCTGCCAGTTTCACCTATGTACATGTGACCACATTCACAGGGGATTTGATACACACAGTTGTGAGTTTGTAATTTTTCTGTGGCTGGTTTCACCTTGGTAACAATACTTTTAATAGTAGATTTAGAACGGAATGCTGTTTGAAGTCCATATTTATTTCCTAGGCGTCTTATTTTTTCTGAAAGCCCTTGAACATATGGAATAACTAGGGTTCCTGCAGGTTTCTCAGTTTCTTAGCAATGGCGTATGTCCAAAAACTTACATCAAGTCATGCACTCCCATTGCACAAATCTTTTAAAGATAACCTCACTAGAAGTATTGTTGGTATCATCTAGTTTTTTGGGACTATGCTTACATTTCCCTGCCTATATAAAAATGTTTCTCCTTAATTTCGTTATTTACAGGTTTTTTCCTGTTGGTCTTTGCCCCGCCTGGATATGAAACTATCCAGGCAAGCACTTAAAGGTTTTAATGTTTTATTCATCCAAACTTCATAGCAAATTTATACTGTCTTGCAAGCAAGTAATTTTCACGAACGGTAGTAGCCAAAATAGTTGCTCGCGGTGACATGGGCATAAATTCATTTGATGATAAAAGCAAGGAATATGATATTTCCTATTCCCTAAGCAAGGGCCTTGAATCACGGCACCGTGCTGACATGAAATTGTCACAGGAAGCCAAAGCTATATGCATTTTGCCAAATGCAATATTAGGAGAAAAAGCACAGCATGGACTTTGTTCAAAAAGTTGGAAACCAAGACTATATTAAGAATGGGTATTCATCGGAATCTAGTCCGGCTCCACAAGACCATGGCTCATTCTCACTTGTGCAAGACTGGTGCACATGTGCAAAATGGCAAGAAAAAATGTTGCTTTCTACGTTTGTTTTTGCCTGCCTTAGGGACCTTGGGAGGTTAAGAGCAGCTGCAGAAAACCAACCTAAGAAAGTTAACATTTAGAATAACCATTGTCGTGGGTAACTTTTGCCTTCGCATTTTAACTAAAAATAAATTGATTGAATTTCTGTATTTAAGTTCTGTTTACTTTTGTAAATAAATAAGTCATGTCACTGTCAATCATCTTTTCAAGCTGTATTTCGTAACATCGAGCGATCTATTTCCCACGCCTAGAGTAAGATGGAGAATGGAGAGTTGGACTGGCCGATTTTAAAACACCCCATTACGAATATCGATAAAGTCAACTGCAAGATCTTCTACCTGAAAAGTGATGGCACCACTTAATTGATAGAGCACTTTTTGGTGCACACAAATTTAATGTTATATCAAGTTATAAGTTATATCAAGCAAGCCCTGTCTTCAAACGCTATGTTTAAATCACGAGCTAATCCCAACATCTTACTGTTCGAACTCTACTGTAGCGAACAATTGGACTTTATGAAGTCAGAGAGCATGGGCTCGATGTTCGGATTCAAACCGAAAATATATGTAACAAACGTTTTGCATCTGTCCACTAGCTTGGTAAACATTATTGTGGTGAATGTTATAAGAATAAACTGTAATTTTGTAGAGAGTGTTTACATAAAAAGTAAAACAAGTAATTGCATTCACCAATTTTTGACCATTGTTTTACCAGGATTAAAGCTCATTCAAGTACCTCAAAGCGTAATTTACTTAATATTCACCTAGTTTCACTCTCTGGTAATAATTAAAACAGTTCAAGAAGTAGTTGTGCCCATATTTGATCAAAATAAGTAACTTTTAAACTTTCGCGAAAAAAAATTACACTTTGTCTACACTTTAAGTAATAAGATAAATTTTAGAAAATTATAAAGCAAAGAAACTACACAAACCCATAATCAGATGATTGCAAGGTTACAGTTTTTAACACATATTAGTGTGAAATATCTCATTGGTATATTTTACATAGTGCATAAGCATGGTGGATGAAATTCTCAGCGTGTGAGAAAAGGACAAGTTTAAATAGTCAAACATTAAATTAGATTATCACTTCTGTTCCTCTATCCGCCGGGACTTTTTCTCTCAAAAAAAAATTACAATTCCTTTTCAACACCAGGACATTCAAGAAAGTTGTCTGAAAAGTTTCCGACCTCAACATTTAGATGGCAGCACTCGTCAACAAAAATTGGGAAAAGTGTTTGTGCATGCTTTGGAATATACTTTCTGAAATATCAGCCGTTTTAGACATGCATTTGTTTTTTAACAATCGTTTGCGTGAGTCGATGCTCTTGTTTCTGTGGAAATGTAAAATTGAGTACCGAGATGTCATTAAATATTGGTTTTTGAAATGCAATACGCCTACACCATAATTTATCACAGTGATATTTTGGGCAGCTAAGTTCAAACATGGTCGTACCAGCTTAAGTGATGATGAAATTTTTTAATACCAAAAACTGCTAAGGGGAATCATGTCTTAAAAAGGATAGTCATAGAGTTGTCTTAATCAATTAACTTGAAAAGGAAAAACATTACTTGACAAAATGAAGATAGAAACCGCATAAAAAGTTTACATTTGCTGAAACAATTTTTTTGTTTCATTAAGACAATGATCCAGCTCCAACTTAAGTGGTTACCATTATGAAAATCTACAAACTACAGTTTGAAATGCTTGTACACAATCCTTACTCTCCAAATATAAAACCAATTGACTCTTATTTGTTCCCTTGAATAAAAATTATACTCCGGGGATAGATTTTTTTGTCGAATGAGGAGGCCATCAATTTCGTAAACCACTATTTTGCACGAACTCAAACAAACAATTGTTAAAACACAACTGAGCGTCCTAAATGACTGAAATTTAAGAGAGTGCATTCAGAACCATGTGCAAAGACATTCCCAATTATTATTTATAAAGGCGGCAATCATCATGGTGATGTCGGAAACTTTTTAGACAACCCTCGTGTATGTTACCTTTGCTGTCATTTTTACAAATAACAGGAATGCTGACAAAGGAACATGGAGCACAAGCTACTACGGCCTATTTCAACAGATGAAAAGCAAATCTATGATTATGCTTCCTAGTGAACGACGCACTTAAGACAATGGCATTCTATGTCAAATATTTTTTTTAAATTTAAAATGTTCCACTTTTTAGCAAACAGATTTTTAAAATTTAAATCTGATGCTCTCTAGCAGACGACCTGGCCATTCAAAATTACCAAATTTGGTACCCTCTGCTAGCCTGCACTAGAATCATAGATAGCACCCTTTGGGAGACTGTTTTTTGAATTTTAAACATAGTTGTCTCTAACAAACATCACTAGTACTATTGTTTTAGAAACATACTTTAAAAGCATATATATATATTTATTTAATTATCCTCAAATTAATTTTGTTAGCCTTGTGGTTAAGGTCTCTGCCAGTAAACCTCAACATGTGTTCATCCCTTGGTCCGGTACCCAGCCAAAATTATATTTTTGTTCAAATATATAACACTAGCACCAAACTGCCATAAATCTTTTAAGCCAAGATAGCCACCGTCAGGAGATGATGTCACCATCATCACCACCTCCACTTCCAGACTTGTTTGAATACCCTTTCGTACAATGTTAGTCAAGAATATGCTGACCTAGTTCATTGTCGACCACTTCGTGAGGGGGGGGGGGGGGGGCAAGTTTACAAACACTGATCATAAACCCGCTTCCCCATTCCACAAGTAGATACATCCGGCTACCTCCCCTTACTATCAACACTAAGTTAATGCAATTTTGTAGCTATACCTGAGATCTTTCGGTTGTCAGAATAATGACCCGACCTTTTGATTGAACAGAAAACATAGTAAATGGTTCCCTGATGCTAAAGAAAATACATTTGATTAGAAAATAACATATCAGTATGGTATATCAAAACACGTGACACTCACAGTTCTGTACAAATGGTTGTTTCACAAGAAACGTAAAGGTTATCCAAAGAGGATTTGTGAGAGGACAAATATCTGCAGCAGCTATCTTAAGCACATCTGCTATAACAGTAGTATAGTTTGGCCGGAGCTGGCGCAGGGTCCAGGGTGTGGTGCCTTTGGTTCCGACCGCCATCTTGGATTGTGACGTCACGGCGGCCATCTTGGATGAGTGTGACATTGACCTTTGACCTTGACCTTGAATTCGACCTTCAAAGCCTGTCAAAATTCGCCAAAATTTTCCAAAACTTTCCCAAAATTCCTCAAAATTCACCAGAATTTCCATTTTTTTTTTTGGAAAAAATCCCGCCAAAAAATCGCAAAAAATTTGATAATTCAAAAATTAGGATTTCTAAAATCTTCAAAAGTCATTTTGCCTTAGAAAGAACACCTGTTCTATATAGAAGCTTAAGCATCCATGTCTACAGCCTCCGATTAGCCTCTGACGTCATCATGGATTATGTCATCATGGTATATGACGTCATCGTTGCAAATTCCGTTATGACCACCATCTTGAAAATATTAATTTATGATCCGATTTTAATTTAATAGAAAAATTCAATTTATAAAATTTTAATAATAACATTTTAAAAACATACATTTACGGCATAAAACTCGGAGCTGTTAGAGCTTTGGAGCTGTTGGAGCATTTGGAGCTGTTGGAGCATTTGGAGAATTTAGAGCAGTTGGAGCATTTGGAGCATTTGGAGTATATGGAGCATTTGGAGCATTTGGAGCTGTTGGAGCATTTGGAGCTGTAAACATGAATTTAATATTTTTAAATGTATTTGATAACACAGTATGGCTATAAAAGAATGTCACGGTTATAAATTTTAAGAGTATTAATTGTAAGCATTGTAGATTGTTTGTTCAAGATCACTATTAAAGACTAACTCAAACAATTTAGGATAAGCGCATGCGCGAGTACTGTTTTGTTGTTTTCTCGCTTGCAGCGCCACATAAACAAAATAGCTACTACTGAGCATGAAGCATTTTTTGTTCTGCAATTTGCTGGGAGACGTGCATTTAGTTTAAAGTTTAATTGTGATCCCCCGTGTTGCAAAACATCCGCCGATATTAGGTATAGGCAATTCAAAACGACCGCATGAGTTAGTTAAGGGAAAAGCACGGGATGACCAAAAGTGTCTGTGCAGGATTTTGACCGTGTCAAAGTATCTTACTTGCATAATCTTAAGAAATCTAATCGGAAAGTAACTCTTGAACTTCGGTTTCCAAAGATGACCATGTGTAATGTTTTACGAACACATTTACACATCCTTCAATGCCGGTTACAGTTACTACATTCTTCAAAGCCAGGTGAATATGGTGTACGTTGTAACTTTGCACTTCAAGTGTTTTAGCGGAAATATGACTTTCTTGATCGTTTGGGGTTCAACGAGGAGTCAACTTTTCATATAAGGGGGGAATTTAATACCCATTATTTTCAAATCTGGGTTTCAGAACATCCTCATGAACTTTTCGTACACCAAAGAGATTCCCCAATCTTAAAAATTTTCTGCACTTTGTCCCAATGTCAAGTGTACCGACCATTTGGTTTCTCTGAAGCTGCCGTAACAGGGGTCGCATATCTGGATTTGTTGAAAGAATGGATTTTTCCCCAATTAATAATGTTTGAACCTGCAAACTTTATTGGACAACATAATGAAGCCCCTCTCCCTTGGAATAACGTTTTACTAGAAGTCCCTGACAGTTGGATTGGTTGAAATGGTCGAGACGACAGAGCTATTTTTGGCTAGACTCCACGTTCACCTGACATAAAACCAAACGATTTTTTCCTTTGGTGCTTTATAAAAGAACGTGTCTACGTTGCCGCTGCTACCTCATGATTTCCCAGATTTGAAACACAGAATTGAAGAGGCTATTGCTTCCATTGGTCCGGACAAGTTTACAAAAGCGTGGGAAGAATTGGAGTTTAGGTTGGATGTGTGCCGTATATTTTAATGTGAACTTATTGCACATTTGTTAGAAAAACCATGTTAATTTACCTTAACTTTGATGTTTAAATTGTGATAAATATTCTAAATAAAACTGTTATTGAACCTGTGGCATTATGTTATGAACATTCTGTATATATTTTGAATTTGGACATATAAGACTGTTTGAGAAGTCGGCAACAAGTTGTTTGTTGATGTGCGCAGAGCCACCGTGGTGGACACGGACAGCACGTGGTACACGGATGACGGACCTCTCAGCCTGACACTGTGCGAGGAGCAGAGCGAGAGCGACAAAGGCAGATCGCCGATTATGGACCCGTGCTGTGCTTGCGAAGAGGCCAAGTATGAGGTGATGCAACTGCTCATGTACACGGGCCACTTGCACAGTCCAGATATGAGAGATTTCCTCTATTTCGTTAGCATGAAAAGAAATCCATTACATTCCTCTTGCAAATTGTACAAGCCAGCTTACTGTTGTGCATTGATCTTAGGGACATGACATTTAAATTATCAAAGCCAACTTCCATTTTTAAAAGTACACTCAAATTTTCACATTACACTTTCTCAATTTGACGTTGTTATAAAAGTAATAATAGGCTAGTTTATAATGAAAAAGCAATAAATTTTAGGTTTTAATGTAACTAAAATTAATGCTTATGTGTACTTTTCTCACTACATATGTCTTATCTCAGGTGCACAAAAATATTTATCTTCAAAATAAAATAGAAGTTATTTATTTATCTGAAGCATGCTAAATAAAACTTGAGTATAGTTAAAATAGTGTTCATATTTTTGACGCGATAAATTTGAATGTATCAGTTCACTTTGACTTCACAGTAGCTAAGGGTACACAGCGCCCGCAATTCAACAGATAGCTGGTTGACTAGAAAATAAGCACCTATTTCGCTAAATGTTGGAGAAGCCAGTGTTATAAATAGAACATTTGAAAATATTTTTAAAAATTTGGTGGCATCTAATAGGGAAGAACACCATGGCATCAAACTACTTTTGTGACTCATATATCGCTTCCGTTTGCAAAAACAAAATTGCACTAAACATTTTCGAACTTTATTCAAAAATTCTGATGAATATGCAGGACAAATTATGGTTTTATCTCCTCTACATTTAGCAAGGTCTTATTCTGTTATAAACGTTGTTATTGCATGTTATATAAGAATACTTTAGCGACATTTTAAAAATATTATTCAATATTTTCTCGAATGCCGGAAAAGGATGAAGCTCTATAGTTTGTGAAATATATATTTTTTCAGGGGATTTTTCAAAGTTAGTTTTAGATCAGAGATCTTATTCTCTAACTCATTAATTCGACTGTAACTTTCCCATACGCATTTGTTAACGTCTTATCTCTTAAAAGTTTTGATTTTCCATCAAGTGTATTCTTAATTATCTTTAAGGTAGGATGATGTATTAACTTATCACGTGAATACAAAGTTACAAATCCTTCATAAGTTACTTGAATATAAATGAATTCTTACTTTAATTTTGCCACAGATATCCCTAAATCCAGTATTGGGATGTCCAAAACAATTTTCCATTTATCTCCTTATAGCCAGTTATCGTTCTACTGGACCACTATTACACCATCACTTATGGTGTAATCTGCAATACAAATTATCACTTATAATATTAGTAATTTAAATTAATATTAATAATTTACTCTATTAATTTAATCATTCCCTCTTATTATAATTTGTCCCTCTTAGAACTATCCTTTTCTGTGAACAAAAATTTAACATATGCATGATGTCGAGGCCTACAGAGGATTCCAATTTATTCCTGATACTGTGTTGGTTGCCACTTGCAATTTATATCAACGTCATCACTATTAACAATGTCATCATCGTATGGGGCTTCAACATCGTCTTCGTTGATGTTGGTCGAAATTAAATCTATTTCCTCTATTTGTTCTAAATCATTTACATTGGATTCATTTTTACATTCCTCTCCTTACTGAAATAATTATCCATCAATTTTTCGACACTTCCTGTTCCTCTCCATTTTCCTCGTATCGAGAACTATTATCCACATCTTTCATGTCAATTGTTTTCTCCGAATTTTTCTCATATATATATAAACATATTTGTGAGATTCATCTGATTTGCTTTTTAAATAACAACATTTAATGGTCAGCTCTAGAGAGCGTTTTGATAATTTAAATTTATTATTTTGAACACCAACTTTGCATTTATCTAACGTCACTTAAAATGTGACATTACCTATTTTCCTTAAAATCTTATGAGGTCCCAACCAATACTTACACAACTTATAAATGTGTCCTCTCTTGAGACTAGGTGCGTTTAAGTACACATAATTTACTATTTCAAAATCTACTACTTGTGACCTTTGTTCATAAGCATTTCTTTAGGGTGTTATTGTTCATTGTTAAGCAGCACTGTGAACAGCGAATATAAGTCAATAAAAACAGAGCCGGCCTTAAAGTGGTTCCCATAACCCGTCACATATTCAATCAGTGTCTCCAGTGGCTACAGCAGCCAAGAGGGCCTCTCTATTCGTTTCGGTTCTCTGCCAGCCTCGTGGCACATCCACTCCGAAGAAGAGGATGATCTATCTGCGAACTGGCCTACAGGGTTATTTCATAGGCTAGTTGGCATTCTCAGTAACCACCCACCACTCCTAACACCACTGCAGAGAGCGACAGGACGACAAGTTATTAGGGCCTGAGGGTGCCCGGGCTGACACCTAGCTTCCATTGGGGTCACAAACTTCACCTTAACCTTAAGGTGAAATATTGACATGAAATGTTATAGACCCACTGACAATCGCCCGCCTAGACTAGTCTTTCATTCTCCACTAATATGACCAAGTTTTTTTAAATCGAAAACATTCGATTATTTTCGGTTCTTTGTCGGAACTAACGTTTTTTTTAGGTAAATTCTTTTCCAAATATCTAATACAATTATTCCTGTTTGTAGAACCACGGAAATGCTAGTAACTACCTTCTTCAAAGCTTTTAACATAGAAAGGATTTTCGCCAAGAAAAACATCACCCCGGGCCCCACACGTATGCTGAGAAGCTACATTGAAATTTTATTTCTTCTTTTACTGTTGTCAAACCTGACTTTACGCTCCTGATAGTCTCCAAGACTATTGCCATATGTTCAGCCTCTTCCATAGTCTAGAGTAGATTATATGAAAATTTTTGTCCTACATTAACCTGCAGCCCATTAACAAAAGCTGCTAATACCCTATGTTATATCTATCATCATATGTTTGGACATTTTTCCCATGTCTCCATATCACATTATTTAACATGAAACAAGAAAACATTATAGTCTGACATTATTTGAATAGTTGGGACAATTTCTCCTTGAGGATATTAAAAGAAATGTCTCCTATGAAATGCGAACGTTTAGCTACAAACCTAGCGTCTAGTATATTTAATCGTTCATCTAACTTTATCTTTATCGGTCCAATTACATAGAATTGTTGCCCTTTTGTTTGCAGTCTTTATACTCATGGATCGGTGAGAAGCCCTTTTAACGGTCCATTTTTCTATCAGTGGCTGTACAGATAAATATCTGATGTTTTAATTACTGGAGTCAGAATCGTTCGGTGACCACATTGTTCTGTTTTTTTTAATGAGCAATTAATTTTTCCATTATTACATTTGAAGTGGAAACTATGTTTCCCTATCCTCAGTTCTATTCTGCGAAAAATTGTACTGCGATTTCTGTTTAAAAGAAACTGATTTTATCTTTCACGCCTCTCCACGATACATTAAAATTGGCCTTAGGTTCAAGAATCGGAATAGGCTCTGAGTTTAACGAGAAGGTTTAACTCTTCTTTTACTTTCTCCTGGGTTTCCCATTTCTCTTAATGTGCTTGAACACACATGTGGAAGTATCTGCTTGGCCGGGAGCAACATGGAAGTCTACCCTCTCAACTTCCAATTCAGGGTTAACACGATCAGTAGGAATGAAACATTTTACAATCCTGACTTCAATGTCTAAAACAAAACGACCTACTAATGACTCGTATTCGTATAGGCTATATTGAAAACAGGCGCCAAAAAAAATCTTTTTGATATTTCTTTTAAAACTATCTTCATATCTGAACCTATTTTGAGCGTATTTAATTTATCGCGAAATGTTTTGACAAACAATAAGGAGAAATACAAGATTTACTGAAAAATTTAAAAATTAAATTGTACAAATAATCATCTAGTCATATCAGAGCCATTACACCAGTTTTAGTAATAACATTTACCGTACTTGCTGTAAGTTTTTTTTTTTTACTTTGCCTCCTTGTCTGCGCAGAAATAACTGATTAAGCATTTTTTTAGAGTGTTATTATTTATTGTTTATATATTTTATTTTCACTGTTACAAGATAGTTTTTGCTGTAATGATTTTAGTTTATTGTATTTTTTGTGTTCTTGAGAATTTTTTCGGTTGATTTTCCTTTATTTATTTTTTACAGATGTATATATTTTTGCTGTTTGATTTGACTACTTGTTTAATGTCTCGTATAGTTTTGACATTATGATTTTCGTTTGTTTTATACAATCACTTTACTGTTTAGCTTTTTTTAATATCTTTGATTTAAATCATTTAAATTTCTTTGCTTTGAAAAATGTATAAACATTCAAATTTTCTTTAATGGCGATTTTGTTTTGTATGTATATACTTGCTTTTCAGAGTTTTGTTGTATTATTTAACTGTTTGTATGTAGTTTCGTTGCTTCGATGGTTTCATTGTCCTATTTTCATTTGTTGATATGTAGTCCTGTTGTTTGATTTCACTGCTCGTATATATTAATATGTACTTTTTGAGATTTATGTTTTGTTGTTATTTTTCAGTTTTTTTCTTTGTTTTTGGCAGATATATATTTTTTCATTTTTATTTATAACTATTTTGGTTTTTATGTATATACTTTATGCAAAACCCGACATTACCGGGATAAATATATATCGCGCACTTGATTTCACTAAGATTTATCGAAAGAAAATGAAATATCTTTTTAATAATATTTTTAATTCATTGTAAACTTATATACAATATATATAACTATATATACAATATTTGCTTACACTATATTACAATATTTATTTATAAACCATCAAAATGTTTGCTTATAAACTTTAACCATACTTGCTTATAAAAAATATTTGTCATTTTATTATTTGGTAATTATATGTATAAATTGATAGGATTTCCTAATTTAGAGCAAGCTACATATAACTGCTCATGAGTAAAGCATGATTCTTGTAAATTAATACCACAATAATTTAATGTTTGTACTGGTGCTTTATTTATTGTCATATTAAATGCTTATCTTTCTGGAAATTGGAGTCATTTAAATTGAAAAGTCCGTTCGGTAGATATGAATGGAATCCTCAGAAGAAATACTGTCTCTCCTTTATTTTTTCTGACATGATTTTGGCATTAATTGCATTAATTTATAACTTTTCTACGGCCATTCGTGTTCTGTTACATAATCTCGGTGTATCCAAATTTCTTAAAAATTTACGTTTGTTGTTTTTTTTTGTTTTATAACTGGCAAGATTTCCTCCTCTTTAACGTTTTGGAATTTTACAAAATATTCTGTATCCTTTTGAAACAGAAATATATTTCGATGGTCAAGAAGGATCAGAAAAAAAAATGTAAATATTATTTTACATACTCTAATGTAATGTTAGAACACCTACAATAGTCTGAAATTGAATATAATTTTGCATACTCGAATTTTAATTTTAAAAAACCTGCTAACTTCGTTAAGGAATTTACATACGTTTATTGCAATTTAAAATGTTGACTAAAATTTATTATTCTAGTATTAAATATTGTTTTACATACTTACATTTGAAATTTAAAAAAACTGTTAATTTCGTTAAGGAACTTATATATATATATATATATTAAATTTTAAAATGTTCACTTAAATTTATTTTACTTTCTATCACATTAACTTTTATTTGGATCAGCTGAAATCGATTGTCAAAAATATACTAAAGCAAATGTCTCAATATCGCTTTTATATACTCTTCTAGGCTGTAACATATTTCTAGAACATTTTATTTTGTTTCAAAACATCTACAATATTATCAAATTGAGTATTATTAACTATATAATAATACAACTATCCTTTAATACTTTAAACATAAATAATCACTTATTAAATAAAATTAAATATCGGCAATACAAATTGATAATCATTAGTTAACATTGAATTTTAGAGATAGCGCAGCGATGGTCTATCAGTATAGACAATAAACTTTAAGCCTGCCTACATTCAATTGACGCCATATCTGGTCCGGTCTATGAGGAACATTTAGAATTTTTTTTTTTTGTAAAATCTCATAACTTTCGTACTAAACTAAAACCTTCTTCACCAATGGGTGATGAAGGGCTACCAACACATATAACTCACATAAGGCTTCAGGGATTGGTTGTTATAAAGGGACTCTTATAAAAACCACACTGACTTTTATTACATATATTGATTTGCTTTCTACTCTAGATTAACCACTCATACATAAATTCGTGGTTTAGGTATTTTTGTTATTTGGATTTTCGTTTGTTGTAGCCTATATAGGTTTGTCTTCTTGAAATGATTCTGTTTTTCAATGTAAGTCATTTATTCTCTTTCTATCGAGTGCTGTAATACTGCCTATAAATCATTCGTTCTGTGATATGGCTGGTTCTAAATACGAAAAAAATACAGACCGGGTTAGCGGAAATGTTTTGTAAATTTACTACTTTAGGTATGTTGTCAATAGTCATAGTCATAGAAGCATAGACCTCAAGGGTATATCACCATGTATAAAAAAAGAAATCAACACTTCCAGCCTGTATCTAATGAGACCTACCTGTCACTAAGGTTATGTGGAAAGCCACGTACCATATGTATCATGGTCATAATATTTATTACAAGTACTGTAACCAACCATGCGTACAAGCTTAGATCATTATGTAACTAATATTACGAAACGAAAATATAAGTTGTAATGAGAATATGAATAAACATGTAACATTGTATCAATTAAGTAAAGAGTAAAATGTGTAGGATTGGTGATAATTCCGACAAGTGCTTAAATATCGTCTACCTGGTCACACAACTTGTGTGCAGAGCTTCGAAAAAACCACGCAAATTAAAAATCACTCAAGTTTTCCGAGCAGTGTATGTTTCATAAAACATGTAAAGATATGCAGATAATGGAATAGTAACTTTTTGTCTTAAAAAGTTTAAATAACAAAAGATTTCACATAATTTTGATTATTTATTTTAATACATTGTAACAGTTAGGGTTGCTTTTGGGGTTGGTTTTTCTCATAAAAAATTTTAAAATATCAATGCCAGACGGCTAAGAACACTGTGCATTTATTATTATTGTGGTGTTTTGTATTCGTTTGTTTATTATTAGTAGCTAATATAGGTAATTTATAACATTTAATTAAATTTGGAGATATAATGATTATACTTAAATCTTACACATTTTTCAAACCTTGGGGGTTGAATATCGCAAAATAAAATTAAGATTGCTATTGGTAGTTTCTTTATCATTATTGGTACCCATTAATATTTATGACGCTTAATTAATTTGTAATATATAATTTCTATCTTAGAAACATCCTTAAACTTTTTCGCCCTTTAGCTGTTGATTTTCCCTCAATTAAAAATGTTCTATTGGACGTTTTTGTATGTTTATTATTGGTGCTGGATAAGGTTTTTTTTCTTTTGCTTGATTTGTGTCAGACTTTATCTTCAAAATAATATTTACCCCTTTATCACCTTTTTAGGGTGGAATTCTAAAATACTACACATAGTTAAGCACATCACTGACTCACTGACTCTGTAACACCAAAGAGATATGCATACCTTGAAGACAAGCGTATCATGAAGCCAAAACATTAGCCTACTTCACAGAGATGTGTATAAAATAGAAAATGGAAGTGCAACAATAAAATAAAATTTAAAATACAGCTACAGTAGTATAGTTGGGTTCCTCCGGGCGCAGGGTTCAGGGTGTGATTTGTGGCGGTTTCTGCTGACTTGGAACCTACATCTCCGATGACGTCACGGCGGTCATCTTGGATGAACTTGACCTTTGACTATGACCTTAAACTTTGACCTTGACTTTGGCGACCATCTGGAACCGCCATCTTAAATCTGTCTTCTTGGATCCGCTATCTTTAAATCGAGCGCCCCACTCACTGTTAATGAAATTATCGTCACGACCACCATATGGATTTTTTTTCTGTTCCGCTGGAGGCCGCCATCTTGGATACCGTCGACTTTGTTTCTGTTGTTTTTTCCTAGAGAGCACCAGCATCGCTCTTGATTTTTTTCTGTTGCGCTGGAGGCCGCCATCTTGGATAACGCTGACATTGTGTCTGCTGTTTGTTCCTAGAGAGCGCCAGCATCACTCTGTCGCATCACATAAGGTTGATGTTACTTTACCCACCAGTGCTATTATGGTACTTATCGACATATTAAATATAATTTTTTATGCAAAATACATTGAAAGCGCTTTGAATCGAACCATTGCCGCTCTGATCTTTAGGTTGAAAAAAATTCGCCTTTAACTGCACGACTATCGAGACAGTTACCAGACTGAGAATTAAATAAGGTTTATATAAAAGTAACATCCATATTCGGACTTGTAATTTTTTTTTTAAATTTGAAGTAATAATAGCATCACCTGTTCGAGACAGAACCGCCATCTTGTATTAAGACGTAACTGTTGCAATTATCGTTACGGCTGCCATCTTGAAAATCCATAATGTTAATGCTAGAAATTCCAAAAAAAATTCCAAAAAATAATTTAAAAATTCTTTACTTTAATTGTTTAGTTACAAAACGAATTCGCTCCTCGGTTCGATTTCCGTCGATAGTAAACCAGAAATTTATTAATATATTTAAAAAATTCTCAATAAAAAGTGACGTCGTCCCAGGTGCTCCCGTGGCTCGCACAGGTCGTTATGCCACCTCGGTGCCTCACCGGTCAGCGTGTGTGGTTGGTGGTAGTGTCTCGAACGGGTGGAGGTCGATTGTCATGGAGAGCGGAGATCGACTCGAGCCCTAACGGGACCTGCCAGGACGCGCCAGTTGGCCTTCACCCCTCGGCGCGAGCAGTCGTGTGCGACTCGCGGAGTTCGGCGATCGGTGTTCGTGTGCGGACCGGACAGTCGTGTGCGTGCCGACAACGTTAGTCGTGTGTGTGGTCCAATCACTCCTGCCTGCCACGTGGCGACGTCACGACCACCGAGAGACGGAGTCTCGTGCTGTGAACTAGCCCACAGCAACCACCCCTGTTAAAGGTTAGTTGGCGCCCTCAGACACCACCCAACCACGCATCAACATCGGCAGGACGACAAATGGCGCCCATCTAGGTGGCTCATCAAAATTGCAAACAATTCAGGCAAAGAAAAACCGTCAAAATTCCCGTCAAAACTACGGCAAAGTAGTCGAAAGGCGAGCCAGGACAAAGGGGAGGAAAACGCGCGCGCAGGACAAAGGGCGCGTCTGACCAGCGCCCTTAACGGGACCCAAGGGCAAACGAGATCACCCCACCCCCACCCCAGCAACGCGCGCGCTAGAAAGGAGCACCGGCCACCACTTTCCCCTCTCCGCCCGCCGAGCGCGCACGTGCACCAAAGAAGCCAACTCCGGCCCTTCGGCACCCGAGCCTAACCGAGTGGAACCGAAGGCAGCCGAATCGGCACACTCGACCGCGGACCGCGTCCACGGACACATCCCGTCTCCCGGGGCGGCCAGCCACGTTCCACGAGGATGCAGAGAGATCCGGACATAGCCATCGACATGGAGGGATTGTGTGAGGGCTGTTTTAGACCCTTTCCGGAGTCACTCGTAAATAACGAGAGTGCTCAGTGTCAGTGTGCATGCGGCCGTGTCCGCGTCAAAGAGGAGCAGCCGGGAAGCGCCGCAAGGGGTACAACAAACACGCTGTGCGCAGCCGCGCGCTGCCGCGCGCAGCCAGGCGAGACGGCCCAATGCCTACAGTGCGGGGTCACAAAACACCGCGCGTGCGCTGAAGTACGCGAGTTCGTGCATTTTCGTGATGGGTTGTTCCTCTGCGTCACCTGCGAGAGCACAATGATGCAAGCGTACCACGCACAGCTGACCCCCGCGCCGCGCGCCGCGAGTGGGCCGATCGTACTGCCGGAGTTCGCGGGTCACGCCCACGAGGACCCAGCCATGTTCTTGCGGGTATGCAAGGAAAAATTAGCACGCCATCACATCGCACCAGAGGAGTGGACAGAACGCGCCAGCAGCCAGTTGCGCGGCGACGCCCGAACCTGGTGGTCTCAGACAGGCGATTACGACACCGCGTGGACTGATTTTGCACGACGCCTGGAGGCACGCTTTGATGACTCGCGCGCACGGGCCTGTTGCATGAACGAGTTGTTCTGCCGAGCCCAGTCTAGCGGGGAAGGAGTAGAAGCATTTGTGCACGGGAAGCTGCGGCTCTACCGACGTCTAACACCCCGCGGTAGGATACAGGATGTGCTACCGAACATAGTCGAGCTCTTGACGCCCGAGGTACGGCCCTTCGTGCGTACTGCAGTGGAGAAGGGACTAGACGCTTTCCTCGCCCTCGCAAGGGAAGTAGAACAGGACCTCAAGGCAGCACGAGACGCCCGGAGCGTCACGACGCCCCAAGTCCCACAGGCGAGGCCTACAAGACGCCTGGAAGACACCCTGGCCGTGGTGCGATATGTGCAACCCCCCCCACCAAGGGAATCCCAACCCCAGTCCAACTTGCTACAGGAGGGGGGAGAGGCATCGCGTCCGAATCAGGGCGGCCAGGCGGCGCGACAAGCACGGGCAGGCAGCCAACGTGGCGGCCCTTCCAGTGAACGTGACGATCATCCGCCACGCTGCCAATACTGCCCGACGCCCGAACACCACTGGCATAGAGTGTGCCCGACCAGAGAGGCGCGGTGGATGGCGTCAAGGGGAGGACCCGCGCCGTCGGGAAACTGCAACTAGGGGGCGACGACGCAGTTGGCCGCCGTCCCCGGACCTCACGCCCTGCCTCCGCCGACACACCGCCTCACCTACCACTCGCCAGTGGAGGCGGCCCACCGCACCCGATGACGGACAGCCCCACGTCGCCAGCGAGCGACACCATTCACCAGGCGTCGCCGGTGACCCGACCCACAGCTAGGGGGGTGAGAGACGCACCGTCTCACCTACCACTCGCCAGTGGAGGCGGCCCACCGCACCCGATGACGGACAGCCCCACGTCGCCAGCGAGCGACACCATTCACCAGGCGTCGCCGGTGACCCGACCCACAGCTAGGGGGGTGAGAGACGCACCGTCTCACCTACCACTCGCCAGTGGAGGCGGCCCACCGCACCTGATGACGGACAGCCCCACGTCGCCAGCGAGCGACACCATTCACCAGGCGTCGCCGGTGACCCGACCCACAGCTAGGGGGGTGAGAGACGCACCGTCTCACCTACCACTCGCCAGTGGAGGCGGCCCACCGCACCCGATGACGGACAGCCCCACGTCGCCAGCGAGCGACACCATTCACCAGGCGTCGCCGGTGACCCGACCCACAGCTAGGGGGGTGAGAGACGCACCGTCTCACCTACCACTCGCCAGTGGAGGCGGCCCACCGCACCCGATGACGGACAGCCCCACGTCGCCAGCGAGCGACACCATTCACCAGGCGTCGCCGGTGACCCGACCCACAGCTAGGGGGGTGAGAGACGCACCGTCTCACCTACCACTCGCCAGTGGAGGCGGCCCACCGCACCCGATGACGGACAGCCCCACGTCGCCAGCGAGCGACACCATTCACCAGGCGTCGCCAGTGACCCGACCCACAGCTGGGGGGTCGAGAGACGCACCGTCTCACCTACCGTATCACCTACCACTCGCCAGTGGAGGCGGCCCACCGCACCCGATGACGGACAGCCCCACGTCGCCAGCGAGCGACACCATTCACCAGGCGTCGCCGGTGACCCGGCCTACAGCTGGGGGGTCGAGAGACGCACCGTCTCACCTACCACTCGCCAGTGGAGGCGGCCCACAGCACCCGACAACAGACAGCCCCACGTCGCCAGCGAGCGACACCATTCACCAGGCATCGCCGGTGACCCGACCCACAGCTGGGGACCCCAGCCAAGCACCACCGCGCCTTGGGCGGATGGGACCGAAGGCTGGAAACCTCATCCGCATCCCTCTCTCGCTAGATGGGAGGCCGGTGGAGGCGTTGGTGGACACCGCGGCGACTCACACCTACGTTGCGGCCCACCTTGTCCCTGATGCTGAAGTGACACCTGAGGCAGACACCATTCAGCTCGCAACAAAGGGATCTAGCACGGTCACGACTGGGCGTGTGGAGGTGAGTGTCGGCATAAGGGACTATGTGACCAGGACGTGCGCACTCGTAGTGCAGGACCTCAGGGATGAGCTCATCCTAGGGTTACCCTGGCTAGTCCAGGAGGATGCTAACATAGAAGTCGGGGCAGGTAGAATACATGTCGGGACCCAGGGGCGCTGGACCGTGTATGGGTTGTCACATCGCCGCCCACCTACCTGGACGGATCCTACCCAGCTGATAGACCTACGCCACGGCGTACCACCAGACTATTGTGCCCTTCTAGACAGAGCCCTCAGGCAGCAACCACAGGTGTTCGCGTCAGCTGACCGGCTGCGCCGTACGAATATTACAGAACATTGTATACCCATGGTACCCCATGTTCCTCCATTCGCCAAGCCAGGGGGTTTCGGTCCCCGCGAGCTCACTGCCATCCAGGAACAAATCACAGAAATGCTGGGGGATGGGGTAATAGAGCCCAGCACGTCACCATACAACTGTCGCATAGTCATGGCCAGTAAGAAAGACGGCTCCCTGCGTTTCTGCATCAATTTTAAGCCAATTAATGACCTAACCATCCCGGCACCACCCCCACTCATAAATCTTACAGAAGCGCTCACCAGCATGGGCGATGCCCAGGTGTTTACGTCACTAGACCTGAAGTCCGGCTACTGGCAGGTGCCAGTTCGGCCTGAGGACCGCCCCAAGACATCCTTCACTGCACCCGATGGGCGCAGGTTTCAGTTTTGTGCCATGCCGTTCGGGCTGATGGATGCCCCTGCGACCTTCCAGACCATGATGGTCCGCGTCTTGGACGGCTACATTGGCAAGTTTGCTGCGGCCTACCTCGACGACGTGATCATATGGTCACGATCGTGGGAGGATCATGCACATCACCTCGCATTGGTCCTCGAACGGCTAGCCACGCACGGACTGACGTGTGCGCCGCGCAAGTGCCATGTCGGCGCGAAGGAACTGGAGTTCTTGGGGCACCTAGTGAGCGCGGATGGGTGTCGACCCCTGCCAGATCAGCTGGCCCTGATAGAGGGGAAAGAGCCTCCCCGTACCAGAAAACAATTGCAGAAGCTAATGGGACTTTTAAACTGGCTCAGGTCATTCATCCCGAACTTCGCCACCATCACCGCACCAATGACGGACCTCTTGTCACCCAAGAGCAGGTTTCGATGGACGGACGCGGCAGAGCAGGCCCTCGCCTGTGTCAAGCAGCAGTTCAGGGAGTGTCACACACTGTCATGGCTAGTGCCCGATATTCCCCTATTCGTCCAGACAGATGCGAGCCAGGAGGGTATGGGGGCAGTAATCTACCAACAAAGAGCAGGAGAAGAGAGGCGGGTGATCGAGTACGCCAGTGCCAAGTTTGGCCCTGCAGAGCGGCGGTACCACGTCAACGAGCAGGAGTGTCTCGCGGTGGTGTGGGCACTCAGGCGATACCGACACCACCTCGAGGGGAGACGCTTCACGCTCCGCACTGACAGCCAGTGCCTGCAGTGGCTGAACTCCGCCCAGGGAGGCAAATCCAAGTTCACGCGGTGAGCACTGATGCTCCAGAACTTCGCTTTTCGCGTGGAGCACGTCCCTGGGCGGGAGAACCAGCTGGCGGACGAGCTCTCCCGTCACCCGGATGCCAACACTGTGTTCAAGGACGATCAGGGATGGGACGACTTACTTCCCCCCTGCAACCCCCAGACGGGGTCTACAAGTGAGCCCCCGCCAGCAGCACTATACGCCACTACGGCCGAGAGGCCCCGCGACCCTGCGCCAGCTACCCTAGCCAACCTCATGGAGATTGTCTGTCTCGCACAGAGCCAGGACTTGGTCAGTCAAGCAGACCTCGCAAAATGCAGAGAACAGGAGCTTCCCCACCTACGTAGTCTTGACGGGGTACTCCAGAGCCGTGTGCCCGGAGACATGAGCTCGTGGCGCACGCACGTGCCGCCGGCCGGACGGAAGGCTGCCTTGCATTTTTATCATGATCACGACCTAGCGGGACACCCGGGGGCCGACCAGACCCAGCGGGCACTGCGGCAATGGTTCCACTGGCCGGGCGTTGCAGGTGACATCCGCGATTATGTGCGAGACTGCCAACCATGCCAACAGCGCAAGGCCCGTCGGCCTGACGGGTAGAGCAACAGTGCCCCAGGAGGCCCCATGACCCATTTCACACCGTGGCTCTCGACGTAATGGGCCCATACCCCCGCACATCCCGTGGGAAGCGATTCTTGGTTGTAATCACGGATACTTTCACACGCTGGGCAGAAGCGTTCGCCGTCACCAATGTACGAGCTGAGACCATCGCCACTCTCCTCGATGCCGAAGTATTCCCACGATATGGGTTTCCCCGAGTGCTACTCACAGATAATGGCACACGATTCAAAGGCCGGCGCTGGAAGGCCGATTGTAAGCGCTGGGAGGTGGAGCACCACACGACACCCACGTACCACCCAAGAGCAAACCCGACAGAACGCCGCAACCAGGACATCAAAGTCCAGTTGCGGCTACGTCTGGGGGACGACCACACCCAGTGGGATGTGCTCCTCCCCAAGATATTGTACTGCCTCCGTCGCCGCCGAAACGTGGTAACCGGCTACTCCCCTGCGGAGTTGCTTCAGGGACGGGATCTCGCCCTCCCAGGGGAACTCCGGGTAGCGGGCGCTGCTGAACGAGTGCTTCAAATGCCTGTCGCCGAAAGACGGGAGGATGCACGCCGGAATCAGGCACAGTTTGGAGCCACTCATACCCCTCAGACCACTCACCCACCCCTGCCATTGGAGCCGGGGCAACAGGTGTACGTCCGATGTCACCACCTTTCCTCCAGAGGCAAGAAGTTTTGCGCAAGCCTGGCCCCTAAATGGTCCGAACCCCGTGAGGTAGTGAAGCGACTCGGGCCTACCACCTACGCGGTCACAACACGGAGTGGAAGAGCCGCCAAGGTTCACCGAGATGATCTCCGGTTAGTCCACCCTAAGGTTGGTCCGGGACACCTACACAAAGGTCCACAGAGGACAAGAAGGACATCAGACAAACATCAATTCCCCCCATCACCTCTCGCGGCGACATTAGACACAGATCATGCAACCATAGTATCACCAAGCCCAATGACACCAGCCACAGGTCAATTCCTCCTGTCACAGGCCATGCAGACGGCGAATGCGCAATATACTTGCTCGTCGCCCGAGCCCCAGGCAAGCAGGGCCACGATGCCCGAGCCCCAGGCAAGCAGGGCCACGATGCCCGAGCTGGAGCACATGATGAGGCGCTTGGGTTACTGGGACTATCTGGGGTTAACGGCATCTGCCGTTACCCAGGGCATGTCCCCCCCTAAATGGCCAGCGGATGCGAGTCTGGAGAGATCGACATTTTCAGTGCGGGTTGACGAGCCTGAGTCCACAGGGGAAGACCAGCGAGGCGACGGGCAACCCAGCCAGGAGGATGGAGGAGTGACCATCGTCCCTCTCGTTGAGGCCGACGACACAGGGAAAGCACCGCCTGTACCCAACCAAGCTGAGCCAGACGCCACGTCACAAACTCAGGTGGTGCGGCGATCGACCCGGCCTCATGTCCCCCCTGTCAGGTTCGGGATAAATGAGGGGTACCAACCACCCCTAAGGGCCCGTGCTGGAGGCCGCACCAGCCCTAGACAGGACCTTTCCCCGGATGCACACCACTGCTCAGTGATGAGGTTGCTACCGCATATCGCCCAGCCCAACTCCACTACATCTACCAACACCTCTCAGACACAGTGCACTCCAGAGAACTTACAGTGTACCTACGGAGGAAATGCCCCGAGGCAATGCGTGTGATGGAGGCTTCGAGGGGGCATAACGGCCTCGGTGAGGAGGGGGCATTTGACGTCGTCCCAGGTGCTCCCGTGGCTCGCACAGGTCGTTATGCCACCTCGGTGCCTCACCGGTCAGCGTGGGTGGTAGTGTCTCGAACGGGTGGAGGTCGATTGTCATGGAGAGCGGAGATCGACTCGAGCCCTAACGGGACCTGCCAGGACGCGCCAGTTGGCCTTCACCCCTCGGCGCGAGCAGTCGTGTGCGACTCGCGGAGTTCGGCGATCGGTGTTCGTGTGCGGACCGGACAGTCGTGTGCGTGCCGACAACGTTAGTCGTGTGTGTGGTCCAACCACTCCTGCCTGCCACGTGGCGACGTCACGACCACCGAGAGACGGAGTCTCGTACTGTGAACTAGCCCACAGCAACCACCCCTGTTAAAGGTTAGTTGGCACCCTCAGACACCACCCAACCACGCATCAACATCGGCAGGACGACAAAAGTAATAAAAATGTGTTACACTACACATGACAATTTGAATTATCTCACCACTGTATCAAGTATCGTTACGGACGCCATCTTGAAAATCTTTATTTATTATCCGATTTTAATGAAAAAATGTTCAAAATTAATCAAAAAATAACTTATTAGAATACTGATTGATTATTTGGATTCCTGTCCTTGGTTCAAAACTGGTAAGAGCAAAAAAAACAGATCCATCCTCCACGGAAGGCACCTACAGACTGACCTCCCTCCACCAGTACCAAGGTATATATCGTCAGCTGGTATGAAGTCATGTCCGCCATGTTGTCTGTATCCACTGGACGCCAACATCTTTGTTTTGTCTGCTCGAGTGCGCTGACGCCATGTAAGTATATTTTTTTTTTGTTCTCCATACCTTTGACCTCGACTGTAGACATTGAAATTTGATCTTGACCTTGAAATTTGACCTTGACTTTGAAATTTTACCTTGACCTTGACGACCATCTGAGATCCGCCATTTTGTGTCCAGTACTCGCTACCAGGAACGATAGTTAACATATATCAACTGCTATAGGACATTGCCACCATCTTTTTTTCATCTGCTGGAAGACTCCATCTTGTGTGTGTACTTGTCTGATAGAGTGCATTACCATCATACTTGTTTAAGTTTTACTGGCTAGAGTGCAGTAATCATTTATTATTACCTAAGCGCCCACCATATTTAAATTTGGGTGCCATCTTGGAAATTTGTAATTATTTAGCTAGAAACTCCGAAAAAATTCCTTAATTCATTTAATAAATTTGCAATTAATATACTTATTGATTCGATCGATTTCTGTTCTTGGTTAGATCCCTGGTCGATACAAAAAAATTAATTTTATGTAAAAAATAATATTTTCAGTAAATTATGTTCAAAATCCTAAAAAAGGCTTAAAATCCTCTACTACCAGCCCTCAGTAAACCATTATGACCGGTAACTTTTGAAGTTTGTACTTATTGAACTTTAGATTCGGGAAATATTCCAAAAATCACCGAAAAAATCACTCGTTAATTTACATATTGAATCGATGGATACCTGTCCTCGGTTAGATTCTTGACCAGTGACAGGTGCAACTAAATATTAAATATATTAAATATTCGGTTTTCCATTACCTTTCGTGGAATATATTAATCATTCACTCTACGAAAAACAGCTAAAGACAATATACCTGTCCGACGGATTAAAAACATTGTCGCATTACCTATCATGTAAGTAAAGTTAGTAAATACTTAGAATAATCTCTAAACCATTTATGTACAATGCCATCCATACATATAGACCAGTCTAATTCGAACCTTACGAACTTCCTCGATGTCAGCTTATTATTAAATTAAACCCTGTAACGTTATTTACGCTTACAAGAATACCAAGAATCCCTGAAAAGGATTTATCAAGACAAAGAGGTTTTCGACTTGTAAACATTCAGAGATACTACAGATTTGAATAAGCACAATCAACAAAAAGGAAACACTTTTGAAAGCACATTCAATTAAAAAGGAAGCACTATAAAAGAAAAGGAAGCACAATCGGAAGCTCAATCATAAAAAACACGCACATTTGGAAGCAAAATATAGAAGAGGACGCGCAATCGGAAGCACAATCAACAAAAGGAAGCACATTTGGAAGCACATTCAACGAAAAAGGAAGCACATTCATAGAAAAGGACGCAAATTCAACGAAAAATGAAACACAAAAATAGAAAAAGACGCACAATCGGAAGCACAATCTCTAAAAGGAAGCACATTTGAAAGCACAATCACAAAAAGGAACCACAATCGGAAGCACAATCATAGAAAAGGACGCACAATCGGAAGCACAAATATAGAAAAGAACGCACAATCGGAAGCACAAATATAGAAAAGGACGCGCAATCGGAAGCACAATCATAGAAAAGGACGCGCAATCGGAAGCACAATCATAGAAAAGGACGCACAATCGGAAGCGCAATCAACAAAAGGGAGCACAATCATCGGAAAGGACACACATTTTCACAAACATTCAACTCAGTAGGTTGCGGTCTTTAATTTTACGTTAGGATAGAATGCCTCCAACAGTCATTTGCTCCAACTGTATTTGACTCCAACAATATGTGACATCAGGGACGCAACAATTAGGGGGGGGGGGGGCGGCAAGGGTATTTTGCCCCCCCTCTGAAACCTTGAAGTGGGGACAAACGGGAGCAAAGAAAGTGCTGTGTAATCAATTTTTAGATAAGAAAATTTATTAAATAGCACCATTTTCCACCTTGAAATACAAATTTTCCCGGGGGAGGACCCCCGGACCACCCGTTTCAATAGGGGGGATCGATGATTCTTTATAAAAAGGTATATTACTCCCCCTTTGCAAATTTAGTTGTTACGCCCCTGTATGACGTCAAAAGTATTTTACTCAAAATAGTCTTAGGCCTAGCACTAGTTGACTACAAGACTAGGAGGCTACGAAGATACGAGACTACAGGACTACATGTCTACATGTGTACTTGACTACAAAGCTACAAGTCTACAAGGCTCCAATTGCTGCATCTGTCTACGTCGGAATTTTCTCTTTGGCTCAAAATGCTCCAGCAGCATTATTTTATAAGATTGAAAGGCTACTTGGTTACGTAGCTACAAGTCTACGAGGCTCCAAGGCATCATGACAACGCGACTACGAGCAATGAGGTTACGAGACTACGCGATTACGAGTCTACAAATTCTGGCTTGTGCTATACAAATGAAAAGCAGTTTTTGTAATTTTTTTTTAATTTTTGTGTTTATTTTTGCCCTTCAGTGAAATCGCAATAAAGTGTAAACAAACATGACCAACAATGTGAATAGCCAGGTACCTACTATTCAGTCAGACGCTGGCAAAAATAGTACTGCACACACGTTGTGGCATTGTAACAAAATCACGTAACATTTTAAAAAAAAATACTTGATTCATTTGTGCTATCAAACAGCAGAGTACATATTTACTTCTGAATGTGCAATTTTGAAATGTACAGAGTGGTTCTTTATTTATATTGTACGCACTTTTTCTCTGCGTATTAAAATGTTTATAATATAGGTACAATCATTAAATAAAGGCTGGATTCTTCAAACAAGAACTTTCGTTTTCGTTTCACTTTCGCGAAACTTCATAAATTTTCTTTCGCTTTCGTTTCGTGGGGAAAAGGTTACAATCGCACAATCCTATAAATATATAAGTTTTAAATGTATGCAAAAAAATTAACTCTTTACTATAACCAACCTAGTAAAATCTGTTAAAACTGATAATTGTATTAGCATTAAGTTAACTGGTATTTTTTTTAGGTATGATTATTTTTTAAGTGGTAACTATCATGGAATGCCATCATAAATCTGGGGCACAGAAAAGAAAATGAAAGGCTGCTCGGGACAAGATTTTTAGTCGTGGCCAGAGATATATTACAGGCTTGGTAGTTATAGCTAAATCGGAGGACAACAGATCAGACTTGGAAAAAGTTAATGATAGAAACAATCAAACTGATGATATTACTCATGGGTTAGATGACAATGTCATGACATGCTGCGTTATCTCCACTGTACGCTCTGATAAAACTGAAAATTCTCTTAGCAGAGTCACAGAGAGTTCACGTGACGACCTTGTAACAAGTGCCAACACAAATGGTGGTAACTTGGAGAAAGAAGTACCCTGCAGTTCTCATGATTTGATGCATAGAGCAGCACCGCAGGAGGATTTTGCAGATGGCCACATCTTGATGATTCAATTGGTAACTCATCTTCAAATCAAACAAACAAAGAAGACCCAATCCGTGGGGGAAAACTGCTGGATTTTGATATTGGTCTGAGAAGACAAAACCCTCTTCAAATGCTGTTCGGCGAGGGCCAAGAGCAAACCCTAAGAAAATGACTACTGACGCAGGAGAACATGCATTCCCTGTCAATATTCTGTACTGCAAATTGAACAATGGAGAAGTTTTGCCACGTGACTGGCTTGTATGGAGTGATGCCAAACAAGCTTTATTCTGTTTTCCTTGCAGTTTGTTTAGTAAGTTGCTACCATCAAGTAGTTCTGTTCTGTCTACTTCCATTGGTTAGGGATCCTGCTAAAACTGTAAGAGGCTTTATGACAAACTTCCAGAGCATGAAAGCAGCATCAATCACAAAGGCTGCTATGTAGAATGGCGCAGTTTGGAAATGAAGCTGGGTAAAGAAGCTAATGTTAACAAATTACTACTGCACAATATTCAGTCTCAAGTTGAAGTTTGGAAACAAATACTCTGTAGGTTTCTCAATGTTTTATTCCTTGGAGAACGTGGCTTTGCTTTTCGTGGGGAAAGTAATTTGATTGGCGATCCCAGAAATGGAAACTTTTTGGGAATATTAGATTTGATAAGCCACTATAATCCATTACTTGCGGAACACTTAAAAAAAAGTAAAGGAAACTCAAATGGAACATAGACAACTTCAGATGCATTATTTGTCAGTAGAAATTCAAAATGAATTCATTGAGTCCTGCGCTAACCATGTTATAGGCTGTATTTTAAAACAGAGAGAAACTGCGAAGTACTATTCTATCATAGTCGATGCAACACCTAATTCAGCTAATATAGAACAAACAGTCTTCATAATACGTTATGTCTACTTGTGTGATGAGAATTAGAAGTATGTCATCTTCGAGAGATTTTTAGCTTTCGTCAATTGCAACCAAAAGACTGGTGCCTCCATTGCGAATATAATAATTCAGACATTAGCTCATCATCCTATACCCATTGGTGATTGTCGTGGTCAAGGATACGATAATGAGAGCAACATGAGTGGCATGTACAAGGGTGCTCAAGCTCACATTAAGAAGGAAAATCCACTTGCCATTTTCTCATGTTGTGCATGCCATAGCTTGAATTTGTGTGGAGTTCATGCAGCCGAGAGTTGTGTTAAAGTTATAAAATTTTTCGGGATGTTACAAGTAGTATATAATAGTTCCTCCGAGATCAGGCGCCAGGCGGTGGAGCTGAGAGCCGGTCCGCCATCTTGGATTGTGACGTCACGGCGGCCATTTTTGACTCAAAAATTCCTCAAAAATGACTCAAAATGACTCAAAAATTCCCGTTTTGAGGAAAATTTCCGGTTTTAGTCCTTAAAAATCCCAGCGGCTAGAAATGTCCTAAAAGAGGCTTAAGCATCCTTAACTCAAGCCTCAGTTAAGCCTCTATCAGGACTTGACCATGACCTCAACGGCCATTTTGGATCCGCCATCTTGGATCCACCATTTAGGATGACGTCATTTTTGTTTTCTTGAACATTCTGGAGTTGGTTTTTCCGCCATTTTTAATTATGACGTCACCGTTGCAATTTCCGTTATGCCCGCCATCTTTAACTTTTTTATTTATTATCCGATTTTAATGAAATTTTTTTTAAAATTTATAAAAAATTAATTTAATAAAATTTAAATGAAAAATAATACAAAAATGTACTTTTACGACACGGAGTTCGGAGTCTTTGGTTCGAACCCAGTGAGGGCAAAAAAATTAAAAATGCTGACAGGATCCTTTCCCCCACCGTCCCCGTGGTGGCTGCTGGCATACTGACTCCTACCTCTTATGTCAAAGTATATATATCTTCACCTAGTATGACGTCATGTCCGCAATCTTAAAAATCCGTAATTTTAATGTTAGAGATTCGGGAAAAAAATTAAAAATCATTAAAAAAAGTAACTAATCGAATTAAATAATAAAAAAATCCTTAACACCACTGTTACATGTTTCGGGACGGCCGCCATCTTGAAATCACCCGCTGGTGATCACCATCTTGTTTTCGTCAGCTAGAGTGTGCTGATGACATGTTAGTATAATTATCTGGTCACCACACCTTTGACCTTGACCTTGAAAATTGACCTTAACCTTAAAATTTTACCTTGACCATAAACTTTGAAACTTGACCTTGAATATTGACCTTGACCTTGAATTTGACCATGACCTTGAAATTTGACCTTGAGCTTGAATATTGACCTTAAACTTGAATTTTGACCTTGACCTTTAAATTTGACTTTGTCCTTGAAATTTGACTTTGTCCTTGTCGACCATCATGGATTCGACATTTTATGTTCAGTACATGCTACCAGGAGCTACCACCTGCTGGAGTACACCATCTTGTGTGTGTGTACTCGTATTATAGAGTACATTTCCATCTGGATAATATTATTCTAACCCGCTACAGTGCAGTAATCATTTATTACCAAGGTGCCCCCGCCATCTTTAAATTCGGCCACCATCTTGAAATCATGTAATAATGTAGCTAGAAAAGTGGGGGAAAAAAATTTCATTAAATAAATTGGCAATAAATATACTGATTGTATCGATACGCTCCAGTCCTTGGTTCGATACTCGATCGATGCAATAATGTTTAATTTTAAGAAGAAAAAAATTTCAATAAACAATGTTCAAAATTCTTAAAGAGACTTTAAATCCTCTACTACCATCATCCTATCAGACATCAAGACCACCATATTGGAAATTCGTAATTGTAATGCTAGAGATTCGGGAAAAAGTTCAAAATTCATTAAATAAATTTTTAATCTATATACTGATTGATTAGATCGACTAAGGTCCTTGGTTCGATCCCAGGCCGATACAAAAAAACTTTAATTTTAAAAAAGTACTAGAAAAGTGTAAGGTTCGAGAAATAAAACACTACAAAGTATTTTACAAACATAATATTTATTACACAATTTCTATCCTACTACAGAATCACTTGCGAAAGCCAGCAATATTATAAACATTTAGCCCTGCATAGACGTGCAACGACTACTTCTTAGCTCCAACAGCTCCAAATGCTCCAAATGACTCCAACAGCTCCAAATTGCTCCAAATGCTCCAAACGGCCTCCAAATGGCTCCAACAGCTCCAACAGCCTCCAAATGCTTAACACAGCTCCAAATGGCTCTAAATGCTCCAAATGGTCTCCAAATGGCCTCCAAATGGCTCCAACAGCCTCCAAATGCTTAACACAGCTCCAAATGGCTCCAAATGCTCCAAATGCTCCAAATGACTCCAAAAGGCTCCAAATGCTTCAAACGGCTCCAAATGCTCCAACAGCCTCCATATGCTTAACACAGTTGCAAATGCTTCAAAAGGCTCCAAATGTTCCAACATCCTCCAAATGCTCCAACAGCCTCCAAATGCTTAAGACAGCTCCAAATGCTCCAAATGGCTCCAACAGTTCCAAAAGGCTCCAAATGCTTCAAAAGGCTCCAAATTGCTCCAACAGCTCCATCTTCAATTGGTTCCAACTGATTCCAAATACTTTTCTTATCGAACTTGGCATGATTACTAACATGTCTTTAGTATTTTTTTTACTTAATGAGGCATGTCATTTTTTTTCAAGGTTACATGTAATTAGTGAATTTCTGCTACTTAATCAACACTTGTAATATTTTTTATCAGGTGGAAATTAAAAAAAATTACATTATTCAGTCAAATAATAATCTCTGCGAAATCTAAGAAGCACTAACAGGAAGGACGAACTTCCTTCTCCTTGGTGTCTAGCGAAGCCATCCTTCTTTTGCAATCATTAGTGAGCATCCCGCAGCCCGCATGAATTAACTGAATATTTTTTACCTGCAAGTAACATGTGGCGACATCTGTTGTTGAAAAGTAGAACTACTTGCAACAAGTACCTTTGAATGAGATAAATTAATTCTCGCTGATTAAATAATTAAAAAATTCTATTTAAGTAATATATCTAATTTAAAACTCTTTGCGTCTGGCATTAGTCTCAGTAACTAATATGAATCCTGATTCGGGATTAGTTGCTGTATCAAAACGTCATCACTGTAGATACTGTAGCAAGGTGTTTACCTTGAGAAAGAATGCTAAACGACATGAGAGAAGCGAGTGTAATTTGGGTCCTTGTCAAAAACCATTTCATTGCAGTCAGTGTCAGAAATCCTTTGGTAGAAGATATTACTTGGATAGACATTACAAGACCTGTGCAATTAAGATGAATAAAGATAACGAAGACTGGGCTACAACATCGCGGAAGAGGAACGAAGGCGAAAAAGCTAATGCTAAAATTACTGATCTAGATCAAGATAATAATTTACAATTTAAAACAAACGAAGGAAGTTGTAACCACATTATAAATGAAAATATAATTACTCCAATATCTAGTCGTCTCCATGAAAATGTGAAAGATGGAGAACCACCTGAAGCTTACAAGGTCGAAGACTTTGATGAATCATCTGAAGCTGGCATGATTGAAGATTGTGGTGACACATCTGAGGCTGACATGATTGAGTACTGTACTGAAGCACCTAAAGCAGGCAAGATCGAAGACTGTGATGGCGGTCTGAGACCAAAACGATGGAAACGACGTAATAAAATAAATTATCCTGATCAAGTTTGTGATGCTGACATGATTGAAGACTGTGGTGACACATCAGAAGCTGGCATGAACGAAGACTGTGCTGACACATCTAAGTCTGACATGATTGAGTACTGTGCTGAAGCACCAAAAGCATGCAAGAGCGAAGACTGTGATGGTGGTTTGAGACCAAAACGATGGAAACGTCGTAATAAAATAAATTATCCTGATCAAGCTTGTGATAATCACTAGCACGATGACGAAAGTGACCTTGTGGTTGGTGTTAAAACGATAGACACCAGAGATAATAATATTTATTATAAACATGCAAGGATGATGATGAACGCAGCAGAAGAGATTGATTATACCTCATGGTAAGATCCTAACATATTGGTTGACAGGCTACGACTACTACATGGATCGCTTTGTGCAGGAAACTATTCGTACATTAAAGAAATATCCTTCATACTCAAAGAACTGAGGGAAGCTGGCTACATACAATAATGGCTTAAATTAAATGTATGTGTATAAACTTGAAGATAAATTAATATATTTTCTTTCCAAATGGTATCTACCATTTATCGAAATCTGATTTCTAAATAAAACTTATAACTTAAAGGTGCAAAATACGTTACCACTGCCAGTCAAAATGTATACTACTAAAGACATGTTAGTAATCATGCCAAGTTCGATAAGAAAAGTATTTGGAATCAGTTGGAAACAATTGAATATGGAGCTGTTGGTGCCATTTGGAGCCTTTTGAAGCATTTGGAGCCTTTTGGAACTGTTGGAGCCATTTGGATCATTTGGAGCTGTCTTAAGCAATTGGAGGCTGTTAGAGCATTTGGAGCCTTTTGGAGCATTTGGAGCTGTTGGAGCCATTTGGAGCATTTGAAGCTGTCTTAAGCATTTGGAGGCTGTTGGAGCATTTGGAAGATGTTGGAGCATTTGGAGCCTTTTGAAGCATTTGGAGCCTTTTGGAGTCATTTGGAGCATTTGGAGCTTTTGGAGCCATTTGGAGCATTTGGAGCTGTTGGAGCCATTTGGAAGCCATTTGGAGCATTTGGAGCCATTTGGAGCTGTGTTAAGCGTTTGGAGGCTGTTGGAGCTGTTGGAGCCATTTGGAGCTGTTGGAGCCATTTGGAGCATTTGGAGCTGTTGGAGCTAAGAAGTAGTCGTTGCACGTCTATGCAGGGCTTAATGTTTATAAGATTGCTGGCTTTCGCAAGTGATTCTGTAGTGGATAGAATTTTTGTAATAAATATTATGTTTGTAAAATACTTTGTGGTGTTTTATTTCTTGAACCTTACACTTTTCTGGTACTTTTTTAAAATTAAAGTTGTTTTGTATCGGCATGGGATCTAACCAAGGACCTTAGTCGATATAATCAATCAGTATATAGATTAAAAATTTATTTAATGAATTTTGAACTTTTGCCGAATCTCTAGCATTACAATTACGAATTTCCAATATGGTGGTCTTGATGTCTGATTGGATGATGTTAGTAGAGGATTTAAAGTCTCTTTAAGAATTTTGATCATGGTTTATTGAAAAAATTTTTCTTCATAAAATCAAACATTATTGCATCGATCGAGTATCGATCCAAGGACTGGAGCGGATCTATTTAATCAGTATATTTAATGCCAATTTATTTAATGAAATTTGGTTTTTTTCCCACTTTTCTAGCTTTATTATTACATGATTTCAAGATGCTGGCCGAATTTAAAGATGGCGGGGGCACCTCGGTAATAAATGATAACTGCACTGTAGCGGGTTAGAATAATATTATCCAGATGGAAATGTACTCTATAAAACGAATACACACACACAAGATGGTGTACTCTAGCAGGTTGTAGCTCCTGGTAGCATGTACTGAACATAAAATGTCGAATCCATGATGGTCGACAAGGACAAAGTCAAATTTCTAGGACAAAGTCAAATTTCAAGGACAATATCAAATTTCAAGGTCGTCAAAATTTAAGGTCATGGTCAAATTCAAGGTCAAAGTCATATATCAAGGTCAAGGTCAAATTTAAAGGTCAAGGTCAAATTTAAATGTCAAGGTCTATTTTCAAGTTTAAGGTCAAAGGTGTGGTGACCAGATAATTATACTAACATGTCATCAGCACACTCTAGCAGACGAAAACAAGATGGTGATCTGCAGCGGGTGATTTCAAGATAGCGACCGTCCCGAAACATGTAACAGTGGTTTTAAGGATTTTTTTATTATTTAATTTGATTAGTTACTTTTTTAAAGGATTTTTTAATTTTTTTTTTCCGAATCTCTAGCATTAAAATTACGGATTTTTAAGATGGCGGACATGACGTCATACTAGGTGAAGATATATATACTTTGACATAAGTGGTGGGAGTCAGTATGCCAGCAGCCACCCGGGGGGCGGGGGAGGAGCCTGTCAGCATTTTTAATTTTTTTGACCTCACTGGTTTCGAAGCAAAGACTCCGAACTTCGTGTCGTAAAAGTACATTTTTTTATTATTTTTCATTTAAATTTTATTAAATTAAATTTGTATAAATTTTAAAAAAATTTTCATTAAAATCGGATAGTAATTAAAAAAAGTTAAAGATGGCGGGCATAACGGAAATTGCAATGGTGACGTCATAATTCAAAATGGCGGATAACCCAACTCCGGAATGTTTAAGAAAACAAAAATGACGTCATCCAAAATGGTGGATCCAAGATGGTGGATCCAAAATGGCCATCGAGGTCAAGGTCAAGTCCTGATAGAGGCTTAACTGAGGCTTGAGTTAAGGATGCTTAAGCCTCTTTTAGGACATTTCTAGCCGCTGTGATTTTTAAGGACTAAAACGGGAAATTTTCCTCAAAACGGGAATTTTTTAGTCATTTTGAGTCATTTTTGAGGATTTTTTGCGTCAAAAATGGCCGCCGTGACGTCACAATCCAAGATGGCGGACCGGCTCTCAGCTCCACCGCATGGCGCCTGATCTTGGAGGAACTATTATATACTACTGTTACAGAAGTTGTTCACTGTTTTTTTCTGCAAGCCCTCAAATATGGCAAATACTGAAGAAAAATACTGGCTGCTCTCTGCATTGCATGTCTACTACTCGCTGGTCTGCAAGAGTTGAATTTGTTATAAGCCTTTTGCATCACACTTACCAGGAATCAAGAAGGCAATTGATCAAGTTCTTCACTTGAACCTTACTGTGGACGTTCGAGCTGATTTAAAAGGTATCCAGAGCTACCTGAAAAATTTTGTATGGATTTTAATGGGTTCAATTTGGTTTCAATTCCTGACTTCTATAAATTACACCAGTTTGGTTTTGCAAGCAAGAGATGTTACACTGGATGTAGAAGTATAAAATATACAGCATTTGATTGAAAACATTACGGCCATAAGAAATAGCTGGGATTTGATTTGGGCTGAATTTAAATGTGTTGCTGAGTGTCTAAATATATTACCATAGTTATCAAAGGAGCAATCAAAAAGAAAACGGTGCAGGAAACAGTTTGCAGATGAGAGCCTTTCTGCAGATGCTTTCGAACAAGCAACCCCAGAAGAACATTTTCACTGGCAAGTAATTAATGAACTGTTGGATGCTGTTATTGTAAATTTGACGAAGCGTTTTGAAGCAGATAAAGACTTTTGTAACATTTTCAGCATCTTGTGGAAATATGCTGAGATAGAAAAGGATCAAGTTTGTGAATGTGGAAGGCAAATTTATGAGAAATTTATTAAGAACATAAGTGAGGAAATATGTGAAGAACTGTTACATCTCAAAGCAATTCATCTTCCCAATCTAGGACAGAAAATTCTTCCACCTATTGTTTTGCTGAATGAACAACGTTAAATGAAAGTGGACAGTTTATTTCCTAACATTATTGTTGCTCTGCGATTATTTTGCACATTTCCAGTGACTAGCACAAAGTGAACGATCTTTCAGTAATCTGTCTATGATCAAAAATGTACTGCGATCTACAATGTGCCAGGACTGTCTGACCAACCTAGGAACATAAGCAATGGAAGGCAGACTTGCGAAACAAATTAGACTTTAATCAGGTCATTGAGATATTTGCTAATCGCAAAGCTCGCAAAGCCCCATTAGAATAATTTTGAATTTGGAACTCTGTGTTCAGGCTGTGATAAGAGTGCTGTTACTTGTACTGTGTACTTTTATGTAGTTACTAAGTAAATTTTTAATGTTAAATTTTCAACATATGTTATCTGTGGCCCAGTATAATTTTTACCTCATATTTTTTAAGTAATTTAATTACAGTATGTGGAATTTGCAATACATGTGATTAGACTGTGGCAGACTACAGGCTTTCATTTCAATTATTGTTAAATTTGTAACATCTCTTATCTTACTGTGGCCTAGTTTTCGAGTATAATTTACTGTACTCCAAGTTTTATGTAATTTAATTATGTGGAATTCGTGGTGTTTATGATGTTTATCTCATTGTGATCGACTTTAATTTGTATGCCATTTTTCATGTGTATTATTTATGTAGAATTAGTGACTTCCTTGATCAGACTTTGGCAGAGTTTATTTTGTAACCCCTGTTTTTATTAAAATTGTTAATTTTTGGTATAAAATAATTTTATGACTTTTAATAACATAAGTACATGCCATTTCTTATTTTACATTTTGAATTTTAATAAGAGAATATATATTATCCTTTCACTGTTGATAACATTAGGTATTTAAAACATTGATGGGAGGGGGCCCCACTGTTATTATCCCTTGGGCCCCGGCCTGCTCTCGACGGCCCTGATGGTGTCAGCGCACTCTAGCAGACGAAAACTAGATGCTGGCTTCCAGTGGAGGAAGACAAGATGGCGGACATTACTTCATACCAGTTGACGAAATATACCTTGGTACTGGTGGAGGGTGGTCAGTCTATAGGTGACTTCCGTGGAGGATGGATCTGTTTTTCTTTTTGCTTTTACCGGTTTTGAACCAAGGACGGGAATCCATCTAATAATCAGTATTCTAATAAGTTATTTTTTGATGAATTTTGAAATATTTTTCATTAAAATCGGATAATAAATAAAGATTTTCAAGATGGCGTTCATAACAATAATTGATACAGTGGTGACATAATTCAAATTGTCAGGTGTAGTGTAACACATTTTTATTACTTTTTTATTAGAATTTTTTAAATATATTAATAAATTTCTGGTTTACCCTCGACAGAAATCGATCCGAGGACCGAATTCGTTTTGTATTAAAACATTTGAAGTAAACAATTTTAAAATAATTTTTTGGATTTTTTTTTTGGAATTTCTAGCATTAACATTATGGATTTTCAAGATGGCAGCCGTAACGATAATTGCAACAGTTACGTCTTAATATAAGATGGCGGTTCTGTCTCGAACAGGTGATGCTATTATTATTTCAAATTTAAAAAAAAGTTATAAGTCCGAATATGCATGTTACTTTTATATAAACCTTATTTATTTCTCAGTCTGGTAACTGTCTCGATGGCCGTGCTGTTAAAGGCTAATGTTTATCATCCTAAATATCAGAGCGGCAATGGTTTGAATCACAGTGCTTTCAATGTATTTTGCATTAAAAATTAAATTTTATATGTCGATGGGACCATAATAGCTCTGGTGGGTAATGTAACATCAACCTTATGTGATGCGACAGAGTGACGCTGACGCTCTCTAGGAACAAACAGCAGACACAATGTCAGCGGTATCCAAGATGGCGGCCTCCAGCGCAACAGAAAAAAATCAAGAGCGATGCTGACGCTCTCTAGGAACAAACAACAGAAACAAAGTCGACGGTATCCAAGATGGCGGCCTCCAGCGGAACAGAAAAAAATCAATATGGTGGTCGTGACGATAATTTCATCAAGAGTGAGTGGAACGCTCGATTTAAAGTTGGCGGATCCAAGAAGACAGATCTAAGATGGCTGATCCAGATGGTCGCCAAGGTCAAGGTAAAAGGTCAAGGTCATAGTCAAAGGTCAAGGTCATCCAAGATAGCCGCCGTGACGTCATCGGAGATTTAAGTTCCAAGGTAGCAGAAACCGCCACAAATCACACCCTGAGCCCTGCGCCCGTAGGAATCAAACTACGTATAGGTACTACTACCTACATACACCTTCGTTATTAAATTAAAGTATTTGTTATATTCATCATTATTCAATGGGTGCTTTAGGCGCCTTCCAATAACCATGCTTAAAATTATAAAAAAAGTTTATGTCTAAAATATTTTGCGTTTTGGAAATCTAAGTTTGCGTCACTGTAAATCTTTTAATGATAATTTCGAAAATCTTTGTTTTTGATTTTTAAATAATCTTATATCTTTGAAGATTATTATTGTATAAAAAACCGTTGGTATTTTAGTCTTTTATTTTTATATATTTATGCCTGAAATTTTTTGTAAGATTTGCTTTCATGTTGCTAAACTCTTTAGAATTTTTATATTATATTATTTTTTTGTAGTCACTTATTTTCTTGCTGCTTAAATTACGAAAATAACATTGATGCAGTTAATATATATAAATTTTAGTTCAATGTTTTTTTTTATTTATGTAACAGAGATATTTTTATTTGCACAGTATTAAAAAAATAAAAATTTTTTTAAACATTTTCGTGTGTATTACATTAAAATGTATGTTATTTTCATAATTTTTCAAAGGGTGCCATAGGTGTCTTAGAACACCCTAGTAATATATATCCTAGTTTGAAGTTAGCCAAAGACCTTTCTAATAAAAAAAAGTTCTTCTAAAACCGTCAAGTAGTTTTGTATTAATGCCTGAACGAACATAAAAACAGATAAACAAACAAAAATTTTAAAAACAATATTTTTGATATCTCGATCTTAGAACTAGCAATTTGTAATATGTTTTTGGATCATTTGATCAAATGTTCAGACTTTTGCCTCAAACATTTTATTATTAGTATAAATATAATTTAAAAATTTTGAATTGATATGAAATGTTACAAAAATCATTAAAATAACAGAAACAAAAACAGTTCAGGAGTGGAATCACGATGTTTTAAAAAATGTAGAAACATTTTTCAAGGAAAATCCTTATGCATGAACACAATATGGCCATTACACAGATAGCGTTCGAGGGCCTGTGGTCGCGCCACACTCACCCCAAGGACTTCCCCAAGGACCACTTCAAGGCGAAGTTCAGCGACGTGATCGGGGCCTCGCACATGGTGGACTACCGGTTCTGGAACTACGGCGAGTTCGCCTCGGAGGGCCTCAAGCAGCTGGCCGAGGAGGGCTCCACGCGCGCGCTGGAGAGCGAGCTCAAAGAGAAGGTGCGAGCATGTTCAGCCGCCAGCGACGCAGTTGCCTCGCCGCTCAGCGAGAGAGAGGGCCGGGTTACTCCTGGCCCTAGCTGCACATTCTCGGTCGTCGAAACCACATTGCACCACGCTGTGTGCTTCATTTCAATTACTAATATTGGAGTCCTTGGCCAAGTTTTTTGAAGTCTAAAACTGTATAAACGGTTCCATCTAGTTATAAATGTACGACGGCAAATCCTAATGAACAAAAAAATAATAATTTGAAAGTAAATTTTTTTTGGACAGATAACTTATAAAACTGTATTAATATACGTTTTATTTTAACGCATTCACAATAATGTTACTTTTCAAAAATTAAGAAAGCCTAGCGCGTGTCTACCTTCTATCACCACAGAGCTGTGATATCATTCCAACTCCTTGAAAGTATAAATTTTTGTAAAATTATTCAAAATGAGAAATTGTCATTCCCACCCATAAATAGTTTTATATGTTTCTTATCGCCAAACTATAACCCAAATTGTTTAAAAATATATGTTATGATTGTTATTACTGGTTTTCCCAGAGCCAGCACATCCGCACCATCATTAAGGCGAGAGGCATTAGCTACCCGAATGTGACCGGCAAGACATTTGCTGTCTTCAGAGTCGACAGCAAGCACCATCTAGTGTCGATGGTCTCCAAAATTTGTGAGTATTTCTAGAGGTCGTGTGCGGTTACGCAACGCTCTTTTCCGCCTAAAAAATATTAATGACATAATTTATAAGCGTAATAGATCACGCTGTGATTCCATGTTTAGAATTCGTCACCTACTCGCCTCTTGCTTATGTGATATATACAGTATATTATTTAAGTATAACCTAAATAAGTCATATCAATTTTTTAATTCAGAAGTTGCAGGTTTATCGTTGGACACAGATTAAGCTTTGCAGTTTCCCTAAAAATTATACTTACAATAAAGTAAAGACTTCAAGTAAAAATATCTTTAAGTGACATTCTTGAGGCAATAGTGTTTTAGTCAGAATAAGGCTCTGTATGCGCCTGTACAGTAATAAAGTGTTAAAGAATCAGCGATGTTCATTTAGGTGTAGCAGCCATATAAAAATATCATGCTTTGTATGTGCTTAGCTGTGCAACGTATATTACGGCAGTTGCTTGGCTTCTGGGTTGCAGCCGCGTTGAAGGCAAAGATATCACCGACGTTTCGGTCTACGATGCAGTCGCCATCATCAAGGAGCAGTCGGCAATAACTTCACCTTCGACGCCGCTACAGCCCCGAAGCCAAGCAACTCCAGATAATGGCCGAAAATGTCTAGGATCTGTATTAAGTATATTACGGTATATGTGGGCGACCACTAAAAATATTGATCATGAGCACGTGATCTGTGCATCAGAGTTGTATTGTTTTTTATGTTAGTGTGATTGTTGGCTGCAATACGATTGCACTGTTATATTCGAGCACCTTATTATATCTGAAAATTCTTTCAGATAAACAGACTGTCAAGTAATTTCTACATAGACCAACAGTAAATATATAAAATGACTCATCAGTGGCCGGTGTAATTTATATAAATAATACGTTCAATGATCTGGAAAAATTGTTTGAAAGGTGTGTTTTTCGTTATTGAGTAACACTGGAGAACATAGCTAATTTGCTACTCCAAACACTGCAGTTTGTGTTAAAAGTGTCAGAGGAAACAGAAATGAAAGATCTGAAGTGTACAATAATCTTTATAAGAATAAGGAACATGGCTATTTTATAAAAAAATTGCTTGTCTCGTTATATTTTACTTGACATGTAAAACAAATGTTTGTTATTCCTTAAGTATTTACTTTGTATATTTTGATTGTTTATATCATTTTTTTTGGTTCGTTTTTACACACAATTAATTTAGCCGAAGGATTGTATTTTGATAAATACATATTTATTTCCTTATTCAGAACAATTATTAAACAACTTAGTAATTCTACAATTTTAAATAATGTGAAACATGGAACTTAGAATGGAACAAATTAAAATACTCCAAACTTACAAAAATATAGTTATTGTAATATTAATGATATTTTATCTTTTTATGTGTATGTGATAATTTATTTTTACATGGTAACTAAACTTTCAGTCATTAAATTGACCTTATTATATAATAGTATTAAATACTAAAATTTCTCAAAAATACAAAAATAGCAGTAGGATCCTAATTTTCTTCAAGTTTTAAACTAGGAGAAGTCAACTGGAAATGTTGTAATCACAATTATAAAGAAAAATAAAAAAATTACAGTTATTGACTAAAATATTTCGAGAGTATCTAGAGAGTGTACCTTAATAGTTAAAACAAAATATATATATATTTTACTAAAGTGTTTTAATCGCATTATAAAAAGTTCACTATAATTCCTTGATTATGACAATATGCGTATGTAGGGTGTAATATTACATGGGTACAGATGCTTAATGAAAAAATTATTTTAATATTTCATTTAAACTGCAAAAATAAAAGGAACGACTTGATGTAAGCTTTTGGACATACGCCATTGCTAAGCACTTTTTCTGTACCTAGAAGAAAACTAAAAAAAAAAAAATACCCAAAAGACAAAAAACTCAAATTTAGCAAAAAATTGCTGTTGTCAACAGGGTACAAACACCACATAATATTCCATCACAGGAATATGGTCAACAAACAAAGACAATAGCATTTCTTCCAATATTTGACCTTAAGAGTCAATGCGATCCTAGCTTTGCCGCAACATTAACTAGTGCCAGGCGTGGCTCGTACTCGGAGTGCAGCGGCGCTTACCCGCTTGACTAAATCCTGACATCATCTGGCGACCTCATAATCATGATTTAATGTATAACAACATAAAAATAACATGTTTTGCCTTATTGGTTGATCGGATAACAATGGCACAGGACTTCCTTGACCAGTCAAGCTGTAGATCTTAATGCATTTGTCAAATACTTTAGCGTCATATTTGCAAAGTGTGCAATACCATACGGGCGTTGAGTGAAATCGTCATATAATCATTCGGGCTGATTTTTTTTTAAATCTTGTTAAGTTACAGGTATTAAAAACATATTTGTGTAATCGCAGCGGATGCTGCTCAGAGCTGGTGCGTGTATTCGCGATATTCTAGTTTACCTCATGATTGCAATCCGTCGCTGCCTTGTTGACATCTCTTTAGTTCTAATACATATCTAATAATGTTTTTGTTGACGAGACGTTAAGCATCAGACATTATATATTATTAAATTTTGAGGATCTCCTTAGAATCTAAATGCTCCTGAAATTTAGGACTCGTCCGTTAGTAAACTGCGGTTTGTAGCTGATCAACAAGCCGCATATTTGGTTTGTCTTCTAGCGCCGTCTCCCGACTGGATTGTGGGCGTGTCGGGCTTGGAGCTCTGTTTGCCCGACTGTTCTTGGATAGAGAAGCAGAAGGTGGAGCTCTACCCGTGGGACATAGGCACCGACAACGGAGTCACCTACGAAGTGAGTTTTATTCTACCCATTTAAAAAAAAAGAATAAATATATAAAAAATAAGTTTTGTTCCCCTGTAATGTAATTATTTTGTTCTAAACAAAACAAAATATTCACATTGCTGGTATTAAATAATTTAAGAAAAATTTTAAATAAAAAATTTATAAGCTGTACTAGCATTCCAATTCTGGTTTGAAATGTCACAGAGAAATAAATTAAAAATTAAAACGTCTGTATATTATTCCACAAAGACATTACACAGAAAACTATGAACAGGAATATAAATGAAGATATTTCTTCATTTAGCTGTAGGTTAGCATTCTTATGGAATTTCTAAGGCAGGATACAATCTGTAGAGTATTGAATAGGTTAGTGACCGGCCATCAGTTTTGATCTCGCCGACCTTGAATTTTAGTCTTCGGCCTCAGCCTTCTACTTTGACTTTAAAGTACGAAACTTTGAATGAAATTCAATACTACCAGTGAATTTTCAAACTCTTTATGTTGGTTTATTTAGAAACTATCGAACATTTTACATGTAAATAACATACTTAATTCAAAGTTATTTACAAAGAATTTCAATATAATCATTGGTCTACTGTACGAGCGTCTGCAAGAGTAAACATTTATTTTTGGGAAAATAAAAATTATATATTAACTTATTTGTATCAAATTTATGGAAATATTTGGGCATCGCAAAACGGTCCTCGTTTTGATCTGCGACATATGCACCTATAAAAAAATTTAAAAACAACTGTTTACAAATCATTAAAAAAAAGCCAACAGATACTACCTAGGAGTAAATATGCATGCTGGGACATTTGTACCGCCATGTAAGCCGAAATATCAGATCCTCTATTCTTCAGCTAGAGTGTGCTGGCGTGCACCACCATTTTGCTCTTATTTAATTTGCTAGGGAGCATAAGGGTCAATCAACATATCATCATTCATTATATAGTCCGCCATATTAGCCGCCATCTTGAATATCATATGTATCGGCTAAAAGGTTTGTGACTAATAAAAATAGTTTAAAAAATATTGCTGATCAAAGTAATATACAATCAATTAAAGAGCTTTATTCGATCCATATTAATAAAAAAATTTCATATATTAAACCCGGAGGTCGGCGACATCCTTACTTTCTGAAAACGCGATAGTAAAAATTGTAGTTTTACCATCATAAAAGTCAATTTGGCATACCATTGCGTTACTTACGTCCCCTAGCATTTACAAAAGGGACTACATATGGGTTTATATTGCTAAACGTCGGTCCACCATCTTGACGAATTCGGCTTGTGGTTATAGCAGAAAAAATAGAACACGGTCTGTTACGGTTTTGGCTAAGACTTCAGCTTTGAAAACTTTTATACTCAGAGCCAGACACCTTGAATGGGGTGTTAAATGTCACGTACACGAGAGCAGGCGCGCTAACAGAAAAACCGGTATGAAAACTGCTAACGAAATCGGTATCTTGTGAAGCTCGCTTAAGCAACGCATGCAGACGTTGTGAGGCGGGCCATCGCCTGCTGGCTGCCGACTGAATGTTTCTCTCCCCAAGTCAGATGACTCGCCCTCCATCCCAGCGGCGCCCATCAGCAAGATCACTTCCAGCGCGCCGAGTGAGCCGGCGTCGCCCTTCTACGACCCTTCAGGCGGGGAGCTGAAGCCGCTGGCCAACCTCTACCTCACGCGGCAGCGACTGTACGAGAAGAAGAACTGCGCCGAGCCGCTGCTGCAGAGCGGTGACGAGGGTGAGCTGTCCCCTTGTTGCCGCTCCGTCTGTGCGCGTGGCCCCGTCTCTGCACACTGACAGTCTCCGTGGCTTTACTCCGTCACTCAGCTGCCACACCACTCCAATTCACACTTCTCTTTTATTATTACGTCATTTCATTAATCATTGTTGGCTATAGAACACACATTCTTTTGCATTGCTGTGTGTTGAAACACTCCAAATACCTTCTTCTGCGTGATCACAAATCAGGCAAAAAAATTAATAATGAATATGTCCTGACTTTTTAAAAATAACTAATTACACGTGAAAAACCCTTGCTCAAACTATCGTTTATATTTTAAAATTTAAAGAATATAAATAACACCAAACAAATGGCCCTGCAGCTACAAACCGAACATACTAAACCTGCTGTGTGTGTGTATTTAATATGGCACACGTAGCTTTATTGCTGCAAACAAAGTTCTTTCATGTTTGCATATCTACTACGCTTCGCATGAAAGACTTTGAATTGAATATAATTTTTGTTTTCGGATGTGTTTTTGCGTGCTTGTGTGTGGAAATGTGTTGCATACATTTGTGTGTGTGTCCTTTCTACTCCTTAACAAGCAAATTAGTTACGAGTATTATGTTAAATTTCACATGAAATTGTTTTAAAAAGTTAATTTTTAAAATTTGATTAGTATTATATAGTTTAAAACCTTCAATGCATAAATCAGTTATTTTAATGTTTCAACATCTAAGCTTTGGTATACCGCATTTGGTAAGAGTAAATTCGTGAATGGAATGTAAGTCGATTAAAACGGAAATGTGGCTGCAACCACGGTGCTACCATCTGTGGAAGTTTCAGTAATCTCGAAAAGATGGTGCATTAGCATGATTTATACAAATATATTTCCCTCCCCCCACCCACCAGCTATTGGAAAGTGGGTGTTTAATTTTAGTATTTCTTGATCTATTTATTATTCAGAATTACTTCGTGTGGACGTGTTTTAGCTCATTTGTTGTTGCGATAGATGCCGTGTGTATAACAAAGATTTACAAGGTGACTTGAATTTTAAAATATCCTTCTTTTATATTGTTATTGTGTCACGAGGCAATTTTATTTATTATTTTTACCCTGACTTTAATTTACATGTACCTATTTATTAGTAATATAGGAAATGGGCTCCGAGCGTTAAATTCTGGGTCGAGTATTGAAGATGGGGTCGACCATCTTGAATTGTGATGTCACGGCAGCCAATTTTGGTGTCAAACTTCATCAAAATTCCTCAAATATGACTCAGAATTCCTCAAAAATCCTAAAACAAAAAAAATCCCTATTTCGAGGGAAAAGTTACCGTTTTGAGGGAAAATTCTCATTTCTTTTTAAAAAAAAAAGTTCAAAAATTCTAAATGTCCTCATTTAGACTTAAATTACCCATAAGCAAACCACCAAGGATCCTCTTGAAGGGAGTTTTAACTTTAACCATGACCTCGGCTGTTACCGTTGCACTTTTCGTTACGGCCGCCACCTTTACAAATAAGTAATTTTTATGCTAGATTAAAAAGTTTAAAATTCATAAAAAAGTATGTAACATTTTTTAATAAAATTTCTGCCATCTTGTATTATGACGTCACCATTGCACTTGTCATTACGGTCGCCATCTTGAAAATCCGTAATTATTATTCTTCTATAAAGGGTAAGAAATTTAAGTATGAAAAATATGTTATTACTAAAATTTTATTTTAAAAATTAAAATTTTTTATATTGGTCACTATCTTGTAAATCTGAATTTACTATCCGATTTTAACTGGATGGATTTTAAAACACCCAAATAATTAATTTTATAAAATCTTTAAAAAAAAACTTACTTGTGTCATGGCGTCCTCGCATAGAATCCGACGAGGTCATTCGATTAAAAATGTCGACGGATCCCTTCTCCACGGAAGACACCGGCAGACTGACCTCCCACCACTAATGCCTAGGCAAATATTACTCCAGCCAGTATGACGTTTTGGCAGCCATCATGGGACCGTTATCTTGCTGTCGTCTTGTGGAGGTAGCCAACTCATTTTTGTCTGCTAGAGGGGGCTGTCGTCATATTAGTTTAATTGTTGTCGGTCATAGTGCAGTAGTTTTTACTACCGTAGTGCCCGCTGTTTTGTCAGCCATCTTGGTCGCCTTCTTGATTTTCTGAAAATTTTGAAATAGAAATACGAGAAAAATTCCAAAAATCGTTCAAAAAATTACTTGTTAAAATAACGATTGAACTATCGCCATTCATCCTTTGTTCGACTCTTGCTTGAAGCGATAAACATTATTAAATTAAAATAATAAAAAAATAACAAATTAAAAAAAAACTTATTACAGAAATTAAACAAGGCAAATAACTAGTTTATCTCGATTCCTACAGTCTTCTTAGAAGGCAAAGCGATTAGTTTACTTGCCTTTAAATTAGTTTTCAGTGCATTTCCACATGACAGTCGATGAACCAGACACGGCCAGTTGATGGTTAGGTACTTCCAGTTTGTGGTCAGACTAACATGCCTAGTTGGTGGCAAGGTACATGCAGTTGGTGGTCAGACATGTAAATTCAGTGGCCAGGCACGTAATCGGTGATCGGCCACGGCTTGATGTAAGCTATGAATGTCAGTCGGTTGGCCAGACACGCACGTCCAGTCAGTTGGACAGAGACATCGTGAAGGTTGGCAAGGCCTGCCCAGTCGGTGGCAAGGCACGTTTATTCAGTGACCAGGAATGTACGTCCAGTAGGTGGACAACCACATCCCGTTTGTAGCCAGATGCACCCAGCAGGTGGTCAAACACATCCAGTCAGTAGCAAAGAGGTATTTTTCGTCGATACTCGGCGAACATTTTAAACAGTTCATGTACAAAATCATGCACATAGGCCAAGCGTGTCCGGACCACGAGGCCACGTCATGTTCAATGTTAGGTGTATTGGCCAAGCGTCTCCAAACCAAGACATAATTTTCGTCGATACTGAAACAACATTTTAATTAAGTCATGTTCTATTTCAGGCGTTAACAATAGACATCTCCGAACCACGAGATCAATCATGACCTAACTACAAACTTAACGATGCACATTCAAAAAAAAGGAAGCACATTTAAATCAGAAGTACAATCAACGAAAAGGAAGCACAAATGGAAGCACAATCAACAAAATAAAAGGACACACAAAACTCACAAATGATAAGCAATGGACACAGTACACAATGGACACGCAGAACACACACAGGACACGCAATGAACATGCAACGAATCCACAATACACATACTGGACACACAACGAACACGCCACGAACACTCATTGCACACACAAAACACTCATTTGACAAAAAAAAGAACATAAGGACGAAAATTGAACTAGGTGTGATACGATCTCGTAATAAAGATACGTTCTCGCCACAAGGATACTATCTCACCACAAGAATACGATCTACTCGCAGGGATACGATCTGGCCTCAGGGATACGATCTCGCTACAGGTTTACGATCTCGCCACAGGGATACGATCGGTTATATGATTCGATACGATAGAGCTCCAACAGCTCCAGCAACATTTAACTACAAGACGAAAAGACTACGAGGCTACAAGGCCAAGAGTCTACACGGATCTAACTGGCTACGAAGCTACAAACCTACAAGGCTACAGGACTACCAGACTAAATACTATTAAGAAAAAGGACTATGAGTCTATGCATCTACGAGGCCTCATGGTAACAGGCTACGAGAACATTGGGCTACAGGCTTCTTGGCTACGAAGCTATAAGTCTATAAGACTGTTACCTAGTCGTTGGAAATTAGAATGGCAACAAGAGCTTAAGGAAACACAGAGCAATGTATAACACATATTTAGTACGGCATGTACAGAAATTTATTCACACATTATACAAACACATATAATCCTCATACATTAATATAAATTTTCTTATTATGTTGGCTGTTACACATTACTGCTACAATTCATGTTCCAGCGATTACCAACAAAACACCTGAAATAAACTTATACAAAATTACGTACCATTCACTACTTTTTTAAACATTTTCTCATAACTACACGAATTATTCCTCAATAAATAATTCTAACTGGACCCTTTTCTTTTAGTTATAATTACAAATTCTTTTTTATACAAAATACTTAAACCGTCAATTACAGATCAAAATTAGACATTGTTTTAACAGTACCAGAGACTTAGGAACGAGATATTTCTAACACAATTTAAATTTCAACACTTCTCCCCAAATAAAATTGGCTAAAATCTTCAGTGTCGTTTAAGTGATAGCGGCGAGTGTTTTTTATTTCCGTTGATCCTTGACCTGATCACCCCAGTCGGACCGGAAACATCGACGGAGCGAATGTCTTTATTCTACCTCTGCCGCCGTGCTGATTCCCTGATACTTGCACATTTTCGCCGGCTCTTAATTCACACTATTTGGTAATAAAACGAACACTATACTAGTGCAGAAAATTGGAGACGAATCACCTAACATGCTGTTGCTTGAAATTATTTTAAAACAGTTTTTCATTAAAAATTTACCTCCTTGTTTATGTTCATTGGTAGTCTTAAACGCCACGACTGGTAGTCCCGCTAATGCCACTGCACTACGCCCTTAATGTTTTAATCAAGTAGTAACTCCTTTTATTTTCGCCGTATTAATAGAACGAGAAAATATATTTTTTTTTAAAGTATTGCTGAGCAGAACTCTGTTATGCTCCTAGTCGCAAACCACTTCATGACCCTCGGCGGAATTTTCTATGTTCCCCTTGGTCATTTTACTGCAAAGTCCGACACCTACTTTTTACTTCCGAAGTCCCGTGCCAACTTGCAAATTGTTTCTGGGCTACCACTGAATTATTACCAAGTCCGTAACTGACTTGTATAATTTGCGGCCTCTCTTACCGCCTTTTTCGGCATCCATGCGCAGCTTGAAGACCTCAGCGGGCAGCCTTTCGGCGTCGATGATCGCAGGTGCGGGTCGTGGTCACCGCATTATTCACGCAGCCGGTTGAGAGAAGACTCTGTGGAACTCGTGCTAGCAGCCTGCTTATATACTCGCTGCGCTCCATACTAAAACAGCGAGGAATATTCTGGACATCCTGAATCGGAAACGCGGCTCGGAAACTTCCGACCACGTCCACGTGCTCCGATCAAAGGCGATTCGGCACGAGTGGACCCGAGGATCTGCTATCCAACGCGCATCAATTGAAATTCGCGCGCCGAGTCCGTGCAGTGTATGGCGGGTGGTATCCCACTAGCCCGCAGGGGCGAGTTTCCTCGTTACGCAGTACCAACCTGCGTAACAAGACTTCAAGGCTGCAATTCGACCTTTAGTATTCTATTTCACTACATTCCTTGCGCTTTTGCATACCTAAGGTTGGCTATATTGCCGGCAGGCGCTAAAAGATTTATATTTTGTAGTTTTAACTGGTGTGTAAGTTTGTAACATTTTATATCAGTCTTTCGCAATATTTTTATTATAATTTATAATTATCCGTGTGAGAGGCAGATTACTTTTTGATTATGTATTCTACATGAGAGACCTTTGATACGAATCTTCATCACGTGACTTGTAACACTAGCGCTCGTGCGCAGCGGTGGCAAGAGAGAGAGAGAGACTGGACCAGGGAGTCGAGTCGCGCCGGCCGGACTGTACACATCGGTCTCCGCGCGTGGAACCTCGCGCAGCGCGAGTAGAAACGTTTTACTGTTAGTGCCTTTCGTTTAGTCCACGTGAAATGTGTTTAACTGTTTGGGAGCTGCACGGCGGTTTAGGACTGTACGAGTAGGTTCGAGAGTTTATGGTGCCAGCGCATCGGCTATTCACGAGGTGGCGTGGCCTGTGCACTGGTGATGCAGTTCACTGAGGGCTAAGTTGACTTCGCCATGGCTCTACTCGCAAGCAGGCTAATCAAGGATCATGAAGTGTGAGAGCGTAAGAAGTAGACGAACCATGCTACGGTTCGTAAGTACGCTCTGCACCGCGCTGACAGCCCTAGTCTGAAAGTAAGTGTATCGCCGTTTAAAAACCTTGCTACGCCTTCGCACCGCAGCTTACCCATGTGTTTACCGCTTTAACTTTTTCCCAGTGCTCCGTCAGTCACGTCACTCCACCTAAACTTCCTCAACGTGAATCGTAGAACTATCAGCGTAGTACAGAACTGTGTGTGAATATGACCATTTTTTTCGAGAAACTGTTGCTGGCCAGCAAAATGTCTCGCTTTAAATTTGTAGAATTTAAACTGGTGTTTTTGCTTATCCGCGCTCCAGCACTCTTGTTACATATTTAAAGGACTTTATCATATGTCCTTATAAAATTATAAAATTAATTGTAAAGTTAATTTCGCATGGTTATAAGTCTCTATTCTTCTGCTTCTATGATGGCAGCCTCTTTCTTTTTTATAGATCACGCGCGTAATCATTTTGTACTTAGTCTTAGCAAAAAAAAATTTTTAACTGGTCATATTTAGCTGTAATTTTTTTATTATTATTCATGCGCCATAAACATTGCCATGTTCGTGTATTTAATCCCGCGTTTCCACCTGATAAAATAAATTTCATGAATTAAAATAATTTGTTGGCTTTGAATTAGGTAGGCCTACTTTTCATATCTCACTAATAATCGCGCATCCTTCAATTTTGATTACTTTGCTATTTACTTTTGCACACTTCCCGAATTTGGTCAGGGGTGTATTTATATTATTTTTATGGAGAAATGGCCCAGTCTGAGAGCTGTTATAAGTTTGGCTAACTATGAGGAATAGTAACGAGATTTTTTTTACCCTCAATTTATTTATAAAAATAGCATTTACTAATAAAGATTTGGTTCAGAATCTTAAAAATAAAATATTTTTCAATTCAATATCTGTATTACAATATTTAATGATTCTTTTAATCAAAAGAGATTGACTCCTTTTGATCAAAAGTAACTGTAAATACTAAAATATATTCTAAAATTTATGCAATTTTATTATTTAATTGGTATTTTTTAAGAAAATAATTAAGTTTTTTTTATTTAATTTTACAAAATAAAAGTTATTTATTTTGGTTTTCTTTATATTAGCTACATATTTGAAAAAAAAATACGCCAAAGTTATTTTAAAAATAAAATGAAAACATATTTAAACCTAAAGATATATATCCTAAAGGTGTGAGTATTCGAACTATTTTGGGTGTTTAGAATAATTTTGTATACAGTTATTTTTCTCAGATAGGTAATATAGAACCATATTTTCAGTAGGCTTATGCAATTAAATTTTTTTCGTGATCAGGTACTTGGCTGGTATTAGTTTATACACAGGAAAGTTAATTATTTATTTTTTATAACATACTCTATGACATATATAATCTATAAAAATATATTTTACTCCCTGGTCCAAGCTTATGTTTCCTCAACTTTATACTTATGGCTCAACATAGATTTTTTTAATTATAATATAATTAAATTATTTTTTGCCAAAATGAGATTATTGTAATTTTTACACTTAACACTGTAAACAAGATATGTAATATTAGATTAACTTTGATTGAAACAATATATTCAATGCATTCAATACTCGAAAAAATTACACCCATCAAAAATATTGCATGACTTTTAGTTCTACATATTCTTTATTAAGAATAGTCTAAAAGATTTACTCAATCGTTAGTAAAATTTTCTGTTATTCAATTAAAATATTTGATATGAACAAAAATAATTTTCTAAAATTTTTATAAAATTCACAAAAAGGACATCACATCTTTTATACATATTGTATTAACTTACTTTTTTTTAATCCACCATTAGGATTAGATACAATTAAGAAGTGCTTTAATGCAGAAACAAAAAAAAAATATATTTTGAATATTTGTTAAATTACTATTATTTTATTTAATTTTCACAATATTCTAATAGAATTTTCGAAATCTTTTTGAATATAAATTGAAAAACTGAAATATTGTATTAAAAACATTAATTATAACACGTTTGAAATCACTAATTACAACTTTAATTTAAATAACTATTAATATTATAAGTTTAAATTATTTAAATATATATATATATTTATGTATAAATTTTAAACTATTTTAAGCAGTAAAATTAGGATTTTTTTGTTATTAAAAAGAAGTTCCGTGAGTGAGATAAGAAACCCTAGCTTCTAAGTAGCAAGCAAGTTCTTAATCACCTAAGGCACTACGCCGTTGGCTAAAGGTGAAATTAAAGTAATATATAATTTTTACTTATATATTTAAAGATTTTTTTCAGAATTGGCAGGCCAGTCCACTTTGTTATTTTTAGTGGTGAAACTACTAAAGGTATAATACTGATAAACTTAGTCTCATTCCAAAGTGAATTTCCCGAGTTGTGCCCTCCCATTGTAAGTGAAATAAAATAATTAGAGGTTTATCAAGAATATAGAATTATCATCTACATATTTATCCTTCAATTTATAATTGTGACCTTATCTGAAAGCCTACTATCTTGCTTAAATAAATTGATCAATTCGAAATAAATATATAGATGTCAGTTAAATTTTACACACTTTTTTTATGAATTTTAATGGTTTTTTACTGCTAAATACTTTACTTGCTGAATTTTTATGTCAATATAGGCTACATCATAGGTATCACCTACTTTGTACAATATTTTGTAAAATTATGCTTCAATTGACACTACTTTTTTATTTTGAGATCACATTGTTTTTGAAGTACGCTGCTGTGCACCCACATACCCAATAGGTAGAGACCTGCAAAATTCGCGGATTCAGTGAACTCCAGGATAGACTCTACTACACTCTACACACTCGGGCAAATGCCACCTGTTCATTGGCTGCTGACTTGTGAGTCGTCTCGACTGGGTGGCCTGTGATTAGACACTTCTTTGAGCGAGGGTTTCTAATTGGCCCTCAGTCCTCCAGATTAACAGTGAACCAGTGGTAGAAGCAGCGCTTAGGTATAATTATTTGAATTGTAGCATTTAACGAAATGAATCCGCGAATGTTGCAGGTCTCTACCAATAGGTATTCTACAACAGGCCTTGTTCAAGTGCTGTATGTCTGCACACGCCACTAAGTGGTGCACTTGCTGTGATTGGTGGCTTGCAGAGTGCTCGGTGACCAACTGGTCGCAGTGGACGTCGTGCTCCGTCACCTGCGGCAGAGGCGAGCGACTGCGTCAGAGGTTCTACGTCGACCCCGACAAGGCCGACACGCTGAGGTGTCGCATACCCTTAACCTCCCGCAGCGTCTGCTTCGCGAGTCTGCTCACGTGCCGGTACAGCACCTGTGTTCTTGTTACGTTATTTTACATATTCATTAGCGTGAATTTCATTTTCTGTTCATTCTCCATTATTGATTAAATAACTGTTTTAAAACACATTCGTATTAGGTACGAAAATAATTGCGTTAAGAAATAACACCAAATCCGCACATGTTTCATAAATACTTTTTGTTCGTATATGTTATTCGTGTTGAAAAAAAAAACTTTTACTTACTACTTACCAAGGTAATGTCTTTTCAAAAAAATTAAATACTTATTTTAATACTTTTAAAACTGGCTGTTTCATAAGGAATAAGACGGAATAGTCACAGTATGTTCACAATGAATCCGAATTTTCTTAGCTAATTTAATTAAATTGGGAAAATAAATATTTGCCAAAGTGTTTTTGTTTTTCGTATAAGAAACATTTATTGATATTTACATAAAACACATATTTTCAGATTTGGTATTTTTCATTTATTTTAAGGGAGTCAACATAAGTATTTTAATCAACTTTCAATATAATATATTCACTAGAAAAACAAAAATGTGGCGTTTACATGGTTTATTCATTTGGTTTCAGAGAATATTGTTTTTTCTAGGAAGTTCTGTAATTATTCTTCAATTATGTCTAACTCTACTTATAACAACGTAGAAAGTCCGCTGAATGACACTTCCTTCAACTTCTTTTATTTTTTGTAATAGTAGAGAATTATAAATATATATGTTGCAGATATTCGTCGATCAATATAAGAATGGCTTCCACTGCTTACAATAAGTATCTTGAACTCAACAAGAAGTCTTCCATGCAGGAGCTAGTTTGAATATATCCTTTCGGTACGACTATGGAACAGTTACTCCCGTTTTCCAAGATTGTAACTTATTTTAAGTTCTGTCCACGACCCTTAAATATATGGTGTGAAAATGAAAACAACACCGACAAAATAAAATATCTAGTCAGAGTGAAGGGCCTTACCGTCAATAGCAATCAGCCTTGTAACTACAACCTCTTATAACACAATGTAAGCTTAAAAACATAAATTAACATTGGTGGGTTCAAACTAAATATGAATAATTAAACAAGCCCAATGCTCAGAGAAATAACTGCAGGGAAACATATTTTAGTGCAGTAAGGAATTATAAAGATCAATTGCGTTAAATACATGTAAGGCAAGGTAAAAAAAAGAATAAACAAAATAAATATTTAGTATAAAATATAATATATCTATAAGAGCGCAATCATTTACCTTTATAATGGTGAACAATTGCTTGCAGTAATATTATCCTGATGCATGGTGAATTGGTGATAGCAGTATTAGTGTCCTTCCTGATGCACAGTGAGATAGTGCTAGCAGAGCTAGTGTCCTGATGCCTGGTGAGCTAGTGGTAGCAGTGCTGATGTCCTGATGCATGGTAAGCAAGTGTCCTGATGCATGGTGAGCTAGTGCTAGCAGTGCTAATGTCCTGATGCATGGTGAGCTAGTGGTAGCAGTGCTAGTGTCCTGATGCATGGTGAGCTAGTGCTACCACTGCTGATGTCCTGATGCACGGTGATCTAGTGGTAGCAGTGCTGATGTCCTGATGCATGGTGAGCAAGTGTCCTGATGCATGGTGAGCTAGTGCTAGCACTGCTAGTGTCCTGATGCATGTTGAGCTAGTGGTAGCAGTGCTAGTGTCCTGATGCATGATGAGCTAGTTCTAACAGTGCTAGTACCCTGATGCATGATGAGCTAGTGATAGCAGTACTAGTGTTCTGATGCATGGTGAGCTAGTGCTAGCAGTGCTAGTGTCCTGATGCATGGTGAGCTAGTGGTAGCAGTGCTAGTGTCCTGATGCATGGTGAGCTAGTGCTAGCAGTGCTAGTGTCCTGATGCATGGTGAGCTAGTGCTAGCAGTGCTAGTGTCCTGATGCATGATGAGCTAGTGCTAGCAGTGCTAGTGTCCTGATGCATGTTGAGCTAGTGCTAGCAGTGCTATTGTCCTGATGCATGGTGAGCTAGTGCTAGCAGTGCTAGTGTCCTGATGCACTGTGTGCTGCTGCGCAGGGACCGGCCGCGTCTGGCGGCCACTGACCCGCGCTGCGCCGTCACTGACTGGTCAGGATGGTCCAGCTGCTCGGTCACCTGCGGTCAAGGTCACCACACGCGCACACGCAGCTACCAGCACCCGCACACTCGCAAGTGGTGCATGTCACAGCCGGGCGCGCCCATCGTCCAGCAGACGGACATCTGCGAGGGACAGGTGGAGACCTGCAAGGCCGAGGGCAACCAGAAGGTAGCATCTCCCCTTCTTCATAGTTCCAGGTGCTGGTCTTGCTCGTTAACGTGTTGCTGCACTACGTGGGTTTACAACGACTTCAGAGATAGAAATATGTGTGCAGTGTCATCATATATTTATTACAAAACGTATTGCACGAACAGGTCAAACTTAACATAGTTATAAACGGCGTCATAACATTCTTACATTTATTGAATGGTTTTATCAAGAAATAAAATAGAATTAGATCCAATAACAGGCATATCGAATTTCTATGATAAAATTGCGTATTCTCAGCCAAATTCCTTATAACATCTTATATATTAATTCATTCTTGAATACAGTAAGTATACTAAAACCATAGGCAAAAAAGTCTATAGTATGAACCAATTATATAATTTATTTAGCTTATCAAACAGCGGTAATTATTGGGAAAACCATCAGTAGTTACACATAAGATTTACTATCAAATATAAATATGGCAATAATATATAGCCTACATATTCAAATTTATTACCAGTAGTGACTCTTCTCCGGGGGTTGGGGGGTGGGGGGTGGGGGGTTGGGGGTGTGTGGACAAAACACCTGTCCATCCAGTGGCGTCCTAAGAAAACAGAAAGCGTCCGAACCTCCAGTTTGTTCCTTTAACTTGCTTCCTCAAGCTGTGGTGAAGAACACATGTCAGGATGTGAACGTTACCATAGCAAAATGCAGGAATGGAACATGCTTTTGTTTTAATACCAGTTAGTAATAACAGACATGCTCATACTGCAGCATTACTCTGGTTCAAAATGCAATATACATATGCATATATAAATAATGACTATAATGCGAATAATGTACAGTGTCACAAGAGATTACAAAAGCACAAATATATTTGTGTATTGAATGCCATTTTAGTTACCACAACATTAATTACATGGCCTAACAAAATCTTAACAAAAATATTTGTACGCAGAATTAAATGATTAAATGTAGAGTTAAAATCGTGGCCACCAACACAAACAATTACAAATTACAGTGACTATAATAAGGGATAGCAAGGCGAATCTTCATATGAAGGTGCTTGCTCAAGCAGATTGTCTAACATTCGGCGTGCCTGCAAGCATGCACGTCCCAGTGCGTTTCCTTTTACTTCCCAGAGCTGAAGCGTGTCAGCAACGAATTTTCTGCTCCAAAGCGTCCAACCCTTCAATACACAATACTGCAAAATGGAAAAATAACAGTAATAACAATTTCTACACGAAACTAAAAGAATAAGATACACGAATCATGAGCGCTTCGTTTCTGGTCGGTCACCTTGTTCATAGGACTATCACGTTTTTTTATTGATAATATTTCCAATAATTTTAATCCTCAAATTAAATTCCAATTATTTTGTTGCCCATTCAATTTTTTTCCTGCAATTTTAATGACTTTGAAGCTGAAAAAAATGCATTAATATTTTCTTATACCATTATAAAAATGAACTAAAATTGTGTCTAGACAATACATCAATTCCACGTTTTTGGTCTCCTTTCGTGTATTTAAAATTAATTTTATTTATAGACATAAAATTCTTCTTTTGTAAATATGTATTCAATTGTATATATAAATAAATATTTATGAGGCAAAAAATCTGAAATTTAAATTATATAAAATAAGTAATTTAATAGTAATAATATTACAATTTTAAATTGCACCTTAAAAAGAATACGTACATAATTTTATAATAAAATAATTTTTTTGTGAGGAAAAAATATATATATCAATTAATTATATCAATTATTTTTATGTCCAGACACAAAATAATTTCATCATTTTTACTCTTGACTGAAGAATAATGGTTTCGGAAACTATTAGTTTCCTTCAAAATGAAATATTGTTTTTTTTTATTTATTTATGGCTCACTATTTTTTACAATAAATAAAAAAACGGCGTGTCATAAAGCTCACGATTCCATTTTAAAACGGCACGTTTATACGCCGAAATATATAGATTTATATAACGCTCGACACTCGACGGCCAAAGACGAATAATACTCGCTAACGCGTGAGAAAATAGAAAGAGGGAACAGACGGTTTCGTCTCTCACTCGCATTCTCTAGTCATGACGGAGAGGACCGAGAATAGCCAAAAACGCCTCGTTTGTTTTTAGTGCACACGTACGCTCGCAAGCACACTAGCCCCACTTTTACAATTACGGTTTACTACTTTCTCTCCAATATTTTTCGTTCATGTTTGCAAATACCAAGATGGATATGAGAACATTTGTTATGCATTTTTTTAATTCTCCACCATTTTTGTTTGAAACGTTTTTCGATTAAATGCCCAGATTATGAGAGAAACTGATTCAAACCAATGTTTAACCTTTTCTTCAAAAACTTCACGTCCGATTGCAAAAAAAAATTAGCACCATTCGTATCAGCATCATCGAATTACCCTTATATCATGTTTTCAGGTCTGCTGGTAAAAAGTGCTTAATTCTCCTCTTGTTGACTGGCCTATAAGGAGGTGCTACAACCTCGTCAACAAATTAACTTAATGATTAACATGAATTAGGCCGGATGTGCAAACGCTAACGTAATCTCTAAACATGCGAGGACCACCGTGACAACCACAAAAAAAACTTAAGTAGACTCGCATCTGCGCCCCAAAAATTTTATATCAACAAACATTAAGATCTAAGCCAAAGTTAAAATCATGTCCCAACGTAAGTATGATAAAAGAGAATTTTCCAAACGGCGGTGCTGAAAGAAAAATTTTACCAAGGCCGAGAAGTTACAGTACATGTCTTTAACACTTACGTAGCACGCCGCCCTCGCGCTGCCGACGGCAAATATTACTGACTCTCAACTTATGAGCATGTTGCCACTTCGGTGAGCTTTCGCAGAAGAAGACGTTTCCAAGCTCGCGAATGCTATTTATACCCAGAAATCGCGCTGGCGCCGCAGAAGACGTGGAGGGGAGGTTACGCATCGCAGAGCGAAGTCTTGAGTCTTTCTGTGCGGTGTTCAAATCCTGGTGACCACCGGCCCGCTTCCGGGTCAGAAATTAAAATTTAAAAAAGGCAAAAACTCTACAACTGGTAAATTTTTAATTGTGTTACTAAAAGCATCACTGTCAATATTGTAATTCACTTTATAAACTGTCGTTAGTGGAACGAGTGGATCAACCGAGTACAAGACTCGTTCGGGTGACGAAGCTCCTCGTCGTTGATCGCCGTCACTGCTCGCTCTCGAACCAACTCGTTCCCTCAGCTGTAACAAGATAGCAGGACACAGGGCACACCTCCGGTGTGGTTCGAGTTCTCCAAGCGAGGCCAAGTCTTGCTTAGCGCACTACTGCCCCTCGCCGCTCCCTTATACTCCACTCGCTCACGAGCAAACTTATTCACCCAGTTGTTCCAAGATGCCAGGACGACAGGACACATCGACACATCCAATCTATCTCAAACTTGATGAACAAAACACGTTCAGATCAGGTCACTGAAGCTCTATCACGTGTGACGTGTGCGGCAAGGCAACAACACTTGCGTTAAAACCTGCCATTACTATTAACGCAACACACTCTTCGCAGGAGTAATTTTATTACCACATTGACGACAATTACCAGCTACCATGCCACGCCCTCGTCGTCATCCCAGCCCGGACTTCTAAACGCTACAATCCCAAGTTCAACTCGATGACTCACTTCGCGAATCGCTACTGTCAATACTCCGGGAGCGAGTACACCTTCCGAGACGTCAAACTACAAGACCGTCTCGCACATTGATACATCTTGTATGTTTGGGGGTTTGCGGCTTACCACTGCTTGAAGTCGGAGTCCCAGTTCCAAGGCTTCGGGAGACTGGGAAGCGTGACGTCACGGGCGAAGGCAGGCGGTAGCGGCGCATCGTTCTTGCTCGCTGGTGGTCGGAATGCTTCTTCTTCTCGAAGGCAGGCGGTTTATACACCCCATTCCTCAACGGACGTTCTGACTAGAATATTGTAGTCAAACCTCACCATGTGGTCGGGACTTCCGGCTTCTTTGGCCGTTAAATGATCTGGAGTATTCTGAGCGAAGCTGTTCATAGCTAGGCGGATAAGCTTTACTCCCAAGGGTTAGTGAAGCGACACCGGTGTATCGCTGGGTGGTGAATCCACCAGGCACAAGACAAACCCGGTAAAAAAACTGACATGTCTCAGTTTTAGATCATTACGGGTGACGGGAGACCCCTATAACAAATGCACAGTGACATAGCATGCACTAGGTTAATTTTTTCAATAACGTTTCAATATCGAATTAAGATTCGTAGGCAACCAAGCACAAAAAAATATTTCTGGGTAATAATTATTTATATGATCACCTTATGGTGCACCTTTGTTATTTAATTATTAGATTGGTCAAAGTTAACGATTATCAGCTACAATCCTTAGCTTTTAAAATAAAATTGCCTATTGATTTATAATAATTAAAATAAAGGTTAATGTTTCAAAAGTATTGTTAGGGAATTCTATCCCTAGAATTCACAGGTTAATTAGGATTGTCAACCACCATTTTGTATATTTTACACCTATGTTAATAAAATTGGCATTGACCTTTGTTAACACTGACCCTGACCCCTGCTGCTTGTTTATATTCTAGATAATTTCACCATTTCATATTCCACCCTTTCGAATTGTAAAATATTCCGCAATTTTAATTCTAAAAAATTATACCATAATAGAATACAGAACATTTTTTTTCCCCTTCTGCGTTGTTGATATGAGTATGGTGATCAAAAATACATCGTTTTCTATAATGTTGCCTCTAAGGGTATAAATAACGAGAGAAAAGAACAGGTATTAAAATGAGTTGGTGGACAGGCTGAAAAATGTAATTTCTTATATATGTGTGTTCGCGTGAATTAAGTGTTTTGTTAACTGAGGAACTAAAGGTAAAACCTGCTTTGATTAACAAGGAACAATTTATGATAATACGTATATTTCCTCACAAACAAAGTTGCGATTACATTTTTCTCTTGTGTTGTTTAATAAAACTTATGGTTTTTAAGTTACGTCTGCAGTTAATTTATTTTAATTATTTGTTAAATTTTTTCTTACAAATACCTTCATTTACATATTTATCCCTTAACAATCAAAGCTATTGATTTTAGGCAGTTGTTTCAAACTGAGTGTTTGAGAGTTACACACCTGCCTGGCGTCGCAGTATTTCGCCCTAAATTTTATTTTATGTTCTCGTGGAAACTGAAGGATATAGTGTAGTACAAGGAAGCAACCTTATTCGTTATTTTTATATGTGTATATTAAATATCAGCCTTTAAAAATCTAATTTTTTCTCCACGTCACCAAAATGTATGGAAAATAAAAATTGTATCCTAAAAAAATTCCATTTTATAATTTCACTTCAGCGAAAAGATTGACAGTGTTTATAGACCTTTGGTCAATTAAACATTACGCAGATACTTGAGGTTTTATCATAAATAGTTTCTTTATAATTTAAAAAACTATTGGTTCAGCTACAACTTCAAATGAGTATGTCCGTCTTGGAAAGCATTTTTGATCATAAGTCGTAATAAAGTTTTAAACTGAATTTTATGTAATGAATCTGAAGTTTGTCGATAAATTCAGGATTATACTATATATACATTTCGTAATTCTTAGTATATCTTATATATATATCGATCCCTGTGTGGTCAAAGGCGTCACTTTTCCAAGCTAGACGTCCGACCTTTCATGGTTCAAATCACATGGCTTCTAATATATTTTGTAAAAATACTTCATAGATTTTTACTATAATTTTTTTAAATAACACTGGTACGTTATGGGATAATCAATATTTTTGCATGAGACAGAGCAATTCTGGCAAACTCCAGAAATAAACCTAAGAAACTAATATGAAAGCATCCAAATTACGAAAATATGGTAGTACTCAAGATACAAAACCAAGATAGCTACCTCCAGGAGACGAAAAATTAATGACAATATGTTCTGGAAAATAAGATGGTTTACTGTTATAAAATAATAAATGATGGAAAGAAGTATATAAATATTCCTCCTGGCTTAGGGTTTCTTGAGAGGAGATGGGTAAACAGCCAATGTCAAGTTAGCCACCATTTGATAAACCTGTATTAATTAACACAGGAATTCGGGAATAAATCAGAAATACCTAATTAAAAACAATATATGTGTTGACATAGAGCGACGGGCCAGTTGGCGTCTCGCTGCAAATGCCATCACGCTATCGGAAACAAAAGACTATTAAAGGGTGTGTTGCCCGATCTCTTGGTGCAGCTACTACTAGAATATTTGTAGCTGGCGACGTCGCTACTTCGATATTTCAGCTAAATTTGGTGTAATTTACATTGAGGTAGCAATTGGAAATGCATTTTGACTAACATCTACTAAATTTTTGGTTATGTAGAGAAGGGAATGATCTACACCCTACCAAAACAACAGCCGAACTGAAGGACGCATTGGCTGGTCATATGAATATATATTAATGTGCAACAAATATGTGACATTGCTAAACTTTATAACTTTCTAGTTTGTAACTTTGCATATTTTGTCGTGCTTTTTGAGTTGATCAAGACGACAAATTGTTTTAACACATTTTTTTACACGCCAAGGAGTTGTGCATCATTAAATGGAGAGTGGTAGATATTTCATGATGATTTGCATTAAACATGTATGCAAATGCCTTTCCACAGAGGTTAAAATTAGGTCTGATGAATGTGCAACAAGTCATTTGCAATACATAATGTACCTTTTATAGTTTCTATAGTGTATAAAATGACTAAAACACATGCTGCACTGTTATGTACCACATTCATAGTTATTATTATAATTGTGTATCACATATCTGCATACATTCAAGTTTATGGCATAACCATGGTAGGCAAATTTCGGTGATGTAAAATTACCAATTTTAAGACGCTTCGATCATTGAAATCGCTGCAGCTTATATTATAGATGTCATTGTATTCTCAAGAATAGTCGCTAAACTTATGCAACAACTAGTCAAACCAGACAACCCACACACCATCAAAGCTAAAGGACTGAATTCCATGCGTCCTGGGCTTTACCTGTATTCATGCTCAGAGGTATAAAATTCCTGACAAAACATCAACTTTATTTATTTTTATATATATTTTACTGTTTTTTTTTTCTCTATCAATTTAAGATTGACCAATGAGAAAATAACGAGCCCCTCAGAGGTCATACTCAACACTTTAGTCTAAGTAGGTGACTAAGAGTCCTCGATAAATGCTCAAACACCTGGTTTCAATAGTCGCAAACATTTATAAAAAAAACCAAAATATTCTTCGATTTTAAGAGCCAACAAAGTATGTAATGTTTATGAATGCCAAAGGAATACGCTCTCCTTGAAATATAATTACATTCTTACTATAAGTCTTAAAGACCTTTACCCATTAAATCTTCACTCATTTCACTCATGTCACTCAATTAACTTACTCATTTTGCAGTGAAAAATTTCATTCGTTTTATTACAGTGCACTCAATTCCTTCTCTCTATTTACACATGAAATAAATACAATTAATCAATTACACTCTACAGAACTGAATCACCAACACAGAAAAATCACTCAACTACTACACTTAATTCACTCAATCAAATCACTCATTTCACTCAGAACACTCAAACAACTCTATTACAACATTCACTTCATTTCCTTGAATCACATCACTCCTTTCTCGCACTCATTATGCTAAATTAACTTCCTACACACAATTCATTCACTCATAACAGTCTGTTAACTCATTTCACTCATTCATGATACTTCACTTACACACGACAATCTTGTGAATTTCTTCTTGCTAAAGCAAGGATGTAATTCTTACACAAGCTTACAGATTTTGTATTTGAATTTTTTTATTTCAATTGTTATAAATTATAGCCGTTTACAGCATACATCACCATCATATTCCCCTCCACACCACACACTTTTATCTGAGAACAATTATATTTAAATTCACGAACCATTCCCCTCCTTGGAACACACCACTCTGCACGATGTATTTTCTGGTGACCCCTGACATATTAAAAAAATATTATTTCTCGAAAGCCTATGTCTTACCCAATGCTATAAAAAATACTTATACTAGTGAATGATAACATGGAAAATAATGTGAATAAATTATTTTTATAAAGACTAGTAGGTAAAATATGATTACAAGTGATGTGTTTCCATTAGTATGTCTCGTCAGTTAAATATAATGAAAATGGTTGTTGGTTTGACTAACGTATTTACCAGTGGTTTCGATTATATACGTTGAATCCAGTCGGTACGAATACAAATTCACATGTTTTGCATGAATGGGGATCTGATTATGTGTAATAACTGGATCATGAGATCAGTAATCAATGGCATCTATACCAATGGCTCATTGCGTGATACAATATTGTAATGAGTTAGAACATATTGCAAAGCTGTGCGATAAAGGTGTGAAGAAAATTCCATACCAACGTATTGTTGTGTTCATGACATCGAGGTAAACACAGAAGTATTAAATAGTGGCAAAAATGTAGACTTTGGTAATATGCTGAGACCTAAAACCTAAAAAAAAACGATATTATAACACATGCAAATGATATTTAGTATGTTGATTTTAACAATGTAGATTGTTTCAAAAATAGTAACGACATTTATGTCTAAAAAACTGTAAATAGTAGTAATCGTGATATTTACAACATATTTCTATCAAGAGTCACGTTCTGCTACCAGTGACTAGACTTGTCCAGAAGATTGAGACAGATGTACTTTAACTTTCTAAAATAAGCTGTCTTCTAAGACAGTTGGAGAGGACAGAAAAATTGGCTACAGAAAAAGCTGTTATTTGATTAAACTTTTCTTACATTGCTTCACAGGTTTTTCTCATTAACTTCTCATTAGTTCCTCAAATCTTCCTCAAAGATTCCTCAAAGCACCCTCACGGACTCCGCACAATCCCTCAGTGTACGTGCCACGAGCCCCGGGTGTGCAGGGAGGGCCCGCGCCCTGCCGGCGCCTCGCCGCCTGGTCCAGCTGGTCGCCCTGCTCGGCGAGCTGCGGCAGGGGTGTCCAGGCGCGCCACAGGTTCCCGGAGGCAGACTCGCAGGCGCCGGGCAGCGGCGACCAGGCTGGGGCCGCGGAGCCCTGACACGAGCCACCGGTGTGCAGGGAGGGCCCGCGCCCTGCCGGCGCCTCGCCGCCTGGTCCAGCTGGTCGCCCTGCTCGGCGAGCTGCGGCAGGGGTGTCCAGGCGCGCCACAGGTTCCCGGAGGCAGACTCGCAGGCGCCGGGCAGCGGCGACCAGGCTGGGGCCGCGGAGCCCTGACACGAGCCATGGGTGTGCAGGGAGGGCCCGCGCCCTGCCGGCGCCTAGCCGCCTGGTCCAGCTGGTCGCCCTGCTCGGCGAGCTGCGGCAGGGGTGTCCAGGCGCGCCACAGGTTCCCGGAGGCAGACTCGCAGGCGCCGGGCAGCGGCGACCAGGCTGGCGAGGCCGCGGAGCCCTGACACGAGCCACGGGTGTGAAGGGAGGGCCCGCGCCCTGCCGGCGCCTCGCCGCCTGGTCCAGCTGGTCGCCCTGCTCGGCGAGCTGCGGCAGGGGTGTCCAGGCGCGCCACAGGTTCCCGGAGGCAGACTCGCAGGCGCCGGGCAGCGGCGACCAGGCTGGGGCCGCGGAGCTTTGACACGAGCCACGGGTGTGCAGGGAGGGCCCGCGCCCTGCCGGCGCCTCGCCGCCTGGTCCAGCTGGTCGCCCTGCTCGGCGAGCTGCGGCAGGGGTGTCCAGGCGCGCCACAGGTTCCCGGAGGCAGACTCGCAGGCGCCGGGCAGCGGCGACCAGGCTGGGGCCGCGGAGCCCTGACACGAGCCATGGGTGTGCAGGGAGGGCCCGCGCCCTGCCGGCGCCTCGCCGCCTGGTCCAGCTGGTCGCCCTGCTCGGCGAGCTGCGGCAGGGGTGTCCAGGCGCGCCACAGGTTCCCGGAGGCAGACTCGCAGGCGCCGGGCAGCGGCGACCAGGCTGGGGCCGCGGAGCCCTGACACGAGCCACGGGTGTGCAGGGAGGGCCCGCGCCCTGCCGGCGCCTAGCCGCCTGGTCCAGCTGGTCGCCCTGATCGGCGAGCTGCGGCAGGGGTGTCCAGGCGCGCCACAGGTTCCCGGAGGCAGACTCGCAGGCGCCGGGCAGCGGCGACCAGGCTGGGGCCGCGGAGCCCTGACACGAGCCATGGGTGTGCAGGGAGGGCCCGCGCCCTGCCGGCGCCTCGCCGCCTGGTCCAGCTGGTCGCCCTGCTCGGCGAGCTGCGGCAGGGGTGTCCAGGCGCGCCACAGGTTCTCGGAGGCAGACTCGCAGGCGCCGGGCAGCGGCGACCAGGCTGGGGCCGCGGAGCCCTGACACGAGCCATGGGTGTGCAGGGAGGGCCCGCGCCCTGCCGGCGCCTCGCCGCCTGGTCCAGCTGGTCGCCCTGCTCGGCGAGCTGCGGCAGGGGTGTCCAGGCGCGCCACAGGTTCCCGGAGGCAGACTCGCAGGCGCCGGGCAGCGGCGACCAGGCTGGGGCCGCGGAGCTTTGACACGAGCCCCGGGTGTGCAGGGAGGGCCCGCGCCCTGCCGGCGCCTCGCCGCCTGGTCCAGCTGGTCGCCCTGCTCGGCGAGCTGCGGCAGGGGTGTCCAGGCGCGCCACAGGTTCCCGGAGGCAGACTCGCAGGCGCCGGGCAGCGGCGACCAGGCTGGGGCCGCGGAGCCCTGACACGAGCCACGGGTGTGCAGGGAGGGCCCGCGCCCTGCCGGCGCCTCGCCGCCTGGTCCAGCTGGTCGCCCTGCTCGGCGAGCTGCGGCAGGGGTGTCCAGGCGCGCCACAGGTTCCCGGAGGCAGACTCGCAGGCGCCGGGCAGCGGCGACCAGGCTGGGGCCGCGGAGCCCTGACACGAGCCATGGGTGTGCAGGGAGGGCCCGCGCCCTGCCGGCGCCTCGCCGCCTGGTCCAGCTGGTCGCCCTGCTCGGCGAGCTGCGGCAGGGGTGTCCAGGCGCGCCACAGGTTCCCGGAGGCAGACTCGCAGGCGCCGGGCAGCGGCGACCAGGCTGGGGCCGCGGAGCCCTGACACGAGCCACGGGTGTGCAGGGAGGGCCCGCGCCCTGCCGGCGCCTAGCCGCCTGGTCCAGCTGGTCGCCCTGATCGGCGAGCTGCGGCAGGGGTGTCCAGGCGCGCCACAGGTTCCCGGAGGCAGACTCGCAGGCGCCGGGCAGCGGCGACCAGGCTGGGGCCGCGGAGCCCTGACACGAGCCATGGGTGTGCAGGGAGGGCCCGCGCCCTGCCGGCGCCTCGCCGCCTGGTCCAGCTGGTCGCCCTGCTCGGCGAGCTGCGGCAGGGGTGTCCAGGCGCGCCACAGGTTCTCGGAGGCAGACTCGCAGGCGCCGGGCAGCGGCGACCAGGCTGGGGCCGCGGAGCCCTGACACGAGCCATGGGTGTGCAGGGAGGGCCCGCGCCCTGCCGGCGCCTCGCCGCCTGGTCCAGCTGGTCGCCCTGCTCGGCGAGCTGCGGCAGGGGTGTCCAGGCGCGCCACAGGTTCCCGGAGGCAGACTCGCAGGCGCCGGGCAGCGGCGACCAGGCTGGGGCCGCGGAGCTTTGACACGAGCCCCGGGTGTGCAGGGAGGGCCCGCGCCCTGCCGGCGCCTCGCCGCCTGGTCCAGCTGGTCGCCCTGCTCGGCGAGCTGCGGCAGGGGTGTCCAGGCGCGCCACAGGTTCCCGGAGGCAGACTCGCAGGCGCCGGGCAGCGGCGACCAGGCTGGGGCCGCGGAGCCCTGACACGAGCCACGGGTGTGCAGGGAGGGCCCGCGCCCTGCCGGCGCCTCGCCGCCTGGTCCAGCTGGTCGCCCTGCTCGGCGAGCTGCGGCAGGGGTGTCCAGGCGCGCCACAGGTTCCCGGAGGCAGACTCGCAGGCGCCGGGCAGCGGCGACCAGGCAGACGAGGAGGACGAGGCCGCGGAGGACTGCGACTCGGTGGACGTGGAGACGGTGGAGTGCGAGGGGCCGTGGGCGGCCTGCGTCCCGCCCACCGAGGAGGAGGTCAGAGGTGGGCCGGCTTCGGAAAACTCTGTAGTTACAAGGAGAGTGTCTTGGCGAGAGTCATAAAGATAGGTCTGGCATTCTTTGCCTGGGCTTGTCTCGTACTTTTAGTGAAGCTCGCGGTGGCTCATGAACTAACGTCGCTAGTAGTAGTTGAGCCCATTATTAACATGGGGCTAAATGGGAGTTTTGTGTATTATATTATATTTTATTTTTGCTAATTCCGTTTAAATGTTTAAAACTTTTCCGGATTAGTATTTTTTTCCATTCTTTTCTGTAATATTTACCAATGCCTTAAAATTTCTCCATATTTGTCATTTAAGCTGAAATGGTGAGAGTTGATTGTTCGCTCTTGAATTGTGCCTGGTTATAATGAAGGTAACGGCTGAAAATCGTGATTATTCTACTAAATTTTAAGTGTTAAATATTAAACATAGTAATAAATGGGAATTTTTCGGGCTTCATTAAAGTTTTTAATATATCTATGTTACAGTTATTTAATAACTCCCTTTGTGAAGTAAACCATTACATGTGTCAGCCTTCCTCACAAGCATTTTGCAGCAACAATACATAAGAGTGAAAAAAATTATATTCTTAAAACATCTGTATATTCTAACATATACCAGTAATAACTCAAAATAAATTTTAATTTGAAAATCACATTCTGGGCACAAAGTGAAATTTGAATTTAACAAAATACAAAAATATCATTCATTTAATTAATAAAGATAGTATATTCCATTAAAGTACATAAAAATTTAATTATCTGGTTAACGAAGCTCTTGAATATAAGATATAATATTAACAGCAGTATATGTTGCCCTCTAGGTTATAACAAAACAAAATGAACTTCTGCTTACATACATCAAAAATAATTACTGGAACTAAAAAAACACATTGGAAATTACTAAATATGCTTGAAAATTAAAATGTGTAGCAAACAAATATTTTTAATTTAAATATGGAAGTAACATTTAAAACATGACAACTGTAGCAAAGTTACAAGTAATTTCTATGCACTTCCTATTAAAAAGTTTTAAAGAAATTAAAAATCCTAATTGTACCGGAAGTTTAGAACGAAACAGAGTTATAAAAAATATGCCCACTTTTATACGAAACTTCCGTTTAACATAATTTTAATAATGGGTTCTACTAGTACTAGCGCAGTTTGTTCGCAGGCCGCCCAGATCTTCACGAAGCGGATGGAGAATGAAGGTAATTTTCCAGACCTGCCTATATGACCGTAGACTTGACATGCTACAAGTTTTAAACTTTAATTTATTTGAGTGTCCAATTCAATAAAGAAAAATTTTTACTTTTTAATTGTTTGCAGCGAAGGAACCTAAATTCACTTTGTGTGTAATAAAATGTATTTGAAGTTTTTTTAAATATTATACACTCATGTCATAAAGTTATCTTTGTAACTAAGTGATATTAAAAATCAAAAAGTTATTTCTAACTATAAATTAATGCAAACATAAACATTTTTCTTTAATTTTGCCCTTAAAATTACAAATTTTGAATGTTATTTTTGAGATGTGTTTTAAAGTCCGTTAAAATTGTTTATAAATTTTAATTTTTTATCTAAAACTTTTTTGTGAAACAATTTTTTTATGATATGAGCCCTTGTTACAGGGGCTTGAACAAATAAAGGATATAAATATTTAAAAAAAATCATTTATTCAGTAACATTAACACTATTAAAACCGTTATTTTTTTTATTTTAAACCTTAAATTATTATCTACAACTTTCGTTTGTAATAATTTTTTTACGACCAACCATTACTGCAAGGGTTGAAGTAATAAGGGTTAGAGGATAAAAAAATCATAATTCCCTTCGTAGGCACACCATCAAATTCGTTCAGATTGTTTTTAAATCTTGTAGTGTATATCTAAAACGTTTGTCTGAAACAATTTTTGATTAGACGAACCATTGCTGCAAGAAGTATAAAAAAATGAGAGGTAGAATAAAAAATATAAAACCCTTAGTAGGTTCACTATAAAATCCGTTCAGAATGTCTGTAAATCGTATAATTTTTGTCCAAAACTTTTGTCTTTCACAATTTTTTATAATACTAAAATTTATGAAGTGAGTTGAAAAAATAAAGTGGTATAATTTAAAAAAAAATTTCAAATTTCCTTACCATGTTCACTATTAAAGCGATTCTGTTTTATTGTAAAATACTTATTATCCACAAAATTAGACTGACATAATTTTTATACGACCAACCATAACTGCAAGGGATAGAATAAACAGAGGATGAATGATAAAAAATTCCAAACTCCTTAGTATGCACACTGTCTAATCCATTCAAATTGTTTGTAAACCTTGACAATGTTTTCATAATTTTTGTATGAAATATTTTTTTGATACAACGAACCATTGCTGCAAGGGCTGGATAAAGATAGGTTAAAATACAAAATTAAATTAATAATTCCCTTAGAGCCCTTTCACAGGGGCAACTCGATCGCTGGTAACTGGGTGGGGGGCAAGTCGCTATCAACTGCTGAATCAGTGTCTTGATAGGGATTCTCAGCGAGCGCTCACACGGGCCACTGTCTCGTCAGGTCGGGCAACTCTCGAGCGATAGTGGCTCGCAGTTGCTCAGTCGCCCGCCACCGCCCTCAACCACTGTTCCACGACAACTGTGTCTCTCGTCAAACTGCCTTCTTTTTTTTTTACTGAAAACCATGTATTCTCCTTTTGATATCGAGTCATTCATTGAGTTAGTAATGAGTGGACAGCCCTGTGGGAAATCTCTAATGTTGATTAGGCTAATAAACTTGTGGGGAATATATGCGGTACGAAATTACGAACTAAGTACAATATCATCGACTTAGCATTAAATGGTAATTATAAAGCTATTATAATCAGGATTTATATATATATATTTATTTAGCTCATAATATATTTTTCTAAAAACTATCGTGAATTAAGAGTTGCACATTTGTCTCGTCATTTTTTGTGTCATGTCATTCATACAATTAATACCCGATGGATATTGCAACTCATTCCTCAACAGGTATACATCAACACTACTTCAACACCAGTTTCAAAATTTTGTTCAGTTCGTTGAACGTTTCTAGTGTTATAATAAAGAAGTTATGAAAATTAAATTAAAAATTGAGTCCGATTTGGGGAAATCGGAAGAGAAGGCTCCTTCCTTCAGTCTGGCAGCATTGATAGGATGCGTCCACAAATTTTTTTTTCGTGATTACTTTTTGATGTGTAACATCGTAGCTCTCGGTATGCGGCATTTGGTAGGAGTAATTCCGTGAACGTAACGTAAGTTGCATGGAACGGAAATGTGTACCCACAGTGCTGCCATCTGTGGCGGATGGCGCGAACCACAGTTCATAGAGACAAAGGGAAACTTTAAGTATTAAATGTTTAGTGATTTTTAACAAGATGGGTAGTATTTTATAAAATTATTTTCTGAAAATCAGGTTTAAAAATAGGTTTAGTATTTTCTAGGTCATTTTAACTTTAATCAGAACGTTTTTATTATATAGTTTAACATTTCACTCAGCAAATCGATTGATTCGCGATAGTCTACGTAGCTGCTCCGGCAACCAATTCTAGCGGCGGGTGCGAAAATTACGCGTTATTCGCGTTCAGAAATGTATTTTAAACAGAATCTTCGTTTATTTATCACGTTAGACATTATTTTAAATAATTCTACGTTAAATGTTGTGTCCGAGATTCGTTTTATAAGTGTGTTTAACATGAGAACACATGAATTTTCTTTTTACAGGGGTTGAATTTTACACACATCTGGCATTACCAAATTACACGCTGAAATTTGAGATTTGTTTCTTCCTATTGACACACGCGTCCATTAACAATGCAATTAAAAAGGATTTAACGCCCATAGAACAAGAGCGCGGCCCTCACTTCAGCGAACAGCTGTACACTTAGTTATATTGACTGGGATCTCCTCAGTAGTTGGAGAACTATCGCTGAGAAGTTTCCGGCACGACAACTGCAGTTGCCAGGTATCGGCAACGTGAGCAACCGATCGCCGGCACTTGAGTTGCCCGTGTGGAAGGACTCAAAGGCTCCTTTCACACGAAGCGACTGATCGTGGCGACTGAGCGTGGACTTTTTTACAGTTTATTTGACGAGCTGTTGTCAGATGGAAAGAAATTTTTTAATTACTTTCGTATGTCAAGAAATTCGTTTGATGAATTACTGTACTACATAGAATCCGATGTGCAAGGAATTGATACAGTTATGAGAAAAAGTATTCCTGCTAAAGAAAAACTTGCTCTTACTTTAAGGTATGTAATATGTGTAATCAAAGCAATATGTTTAATACATGGCATAAACATATCAGTATATTATTACTCATATTTTTATTTAAGGTGATTAAAAATAATAAAAAATAACTTTTAATGCTTCTGTAATGTGTTTATTATTAATTTGCAACGGGCTACCAACCACATGAAACATTGTTCTCGTGAAAAAGAAATAAGTTTTTAGTTTGTAGCAGTCACTAAATGTTCTGAATAAAGCACACGGCATAAGACAATGTATAGCAAGTTACAGTATGCTTAAGGTTGTTTACTTGTGACTACAGTGAATAAAATTACCATTAAGGAAATGTTACAGTTGTGGAAAACAAATAGAAATTGAGACCACGCCACGAAAATGGGAAAGAGAGTAACTATTCAAAGCATATCACATCACTATACTGGCTGCCCACTGATTATGTTGGTGAACGTAATACACGTTATGTTGTAGGTGCAGGAGATGAAACATTGTAAACATAGTCCCTCTGCGGTGCACAATTTATCACTGATGAATTACTTGGCAGACCGACTGGAGAACATGATGGACCATGATTGATTTGTGGAACAGATTGAAATGGGATGCCTAAAGTACTGGTATTATTATACTGAAATTGTTGTGGCATGTGTCGCACTTGTTGAGCATTTGCAATAGCCAAAATTAAGTCAGATTTAAGTTTGAGCTTTCTGTCATCGGGAACTTTACGCATTTCCGAAACAAGAGATAGTAAAAACAAGCGATCCTAATCTTTCTCATCCGAAGCTGTACTTTCCATACATATTTTTTTTAGTACACTAATAAGCTCATCATTTTCTTTGATCTGTCTCTTCCGTGATGTTTTTTTGGATATAACTGGGTTTTCTTGTTGTTGTGTTGAAATATCATCGTCTACTTCTGTTTCAACACTAAGATCTTCGCCAGAGACACAGTCCATACTACTTGTTGTTTTCTTCGTCACAGTTTCTAAGAAACGCAATGTTTCAAAATATACATACTGCTTTCGGCCACTAGCCCCAGAACCACTTTTTTCTGTCTTCTTTTTCAGAAGTTCTTTAGCATAGCATGTCCGGATACTTTTCCACTTCTTCTGTATAGCAGCAGCTGTAACATACCGTTTACAAATTTGTTAGGACACATTCTTATTAGATTGTGTACATTTTCAATTAATTATATTTTGTTACAGGTACTTGGGTGCAGGTTCAACAATGACAGACCTTCACTTCCAATATAGGCTAGGAATCTCTACAATTTCTACCATCGTCCATCAAGTTTGCAAGGCAATCTGGATTCGATTGAAGCCGATATGTTTCCGTGAACTGACAGAAGAACTATGGTTGCAAACAGCCGCACAATTTTACGAAAGGACGAATTTTCCACATTGTATGGCAGCACTGGATGGGAAACACGTTCGCATAATCAAACCTGCTCATAGTGGTTCTTTATATTACAATTAAAAAACTACTTCTCAATACTCCTTCTTGCTTTGTGTGATGCATCGTATAAGTTCTTATTTATAGACGTAGGTGCATATGGAAAATCATCAGACTCCACAGTGTTTAAAGAAAGCGTATTTTTCAAGAAACTTCAGAACCAACAGCTCAACATACCGGTGCCACAAGAATCATATGCAGGATTTGATGGATCTATGCCCTTTGTCTTTGTTGCTGATGAAGGTTTTGAACTTGCTAATAATATTTTACGACCTTATTCAGGTAAATTTTTAAGTGTAAAAAAACGTATATACAACTACAGACTCTCCCGAGCGCGCAGATATATCGAAGCACGTTTGGCATTCTCGTAAACAAGTGGCGTATTTTTCATAGGCCATTAAATGTTGATTTAACCCTAGCACAAGACATAGTCAGCGTGTGCTGTTTACTACACAACTTTTTAAAAGAAAGGGACGGGATTCGCTTTGAGGATACTTTAACAGTTGAAGGGCTCCTTGATATGGAACCCGCTGGACGACCAACACCAAGACTTGCAAGCAATGTTAGAGACATGTTTGTCAAGTACTTCATAAGTGCAGAAGGTTCCGTCCATTGGCAAATGGAACGTATTTAAGAACCATTGCAGAAAGCGTTCGTCCTGAAATATAATTTATTATTGTTGAAAAATATTTGCTGTCGGTAGAGAAATAGTTCCGTATCACAACAACATTGCAAGTCAACAACGCTAGCACAGATTTCTCGAATATTGAAAGAACCATTAAACGCAAAACAAAATTTAAAACTATTGTAAACTATTTTCAAGAGGCATTTATAAGTGTGGACAAGTGTTTTGTCAAGAACAAAAAAAAAATATTTTCAGCCGCTACTTTATTACGGACGTACTTTCAGTGTAGTCACTGCCTCATACATTTACAAAGCGTATTATGTATCACTATATCTTTAAACCATTACCGTAATGAAACTAATATAAAGTTTTATCTTACCTATTTCATTTTTCTCTGGAGATGGTTTTTCATTGAAATCACCGAAGAATTTCGTTATTACTTTGTGCCATGCATTTCCTTTTTCAAGTTTGTCTTCAGTGTTTACTCTTTCTTCTATTAATTTAGTAATAGAACGGTTCATATCAACACGATGTGCCATGGTTCGGTCACTTCACAACTATGGGAACGGCAGACGCCACTCGCCAGTCGCGCCGACCAGTCGTCTCGTGTGAAAACGTGTATCTGATTACATGTTTCATATCCAGTTGCGGCAACTGTAGTTGCGGCGATCAGTTGCGATAGTGAGCAACTGCAAGCGACTGTCGCCTGCTCGAGCGACTGCAGTCGCCTCGTGTGAAAGTTATCCTACAAAACAATGCTCCACTAAAAGTTGCGGAGATCAGTCGCCTCGTGTGAAAGGAGCCTTAGCAGGCTTATCATCAAATCCGTTCACATTGAAAACCATATTATTTTTATATAAAACTTTTGTCTGAAAGAATTTTTGATAATAAAAACCATTCCTGCAAGTCTTGTTAACAAAACCTGGGGTTGAAATAAGATAATAAATAAAACTTCCCTACTATCTATCTCTATATATATATATATATATATATATATATATATATATATATATATGTGTGTGTGAATTATTTTTAAAAAAATTATAGATCATACCAATAAATGAGATTTTTTAATTTTTCCAATATTTTTTATAATGCATTGTAGGTTCTAGGTAAATTAAATAATTCATTTTTAGATATAAAAAAATAAAATAAATATACAAAGGCAGGACAATGTCTCCGTGTTCTGCTATTACTCTGTAGAATTAAAGGTTATCATTTTTAAATCTTTTAAAATATTGTTGAAAACATATTCTAAAATCAATTTAATGTAACAACCGTTACTGCAAGGGATTCAAATAGCAAGGCTTGAAAGACAAAAAAAAAGTCATTATTTTTTTAATAGATATACTTTAAAATCCGTTATAATTTATTGTTAAACTCCGAAACTTTGCCTAAAACCTATTGGCTGTAAAACATATTTTATGAAAAAACATGGATTGTAATTTTAAAAAAAACTTCCTTGTATCAAATTCGTCGGAATTTATTTTCAACCATCTTAATATTACGTCAAAAATTTCTCAAATAAATTTTATAAACGACCAACTATTAGTTGAAGGGATGAAAATTAGTGTTTGAAGGTCAAATGTTATTGAATAACTACCTTATCATGCATGATTTTAAATTCGTTAAGACATTTAATGCTAGATGCATTGAGTTAAAAACATTAAAAACATTTTTGCTACATGGAATAAGTGAAAATGATATATTGACCTTTTTTGTATACAAGCGAACATATAATATTTTATGTACATTTCATAAATATTCCAGGAGTTAATAGAAGATTTCAAAACATGTCCATAAGAAATAGGTACTTCGAAATATACCTATGCCTGTAGGCTGTGCCGAAAGGGATTTGCTTTATTTAATTTTAATAAAGTATCCTCCATGTAATGCTAAAATAATCTGACGCCGAAATGTAGTGCATTGAATGGAATATGTCATAAATCAAGCTCCGTTGTTACTACTGCATCTGATAAATGTTACATCAGCTGAGATCAAAACTAATGTCTGTATTATACCATCTCAAGGCGTGTTAGATGTAGTCAGGTAGCATTGGGTGAATGCAGTGATAAATTTATGACATAACCGCCCCTGCTGGATTAATAAGGTTACACACATTTATCGATTTTCTCTAAATAACTAATCTTTTTTCTGCTTGGTGCACTATCATTTAATTATAATGGAAGCTCTTATCAGCATTAATACCAAAGACTGTACAATTTACTTTCTCATCCAATTCTCGCTAAATTATGTATCCATATGCAGTACAATGCTGCGCTCTAGTAATTCCATCAAACACGTGTTAATACCAAAATAAAGAGGATTATTCGTTCTATCAATAATAGGGGCATTAGAACCTAGAAAAGAGTTGATCTTACAGTGGTCTTTCGAAACTTTCTACAACATTCTGCGTCAGATAAGCTATTATATTAATTACACGCTTTATATTAGCTTCACCTGTATGTTTGTTTGTATGTTTGTAACCGACTCCTATGGGTGCGATTTTGACCCACTTTAAAAGGCCAGATTTCATTCAAACTTTGTAGATTTATCGAGGACTGATGACAATAGTTTAATTTTATAAGATTATTCCATTATTCTAATTGTCGAATAAGATTTTTGTCAATTTATATAATTTCACAATATTTAGTAGGCTTTGTTTGTATCGCGCCAAAGACAAACTGAAAGAAAAGAGTTCGCACATTGTAAAGAAAACCATTTCGCTCATGTGCGAACTCTTTTCTTTCAGTTTGTCTTTGGCGCGATATAAACAAAGCCTACTAAATATTTTGACATTTAATTAAATGAAAAGTGAGAGTTGGTTATGATTATTGTGAACAATATACTTTCTTAAAGAAAATATTATCTATATTTGTAAAATTATGAAGAAAAAAACCTGAAATAAGGGTTTTAATATTGTTTCTTTCGTTAAATAAACACAATTACGTCTTTGTTTCATTTTACCAATTAACCAAGAGTGAAACATTATTATAAAACAACATTTTCTGCAAATATTTCATGAAACATGGAAAAATTGAGTTTTGATTTTGCTGTGAAACCAACATCAGATGGGAAATCAAACACAATATGCATAACCTCAATAGCTACACCTGATGGGCTGATTTTTGAAATTCCATTCGAAAACCAACCTGCAAATCTACATCAAGCAGTTACAAATACTCCAAACTATGCCAAAATCAGTCAATCATTAAATAAAAGACATCAAACACGGAAAATATGGATAAGTTTGACAGATGATATATCAAAAACATATTTGGATAGAGAGCAAATCTTACAGTTTAAGGATTTTTACCTTGAATAAATTTAGGAAAAAACAAAAAGTGCTGAATCTTTACCAATTGGATCAATAAAAAATTGAAAAATCTGTTAGAAAAATTTCTTGAAGTAAAAGTACTATATCTGAAACTCAAAATTTAGGGAAAATTGAAAACGATTTCATGATTGGGAAATTCACGGGCAGAAACGCAAATGCTTACCAGTGGATTAAAGATTTCAACAAAGAATGTGAATGTTTCCTAATCAAAGAAGACAAAAAGAAAATAGACATTTTAAAACATTTCTTAGAATACTCCAGTGTTGTTTGGTACAACTGCATGCAAATGTAACTTACAGTGGAATCGGACTGGAACAAATGGGAGAATTTTTTTTTATGAGACATTTGCAAACAAAGGATGGTCACCCATCAGATATGCTGATTTAGAATAAACATCAATGACTTCCCGAATATATTGATTTTCATAGCAGAATATTGAATTTATTGAGTACTGTAGTTTTTCAACACGCTATATTGGATATATATTTTAGAAGCAACCAATTTCTACTCAAATTCAATTCACTTAAATAGTAAAGTCATGTAATAAATAAAAAATTGAGCCACATCTAGAGACACTTCTGAGATAAAACAATATTTATCGATTTCATTTTAACAGCGCCAATATCTATTCAAAATCTACTTTAAAAGTAAATTGATGTAATAACTATCAAGTTTTTTTACATTGTTATAAAATTTATTTCATACGTCGATAAAGAAGTATCACTTTAAATTATTAATAAACCAAACTAAAAAGTAGAAAAAAAAAATAGTTTAAAAAACTAAAGAACACGCTTTATATAGAAAACCAAACTAAAATTTAAATAAATTTAAATTAAGAATAGTGTAATTTTTTTAATAAATATAAATTAATAATAGTGTATATAAGAAAAAATGTATTGTATTTTAAAAAAAAAGCGTGGGGTGCATGGTGTCAATAGTTATAAATATTTTATTGATAGATATATATATGGTAGAAGGATTATCATTTAGATAAAATCTTAAAAATCCTACGTTTTTTTAAAAATAAAATACATGTTTTCCTTACATACACTAATATTAATTTATATTTATTAAATAATTTACACTATTCTTAATTAAAATTTATTAAAATTTATTTTCTATTTTTTAAGTTTGTTTTTCTATATAAAGCGTGTTCTTAGTTTTTTTAAACTATTATTTATTTTATGTTAAACTTAACTTATTCTCTAGCAATAAAACTATAAATGCCATTGTTATTTATTTTTATGTCTTAGTCTACTTTATAAGATAATAGATCAAAAAATGCATTAGGTATTTTAACATTTTGAAAAATTATTCTGAAAGAAAATGACGGTTTAAAAAGAGACGCTATAAAGAGTTTGAAAATAATATTGGTTCAAATTTAATTCGTCCATGCAAACAGAAATCACAAAAAATATATAAATTTTTTTCATGCGATTACAAAAATCAGAGTGCCTCAATGGGCACACGAAACTTCTAACGGCACTTCTACACTTACATCGTATGTATATGCTTAAAGCTGTGTGACATCTGGCGTCACGACGTCTTTGTCCTTTTAGCTATTGCTTTCGTGTGTCGTTAGTTTCGCTAGCTATAAGCTATTAGCACACCGCCGTAGATCATGTAGTCGTATTTCTCTCGTCTCACTGCACACAGTTACCCGTCGCAATTCGTTACGTTAAACCTTCAAAATGAAGGTTATTTTGAAGGATATAGTTTGATTTTTTGAACATTTTTTTTAGCAGCGCGTGTGGGATAAGTCGATACTATATTTATCGTTCCAACACAACAGAGTTAACAGCGTATGGTCACAACGCCACGACAAAATTAAAACGAACTTTAATGTGGCTGTTTACAAATCTTCCCATGCCAAATGCATCCATAAAATGCAGTATTGAATGAGCTAAAAACATTGGAGGCACTATAGAAAGCTCTTTTATTTCCTGTTGACATTTGATGTGCATAGAAACAAGGAAGTAAGAAGATGGATATTTTAACAAGGGGTGGAAAAATTAATTATGCTGGTAGCTATGCAAAGAATTAAAATAAAATCTTGACTAAATATAGAATAATAACGTTAACTATAAACACTATGATTTATCATTTATTATAAAATGTTGATGTCACACTATGGAAATAAATGTGAACTCGCAGGAAAAACGAATTTTCGTTTTTCAGCATAAAGAATTAGGGGAGAGTTGGACAAAACCGGGTGGTCTGATAAAACGGGGTACCGCTGTTATTTCCACTATACCGTGCTGCCATCTACCTCTGCTCGTGTCAGTTAATTACTAGTACGAGTACCGCTAGCCAGCAACAAATAGCGCGGCAGTCGGCAGCGTCAAGCGTTGTCTATTGAGAAAAGTGTGTTTTCTGACTGATGTGATGTAATTTTTGGCTTTTGTTTGCATGATAACTGCAGATGAATGAAACCGTCAAACTATACAGGTGAGTGGGCATAGAAATGAGTGTAGTATGCACTACAAATACGTGTGTGTACTAACTTGTACGTTTCTCATCGTTCCTTAGAAATGAATTTATTTTGTAGCAAGGCGTAGTCTGACAAAACAGGGTACTGCGTGGTCGGTTAAAACAGGGTAGTACCCTGTTTTATCCGACTATACCCGGTTTTATCAAACCGTTTCTTAACTATAGCTTTAAGTAAAATGATCATTTGATATTGTTACCCATAAGTTCCAAACCATTATTTATTTGGTTTCGGGCACAAATTAATGTACAGTATTTTATTTAGACAGTGAATCATCATGCCTTATGTTCGCCAAACCAACAGACAGTCTTGGTTTCAAGATGCTATGAAAAATGCAGTTGCTGAGGTTTTGGCTCCCAGAATGGGACCTTAAGGCTTCTAAAATGTTTGGCGTCCCACAATCAACTTCTTAAAGCGAGAGTGAAAAAAGCCAGAATTGGTTTATCGCTTGAGGATGCTACTAAGAAAGGCAAGCACTTTAAAATTATTGCATTCTGAGAAGTGTAAAAAATAAATATGTATCAGTTTTTAATATATTTATTGGGAAAAAAACTAAATAAAATCTCTATTATTTTGCTGAATGATGACTTTTTAAAATAAGAAGCATCATAATGTGTGAATTATTATGCTTTAGGCTTGGGCTGGATGTTCCAACCTGCTGAAACCACTGAATGGCCTTTAGAGGAAGCAAAGTTTGGCCATTTCAAGCATCCACCAACAATTGGTACAACCTACCATGGCTGAATCTGAACCTATGGTCAGCACATCTGAACCTGCATCTAGCCAACGTGAATCTCATGGGCCATTTTCGCAGTGTCTTTTGGATTCCGAAGCATCCACATCAACAGCCACATCGGCATTAAACCCATACCTATAGCTCAGAGGAAGGTTGAAACCAAAAATAACAGGAGACGTGGCAAAACTGTGATCCTCACGAGCTCCCCTTATAAAAATGAACTAGGCCTAATTGCTGCACAAAGTAAGACATCTGCGCATAGTTTTACTGCTAATCCCAAAACAGTAAAAAGAAAACTGAATTCATCTAGAGACAGGTCACATGTTAATGAGTCTATAACTCGCAAAGACTACAGTAATAAAAAATGCAGTAAAATATCCGTAATGACTCAGGAAAACTCTGAAACATCTGATGAAGAGGAAACAAATGCAGCATGTCTCTTCTGCTATGACTTGTATTCAAACTCCAAATCAGAAGAAGGGTGGATTAAGTGTGTTATGTGCGATGAATGGGCACACGAACAGTGTGCAGGTATAGACAGTGATGATGTTGGTCCTTACACTTGTGATTATTTCCAGCGATAGAATATTGTTTTTGCTATAAATGTGTTGTATAACTTGCACTGATACTCAGACAGTCTGTGATTTCAGGCATTTTGAAAAATGAGATCCTCACAAACTGATAACGATGACATTTGACTTCCTTATTGTGCTATTTGTTAATGTATCATAGTAAACTGTAATATACATGCAAGTCATAAATCATATGAAATTACGTTGTCAACACATTTGTATTAAATATGTCTCAATTTGTATCTAAATACCTGCACCAATATGTTCGACATTGATGTACCCCGTTTTATCCGACCGGTATGATAAAACAGGGTACTTAGCAACATGAAAGAAAAATATTAATGTTTTTTTTCACATTGCTTGGATCCGACTCTTCATATGCACAATATCAGTAGGGATATATATAGTGTTTACTTGCAAATAATGGATACTCAGGTATAAATACCAGCCACTTAATGAGCATATAAACACTAAGTACCCCGTTTTAGCCAACTCTCCCCTACCTAGTAGGTAAATATTTTTGAAGTTTAATTTTGTAAGGTTTCCGACCCGATACAACGAAATTAGAAATAGAACCAATATACTTTATGCAAGCGCGTATTTTTTCGTGTCGGCAACCTTGTATTTCATTAGCTACTGAGCGTGTCGTTCCGGTCACAGTATTGTGACTCTAGCTTCAGAAGAATTAACCTGCAAACACTCACCTGAACTAAAAGATTAATTTTGACTGCTGGAAATTAGTATTTTGAAATTCTTTCGTTTTCATGGACGTCCTCTAAACATATTGATATGCATGTTTCGGTTAATGTTACGCACTTCGTTTTATACAAACAAATTTTTCATATTATCATTATTTGCTTATGTCATTTCTAAAAAATCTCTTATACTAAACCAATATTATGATAAGGATTAGTGTAGGTACATACAGAAACAACGGTGGAAAATGAATGTATTTTCTATTTAAAAATCGTTATTCCGTGGTAAAGTGACTTTTTATATATGATCTTTCATATCTGTTTGGAGTAATATTTGTTTTTGATGAGTTGGTCTCTAAGATAAACACCTCAATTTGGATTTTCTGTTACTGGTTTGTACACATATCTTAAAATTTCCCCGAAAATATTTTTCCCCCGTTCATTTGGGACCTATTTATCGTCTGCGTAAATACAAACCCAACTATAAGAAACATTTTTTGAAACGCTAATACACACACGTTTAATAATTTTACCTAGATATTGTAGTTAATTTTATTTTAACTGCACACCAGAAACCATTTGAGTGATATTCAGTAAGGATCTATTGAATGTAATTTTAAAAGATGGTAAAAGCAATAATATGTGATTTTTAATGGTTTATCCAGCGATATGCCTACTGCAGAAGGACAAGGGTCCATGCAACAACCAGGAGACTCGCTGGTACTTCAGCAAGGAGACGGAGTCCTGCCAGCAGTTCGAGTTCGGGGGCTGCCGCGGCAACAGGAACAAGTTCAACAGCAAGGATGCTTGCGAGCAGATGTGCGCGGGAGTCACAGGTAGCAGCAGTCAATAATACCGGCAATGTAGTTTTAAAACATATTACTAAACGCCTAAATAATAAGACCCTTTTTAACATTTAATTTCGTCATGAAAATCTATCTACGAAACTGTCATTATTTAAATTACTCAATAATAAATGTTATTTAGCTTCATGAAAATTATTCCTTTATGCCTATTTAAAACTTTTATTTACACTTCGTTATTAATTACCAACTCGTATTTGCCTTGAAGAACCTTTACGTTTTAATTTATTTATTTATTTAATGATCTTGGATATGTTAATAAAATGGTTTCACAATGGCAGCTGTAGTGATTATTCATACACTTAACTTAATGATTGAAGTTAAATATATTATATTTATCGTGATTTATGTGTTTGAAGTAACGACTCACAAATAATTTTAAGCTCTTTCTTCTATTTTAAAAGTGACAATGAAATATCTAATTGATGTATGGTACAAAATGTAACGTTTGTTACTCATTTGTATTTCTTAGATAAAAAAGAACATTATTATAAAAACATATGTAAGATATAAAAATCATATATAAATGTTGTGTTCACTAAGAGTCGTACAGAGTTCTCAGAAATGGTTAGTAAAACTAATTTCTGTGCTAAATACACCAGAAAAAAAGTTTTTATTTAAAGTTTTTATAAAATAAATATAATATTAGAGTAAGAATTTATTTTCACGGTCCTTTAGCTCAAATAATTCATTTTACAGTTTATGAAACATTATTCTTTTTGTTCTAAAAGATTATAGAAATTAATTTTTTATTCTCAATTTGTAATTAATATTGGTTTGTAATGAAAAATATAGATAATCGACGGCCCATGCAAGACTGCGCACCACAACAGCCTGGCGACTACTTTCTGCCTAAGTTAGTTCACTACAGTCACATAGGTCAGAGCAAACTGTACCATACTGACTGGGCGGAAGTGGAGATGATGTAGTGTCATACATGAAACCGAAAAGTGCATCAAATCCTAAGATATGAGTTTTATATACATATTTTAAGTATAGCTATCATAAAAAGTCTACCAGAAGTCGTTCATAAACAATCCACCTAATTGTTATTACAGAATAAGGGAATTATTTAAATTATTATTAACATTAAAGAACATTATACTTCGTTTGAAACACCTACGCAAAGCTTTGTAACTTGTAATGGATGATATGTAAGATAATCATTCATATATATTTGTCAATAGTTCTTATCTTCAAAAAATGTACCTAGAATTTAACTGTATTTATTATTTTAATATTGTTTGATGTAGGATTATGAAATTTCACATTGACTTTGGTCCATAAATGTAAACAAAAATTATTATTCCTAATTGCATGTACTGCTGAAGAGGAGCTGCGAGTGAATCGCACTGCGAAACTTCTCAAGTACGGGGTGTCCTTGTCCGGAGTGCTCAACTACAAGCTCTACCACCCTGGGCCGAGCGTGGATCCTGCCTGCGGTAAGGTCCACTGCCATCTCTACTAACACTATAAATGCCAAATTGTGTTTGTTGGGTTACCTTTTTCCATGCAGCAAAGGAGCAACGGGTCAACGTGGTTTTTTTTGCATAGAGATGGTTTATGGGTCAGAGAGTGACATAGACTTCTTTTCACCCCCGGAAAAATGCACGGGTTTTGTGGGATAGATCTGGAGTGTTGTATCCATAGTAACAGGTGTGATGGATCTGCAGCGTGGTATTCATGGTAACGGGAGGAATAGATCTGGAGCGTTGTAAATAGTATATGAATGTATTTACTGCGCCTGGCTTCTGCCTGTGGTGACAGTAGTGCCGAGAAACATCTTGGATTCTGACGTCTCGGTGGCCATCTTGGATGACCTTGACATTGACCATTGACCTTGACCCCGGCGGCCATCTCGGATCAGCCATATTGGATCAGCCAATTTGTTTTTTAGATCTCTCCCCCATTTTGAATGGCACCATTATGTTTTCTAGAACTTTCCGAACCTCTTGTAATCGAATGCCCCACTCCCTAATGTTTCAATTTTTTTACAGCTGTGATCTTTAAAAAAAACTTATTTTTATGCTCGAAATTCTGAAAAAAAATCTAAATTTATAAAAAATTGAGTAGACTAATTTATTTTTAATAAAATATTTTTTGAAAACACCTTTGCAATTTTTCTTAAGGCCACCATTTTCAAGATCCATAATTATTATGCTAGAAATTCGGAAAACATTTTTATATTTTTAAAATATTTTCTTAATAAAATGTTGATAAAATAAACGCTGTTGCAATATTCAATTATGTCGCTGTATTGATAATCCGTTATCAGAAAAACTCTGAAAAATTATTAAAATTTATAATAAATAAAGAAATTGTTATAAAAACACTCCAACATCTTCAATTATGATGTCATGACCGCCATCTTGATAGTACGTAATTATTTTGCTATAAACTCTGTAAAAAAATAATAATAAATCTAAATTATTAAGTTATTATTTTAAAAACGCACTTATATCCTTGGTTAAAACCCAGTGAGGACAAAAAAAACAGCAATGGATTATGCCTCCGAGAGAATGACCTCCCACCACTAATGTCAAAGTGTATATATATATATAGCCAGCATTGAATGATGTCACGTCCGCTATCTTGTTTTCGTCTGCTGGGGAGTGCCATATTTATTCGTCTGCTGAAGTGTTCTGCTGCCATGTTAGTTTAATTTTTACCCACGAAAGTTAGTAATAACATATTATTACTGTTACGCCGCTATATTGAAATTTGGACACCATCTTGAAAAATTGCAATTATTTTGCTAGAATTTGGGGTGGGGAGGGAAATACCCAAAATTCATAAAAAAAAACACTCATTAATTAACTTATTCATTCGATCGATTTCCGTCTTTAGTTCAATACATGCTCAATGTAAAAATTGCAATTTCAGGCAAAACAAATTCATAAAATATAGCGAAAAAAACCTAGAAGCAGTTTAAGTTCCTTATATACTAGACTCCTATGTGCCGATATGTCCACCATCGTGGAAATTGGTTTTTATTGACATAGAAATTCGGGAAAAATTCCCAAATTTATAAAATAAATCACCTATTAAAATAATGATTGACGCGATAGGTTTCAGTCTTTGGTTTGACACTCTGCCAGTAATAGCCTAAGTATAACTAAAAATTAAAATAAATTTTACTTTCTGTTTTCCGTTACCTTTCATGGAGTTTATTAATCTTTCACTCTACTACAAACAACACTAGAAAAATGCCTGTGCGACGAATTAAATATGTTGTCGTGCTGCCTAAAACGATTTCATAAACAACGCTATATGTAGAGGATAAGTGTCTCCGGACTACGACACCGATTTCATGAACAATGTCATACGTAACGAACAGACATTTCCGAAACACAAGACCTTCTTCATCGATAGCGAATATAATATATTTCAAGCAGTCAAGACAAAGCCCACAAACTTTCTGACCTAAAGTATCGATTAAATAAATTAAAAGTAATTGGACCAAAGGAACATGTTTTATGCTTAATAAAGGACCAAGAATCCCTAAAAAATCTTTTGTCAAGACCAAGAGTTTTTTAAAACTGTAAATATTTTGAACTACTACAGATTTGACTACACACATTTAATGAAACGACACACATTCAATAAAAGAAATGAACACACAGCACACATACTGAACACACAGTACACACAGAACATTCAATTTGTACACAGTACATGAAATGTACACACACAGTACACACAATGAACACACAATACACACACTGGACACAGAGTACACACACTGGACACGGAAAGAACATAGTACACACACAGTACATGCAATGGACATGTAATGCAGACATTGAACATTCAGTAGCTAGAACTCAGGCTTAGTTAGAAATCATATTTCGTGAAATAATAATCACTTTAAAAATCTGAACTCTAATTTATAATTTTTAATTATACAAATTCAGATAAAACAATTCATTATAGTATGTAGCCAGCTTCAATTAGTTCTTTTAATATGAAAGCTACTTCTTAGATGTGCGATTATTTTCCTGCACAAAGCGAAGCATGACAATCAATGTGTTAGGATCTTCCCGTGATGCTTAATTAATCTCTTCTTCTGTCATCTTCCGTGCATGTTTATTATAAATATTTTTAATATCACTACCTTCCCAGTGATCACCGTAAGCTTTATCAGAATAATTAATTTTATCACGTTGTTCCATCGTTTCGGTCTCAGGGTTTCGTCGCAGGCCTCGATCTTGCCTGCCTTAGGTGCTTCAGCACAGTATTTGATCGCGTCACCAGCTTCAAAGTCACTGTCGCCATCTCCATAGAAGTCAGCGTTTTCACTTGGATTACTGTAAGAAATCTAAATCGTTGACGTAAAAGCTTATTTATCGTCTAGAATCTTCCTTTTGAAGTGTCGATCTTTTTTTTTTTTCCTAAATTATGGAGGGAATACTTGAGTGAGCTTGAATGTATTCTCACTTTTCACGGTACTGATACTTCCATTAATTTCAGTCATGCTTAAACCATCAGCATTCTTCAATTTAAGTTCTTTGTCGCTATTGGGAGATCTAGGAATATCACGCTTAAGACAAGGAAAATTATTTACATCAAACAGCACACTCTTCCTTAGTGTAGTGGTTTAATGGATGTCTTGTATCCCGTAAGTGGGCTTGGCTTTACATGTTCTGCGATTTTTTTAAGCTTTCAAATCGTGTAAACAACCTGCTACACCGATTAAGGCTTAAAATTCGGCGTAGTGTGTTTTCAATACAATCATTCTTCTCGTGACGTCTAGCATTCCTTCTCAGGTCAAAATCCTTGCTGTAGTATCTACAGCGGCCTCCTTCTGATTCAGCTATAGACAACAAACCAGGCTCCATTAGCTTCTATGACTAATGATAGATGCAAATTGACATTTTTATTTAGAAACTGATACTTAAATACGAATTTTAATCATCCATCAGCGAGAGTTAATTTTCAATTTTGAAATATAAGTGGCCAACTAGTTTTGCTTATCAACAACAAATATAGCTGCATGTTGCCTGGAGGTAAATATTAGGTATTGGTTTTTCATATGGGAATCGGGATACTCACTAACTATCGCAAAAGAAGGAATTCTTCACTATACATCAAGGAGAAGAAATTCGTCTTGTGTGATAGAGTTTCTCAGTTGTTTTAAGACTTTGTAATCGCCTTAGTAATGAATGTTTTTTGTCTGTATCCCACCTGATAAAAAACATTGTTAAGTGCTGATTTGGTAAAATGAATTCGGCAATTTATATGAAAAAATCTGATAAAATTACATATCTTAGTCCGAAAAATAATACATGCAGAGATAGTTTACTCATAAATAACAAGGAGCACACGGAGAAATACAACTAAATATAACCACGAATAATCAGGAGCACACGGAGATAACCATGAGAAGTCTTGCCAAGTAAAAAATATATATAATCACTCGGAGAAAACCAAGAGAAGTTTTGAAAATCCAGCTTATTGAATGTATTTAGTTATACATATACAATAGTACTTTTATAAAAATATGTTTTGCATGATATGTATTTATAGTATGCCTTGCAGAGCAATAATACCCTAAGCATATGTATGTAACAAATATTCATATTATTGGACTATAAGTTTTATCATTTATGCAGTCACATAAATTTTCATAGAATGTTTTATGATTAAAAAATTCAGAAAAAAAAACATTTTTTAACATTAGTTGAATACAATTTCTTTTTAATAAATTAAACATCTGAACTGATCAAATTGTACTTGTCATTAAACTGAGGTTTTTTTTTGTAAACAACCATAATTGTTACTTCGTAATTTTAACTCGATTCGTACTAAGTTTATCACCACTGCTCTGCTCAAAATTAGATTTTTGGAATAACTACAAATAACAACAGTACTTTTTTTCCTCAATTCAAAGCATATTCATTTAAGTTTCTGTCACTTTTCATTTAAAATAACTGTTTTGGTTAGTTAGTCACAATGACTTACACCCGAAACTAACTTAACGGAATCTTTTAAATATGAAAGATGAGATATAAATTATGTATGTAAATATTTGCGGTATAAAAAGTTTTACCTATTATTCCACTGAAGAAATTTTGATTAGATATAGTTTTTGAAATGAGGTTATCTGAGAAAAAAACTGAAAATATAACGAAATTATGTTTTCTAGCAGTATAAAGGGAAAGTTGAGTAAAATACGTTGTGCTTATGATAGCTTATAGTAGCAAAAACTAAATTTGCATAATATCACCTAATGATATTTTGCATAGTCATGGAGTTCATCAGTATATATGTATTTGTGTTTGTGTGTGTGTGTACTGAATTTCTTGTTCTCGTTTTTTCCGAAACGATTTGCCCAAAGCAGTTGCAACACAGTGAATTTGTTTGTTTATTTAGTAAAATTGTGTAAAAACACCACATTAAAAATTCAGAGTGTGTGAAGAAAAATATTATGTTAACAATAAGTTGTACCAACCACTTTTATATTTAAAACACTTGGGGGTGTGCATTAAAAATAATTTATACTATGGTAAAGAACTCTGTAGCATTAAGACACTACCTCCGTAACTACAATTTCGTTTTAAAAAAGGTTTTATATAGATTTTGCCAAAACACTCTTCCTAAAGATATCTAAAACATTAAATATATCCCCCTTACAACATGATATAGTGTTAATCTAACGTTAATATAGCGTTAAAAGTTTTAAATAAATATTTACGTAAATATTTCGGGTGATTTTCTATAAACATAAATTTGCAAAATCTAAACTAATTATACTTGCATAGTGGTAGGGATCGTCAATAAATAAAAATAAAATGATAAATGCTTGAATTCTTGAAACTGTTGCTAGCCGAAACGTATTGTTCAACATATTGTTCGTCCCATTGTAATTAAAAATACTGTAAATGTGATGGATGTAATTGTAGTTACTTACAGTTAACTTCGCTTGTCATGTTTGACTTATGATACAAACACGTGTATGTGTTGTAGTGGATGCAGTGCGCCCGGAGAGTGCGCTTAGTGCAGCGGGCGAGTCTGCCACGGAGCTCTCCGCGCCCGCAGCGCGCCCCGTGGACTGCCTCGCCACCGACTGGACGCCCTGGTCCGCCTGCAGCGCCTCTTGCGGCCACGGCTACAAGCAGCGCACCAGGACCGTCCAGGCAAGCTCCGCCGCGCGCCACCAGTGTCCAGGCGTGCGTCCGCCATCAATCCGAGCGCTTTACCTGATCCGCACGTCGGTCAAATACTTTTGCATTTTGATGCTGCCTACTGACTAAATCAGGGGCGCAACAACAGGGGGGGGGGAAGGGTATTTTGCCCCCCTCTGAAACCTTGAAGTGGGAGCAAAAGTGGGTAAAGAAAGTGCTGTGTAATCAATTTTTCGATAATATAACTGCTTAAATAGCACCATTTTCCACCTTGAAATACAGATTTTCCCGGGGGAGGACCCCCGGACCGCCCGCTTCAATAGGGGGGATCGATGATTCTTTATAAAAAGGTATATTGCCCCCCCCCCCTTGAAAGTTTAGTTGTTGCGCCCCTGGACTAAATAGTGTTGAGAATTCCTCGTATATAGGTAGCCTAAGGAGGTTGTAAGTCACATAAGGCACCCATTGGAAAATTATGTTTATAACAAACTCTTAAATTAATGATACACCAAATATTTATTAAATATAACATTTATTTGAATAATGTGCAAATTAAATTATTTCTGGTATCTATATATATGAGATTATAAAAAAAAATATTTTACTTTATTTATATAAGGTGCATTTGTACAAATTACCGATAGCTGTTTTCAGCAAGAAATTAGTGATCACGCAAGAAGAATATATAAATATAATTTAAAAAGTATATCTGCGAACTTTCCGGCATACAAACATATAAATACACAAAATACAAAAAAAAAACAGTTTTTTAATAAAATTTTGAACCTCAATATTTAAAAATATAATACTAAGATTTTCGAGAGGACATGAGTACAAAATTGAAAAATCATTAAAAGAATCCCATTGACCAAAACTTAGAATACCAAAACGGTGTCGTGACTTTGACCTACTTCCACGGTCAAGAGCGGAAACAATTCTCCGCACGCACGCTTCTAAGAGGGCCAATCAGATAGCTGCCAGAAACAAGCTGTCTACACTCGCTTAAATTGTTCATTCGCGAGTCACTCAATGTCTGTCAAGTTCCGCAGTCCGCACTCCTCACTGGAGCTAGGCTCGACAGTGGTTCGACCTTAATCACACGCCTGTCCACACACACAGTCTCGCGCCACTCGGTCGCACTCTCTCGATCCCGTCGCTCCACGCCGTGCCTCTTTCGAGGAGGTCACTGACCCTATTTTTGTGATGTCGCACTCCCCTTCACTCGCGGAACTCTCCGAACTCTCGGAACTCTCCCGGAACTCGCTCGGAACTCTTGCCGCACTCCTGTGCAGGCCGGCGTCGCTGCTTAAGTAATTGTGGCACTCTTTTCGAAACGACGAGAGCGGCCGTGACATGTCGCTTCATCCCGAACCAACCCGACGCCCGAAAACTCCAGAAAGGCGGCGCTCATTCACGCCACTCCACGTGGTGGCCCGTGGAATTCCCAAGGCCGCTCAGTGATAGATACAGCGCCGAGGAAGGACAAAGCGTGATTAGCGGAAAGGTAGGGAGGTAACGATGACGCTTGTATTCTGGCCAGAAGCACGTGGCATGCCTCACGTAGTGGACGACACATGATATGGTGCGAGACGCATGTGGCCTTGCAGGGCCACCAGCCAGCTACGAACCTGGCATCTTGCTTTCGTAACAATACGATTAGCTGAAGTACCTGTGAAGATGGTTCTATAAGTACGTTAGGAATAATGTTTTTGTTTTTTAATATCTAATGAAGTTAGTATATATTAATTAGATGGAAAACAAGCCAGCATACAAACATTTTTTTTTTTTTAAATTTTGATGTTTCTTTTGCAAGGTTTGAAGGCACACTGTGTTCTTCATTTGTCTATTTGTATGTAAACAAACAAACTCTTCGGCGTATTGACTCTTAAGCAAGCCACGCATATTTGGCCCAAATGAAAAGAAAAAAACATGGCGTTTCTAAGTTAATAATACCTTCCACAAAAATTACTATCCTTGCGTTTTTTTATACTCATAGCATACACAATTTAGATGGAAAACTGCACTCTCTTTAAATAGAATAACCCGTTTTAATTACTGGAAATCAGCAGAATGCTAGCAACCACCATGCAATAGCCGTTGCCATTGAGACGAAGAAAGCAGCAACAATGCAATAGCAATTTTTGACAAGATCTACCGATATTCTGCTTTAAGGGTAACGGACGTCATCTTAGAAATTCGCAATTTTTGGCTAGAAATTCGGAGAAACTTCCAAAATTCATCAATAAAATCACTTATTAAAATAAAGATTAATTCAATCGATTTCTGTATTTATTTGATTATTGATCGATCCCAAATATTTTAATAAGATTTAAAAAAATACTTATTCAATAAATAAGACAATAAATCCTAAAACCATATTAAATTCCTCTCCTGCCAGGCTGTAGTAAACCTATGATGACACATTGACCGTCATACTGGAAATTTATATTTATTAAGCTTGAAATTCGAAAACATTACGAAAATAATTTTTAAAATCACCCATTGAGTTAAGAATTGAATCGGTGGTTATTGTCCTTGCTTCAATCCTACATATTTTCAAACATGTTCATTTAATTTTAATTAACAGGAAAATTAACATTTTTAAAATAAAACAAAGTTACAAACAAAAAATATTTAATACATAAATCATACACTACTGTAGGAACATTTGCTAAAGTTAGATAACTAATAAAACATTTAGTTCCGCATTGTCTTGAAATAACTAATTCTCAGCACCAAATGGTTTACCGAAGACAGAGACCAGGCAGATCCTTTTACTTCAGACAGTGTTTCTCTATACTGTGTTATCAGACTACTTCACACCGTAAGAATTGTAAATGAGACTATTCACTGTCTTTAATGAGAACTTTTTCACTTGGTCCTCGAACGGATACGGTTTACCATAAACGCAGTTCCACCACAATTTATATTTTTAAAGCCCGTACGTTAATACTTAATCAGTTAGGGTATTTATAATGTTATGCTTAATATCACCAAGAAAAGTACAAATGTATTTGCCTTCAACTGTCTTTGGCTCCAAAAATCTTTCGCTCCAACTGTCTTTGGCTCCAGCAATCTTTACTTCCACCGTCTTTGGCTTCAAAAGAAATTGGCTCCAACAGTTTTTGGCTTCAAATGCTACTCGCTAATGCACCACACCTTACCTCCATTCATAAATTTTTGAGGTTATGAATAGAGGCAGGCGGATGCTGAAAGCTCGTGGATCAAGGCTCATGAAATGTTTCGATGTGCGGAGGGGTTAGTTAGAGTATCAACAGGGCTGACTGGTCATGCACACTCACAATAAACTATAAGAGTATTATTCAATGATTAAATAAAAAAAAAACGACAATTTCAGATAGATAATTTATTTATATAAATAAATTTTAAATACACCCTGACTTTCTTTTTTGTAATAATATCTCTGGGATTTTAAATTATTTCTAACATGATATTGATTTTATTATGTTTAAGTTTTATCTTATCTGGGGCCCCAAGCACGAAAGAAAAAAAAAATTTCTTTACAATATTACATGACGCATTTCTTACACAACATATTTTCTTTTTTGATTATCAAAAATATCTTTAGTCCATGTTACATTATATCGTTGCTTGTAAATTATATGTTAAATAAGACGTTACATTGGTTCAACAAAAAAATTTCTTTAAGATAGAAGAGAAGAGAAAGTTTGACGAGAAGTCTGATGAGGTTAAGTCCACGAAATTTTCACATTATGTAGAGTTGATAAAAGAGGTTAGTAGTTCATGCCAAAAATAATGAAATAGTCGTCGGCTTTCCTGAATTAGGTGCGGTCACTTCATTTTGCTTCCGGGCTGCCGGGGACAGGCCCCCAACACCACAGCACAAGTTGGTTCAAGTTTACCGCGTGGCCGGTATCGTGGATTACCGCATGGCCGGTATCGTGGAACCGCTAATTAACATAAAAATAACAAAGAATATTAACACGCCCGGTGTTACAAACATTTCCCTACGTTCTTGAGAATTAAGACAACAAAACTTACCACTTAGTGCGGTTGTAGATGCTTAATGCATCTTGAAAACTTTAAATCACACAAGAACGAATTTTTTGAGTTACTACATCATGGCGTCAAGGTGCTGTAAAAGACCGTTTGTGGTCTGTAAGTGCAAGACGAAGAAGGACATTGAACATGGCACTCGTAGAGAGTACTTTTTTTTAAACAACAACATATCGATTATTAATGGAGCATTAATTCTATTACAAAAAGATTGACTTATAATGTCTTAAATATACCTTCACATATTTACCATAATAATTAAATTGTAAACACATTATTCATAATAGATTAAAAAAAATACATTGACACAATAAAAAAAAACTTGATGTTCAAACATTTAAATTACACATAATTAAAATTATTACAACTTCGTTCAAAATTAACCTTTAAATCTTTAAATGACATATTACCATTAACAAATACCAATATAGAACACTGAAAACGTGTGGAAACCAGTTCGCCCAAAAAAAAAGGAAAAAAATAATTATAAATAAATAAGTTGAGCAAGTGCCACCAACATTACAACGGCACATACTCCCCCTTCTCAAAGCAGACGCTACCGGGAGACAACAACAAGACTACACCATATATCCCATAAAAATTAAAACTAAATCCTTGACCACAAAAAAAAAACCATTACATACATATCATAATAAAAAATTACAAACTACTCCACATTGGAGGATGAAGCTACGGGTATTAAGATGGTTCCAGAAGGGATAGGGGGTGAGGGATTAGAAGGGGTGGTCGAGATGGACCTAAACTTGAACCATAGAGTAATACATAGGATAAAAATGCAAAGAAAAACGAATACTGACAAAATCAAAGCAATGACATTAAAATGAGAATTAGTTTCAACATACTGGTTAGGACGTAAAAGCTTAACAATGTCGTGGAATGGAGCACCACTAGGCTGAGAAATCAAAAGTTTGTTAATATCTTCCACAATTGAAGAATTGAATGATACATTTGGTAACTTGGAAAATGTCAGCTGACTTAAATTGACATTAAATTTAGGTACATGTACAATAGGTAGAGACATATTAAAAGTGATAGAGGAACTGACTGAACCAAAGGTTTTAAAGAAAGGACTAACAATGTCACAATGAGATGCATTTCTTATGTAACCACTACCAGTTATAAATAGTGAAAGGTACAAATGTCTCCTTAGTAGATTTACATAAAAAGGTTACATCAATGGAAAAATTCGTTGCAAACAACCAGAGTGTATTGGTCTTCTGAAAAAAAGGTAGATTTAAAGGTACAACTGATTTGTCACAAAACTCAAAATAAGGTTTTCCAAGAAAAATATTAAACTCACAACTATTTATATGAGAATCAAAGAAAGGAAAGCTGGATGGACACAAAGTGATACTGTGTTTTACACAACCAGATAATAGGTTAGAATTAATAGATGCAAAAAGTTTTCTGTCTGGACTAATCAACAACACATCGTGAATCTTGAGTAATAGATAATGTTGCAATTTAGGGAAGAAGAAAGGAATAGCAAAAACCTTGTATGATTCGAAAGTACTATCCTTATTAGATAACGGCACATTAACAATGACTTTTAGTGAACAATTATAAATGACAGCCTGGACTGTGCTCAGACCATAAAACATATGAAGGTTTTCAAAAGTGACTTGTGCTAACATGTATAATGGTAATGAAATTAAATGTTGAATATTGTCCAACAAGGTGAGGAATGTGTTAGGTGGTAACAAGATTGAACTTAATCTGCCGTGAACACTATTTTCGATAGACTGTCTCAAATCAGATAATTCTAAGCGGGCACTGGATAAAGATTCACTTATTCTAAACAAAAGTGTATTCAAATCAATTCTCAAATTCATTAGCATCATTTTGTCCCAAATCTCATGTAGTGAACTATTCAAAAGTTTATAAAATTCATTATGACTGGCCAAATAGTGTTTTGCTAGGTTACTCATCAATTTAGTGTTATTGAGAACTCTTTCTTCCAAACTGTTAACCACAAGAATATGGTGTAGGACATTGCCAGAAATTTCATCTTGGTTTTCTTCCACTGATTTTAAACGTCTTTCCAAAATGTCTAAATCCTCACTGTCCAGAGTACCGAAAACAGTTTTCAAAATCTTGCCACCAAAATTAAAAATACCACGTTTTATTCTCCTTGAAGATTCTTGAGGTAACAATGAAGTTAAAGCAATTGTCTCTGATCTATAGGCCACAAAATTTTCCTTGAGTTGATGAATTACGAAGGCGAAGTTTTGATTCCAAGAGCTGTTTTCACTGAGAATGACATTGTTGACCTGAATTACCTTATTTAAATCTGATTCTAAGTCCTTGTTTGCATGTTCCAACTGAAGCAAATTGAAATTCAATACAATAGAATAAAAATTGTCTGAAAACAGAAGATCATCTTCTTTTTCAAAGAGAACACCAGTATGAGTTGTTGTTACCGTAATGTTAGCTGAAGTTAAGGTGAAGACACAGAGAAGAATACCAAGTGGTCCAAACATGGCGTACAGACATCAATCAACGGAGTGGACCAAGAGAGCGAACCGCTGCACTAAAACATAAAACATAAAGAACAAGTGCGGATAGCATTGCATTAGGACAAAAAATTCTAACATCCTCCTCTACCAATGATTCAAAATAGAAACCTATAAACAAATGAATACTTGAACATAACACTTCAAACTAGGAAAACCCTACAACCAAACTTACTTCCCAAAACTAACATACAAACAATTAAGACTTGTCATGACAACTTAAAACTAGGTACCATGGTTTTTTATATTTTTATATTTTATGTGCACATACATGTTATTACATTACTTTTACCTTTCTTTACGTAACTTTATTCATTTTCTTGTGTAGTTATGTATATTATGTATATATAGATATAGTGATATAGTGATATATAGGCCTATATTGATTTATTAAAAAAAAAAAGTTTCTTGGGACTCAAAGACTAGGATCGGTGGGTGATCAGGCCACGATCGACTGAGCCAAAGGCCCAAACAAAACTGGGGTGCAATTTCCCCTAACTTACTGAAGACGATGAATGATATTTCTTCAAATGAGAAATGTGGGCTCTAGTAACATAGGATCCAGTGTCTGGATCGCACAAACTTGCCGTAACTGGGGTTAGAAAACGCTGTATCTGGTAAGGACCTGACCAGCGAAACGATAACTTTGCCATTCTTTTATCTACTTTTTTACTGATTGGGTGTGCTCTGCACAAGACGAGATCACCTCGTCGAAAAGGATTATCAATTCTGTTCCTGTTATATTTGACTCTATATCTCTCATGAGAGCGCTTGAGATTTCTAAGGGCGGCTGCCCAAACTTCCTTTATGTTTTTTGGGTCATCTGGTAACAATTCATTTAAAGACCAAAGATTTGCTAATGGATTATTAGGAGTGAAAGTGAACATCAAATTATATGGTGTATGTCGTGAGTAATTAAAAGCCATCTGAAGCCAAACTAAATGTTTGTCCCAACTATTCTGATCTTCGGCATGAAAAGCGATTAACGCAGATCGGAGGTTTCGATTAAACCTTTCCGCATGCGAAGGTGGCGGATAGTACGGAGACAGACAAATGTGATGTATACCTTGGGTGAAACACATATTCTTAAATGCTTTAGAAGTGAATTGAGATCCGTTGTCTGAAACAATTGAAACAGGTATACCAAAATTTTGAAAGATATTGGTTTGAAGAGCTTGTATTGTTGAGGGTGCATCAGCTTTCTTTAACGGGATCAACCAAACAAATTTTGAAAATGCATCTACACAAACTAGCAACATATTATTTCCTTTTCTACTTCTTGGTAATGGTCCCACAAAATCAATGAATAATTTCTGCATTGGTTTATCCGAAACTTCTGAAGACAACAAACCTAAATGTGTATTTTGAGCTGGCTTACTAAGGGCACAAAGTTGGCACTGCTTAACTCTCTCTGCAATTTCACCATACATGCCTTTCCAAACAAATTTTCTTCTGATAGCCTCAATTGTTTTATAGGTACCCAAATGTGCACCAATGGGTGATGAATGAAAATACTGGAAAACAACAGGTTTCAAGACTTGAGGTAACACAATACGTTTCTGATGATTTCGAATTCTAGAATATAAGACACCATTAGATAAAAAATAAGGTTTTTGGGGTATTCCAGATTTTAAATTTTGAACAATCTTCCGTAATTCTTGATCCTCTTCTTGATGCAATTGAATGTTTTTGAATGTTAAAGGAAAATCTGTTAGAAGAACTTTACATTTGTTTTCCTCCAATGAGGGATTATGTTGTGTCTTATCAAACATACGTGCAAGAGCATCTGCAACAACATTTTGAGATCCTCGGATATGTTGAACTTTAAATTTTAGTGAAGAAATCCTCATTACCCAACGACCAATTTTGCCTAACTGGCGGGGATGTGCAAGAAGCCATGACAATGCCTGATTGTCCGTTTCTAAAAGAAATTCAGCATTTTCTAGATAGGGCCTAAATTTGTCAATACCGAAAACTACTGCCAAACATTCTAATTCATAAATTGATGATTTCTGTTCTTGCTGAGTGAGGGTTCTAGATGCGAACGCTATAGGTTGTCTAACACCGTCAAATTCCTGGGCCAAAAGGCTCCTATTGCTGAACCAGATGCATCTGTTTACAAAATGAAAGTTTTAGAAAAATCCGCCATACGAAGAACTGGTGGACTTATTATGTCTTTTTTTAATGATTCAAAAGCCCTTTGTTGGTCATCACCCCATTCAAACTTTGTGTTTTTCTTACGTAGCTTATTAAGTGGAATTGCTTTTTCCGCTAGGTTAGGAATGAATTTGCCAAAAAAATGTATCATACCAATAAATCGTGCAACACCTTTTACATCTCGTGGAGGAGGAAACTCTCTAATAGCTTTTGTTCGTTCAGGATCAATGGATATTCCACGTGAAGAAATTTTATGTCCTAAAAATGAGATTTCTTGTACTGCAAACTTAACTTTCTGTGGATTAACAGTAAGACCAGCTTTTTCAAGTCGAGACAGAACTTCCTTTATGTGTTGGAGATGGTCATCAAAATTTTCAGAGTAGATGACGAGATCGTCTAGATAATTATATACGAACTTGAATTTAACGTCATGAAAAATTTGGTCGAGTAAACGGGTGAGAACTTGTGCGCCTGTTGCAAGACCAAAGGGCACACGAGTGAACTGATATAGGTTCCACGGTACACAGAAACTTGTAATAGGTTTAGATTCATGTTTTAGAGGTATTTGGTGATAAGCTGAATTTAAGTCTATAGTAGTGAAGAATTTGGCCTTGGAAAACCAGTGAAAGGCTGAATGCAAATCTGGTAATGGAACTGATTCAATTTCGATTTTTTGATTCACACGGCGGAAATCAACTACCATGCGTTGTTTACCATTGGGTTTTGGTACTAAAAATGCAGGACTTGCATACTGAGATGTGGATTGTTCAATTACTCCTTTATCTAACAATTGTTGTACCTCTTTTCGTAGAAGATTCATCTGGGGTGGTGCTAAACGATAAGGATGACTTTTAACGTATCCATTGTCATGGAGTTTAATTTCATACTCGAGAAGATTTGTAAGTCCTAAATCAGAAGTGAGAACTTTAGGAAATTTTTCACACAAATTTTTGATTGCATTACGTTGATGCTCAGGTAGATGACTCAAAGACTCAGGATTTTCATCAGAACTTTGTTTAACACTAATTTCAGCAAGGCTATTATCCAACTGGGATACACCTACAAAAGGCACTTTGAGGTTAGGTTGAAATTTGAAAAAAATATGTTTCTCTTGCATATCAAGAATAAGACCGGATTTTGTCATGAAGTCAGCGCCGAGGATGAAGTCTAAACCAACATTTTTCGAAACTAAACAAGGGAACATCCACGTGAAATGTGCTATTTTCAACTTTATGACAGCACAACAAACGATAGGCAAAATTTCATTAGATGCAGTGTAACACTTAAATTGACCATTGTCGATAGATTTAACAAGATTAGCTTCTTTCAGTTTATTCAACAATTGATAAGAGATAATAGACCGTGTGGAACCTGAATCCACAAGAGCTTGTTCTACAAACGTACCAAAAGAAACACTGACACGAGGAACTGGAACAACATTGGATCCTACTAAATTAGGTGAACTAGAATGATTAACCTGATCTGGAACTTTTCTCCTTTTTATCGGTGTACCAAAATACTTTTGAAAACAACGTGCTACTTTCATCTGCTGAAAAATGTGAGCATTATATTGAGAATTTTTGGGTTGGCCAAATTTGCAGGGGGAACCGCTCACCTTGAATCCCTGCTCCAGGCGTTTTTTTGTTGGAAAAATCTACAATTACTAACAACATGATTATTTCTTTTACAATTTGTGCAAAACAAGCTCTGAGGTGAACCTCTTGAGTTTGCTGGCAACTGAGCTCTGTTATGTGAATTCACATTACTGTTAGGGTAGTATTGGTTAGGTTGTGTGGTGTTGCAGGTATTAGTGAAATGTCTAACTGAATTGTAACCTGAAAAATGGGGAGATTGCTTATCTTTGTTTCTGTCAGCAAATCTTATGTTCTGTGAGTGAATACACATCCTGTCAAGTTCAGCGAAAGAACATGGCTTATTCAAAAAAACTAAACGCGATCTTTCTTCAGGGGAAATTCCATCAAGGATATTGTTTACTATTTCTTGTTCAGTGACTTTAAGGCGAAAAATAGCCGCGGCTTCCTTAACATCATTAACATAAACAGAAAGAGTTTCACCAGGCTTCTGTAGACGACTGAAATGTGTTTGTTGAAGTTGTGTGAGCAATCGTGATGGAATGAAGAATGTAAGAATGTCATCATGATAACTATCAAACGAAAGATTTTGAGAAATAGCCGCTCGAGTTCGTTCGGCCAAGGGACCCAATGTAAAAGGGTAAATTACCTCCAAAAGTTGTGTTTCGTGCACACAATGACTCTGTCGCAACCTGACAATGTTCTTTAGAAAATTTAACAGGGGTGGAATATTAAGACCGTCTGTGACTGGTAGTTCCTTCAACATATTTTCAAGAGGGTGAGTAATCTTGCCAAAAACATTAGGAAGAGAAAAGCTACTTGGTGTCGTTACCGGCTGTGACGTTCCAGGTGCTGTACAAAATACTACACGAGAATTAGAGCTCGTGGGTGGTAATGATGTTGTGTTGGTTAGGTTCGTGAAATCCACAACTTGATTAGTGGTACTTGGAACAGGATCCAAATTCAACATGGAAGGCCCTGGGATGGGTTTGTAAGGAAGGTTTTCATTATTGGGCGTGGGCAATGCTAAACCCGCGAATTGGTCACAAACTTGTGCCATAGTGGCTGAAGGGGTAAGATCTCGCAATAGTGAAAATTCTGTTTCTGACTTGTTTACAATATCTAACAGTCTCTTAACCTCAATTATAACATTTTGTAAGGAAGCAACTTGGACCTCAGACAATACAGAGGCATGAACCTCTAAAAGTAATTGAATGCATCTGTGCAAATGAGCTAAACGATTTCTGACTCTGGGCAAGGTAAGGGCAAAGTTTTCATCATCAGTCAAATTAGTGACTATCTCCTGTAAAACTAGAATTTTACTCGAGCACACATTGAATTCATGATTGGGGTCAATACTCTTTAAATTGTCTTGAACAATAGGTACATCATTATTAATTGCTGTGCGAAGTTTCTTACGCAAAACAGCTGCTGTGGTTTCTTGGTGCTGAACACCACGCAACTGACACTCAAATGTCAACTCATCCTTTAAAAGGAATTCTGGTACTACTGTCGAAGGCATGATTAAAAAAATACAAAATATAAACAAATAACAAAATAAAACAAATTAACCCGAAATTGTTGTCACCTCCAGAATAGCACCGCTGTCGAGGTAGGGGCACATGCAAGACAAAATCTACACATGCACAAATGCACATCAAAACAACTTCAGAACCATGCTCTGCTACCATTACTGCACCACACCTTACCTCCATTCATAAATTTTTGAGGTTATGAATAGAGGCAGGCGGATGCTGAAAGCTCGTGGATCAAGGCTCATGAAATGTTTCGATGTGCGGAGGGGTTAGTTAGAGTATCAACAGGGCTGACTGGTCATGCACACTCACAATAAACTATAAGAGTATTATTCAATGATTAAATAAAAAAAAAACCACAATTTCAGATAGATAATTTATTTATATAAATAAATTTTAAATACACCCTGACTTTCTTTTTTGTAATAATATCTCTGGGATTTTAAATTATTTCTAACATGATATTGATTTTATTATGTTTAAGTTTTATCTTATCTGGGGCCCCAAGCACTAAAGAAAAAAAAATTTCTTTACAATATTACATGACGCATTTCTTACACAACATATTTTCTTTTTTGATTATCAAAAATATCTTTAGTCCATGTTACATTATATCGTTGCTTGTAAATTATATGTTAAATAAGACGTTACATTGGTTCAACAAAAAAATTTCTTTAAGATAGAAGAGAAGAGAAAGTTTGACGAGAAGTCTGATGAGGTTAAGTCCACGAAATTTTCACATTATGTAGAGTTGATAAAAGAGGTTAGTAGTTCATGCCAAAAATAATGAAATAGTCGTCGGCTTTCCTGAATTAGGTGCGGTCACTTCATTTTGCTTCCGGGCTGCCGGGGACAGGCCCCCAACACCACAGCACAAGTTGGTTCAAGTTTACCGCGTGGCCGGTATCGTGGATTACCGCATGGCCGGTATCGTGGAACCGCTAATTAACATAAAAATAACAAAGAATATTAACACGCCCGGTGTTACAAACATTTCCCTACGTTCTTGAGAAATAAGACAACAAAACTTACCACTTAGTGCGGTTGTAGATGCTTAATGCATCTTGAAAACTTTAAATCACACAAGAACGAATTTTTTGAGTTACTACATCATGGCGTCAAGGTGCTGTAAAAGACCGTTTGTGGTCTGTAAGTGCAAGACGAAGAAGGACATTGAACATGGCACTCGTAGAGAGTACTTTTTTTTTAAACAACAACATATCAATTATTAATGGAGCATTAATTCTATTACAAAAAGATTGACTTATAATGTCTTAAATATACCTTCACATATTTACCATAATAATTAAATTGTAAACACATTATTCATAATAGATTAAAAAAAAATACATTGACACAATAAGAAATACTTGATGTTCAAACATTTAAATTACACATAATTAAAATTATTACAACTTCGTTCAAAATTAACCTTTTAATCTTTAAATGACATATTACCATTAACAAATACCAATATAGAACACTGAAAACGTGTGGAAACCAGTTCGCCCAAAAAAAAAGAAAAAAAATAATTATAAATAAATAAGTTGAGCAAGTGCCACCAACATTACAACGGCACACTAAAAATGACATTGTCTTCAACAGTCTTTAGCTCCAACAGTCTGTGGCTACAACAATAATTTACTTTAAAAGTCTTGTCTCCAATAGTATGTGGCTCCAAAAGTCATTGACTTAAAAAGTCATTACCTCCAACAGTCTGTGGCTCCAAAAATTATCGACTCCAAAAGTCATTGCCTCCAACAGTCTTTGGATCCATCTTTGGCTCCAACAATTCCAAATGCTCCAAGTCCTTAAATCTGTCTTTGAATCAAACAGTAAAATGCTCCAACAACTCTAATTATTCCAAAGCTCCAATTGATCCAAGAAATGAAAAACTCCAATTTTCTCCAAGAGCTCCAAAGCTCCAAATGTTCCAATTTGTCCAACAGCTTCAATTGTTCCAATATTGCATGTAGCCAATTTATCGGTTCTTTAAGTATAAATGATACTTATTTAATGTGCGAATAGTTTCCTGTACAAGAAGAATAGTTTCCTGTAGAAGTCTTAACCTGTCGAACAATATGTTAAGATCATCCCGTGGTGCGTAATAAATTTCTTCTGCTGCTATCATTTTCCTTGAATGTTTATAAAAAAATATTATTAAGATCTCTAGAGTCTTCTTTTTAAAAACTACCTTCAATGTCCCTCTCGTCGTCAACTCAGTGATCATCAGAAACAAAATGATCATAATAATTTATTTTTACATGTCGTTTAACGTTTCGGTCGCAACACTACATTTCAGTCTTCGAACTTGTGAGCTTCAAGTATGCAATCGCAGTTTTCGATCCTGTCAACTTCAGGTCGTTCCCCATTGTTCGCATTTTCGTGGATGTGGCTAGAATTTGGTGTAAATATCTTTACATTTCCCATGAATTTGCTTCTTTCTTCGTTAGTTTTAAATTTTAAAGTACTATCGATATCTAGGTTAGAATTTTTATAAATAGCATTTTTACATTAATTTGTAATCTTTAAAGTCGTCTAATATTTTGCCTTCTTTCCTCATCTTCGGTGTTTTAGACCTTTCCTTGTTATCTATTCAAGAAATATCTTCGACCAAAGGATTTGTAACACTGACTGCAACTGAATTGTTTATGGCAAGGACTAAAAAAACACTTGCTTCTCTCATGACGTTTAGAAATTTTTCTCAGGGTAAATCATTGCCCCAATATCTACAGCGATGTATTTTTGATACAACTACAGACAACGAACCAGGATACATGTTAGCCTCTGGGACTAATGCGTTGTTGTTGAGAATTAGTTATTTCAAGCCAATGCCGAACTAAATGTTTATTAGATTGCTTACTTGATCATCCTGCAGTAGTGTAGGATTTATGTATATTTTTTTTTTTGTTTTGGTAATTTTTTTTTAATTTTTTGAACATGTAACTTTTTCTGCTTAATTTAATTAAACAGATATTTTTGCAACGATTCAGGATTGAAGCAAGCACAGTAATCCATCTATATATCAGTAAATATTGAGTGATTTTTTTTAGGTATTTTGGAATTTTTCCTGAATTTTTAGCTAAACAATTACAAATTTCCATGATGGCATCCAAAATTCAAGATGGCAGGCGCCACAATAATAAATGATTACTGCACTCTTGTAAGTAAAAATAAAACTAACATGTTGGTAACCCACTCTAGCAGACGAAAATAAGATGGCTGCATCTAGAAGAAGAAAACAAGATGGCGGCCTCCAGTAGAAGAAAACAAGATGTGGTCTTCAGCAAAAGAAAACTAAATGGTGGCCTCCAGCAGACGAAAACAAGATGGCAGCCTCCAGGAAACGAAATCATGATGATGTCTTTCAGCAGACTAAACAAGATTTCGTATGTGACGTTATAATTATTGACGATACATTCCCTGGCATTAGTGGTGGGAGGTCAGTCTGACGGCGGCTTCTGTGAAGGAAGGATCGGTAGCCAATTTATTTTTGCCCTCACTGGGTTTGAACCGAGGTTTCCGAGCTCCATGGTGTAAATGCGTTTTTAAAATAATACTTTGTAAAAAATTGATAAATTGAATTTTTTTATTAATTTGTAGTTTTTTCCCTATTTTTTCTTATAATAATTACGAATTTTCAAGATGGTGTTCGTAAAAAATTGCAACAGTAACATCATAATTCAAAATGATGAAAAGTTCTAGAAAACAAAATGGCAAAATCCAAAATCGTGGATCCAAGATACGGATCTAAGAGGGCAGCTGTGGTCATTTTCATGGTCAAAGACCAAGGTCATACAAGATATACGCCGTAACGTCACAATCCAATAAGGTGTCCACAATCCACAGCCTGAAGCCATTCTACGGAGGAACTATTATATACTATTATCGGGCAATGGTTTTCCCCCAAATATATATCATTTTTGCTATTATTTTTAATTGTCTCTACCTTGTAGGATTATTTATAATTAAGAATTGAAATTTTTTGTCACAGTTTCTTATAATTTGTTGCAGTATTAGGATTTGAAAAACAATTCAAAGAACGCATGTAGCATGAAAGCTACAAAACAATTTTTTTTTTTAATTCAGAACCGTGATTCATTGGTCTACAACTGTTTTCAACTTAAATTTGAGTTATGGGACATTCTGTACATATAACATTAAAAATGTAGCTGGTTGTGTAAAACCTTGGTGTGTTATTAAAAATTTTTTTGCAGTTTAAATGATTATTTTTAGTTTTTCTAAATTTTTCCCCGTACATTTTACCTCTGTAGATCTTGTATCTTTTGTTTATTTATGTGGTTATTTTCAATATTTACCTTAATTTTTGGTCTTACTAATAGGCCTACTAACGAATAAAAGTAATTTCTTAATTTAATATAAACTTGACATTTGTAATTATATACATGCAATAAAAGTAGTTAGGTAAGGTATCAAAGTGGAAATGTTTTAAAAAAATTTCAATATAAAATTTAATTATTATTTTTTGCATTACAAATAGATTAACCTATAATTTACTAAACGAAGATTAATAGTTATAATTTTCTTTCAGGTTCCAGCAAGGAATGGAGGGAAAGTGTGTCCAAAGAAACTTATGAAAAGAAGAAAATGCAAGGTTGCTGCTTGTGGTAGGTAAATCTCATATCATAAATGGTATATTGAAGCTATTTTTCGATTTAGTACTTATTAATTAACAGTAACCTAACCATTAACACCTACCTCAAACATTTTTGTTTGCTACATTGTATAAAATATTTATCACAGTTTAGAAGAAAAAAACTCTTGACAATATTAAAGTGTTTTATTTCCAAAGTAATTTACAAATAAAGTATACCTATTAAAAATACTTTTGAATTGATATAACATTGTGTCGCCAGAAATTTACTTTAGGCCTAAATAGTTTTGTATTATTTTTACTTAATAGGTAAGGTAATCTATTATTTATTACCAATGAGGGTTTTCGGGTTTTAGGAGCAAACGTGACACAATATAAGTTTTAAAAACTTATATACATTAAAGGCAAACCCCGCAGAATCATCCTGCCTCGGCAAGCATAGGGACATGACGGGTGTCATCACCATGGCGTTGTCTGTGCTCGAGACACACAGTTATTGGTAAAAACACTTCATCAGCATACAGGTTGAGAACTGTAGTAATTAATGAATGCTATTTGTTACAGAGTCATAAATTTTCTTTTGAATTACGTACTTGCATAATTTGAATGATAACAATTTTTTAGATATCGTACAACAAATTTAATATTTGCCTTATTCCATTTCTAACACAACTTCCTTTAATTTGTTGAAAATCCAAAGATAAATAGAATAGTAATAACATAATTTACAAATCGGAACTTTGAAATCAGATTTGTAGTCCCAGTTGTACTGCGCATTTTGGTCAGTAGAGAGACCCCGTCAGCGCCTGAATGAAGATTGACAAGTTTCCCAATTGTCATTCTGATGGGGGGGAGTTGATCATCCTTCAACAAACCAGCTTGATAGGAGGAATTCTTGGATTTTGTCAATTGCATTTTGTGTGCTGCTACAGTGTGTGCAGGTAATCCACATGTCAGCGGTGCCAGAAATCCTGGTAGCTTTGTTGTACCACATAGCCAACGTAGATGGCGTTTCAAGAGAACATACTGGGAACTTTCTCGGTATTGCTATCAGCGGGCTTAAGAGTCCAAAAGTGGTTAAGGTATTCAAGTCGTTGAACAGCACTCAATATACGCAGTGATCTAAAATTCAGTATTTCCTCCATGTGAACGAAGACATTATATAATTTTTTGAAAGTTAGTATTTGATTGCTAATGACTGTGTTTGGATGAAACTTGACTAAATTAACACCAGCATCTTAAAGCCCGCCAAAGTGAGGTGACGTAGGAGGATTAAAATACCACCGGCAAACAAGTGATGAGAAAGTATCTATTTTTTACTATGGTTCGATGGGACGACGATGATAGAAGGTGTAGCAATTCCTTCAGCTGGCTATGAGCACCAACAAATTTGCTTCTGTACCCACTGTAGATATCTCACTATCGGCCTCTACGACTAACGAACCGTTTTATCGCTGTAACAAATTCGTCAGTGCTCAAGTCCTATGCTAATTTTAAATGGACCTTAATGGTGCAGCATACGAACAAAAACAGGTGGGACTTTTGTCGTAGAGTCCATCCACATAGATTGTTGGCATCTAGGTACGCCATTTGAGTTGATGGCTGGCTGGGATCCTAGTTGCAGGGTAGGCAGATGTTGTTCGCCTTGTAGTGGTGCTTCACTACTTGAGCCACCCTGCCTATAATCCCAGATTTGATGAATATGTGCATGCCGTACTCAGCCATTAACTAAAGTCGTACCCCCATCTGCATAAACATTGTGTCGAACGAGAACCCTGGCATGCTGACGTAGTGGCTGCAGTCCAGTCCATTGTGGCAAGACTAAGATTCCGGAAGTTTTCAAAGATGTACGTCAGCAGCAGCCAATCAGTCTTCAGGTAGATATCGCTGTAGTCGCCCAGAGTCATGCAGCCGATCTTGTCCCATACTGCCTGTTAATGTATATAATCTTCGGCGCTAATATTTAAGTCATTCAGTTTTTTTGTATAATACTTATTTTACAGGCAGTTGTAGATCGTACAATTTTTCCCAGCTGTTAATTCGGTCATACAGGAAGTTGCCTTTTCTTGTGACGAGTGGCATTTATTCATATGTAATATATTTTGATGTTTCGTTGAATTTGGCGGCTGGTAGATACGATGAAAGGGATGCCAAACTGTGTGACATTAATCTAAAACTGTCGACGAACTCCACAGAAAGATTGTCTCCAAATTTCTTGCAAAACATTATCTTTTTTACTTGTGGGTGGGGAATAATAAATATTTATTTGTTGTCAAAGCGCAGCTGATTGATGATAAACATCTGATCGTAGGCTAGGTTGTGGAATTAGACCACCTTTTTCTTGGGCTGCCTGCACAGAAGTTTACACTGGTTGCAGGTGGCTCCAAGGTACATTCCTTTCATCTGAAATGATCATTAAATCATATTGTGTGGTTGTCAGCTGTGAAAATTTTCTTACAGTAGCATCACTCTTTGGCTTCAGCAAATCTGACATGCTCTAATGATGTCATTGGACCCATAGGCAATTAATTCGCATATATTTATTTTACCTGGTTTCCAATGTCCACAATAGTCCACATGAATTTCTCCTCGGCATCGGCATCCCTGTAAATAATAGTCTCTTTTGGCAGCGAGGAAGTCAGCGTTCGCAACCTTAACATGTAAACAATTAATATGTGCTTCATGCTTCTAAATGGCATAAGTTGGTGCCTGCTAGGGGTCCGGGTGACACGTCTGTAATGCAACAGTTACATCATAATTCAAAATGGCTGCCATGTCATCCTAATTTTCAAGGTCTTGACCTCGGAGGCTTAGGGAGGCAGTAGATATGAATTCTTAAGCCTCATTACAGACTTTTTAAGCCTGTAGCCGCACCTACTGGGATACAACTGAAAATGGAGAAATAACAGGGGTCTGTCAGTTAAGACCGACGGCAGATATTTGCTGGTGCTGCAAGAAGTAAAGTCAATATACCAAAAAACAAGCAAGGCAATTTATCTATAACAAATATAGCATAAAATGCATATAATATAAGTCGTTTCTGAGCAATACATCCCGCGGGAATCATTCATACAATACAAGTTAAAATAATGTTGCGATAAATGGGGCCAACTGACGACGCGTTTAACGTATCACAAATCATATGGGCCGCTAGGCAACAACAAGAAAGGAATAAATAAATTACACTTACAATTACATACTATTACTATTACCGTTACGACGCGGCTTGACAAGGAGTGTCCTAAGCCATCATGGCGTGCCCATATACAACTGCAGAAAAACAAAATTACAGAAGCTGCAGGTAGTACTTGGCTTGATCAAAATAAACTAAAGCAAAGAATTAAATTAAGCAATGACCTGAAGGGTCCAAGATGACTTACAAACATTACTAAACATGGCAAAAATCCAAAGGTGAAAGTGCAGCCACAACGCGCAAGCAAGAATAAGAGAACATACTAATTACTGAAAATTATAAAAGCTAAGTTTCACAGCCGAGTACATACAAACGCGACGCCAGCCCCAAGTGACAGCCTTCGAGTCAGACGACCGATAGACTGCGGCAATTAGTTTTTTTTCCTAACCTAACTAATTACTAAGTGTATTTGGGAGGGGTCTGGGTAGGGAAGACTCTAAGTGCGTCTCAGGCCGAAGCCTATATGCTCTAAGCATGCAGGTTATGAATCATGCAGGAGAGGAAGCATGCAGCATGTGCTAGGAGGGGATTGGCCAGCCATGGCAAAGTTTTAGCCATGACTAACTCCCCTCACTGACTATTCTAAGTTAAAACTAAAACTCACCTCCTTTTAACCCGCAAGATTGAGAAATTTCGAAAAATGAAAAACAAAAATAAACTATGAAACTACTCTATCTACATGCACCTTGTTCTTCCGTAGTTTCTTACCTATATTTATAATAAATTTGGAAGTGTTCACATTTATTTTCAAAACATTTCTTACTCCTTTTACCTCACTTGTGGATTGAATTTTGTAAAACTGTAAAATGGAGGACTAGTTGGTGCGTTGGTTTTTGAAAAAATACCAATAATCAACAAAAAAACATATATTTAAGTAAACATATACATTTATATAAATAAAATTGTAAATGTTCGTTCGTTTAAAATCTTAAAGCCCCAAAAGTTCTTCACCGATTGATGTGAAATTTTGACACAACTTGGCCTTAGAATACGCGCATGCTTTTAAATAACTATGTCAGACTTGTGACAGGTAAAAAAATAGATAAAAATATGGATTCCTAATATTTTCGTAGCTATAGATATATCAAAAATGAATATATATATATAGAGATAGATAGATATATATACAGAGATAATAATATTTAGAAAGAAATAAAGAGATATAAATAAAAAAATATATACATATATGTAGATATATATAGATGATTATAGAGGGACAGAGAGATGCTTGGTTTAGTTATTTTACTCTAGAGACACAAAACATTTATTTGTTATTTATAATAAAATATCTTATAAACACAATAAGTGATTGATTATGAATGTGCAAATATGTTTTTTACATACTTATAATAAGAAATTATGTGTGTTATTAAGCATGCTATTTGTTTTAAGCAATGTACAGTTTTATTCCGAGCCAAAAAGATTTTGCACACTCTATATTCAAACTAGAGTATGAACGCATTATAATTCTAATAACTAACCCCATTCCCCGTTACCGCCGCTTAACATGGAATTAGGGTACTTCTTGGTGACAATGGGCACAACTGACATTACAAAATTAATATGTTGTTCCACACATGATTTATAAGAAATACATGGATCACTATCTACATTATATGTCACAAATAACTCTTCATTCCCCTTTTCTTAACAATAAAAAAAAGTTGGTACTTCTGGACTTAAATTACCCCAATTATTTGGGAAAAAAATATACAAACCATTGTCTACATGTGATTTCTAAAACAAGTTCTCTCCCCTTTCTCACAACTCATTACAATATTTTGGTACCTCGTCATTAAATTTTGCATATTTTGCCAAAATATGTCAACAACTGGTTTAGAAAAACCAGGAAAATAACTATCTACGTGAAATTTAGGAAAGTCACCTCTTAAAGCAGAATTGCAATACTACTTGATTAAATTGTTTACACTGGAAAATTATACCGTGTACATCTTCTTTTGGGAAAAAAAATTGTAAGGATAAACACTATCAACATAAGATTTCAAAAATCCAGACCATCCTACATTTCCACCTGTAAATTATTTTTTTTATATTTCTTGATAAAATTTTGCAAACTTTAAATTTAAAGAAGAATAAGTTACTGTATACACTTGTTTAAAAAATACTACTACAGTTTTCGTCCAGCAGTAATTTAAACATCTGAAATAAAACCTTAAATTGTCATATTCAAACATCTCTCTACCGATGATCACTTAAATAGTGCCGAACTAGAGCAACCAAGGAGAATGCAAACAGGAACAGGAAGAAGTGCGATGCTGAGTGGAGGCTGCCTGCTGTGCGCAGTGAGGCAGCGCCGGCCACGAGACGACTGCAGCGCGCGCGGCGGCGAGTGTCAGCAACAGCCGGCCGCGGGCGAGGCTGGCAGCTCCGGCAGCGAGCACGACTGCAGCGCGCGCGGCGGCGAGTGTCAGCAACAGCCGGCCGCGGGCGAGGCTGGCAGCTCCGGCAGCGAGCACGACTGCAGCGCGCGCGGCGGCGAGTGTCAGCAACAGCCGGCCGCGGGCGAGGCTGGCAGCTCCGGCAGCGAGCACGACTGCAGCGCGCGCGGCGGCGAGTGTCAGCAACAGCCGGCCGCGGGCGAGGCTGGCAGCTCCGGCAGCGAGCACGACTGCAGCGCGCGCGGCGGCGAGTGTCAGCAGCAGCCGGCCGCGGGCGAGGCTGGCAGCTCCGGCAGCGAGCACGACTGCAGCGCGCGCGGCGGCGAGTGTCAGCAGCAGCCGGCCGCGGGCGAGGCTGGCAGCTCCGGCAGCGAGCACGACTGCAGCGCGCGCGGCGGCGAGTGTCAGCAGCAGCCGGCCGCGGGCGAGGCTGGCAGCTCCGGCAGCGAGCACGACTGCAGCGCGCGCGGCGGCGAGTGTCAGCAGCAGCCGGCCGCGGGCGAGGCTGGCAGCTCCGGCAGCGAGCACGACACAGGTATGCCGCCTCCTGGCGGACATGACGTCGCGGCGACACGTGCGAGCCATGTCGATGTCACTGCCATATTGACTAGCATTGGCATCCATAAATCATTTAAAGGAGCACTTCTATATAGTAAGTATAGTGGAAAAATTAACGATCCAAATGCAAATACCTAAAACATCAAAAATATAGCAAATATCTAAACATACGTGATCTTATGCGATGTATTAAAATGTCCAATGCACAGCTGAACTTGGTGCTTCCCTCACCCTCTTCCTCCGTACTGGCCGCCCATGGTCGCCCTCGACTGGAAGCAGCGCTGTTGATTGGTAGACGGGGACCCTTAAGGCAGTAGGGATTAACTTCTGCTTCCCGCAACAAATGTTCTACTCATACACAATATGCAAGTAAATGAGCAATAATTATACGTTGTGTAAAATTTAAACCTCGTAAAAACATTTTTTTTCAAATAGTATATTTTTTTATTTTAAGTGTGTTCACAATTTTAAGATAACATTTATCAAATTAAATTATTAAAATTATATCAATTATTATAAATTAAAATATTTTAAAGATATTTTAATCTAACGTTAAAAAAAATTCATCTTCAGCAGCATATACTTAAAAAAATTACTTTAGCTAGTTTTTTAACGCTGCCACAGAATTAACTAATTGTATGACTAAAAAAAAATTAATTTTGTGAATCAACTTATATTTCTGTTTGTTCTACGTTCTCAGTGATAAAGTATATTCAGAATATAAACTATCAAATATTACAAACATTTTTAAACGTTTAACTTTCTAATTTATTAAATAAATTAGTATCAATTTTATATATCTATATTATTCATTCCCTCTAAATCAGGAAATTAAGTACCTGTTCCCACTCCATAACACGGCGGGAGTAAAGCTAGGTCCTCTTGAGTACCGAGTGAAGACTTCAATCATTATAGAACGTTGTTTTTTTTTCTTTGCAAAATATAAAACAATAAATGTGACTTGTCACAAACTGAAACAATTTATGTGGAAATAGTGGGTCATACCTGAAGTAGTTGTAAATAAGCATAGACAATTATGGTTTGTGGGTTGAATTTTATTTATTCTTTTTTTAACAATAAATTCTAGATCAGTTATTGTGAATTAAATGTTTTTTTTTTAAATTAGTTACTGTTACTTCCAATTTCTGTTAAGTATCCCTTCTAAGGGTAAATTGCCAGTATAATGAAACAATAGAATAAAATTCGCAATTTATTTTGAGCTTATAACATATCAATAATTATAAATTTTGAAGAAATTGATTTCACATGAAAATATTCACAAACATACAATTTTAGTACAATTTTTTTTTGCGAAAAAAATTAAAATTAATATGAATTCCTTAATTCATAATTAAAATATTTACCATCAAAACATTTATTTTTAATTTATTTATAATAACGCATGTATTTTTAGTATACGTCGAAACTTATTGGAAGTTGTTTGGGGTCATCAAATTTTGCCCCTTTTGAGTCTCTAGAATATTTTTCTTCTTGGCACACTTGGAGATTTGAATTTATGTAGAACACTGTAACTTCATAATGCTTTCTATTTGCTTTAGGCAAAATATGTTTTAGTTGTGCCAGCTGAAAAGCCAATAATTTTAAGAGAAAATCTATTTTTCATATTGCAAATATGCTGTGTTAGCTGTATATGATTAACTTTAAGTCAATTACTTGATTCTCCCCATTATCAGCCATTCCATTTTGCTGTTCACGTCATTTTAATATAAAATGTTTAAGGGAGTCCGCATCAGCTTCTTAATATCCAGATTTTTTAATATCACATTTTGTTAAATTAGGTTTGTGAAGTTATATTCTGTTTGTACCATTCAAATGTTTCTGTATATTTTCTCCACTTTACAAGTAGTCAATTACCACCGCTTCCTTAAAGATGTGTCCAGTGTCTAATCTGTATGACCCATACACCTGCTAGGCAACTCAATCTGCTCTTCACGCCTGGTTACCATGCTATACTCTACTGCATTTCGAGAATCAAACTGTTTCTTCTTGACCGGCCTGGCAGTACAGCTCATCGCCTGACTACACCGCTTTTTCCTCGGCTTGCCTGAGTTGCGGGTGGTCTGCTGGTAGGCGCTCCACTCGGTGATGCAGCTAGGTCCGCGATGCGATGTGTTAACTAATTGATGCAATTTGTCTTGTTGCCAACCTCTTCCTCGTCTCAACCTTGCTGCGTCAAAATTACCCAATATGATGTTAATAGCAAGGCGTCACCAGGGCGTGAGGTGCAGTGGTGATGTTGGTTGATGGGTTGGATCTGGAAACGAGCCTCTTATGTGTAAAAATTTGATCACCTTATGCAAGTGTTTAAGTGAGCCAAATACCTTGCTAATGAAAAATGTTTTATTGAAATACGTTTGGTATTTTAAGAGCTATACCGTATACACACAAATAGATAAACACTAAGGCAATCTTTTTATATCTATTATATGTAATTTCTAAATGAAATAAATGGCAGTAAAATATAATTTCAATAAAAAAATTTTGTAATTAACTTACATTCCAAAGAAATTTAATATAAGAATATATATAGATTTTTAAAATGTTTTTAAATGGTTTTGTTAATTTATAGTATATTTTTGTTTAATTTTAAACTCATGGGGTTTTTTGTAACTTTTTTTTCAATAAAGTTAAGAAAGTTTTGAATATTAAGTTATTTTAGTTTTAAAATTTTGAAATTAGTTTTCAATCATTCTTAAAATATTGTTTTATCTAATGCCTATATTTTACCATTAAATAGTAGTAGGTTAGGGAAAACATTACCTAGCATTGTAGTGTGAAACTATGTTAAAAATTCAAATTTTGAACTATTCATTTTTAATCTTTAATGTATTTGAACGTACTTGTTTAACTTATTGATACATTTTACATTAAAATATTTAGGCAGTTTTGTTATAATTTTGGGTTTTTAAGTAGGTTATAAATTGACTAGTACCATTGTTTCATTGAAAATATGCAAGTGAATTGAAACAACAGTATTCATGCAATAAAAATGGCTTGAATCGGGCAACCGCAAATATCAATTGTCCACACATATACTTAAAATTTACTATCTGGGATTTCGAAGCGCTATTATTTGCTACGAAATAAGTACACACTACGCTTTAGTGTGCTTGTTTCGTTATAAAGCTGGCTACACGACGACGACATGCATGTGCCCTAGCATGTCATTCCTAAGTTTCCCCACAAACATACAGAGACAACACGTAAATGTGGACTTTAGGAAACGTTTTTATTGTACATGAATAATTTTGCAATAAATGGTTTCCTCTTTTTGTCTACAGATGTCCACGAACCCAGGAGCGGCAAAATATAGTTAAAAGAAGATGACTGTGAAGTTTCCATCTACAGCAAGAGTTGTTGTTGACATGGTTCTTATCCATTATAATGCGACCAAATAAATTCATCAGCACTATCGTAGTATTGGATGAAAAAAATTATATTATATACAGACTAAATATGTGTATAAAACTTGATCATTTATAAATTTAAATTATGTTTCTTACGTGACATTAGCTTATTTCATAGTTTTATTCTAAGTGAAATAACCAAAACATTATTTGTAATTAAATCTGCACGTGTTTTCTGTTAAAATATTATTAATATTAACATAATATGTATATTATAAACAGTAAAAATATGTTGCTAATGAGCATATAATTTTTTTCGAATAGTTTAGAAAGTGTTAAGTAAACTCTACAAAGAGCTGTTTTCATCAGTTATATAAAAAACACGCGAAAGTTTTCTTTGACGTAAGAATAAAAAAAATTTTGAACTAACATGAATTCATGTTTATTTGAATTAAATTAAATTAATTAAAACTTTATACGTATTTTGTCCAATTTCTAAATTATGTATTATATTAACAATATTATATTATTTCTGTTGTGGCATACATAATTTGCCCAACTTGTGCTTTCTGTCAGAATATTTCATGTGTACCATCTTTGTTCTCGGTATATGGCATTTGGTAGAAGTAATATCGTGAAAATTAATGGAAGTCGATGAACGGAAATGTTGCACAAAGATGGTGGACCCTCGTGTAACAACATAAACCGGTATATAATCACTTTCGTAAACATTATGGTACATACCAAACGTATAGGTGTGCTAAATGAATATATATGATAGTGAAACTACCCTGGATTATGTTTTGAAAAGTAAAATCGTTTTAGTAAAAGTTATCTCAAGTTTAAAAGTACTTGTTAACTGGCATTAAATGAGAATAACATATATTATCGTTGTAATGTTTCAATATGCTCGTTAGCACAGCTGTAGAGGGCACACTTGGCAACGTGAGGGTCCGTGGTTCAAATCTCACAGCTGTAATTATATTTTACTTATTTTAATAACATAAAATTATGCAATAATAATATTAAATCAGCTCAATAATGTAAATTTTCGTTAGTAGGAAGATTTTAAAGACTGATTTTAGCCGTTTAAGAATAAAAAATATAAAAACATATACTTAGTGTTATAAATTTGTTTTAAAATGTGTCAGATTACTTTTTTAGTAATGCCATATAAATATAATCACTAATGTGCCCAGAATCTTTATAGTCTTAACTGTATAGTGAATTTCAACAAGATGAATAGTATTTTAATAAACTTCCTTGTCGAAAATCAGGTCCTAAATCCGGGGTTTTCGTATTTTTTCACATTTTTTTATTGGCACCATGCTGCTATCTGTGCATGACGGTGGTAAGCAACGATTACGATTCAGGCAGCGGATTCTAGCGGCGGGCGTAGAAAGTAAGTGTGTGATTCACATCCATAAATTTTGGTATGTAATTGAAAAGCGAATATTTTTGATCAGTTTGTTTTTCATGCTTGGATTTATTTTATAGAATTATAATTTAAACTTTGTGTCCGAGTCTCGTATTTTAATTTTTTGCATTATAAACAACATAATAACTTATTGGGGTGCTCATTACTGAGTTAAGATGTTTACACGTCACTGGTCAGTACTGAAAGACTAGCTCGCTATACTCTTTGTTGAAAATATATTGTCGCGGGTTGAAATTTTGCAGGGTTGTTGAAATCAAATTTAGGGACTTTACTGACGGGACTCTGGGCTGGCTGCTCTGTTCACTCGTCAGCGCAAGTGGCGTGACCATGTAATTGGGGCACGGGGCCGGCGCGGCGCGCTGCGGGCTTGCAGAATTTTGTTTGTTTGTTTGGCCGCGCGCTGGCGCAGCCACGGGCCGCAGTTACTGGGGCGCGCTGTCGTAACAAGCCGCGCGGTGTGGCCTGCACATTGGGGTAGAGGGGGGGGTAGTCTTCCCAGGTGTTCTAGTTAGTTGTTTAGTAAATTTGACTTCAATAACGAGCTTTTGTTATGGTAGGCGCGGCAGGGCGCGCGAATTTAAGCGCAAGTGAGTGGTGACTCGGGGCTCACTCAGGCGGAGGCTATGCGTCTCACCTGTGGTCACGAGTTGTTAGTTCGTTCGTGATGTAGGAATTCAGGCTCACTCAGGCGGAGGCTATGCGTCTCACCTGTGGCCACGAGTTGTTAGTTCGTTCGTGATGTAGGAATTCAAGCTTTCGGGCGGAAGCTATGGCCGACGCCAGAGGCCACGAGTCGTTTAATTTAAGTTAGGTCATAATGTAGTCATCTTCAAGCTTTCGGGCGGAGGCAATGGTCGACGCCAGAGGCCACGAGTCGTTTAATTTAAGTTAGGTCATAATGTAGTCGTCAAGCTTTCGGGCGGAGGCTATGGCCCTCGTCAGGGGTCACGCGTCATAGTTTTTAAAATGTAATGTTCGTTCGGGATTTCAAGGGCAGGAGAGGCCCCTACGTTATTTTTTTAAAGTAATCGATCAAGAAAGGCTTTTCGGAAAATGTGAGTATGGACTTATCTTTGTTTTAATTTTAAGTATTAATTATGATTTGAGGTATTCGGAAGGACTAGGGAAGTGTTTAGTGAAGTTCTCTCATTCTCTCTCTTGTAAGGTCGTTCAATCGTTAAGGAAGTAAAGAGATTATTGTTTTAAATTGTAATCCTGCTATTTAAATGTTCTTTAAAATGATGTTGAGTATTTGACTTTAAGAATAAAATAATTTTAATTAAGTATTATGTTATTTTGCAAAATCTCCTTAGTTCAGCTCTCACCAGACATCCTGTACGGGATGACGAACCTATGATCCTAGGTACAGTAAAGTATTTTATGAAGTTAAGACTAGTTGATGCCAAGCGAGTTGTTTCTATGTCAAGAGCTACGATTCTCTCCCCCCTCTGAAAGTGAGACGTGACAGAAATGGCGGTGGCACCGGCTAGGTGTTCGTGACAGAAATGGTAGAGTTCGCCGGATAGGTTCTATTTCTGGAGAGAGAGAGAGGTAGATTTTTATGTTTATTATTAAGTTAGTTTCAGCTTCTGATAGCAGGTTATTAAGAGTTTACTTGAGGAGAGGATTACGGAATTTTAGTCTATAGTGGAGGAAGTCTTTGAGATTTTTTTTTTGACGTAACAGATGTTTATTTGAGGATACTTGTAAGGATAAAGTTTATAGTGATAAGTTGTTTTAAGTCGTTGAGTTTATCAGGGATTTTTACGTGAGGAGAATACGTTATAATTTAAATGATTAATAGAGATAATGCAAGTGGTTTAATTTAATTGAAATTAATTTTAAGATTGTAGGTTAAGAGAGTTAAAATTTAAAATAAAGTTTTTTTCGTAAATAGGAATTATTTTCAAGTGAAGTTTGTTTTGCTGTCGTGCGCGTAGGAGACGAGACGTACGAATTAAATCAGTCGAGGGAAGGATAAACGTTAGAAAGGAATTAAAGAGAAAACGAGAGTTTATGTAAAAGAGAGTTATAGAATTTATAGTGATGTTTTGTTTTAATTAGAAAAATGTTGAGAGTTGTTTCAGAACGACACGTCAGTGGACGTGGCAGAATGAACACGAGACGGGGAGGTGCTGAGACCTAGCGGAGAACGGAGGAACCGCAAGCGAGGGTTGGCGCACCTGATGGAATTCGGTGACGTCACGGGCTCATACGGAGACGTGGACAGGCCGTGACCTTGTTTTGATCAGCTGTACGGTAACTTAGCGATAAGAAAATAGACTATTGGTTAAATAAATTTAAATTTAAGTGTGTTTTAGAAGAAGAGGAACTTTCAGTATGTAAGTAATTTATTTTAAGAAGTGTATGATGTATAGGCTAGAAGTGTTTCGTTGTAAGTTGTTTATGTTTTTGTTAGTTAAATTCTACCTCGGTTTTAAAAATATTTTTTTGGGATTTGTAAACATTATTAAGGAGGTACACTATAAAATCGATAAGCATTGAGAAAAGTGGGAAGGATAGTTTTTGTGTGTAGAGGGAATTTACTCCAAAAGAACAGAGAGACAAAATTAATGTTTTCATTAGGGCGAGGGACCCTAAGGTGAGGCGTTGTGTCCCTGGGAAGAAAGGGAATTGTAGCGCAGACCATAGGAGATGGGCTGACTACGGAATTAAGGGTCAGGAGAATCCTGAGAGTTGTGAGTAGTTGGGGCAGGAGTTCCCCATGGTAGTACCGAAGTGGCTATCCTGTATGGGATAGGGTACCATTTCAATGAAGTTTGTTGGTGGGGTTAGAGCCCCCTGTGTAGTGGGCCTATAGCAGATAGGCACTACAGTGAAATTTTTGGTTATTTTGTGAGGTAAATTCCCTGGAGGTTAAGTAAGATTGGATTCAGTTAGGAAGGAGGGAAATGAGAAACATTGCTGTAGAGAGTTAGTGTACTTGCCTAATGTGAAATTGAATTTTACTAAATTAATTTAGGAGAAAGTTTTGTTCGGTAAATAAATAATAATGGAAGATAGCTAGATAATTAATTAATTTTTTTTGAGTAAGGTGTTTTAAGTAATGAAATAAAATAAGGTGAAGTAATTTGAATAATTGGGGAGGAGTTTCTTTAAGAGTTTAGATAATTGTTTTTGAATTTATTGAGATATTCAGCCAGTGAAGTTTGAGTGTGAGAGATACAGTGAGATTTTAAGGAAATCGGTTGTTTATTAATTAGGACAAATGAGATTTTATGATTAAGAGTCAGTAAGCATAGTTAAAATTTACGACATGATATTTGTTGACAGTTTACAGTTATTAAGGAGAAAACAGAGTAATCTATTTATTTTTATTTTAATGGTTTGAAGATAAGATTATGAATTTTTTTTGGAAGTTTCTTTGGCATGTTGGAATAATTTTTTTTGATTTTTAGAATTTACAGAGAAAATTTAATTGATTTACATTAGTTTGGAAGTATGGAGGTTTAGTGTTCGATTAGCCCTAACTTGATGGTCGGATCCCAAAAGAATGCCGTAAAACCGATAGCCAATTGAGAGGAATGCGGTAGGCGCTTGTGTAGAGAGGGGTTGTGGAAAAACTCCTTGGGACTGATGGCAGATCAGGGGCCCTAAATAGTGTGTGATGCTGTAAAACCAGTGCAGGGAAAGCCTGGTATGCTTAAATTTTTGGGCACAGGTTATGTAAACCTGGGGTTCCATGGGATTTAGTCATGTTAGCTGCTGTGGGACATTGAGATTTCCAGGCTCCATAGTAAATTCAATGTAAATTTTTGTTTTCTTAAAATAATAAATTTGTTTTTAATTTATTTGAGATATTTGATTTGGAACAGTGAATACAGACCCCGAGGAATAAGAGTTATGCTGTGAGAGGAGAAGGTGGTAGGCCTAAAGGGTACAGGCACCACAGAGGTTATTTGTATTGCATAATTTAAATATAAGGAAACTTGAGAATTTGAAATTTTGTTGTTGGGTTGTACACCCATAAGAAGAGTATAGGCAGAATTTTTATTGTTATGAGATGTCTAATTTAATTGAAAAGAAGAAAGTTTAAAGATGCAAGGTAACATTATTATTGTAATAATTGAAAGAGATTAAGAGGTAGAGAGAAATAGGCAGTTTTTGTTTGTAAGTACTAAAGTTTACATATAGAAATTTAGTAACTAAGAATGAATAATAAGTTAAGTCTAGTGTAAAAGTTTTTTTTTAAGTTTGTTAAGTTAAGAGTCACAAGTAAATTTTTTTTTTAGAGAGAATGTCTTTGATAGGAAGTATTAGAAACTTATGGGAATTTTAGGGTAACATAAATAATGTAGGTAATGAATAATAAATAGATGGTAGGTCTTAAGTTAGGATTAACATTTGAAGCAGAATTTAATTAAGAAGAAGGAAAATAAATAGGCCTAATGAAAAGAACAAAAAAGGATTTTATGGTAAAGCATTTTTTTTAAGTAATAAACAATGAATAATAATGTTGTTTCAGGGTAATGTGTACTAATAATACAATTTTTTTTTTAGGACCAAAGAACAGGAATTATGTAATTTAAATTAACATGTATTTTTGAAACTGTTACAGATTCCTTAAGATGAGCTGAGCAGCAGTCCAGTTTACAAGATGACAAGAGTTCGAGAGACAAGATACAAGATCACTGAAACAAGAGCCAAGACTGAAGATTCAAGAGAAGAGAAAGCTGGCAGCCATGGACTTACAAGTGGAGATTAATAAGGTCATGTAAAGTTTTATTTTTTTTTATGGAAGACAGTAACTGGAGTTTTTTTTTGTTATAAACATTATTTACAGAACTTTTTAGGTTATAGTAATGTAATGGAACTAGTGAGTTGTGGTAGCTGTAAAAAAGAACTAATACCTTAAGTTTAATTTTTAAAGTTAATTTTCTTAATTTACAGAGGGATTAGTAGTTTTTTTTAAAACCTTATTTAGGTTGGAATTTAAATACAATAGCTTATTATAAATGTGTACGAACAGTTCAAGTTCACAGTACTGATAGGTAGGTCAGATGATCTTATTGATTTTGATGATTTGTTGTTTTGAGTTGATTTTTAGGTGTTGTGAATTAGACAATGAAATAGTTCTGAAAACTTAAATTATTTCAAGCTAAGAAATAGTAAAGTTAATTGTAACTCAAAGGACACCAGAATTTAATTTTTTTTTGAATTAGTAATGTTTGAAAATTTTATACTTTACAAGAAAGGTTATAAACAAACAGATCGGATGGAACAAGGATGCAGTAAATCACAATTTCATTTAGAATTATTGATTAGCTTTTGAGGTTATGAAGTAAAAGTAATTATAGTTTAAAAGTTTGAATAAAAAAAAATGTTTTTTTTTTAATTTGTTTGAAATAGAAAGTTTAAAAGTTAATTAGTCATGATCTAGGTGGGTGATGGGGTGGGAATTGGCCACTCTTTTTCCCTATAACCTCCCTAACATGGCCTTCTATTACAACTAACAGAAATAAAGAAGAAGAAAAATGAAGAATTATTAGTTAGAATGTTTCTTTCATGAAGATACCTGATGAACTTTTACTGTTTGGAAGAATAGAAGCAAGGTTAGTCAGATATTTTTACTCAGAAGAAGAAGAAGATAAAGCAGTTTTATGACTCGACAAGCCAGAGATTGGTGTTTCCCCTCTGCGCTTCTATTGACTACGTTGTTTACTCTCATGGGATAGCTGGTTCGGCACCATGGAGAGAGATTGGTGGGCATTGTGGTTGCCCCCAGAAGAAAAGAAGAGTAGAAGAGGTTATGGGTGGGTCATGTGAACTGACCTTCAACCCAGTTACTTCGTGGGGACTATTTGCTGTATAGAGAAGATCAAGACTCAAGAGGTAGGGAAAATCATTGGAGGTCATGTTTCCCTTCCTTAAGTTTTTCCTATCAAATTATTTGCCTGATTAGATTATGCTAAGGGTGGGATACTTTATGTTAGCAGTTGAATTAATTAATTTTATTTTTTTGTGTGTTTGCATCCTTGCCCATCGATTGCAGTTTAGTAGTTAGTTTTGTATTTGTCAGGCGTGATGGTAATGCCTGTTGATGATGTTTCAGAATTGTAATCTGTTCGTGATGAGGATGGCACAACTCCGAAGCAGATGTGGGGAGAAGTTGTGAGCTGCCCTGGAAGCCAGTCCAGTAGCTGTTGGAGTTGAGTGGTGTTTGCTGATGGCCAGCCCAGGGAGCTACTCTTCTCGACAACACTGACTTCGAGGAGTTGCACCAACCTTCACGAGATAAGAGTTTAATTAATTTGAAACACTGATAATTTTGTAAGGACACTTAATTTTTTTTGAAGAACGAAAGAAGTATGGTAATAAACGGAAACTGAAAAAAAAAAAAAAAAATAATAATTATCAAGAATTTGCACATTGTTTAACGAATACTGAGAAACTAAGAACAGTAATTTAATTTGTAAAGAGAGCTTCACTAACAGAACAATTTTTTTTAGAATTGAGAACTCGAGCCTCTGAAGGTTCCTGTGAGAACAAACCAGATAAAAGTTTTACATTTAATTTTATGAATACTTGTTGTTTTAAAATAAATCTTATGCAGAATCTAGATGTATGTTTAGACAGCAAGGAACTAAGAAAATTATTATTTTTGTGAAATGAGGAATTTATAGTTATGGTTTAATGGAAAAAGACAATTTGTAATTTTGAGGTAGCTCGATGGGGCTCGAGCTCTGTGAGGGGAGGGTTATGTCGCGGGTTGAAATTTTGCAGGGTTGTTGAAATCAAATTTAGGGACTTTACTGACGGGACTCTGGGCTGGCTGCTCTGTTCACTCGTCAGCGCAAGTGGCGTGACCATGTAATTGGGGCACGGGGCCGGCGCGGCGCGCTGCGGGCTTGCAGAATTTTGTTTGTTTGTTTGGCCGCGCGCTGGCGCAGCCACGGGCCGCAGTTACTGGGGCGCGCTGTCGTAACAAGCCGCGCGGTGTGGCCTGCACATTGGGGTAGAGGGGGGGGTAGTCTTCCCAGGTGTTCTAGTTAGTTGTTTAGTAAATTTGACTTCAATAACGAGCTTTTGTTATGGTAGGCGCGGCAGGGCGCGCGAATTTAAGCGCAAGTGAGTGGTGACTCGGGGCTCACTCAGGCGGAGGCTATGCGTCTCACCTGTGGTCACGAGTTGTTAGTTCGTTCGTGATGTAGGAATTCAGGCTCACTCAGGCGGAGGCTATGCGTCTCACCTGTGGCCACGAGTTGTTAGTTCGTTCGTGATGTAGGAATTCAAGCTTTCGGGCGGAAGCTATGGCCGACGCCAGAGGCCACGAGTCGTTTAATTTAAGTTAGGTCATAATGTAGTCATCTTCAAGCTTTCGGGCGGAGGCAATGGTCGACGCCAGAGGCCACGAGTCGTTTAATTTAAGTTAGGTCATAATGTAGTCGTCAAGCTTTCGGGCGGAGGCTATGGCCCTCGTCAGGGGTCACGCGTCATAGTTTTTAAAATGTAATGTTCGTTCGGGATTTCAAGGGCAGGAGAGGCCCCTACGTTATTTTTTTAAAGTAATCGATCAAGAAAGGCTTTTCGGAAAATGTGAGTATGGACTTATCTTTGTTTTAATTTTAAGTATTAATTATGATTTGAGGTATTCGGAAGGACTAGGGAAGTGTTTAGTGAAGTTCTCTCATTCTCTCTCTTGTAAGGTCGTTCAATCGTTAAGGAAGTAAAGAGATTATTGTTTTAAATTGTAATCCTGCTATTTAAATGTTCTTTAAAATGATGTTGAGTATTTGACTTTAAGAATAAAATAATTTTAATTAAGTATTATGTTATTTTGCAAAATCTCCTTAGTTCAGCTCTCACCAGACATCCTGTACGGGATGACGAACCTATGATCCTAGGTACAGTAAAGTATTTTATGAAGTTAAGACTAGTTGATGCCAAGCGAGTTGTTTCTATGTCAAGAGCTACGATTCTCTCCCCCCTCTGAAAGTGAGACGTGACAGAAATGGCGGTGGCACCGGCTAGGTGTTCGTGACAATATATTTATGTTTGACGTTGTGTGTGTTTTTATCTGATATATTTTATTGACAATTATATATATGTCTGTGACTCCATGAATTATTCCTCAATATGTGCACATTAAGTTAATGTATCAATAAGTAACATATAACAACAAATATAAGTATGAAAAATAATAAACTAAGGAAAGAAAATATTTCTTTTCTTACCTGAAAACCAACACTTTGAAATATCTGGTTAATACCAGGTATCATAAACATTAAAACACAATCAAAATGGAGGTCATGAAGGGTACCAACATGGGAAATATTGAAACAAATGTCCATTTAATAATAGTTAGAGTTAAAAGACATGTCCCACTGTACCCCATGTCTCACTCTGGCCCACTCTCCCCTATACATATATATATTTATTTATTTATTTATATATTCTTTTTTTTACTTTGATTTCAAATGACAATATGATTTTTTTTTGGCCGAAAAATTTCAAATGCTAGAAACCACTTTAATAATTCGGTGACAGTGTAAATTAATTTTTTTTTAAGATCCATGAACACTTTCTCTTCATTCGAAATAAAACTGGCAGCGGAATTCTGCCCATAACATATACATAAGTCTAGAAATGTACATATTTTTCCAAACACAGCTAACATAGAATTTTTAAATTTAATACTAAAAAAATTTCATTGCAAAAAATGTAAATCCCGATAAAAGGAATTATAATTTGTCCTTTTTTTTTACAACAATTCTGTTCGGTAAATATTTTGTAAAATTGTGTTTTTTTAAATATTTGTCAAGGTAGTGTTGTAAAATAAAAAATTAATTTTTTTGGCCAATTTCAAAGGGTAGTTTAATTTTTCAGATCACTTAAAATTAGTATTGCTTCAGTGAATATAAAGAGTAAAAATGTATTTGGTTATGAAAAACGCTCTCTCACACGTTGCTGTCAAGTTAAATTTCAGTTGCGTTCGATATCATTGTAATGCACTCAATCCTGCAGTGCTTTACTTTATAGTGGCTATGTCATAATAACAATAACTTGTATGCTCTATTGCAGTCGTAGTAAAGTTATATGTTTATCCTCCCCAAAAATATAAAATTATTTGTGTATATGTATTAATATAAAGTGTATTGAAACAGAAATATTGCCAATGTTATTTATGTATAACAATTCAGTAATTTTCAGTGTTATGTATGGTATTTGATTATTATTTGAATGGAATTAAATTTGTAGGCTATGATGGCTTAATGCAGATCATTTGACAAACAAAAAGCAACCGGATTTATTTGCTCTGTACGTAATTTATAAAACAAATCTTATACTTAACTTTTATCATATTTTCTAATTGTATTTATATAAAGTTGGTACTTTTTGTTTAGAATTTTTCTCATAAATGAATGGCTAAATGACATATATGCCTTTAATAATTTATTATTTTTCTTTATTTAAATAAATATAAAATGACATAAATTTACCTGTATATGTTTACTACTTATTTTTATGTATTTATTTAAATTACTATAAAAATAAATTCATCTTTATTCGATCTTGTTTTAAAATTCAAATACGTTATCTCAAAGAAATTTTGAAGGTGTTTAAAGAACCACGATATTCACATTATGTAAATAATTGCAAAAATATTACATAAAATAACGTTGTTTTGATGGTGAGTGATTTATTGTTACGTACCTTATACCACCAGTTCTAACTATGTAAATAGCTGTTTGGATCTTGGTAGTGTTTAATGTTAATTTTTTTATTAAAATACTTTTATCGATTAAACATGAAAATAAAATAGATTTTAGCTTACAATCACAGAAAAATTATATTTATATACATTTAGACTCTATTGCACTTCCCAACCAAGGTGACTATTTTTACGGGTACTAACAATTATTTAGCAACACCTTTTTGACAAATAGAAAACATAAGGCGATGAATTTACAATGTATTTCACAGTATATCAAACCCCATTCCTTATCTAGATTTTTTATTCGCATCATTAAAAGTGTCCATTTACAAAAGAAATACGAGCTTCATTTTAAAAAAAAAGTTCGTCAATATGATTTGACAAAAAAAAAAATATTTTTTTGCTTTTAAGCGTTACCGTTTCGTCACTAATCTCTAAAGGATAAAAATATTTTACGTAATGAGAACTGTTAGAAGTTAGAAAGTGTAGTGTCCACCACAGACAGCTATGTTCATTTTATAGTTTTGAAGCATACACATCTTATTTCTTTTACAGACAGTTGCACAAAAGCGTACGGGCCATAACTTTGCAGCTAAACACCGAACGCACGAGGTCAAAACAATTTTGTACTCAGCAGAGGAAGATTTATGATGCTCTGCCATTAGATCTTTGGCAGTAAAGCTTAATAGATTGCGTCATCGGAACAATCGAATGGTTAGACCCATCCGATACATAGTGTAGAGAATTTATGTGTAGAGACCGGAAAAATTCGCGGGTTCAATGACCTCCAGGATAGACTCCAATATACTCTACACACTCGGGCAAATGCCAACTGTTCATTGGCTGCTGACTTGTGAGTCGTCTCGACTGGGTGGCCTGTGATTCGACACTTCAATGAGTGAGGGTCTCTAATTGGCCCTCAGTCCTCCAGATTAACAGTGGACCAATGGCAGAAGCAGCACTAAGGTATAACTATTTGAATTTCAGCATAACACGAAATGAACCGGCAAATTTTTCAGGTCTCTATTAATGTGTAATAAACACGAACCGTCAGCGGCTTGTACGCAACCAATTTGACAGCTAGAACAACATGTGGTCGCGTCGAGTCACGTTATCACTGGAAACGAAGGTGAGTCTCCGTGACCGAACATAAACAAAACTAGTTTAGAGCTCTACGTTATTATGCTTTCATGTTCTGTCAGTAACACTCTCCATAAGGTCAAGGCACATGTTATCGGTGTGTGAATATAAATAACAATACATATCCCAAAGTTATCAGTATCCAAAACACCCACACATTGTCACAACCGGAGAATAACATACTTCTTTATCATAACAAAAACGTCAGAGCAATGTCATGAATATACCACTAGGTCATGTGTTGGCGTATGTCTAATGTTGTTTTCCTAAAACGATCCAACGATACGGCGTTCAGTGCTTCGCGCGCTTTCGATATGAACTCGTGTCTGCGTTGAGTTGTTACGATGAACTCTCGGAAACGCACGTTCTCACAAACTCAGACACGTCTAACGCCTCTTCTGACATTAAAACGGGTTGCTTTGACGGAGGACGTTGTTCTATACTTGAGCGACTTCTTGTGTTTTTTTGACTTTCACAACTTCGTTCGATCTCTTTGGCCCATGGCTGACGAAAGCGACGTCGTTCGACGGAAACTATGGGAATCGTCCACGCACACGGTCACCGTTCCTTTCATGAATGTAAAAAACCTGGACATCGAGTACAACTACAATCCCTGGAGAAAAAGCGAAGATTGCATCCTCCTCAACGTTGATACTCTGTTGCCTGTGTTCGGTGGGATCGGACCGCCCGCGATGGAAAAGTTCACGAGCGTCTGGCAGATGGAAAACTTCATCAAAATGCATGTTAACCTAGATCAGTGTTTGCAATATCGATACGTTTCTTGCTCGTGTTACATGATCAAGAGGCAGATGATGAAGCCTCGGAATGCTAGGGCGATCGTGGAGCCCTCCGGTGACACGTGCAAGCATCAACATTTCCACCACTATTGTTCGCAACACACTCGCCATTGGTTAAAGTTTTTTCTCGAACCTTTGCTTATAGCCCGAGAAGAAAACAGGTATCCTGACGAGGACGACATTAAAGGTTATTTATATTTTTTGAGCAACGCAATTCATTTCTGAAAGACGAACGAGTCCCGACAGAGACTTGAAGTAATGTAATCACCTCCGAAATAAAATAGAATGTTAGTCACTAATTTATAATTATACTTGGTAATTTAAATATATATACATACAAACATGTGTGTTGCGTTTTTTTTTCCTTTCACTCCTCAATCACTACGGAATAACAGAAAATGTACAGAATATGTTTCGAAGGTATTAGGACAAAAAATACATAAAATAAAAAATATGTGAACCGTGGATAACCACAGACACCACGGTGCCACGTGGGCGTTCATTCCGAAAAGGTTTGATAGATTCTCAGCATGTCGGCACAGCGGCGCTCTACATTTAGCTCGCAGTTTAATGAATACATAAATATGCGCATGATAAGCGTTCGCTCGGCTGCCGGCTGTGCAAAGTCACCTTTGAGTAGAAAGGTCGGATTCCCAATTACAAATCAAAGTCACCGCGACCGAGATTAGCGCCGCTATTGCTATGCCAGGTACACATTGAATTTAAAAAACATAAGAAACAATGTTTGCGCATGCACGTTATGCAATAAGACGAACGCCGGTGAGTCTGGGCAAATAAAAGTTATCAGTATCCGAACGATCACTCGTTAAATTAAATGTAATTGGCATCGAGCAAAATATTAACGATAACCCATAGGTTATCTAGTACTAATTGTAAAGTACTTTGTGCAGCCGATAACTCGCGAAACTGCTGTGTTTCTCAAAGTTTGTAGCAACGCGAACCCTTGTTACGGCATGTCATATTGACAGGTGAGGTATGGCAGGTAAGGTGATGGATCTGTCGCTATGACGTGACTGGCCGTGCAAGAGAGAAAGTTGCAATTGTTTGAAACTGAAAATTTGCCACCCGGTTTAATCGATTACAAAAAGCCTCTGTCAACGGATCTTTGCCATCATCCCGCATCCACTGACAGAGTTTTTTTGTAAATGGTCAAGTGACGTCAAAAGATTTTAATTTCAAAAATTCGAGTCGACTGATAACTCGGGGAAGGACGGACAAGTATAAATAATATTTTGAAGTAGTGAAACGTGTTTTGCTTCAATGCTTGAAACAAGTTATTGTTTTACCAAAAGATCAAACACATTTGTATGGAAATATGCAAGTCAAAAAAAAATTGAGAATCGCTTGCTGATTGCATCGTTCGTTCAGAACGCACCCACAAACAAATCGATAAATTAATATTTTCATATGTTTCGAATCTCAAATAGGTCACCGATAGCTTAAATTACCTTGTCTATACACAATCGACATTTCAACCTTGTTCAGAACGTCTTCAGTCTCTGTGCCGTACGCTTGTGTAACAAAAGGGAATAACAATAGTTTCCTCGCACCACACGTCGTCGTCATTATCGGTGCGATTACAATGAATTCAAGAAAACGTAACTCTCCGCCAAAACGCTGCCAAATCTGTAAAAGCAGAAAGCAGACGCTTCCAACATCAGCGTCTTCATCGTCCAGGCTAATGGCGCTTCCTTTGGAGATAGTTCTTTACATGGCGAAATTTCTTTCGTTCGAAGATTACAGAAGTTTCGTCCTGTCACTTGCGCCTAGTTATAGCATGTGCCTTACGATCCAAATCAAATTATGGCGAATGTCTACTTACCAGACCGAAACCTTCTTCCTAAACGGGAGGCAGGTGAGCATAGAATACAACTTCGACGCCTCTAGAATAAAAGAAAGTCGCGTGCTGTTAAATGTCGAATTTTTGGAGCCGATTTTCTGTGGAATCGTGGCTCCAACAATGAACAAATTCACGGCAGTCTCGGAGCTGATGGACTTCGTCAAAATGCACGTTCACCTGAATCAATGCTCGGACAGGCGTTACGCCTCCTGCCCGTGCCATCTAGTGGACACTAATGGCCGTCATTCCGAAGACTTCCAACACCATCCAACGGTTACTTGCCGCTATGGACACTGGCATCACTACTGTTCCTATCACGTCGCTACCTGGCTGGAAATTCTTCAGACTACTGTGATTATGCTGCATCAAAATCGCAATGTCTTCACCGAGGATCTTGCTAAAAAGTTTCTACTTTCTGCCAACGATTCGGTTTACGTTAACGGAGTTGAGATGGAACGCCACGGTTCTATACTCTACAGAATGCTCCAGAGCTAGATTCATTACTCTGCGCGTTCATTGGAGTTGAAAAGTAGCGTCGCGATCTCCTTTTAGTTCATTATTTAAAGTGTATAGAGATCTCATGTGGGAAGTAGTTTATTACTTTTCGTCAAAATTTTTCTAATATTGTTATAATTTATGTGTAGAATTAGTTTTTTTGTTATCATCGGCGTTTTTAGAATTTTGTGTGGGAGTAGTTTATAGCTTGTTGACATTTTGGCACGGTATAAATCATTATTATTCAAAGTACGTTGTTTTATTTATTTCCTCCAACTTCTAAACAGTGCCATATGGTGGGATGAGAGCATTTTGCTTTACGAAACTTTTTATTGTTTACATTCGTAGCAGATCACACTTCTTATAGTAGAGCGTACGCATCGCCGCACCGCTCGAACGTGAGCTGGCAGCGTGTCGCCGAAAGCACTACGGGCTGAGTCGCTACTTCATAGCAGCGTCTGCCAACGTGAGGAAAAACGTTTTTCCTCGCGTCTGCCAACGTGAGGAAAAACGTTTTTCCTACGAACTTTCAATCTTTCCTCAGAGTCGACTCGGTCGTTCTCTTAGGAGCGCGGCAAAGCCTCGTTGTCCACGCTGTTGCCGTAGATCGTGCTAGACCACTGAACGTTCTCCACACTTCGAGATCTTGGACTGTTCGAGGAGCGTGCTTGCAAGTAGAGGATTATCACGATCGTGATGGTTGCAGAAAGCCACGTTTCGGTTGGGAATCTTTATAGGTTTGTTCTTGATAGTACACAACGTTGTGAAGCTGCTGGAGCACGTGACTTGGCCTGGGTGACTGGTTCAGCCAAGACTCGGAGTTGACCACACGCAACGACCAACTGTTATGGCTCTTGTGCTCGCTCCGTCAGACTTATCCGCTATGGGGGAAATTGCTGTTCGTGGTCCTCGAATGGTACGAGGACGATGGTTATCCAGTAGGATGGGATTGGAGCCAACGCTGAGGCTTTGACCTGTTTGCACTGTAAACCCTTCTTCCTTAGCTACAAAAATGTTCTCTCTACGCTCCCGCAAGTGGCTTTACCCTGACCTTAGGATCCGTACGTTATTCTGACAGAGATTGTACAAGTGCTTTCATATCATCCCTCCACTGCAAGTGCAATTGGTATTCCCCTGTATGTGGTACTTAAGGCATTTTAATTGCTATGCCATTTCAAAACGTGGCATCATTTACGTTTACTTCACTCAAAGTTGTGTTATCATAACTTGCAAGTATACCATCAAAAATAACAAAAGCTATCGGGGTATTTCTTACGTGACCCCGTACACAATATATAATATCCTAATTTTGCGTGTCTTAGTGCAACAGTTATATTAAGTATGATTCTCTGTGTAAACATTTTATGCATTATATAATTTCTCCATTTATGCTTCAGGAGCATCAATGCATGTTTTGAAAGCCATTTTTACCACAGGATAGTTAACTGTAATAATACAAAGATAACCATAAGTTTAAAAAAAAAACGACGTTAGTTTTCCATACGTCAATTTTGTATAGATTACTTTCTCAATAATAAACATTCTTAACCTCTAAGAAAGATAAATATGGCCACAAAAATAACAAGAAGTGACTCAACATATTAGAATATAATACAGTATGATATTACATTTTTGTGTTGGAAAAAATTACTATAAATATTTCAGATGGTTGTTATTACAAAAATTAAGTGTGAGCACATATAATCAACTAACTGCCTATCACAAATCTAAGAGTGGCCTTTATGCTTAAAAATACTTTTAGAGATGTTTTCCCTCAGATAAAAAATAAAAACTATTTTTAATTAAACTAATACTTCTGGAATAGTTTAAAAAAGTGATTCCAGACTTGAATCACTGACATTTATAACTACCCTTTTTGTCATGGTTATTTATCCATAGGTTCGGAGTGTGTTTTTAAATATTATTTTTCTTTTAATATGCTCTACGAAGAATTATTTTAGGAACAATTACTGCCCCCAAAAGTTTACAAATGTTTGTGTGATGTAAGTATTTCATTAATTTTTCATGTTATCACCAAATTCGCATCACAAGACTTTTACTACTTTGGCCGACCATCTCGCCCCAAGCTCTGCCAATTGAGCTAAGCAGGTGGCGAGACTATTCTAGGCAGCACTGATATCTTTAGCTTAATTTCAAGAAATTTTTCCAATAACTTTAAGTTTATTGTTCTTTATGTAACTTCTTTTTGTTTCCAGGCCTTTCGCTTAAGTGTACGCTATCAAATGACTCAACGTTATATTTGAGTAACCATTCTTTTATTGTATCTGAATTATTTTTGTAATAATTGCTTGAGAAAGAACTCCTCAAAAGTATGCACTCTGAAACTGCGAAATTTTATTTTTAAGGTTGTCTATTAGTTTTATTTTCTCATATGTAGCAACTTAACGAGCAATACAATAACATTTATGTCATAAAATATTTGCATATATTTTAGTACTTATACTTAGGTTTATAGTTCCCACCTGTATGCTCATTGACATTATCCAAAATAACATTTATTTAAATTTTTATAAAATTTAAGCCCATGCTTCAATGAAACTTTATTCCGGTATTGAGAAAGATGGCACAATGGATGTATAAAACCTTAGTGTTTTGTCTTCTATAGGTTCTTAATTATAATACTATAATAATTGGAATTAGATATGTATAGTTATTTATGACGAACTAGAATATTTATATATATATATATATATATATTCAGCATTTACAGATAACTAGACTAACTCTAAAAAATTGTGTACTTTTTCAACTAACCGAACGAAAATTATTTTTAATTTTACTTACCTAAATATTGTAAATTATATCCATAATCGAAGCGGTCGGTTACCCTAATATGCAAAATGACCGATTATTCTATTAATCTTACCTAGAGTACCAAGTATCTAGTACTTGAAGTTTGGGTTTCAGTGGGTGTTTATTCGAATACATTCTATGCCTCAAGACACTAAAATTTTAATGTCCAGATTCAATGCATAACGGTACGGTTATATAAAAGTAATGTTGAATATTCAAATATGTTTTTTAACGAACAATTGTGTTTTACAGTTACACATAATAATTCAAATTACACCCGGGATCTTTTGCACAATGTTTTAAAAAAATTGTAACACATTATAAATACGTTTCGTGAATGTCGGATGCGTATTTGTTTTAAAATAATTTTATAAAAACGAAATAATATTATTCCCCTACCGTGCTGCCATCTACGGTGACGGACGCGAACTGAATGAATCGCGTTATCTATCCGCTATCGCGGGAACCAGGCACTCCTTAATACATATTTTCCTTTGTTTATCGCGAGGGGCGTTATTATTAATGAATTATAAATAAAATTTCGTGGCCGGGGCTACAATTGCATATAATTTTGAGCACTGGGAGACATAAAAACAAAAATATTCTCGACGGATTTTAATCTCTGGTTTTCATTGCTTATTACAACAATTTCGGCAATAAAGGTAAATTATTTTTATATTGCTCTTTGCTAACCTGAACCTCCTAGCATTGCGACCGAGTCCGTTACGTAATTCTGTTTTAATACATTTCAATGAAACATTTTCATTGCTTTTTGCTAACCCGTTCCTCCTAGCATTGCTGCAGAGTCCGTGGCGCAAATATATTATTTTTGACTGCATCTTGGTGTTGGGTAAGCCATTTTCCTTCACATCATCCTTGAAACACTCCCATTTGTTTCCTACTTTTCCTATCATCGTCCTATCATCCTTAACAGAATAACGCAGATTAAAGAAGTTAAATAGCTAACATGTATAAAAGTTATAGTTAAAATAATCTCTTTGTTAAAGTAATAAACATATTTGAATTAATGAGTGCAAATAATAGTAAATTTATCAATTAAATTGTAGATTTCATTTCACTCCTTCTTTGTGTCCATACAAAATAGTGATAATTCAATAAAAATGATTAAATTTTATTCATAAAAGTATGCAGATGTAGATTTCATCATTAAAAAGATAGAAAAATTAAAAAAAAATACTTCATTAAAGAATAACATATTTTTAATGCCTAAATGGTTTGGTTGCAAAAACCTATTACGGCTCAGTCTCAGGCCGAATTGGATATTTCATTTTCTTCTGGATCAATCATATCACCAATGTTTTGTTATGACGTTGTCACGTTAAACTATCGTCCGTAAAGCGACTTTACAGACAACCATTTTTTTACATCAAATCTCTCCCATTTTTGTCATCGTTTAAAAATCCGCCTTGACGTTAGGTAAAGATAATTTAAATAAAACTCAAACAGAACACCCATCATTATATAAGAACATAATTCACGAGTAATTTCACTTCAATGCACTTTATATACTTGATAATATTGACGTATTATATTTTTATTTAAAATTATTCATTACAATCCTATTGATCACGTATGACAGTTAATTATTTTTGAAAATAATTGTACCTTATTATGCAACAAGTTAAAAATATATACATAACAAAATAAATATATAAATATATAACTATCAATTAAAATAAAGGAATTAGTTTTAACTCGTTTCCAAGCCAAGACTAATGCCCTTACGCACATTAAAACTTTTAAGTAGAAAATTAATAAGATATTAATAAATAGGTTTAGATTAATATTTTTTAAGTATATAAAAAATATATATAAATGCAATTACTAACTAGATCTAAATGACATCACGGTAAGTATAAAGACTGGATTTGGCTTCTTTTTTTTTAGTGAAACTTGAGAGTGTTTACAGTTCAAACAAACAGCCCAATCTCGAATAAAAATTTTGTCACTTTGCACTAAAGAATTAATTATGTAGAAATTATAACCGAAGTCTTATACGAAAACTCGTTAGAAATTATAGTGACATATCTGGCCAATGTTTACTTAAATCTCTCTCTCCGGATTTGGAAACATGGCCAGCGGCGTTTACCAACATCTAGTTATCACTCTCATTTGCTGGTGTGCTACGGGTCGAAGCAGGTGGACCCACCTCTTGCATCGCAGCCGCAGCTCGGAACGTTTGTGGTGAGATAATAAACCAGCTCAGCACGTCTGTGCGGTGAGACATTGAACCAGAGCAGCCTTCACCGAGGCGCTTGCCTCTACCAACGAGAAGTGGTGAGAAACTTGGAATAAAACAATACATCAGCATACATACATCAGCAAGGTATACGAGAGAACCACTTTTGAAACTATTGATATCACTTACAAAACACAAAAATATTATTAAATGTCAGACATTTTAAAATATAACAATATCATACATTTAATTCACTTCGTTCTTAGGGATGCACTTCATATAAAATAAATACACATTAAAATATTATAATTAACGTTTTTCATCAAGAAAGCAAGAAATTCAAAACAAACTGTTCGTAGTTAATAATCATAAAGTAGAGATTTACAAAAATTCATTATTTCATGGAAAAATAAACAGTTATAGTAGGTACATATAAAAAACAAAATAAAAAGTATATGTTTACTACACTTATTTATGCCTATCCATGATGTTTATGAAATATAAAGGAATAATTTTAATTACATCCAAAAACTAAGAAGAAAAATGAACCAGACATCTTACCATGATCATATATAATATGTTTGTACCAATTACAAACAAAAACCAGAATATTAACCTTACAATCTGCCCCAGAAAATAATGGCACAGCATGATATTTACAAATAAACAAAACTTTAATACAAACATGCAAAAAACTTCCTTTAAATATTTTATTTATCATATTTTTTTAGTAATGGATGTTAAGTAAAAAATATATATTACTGTTTTTAATATGTTCAGTAATAAACTTATGCAAATATTGGTATGTATGTCTACAACAAAAGAAGTAGATGTATTGGCAATATTGTTGGTAAATAACTTTAATTATAAGTTAGCTAAGTATTTTTGTTGTGACAGTAAATGATACATCGTCAGGTAAGATTAAAAACATAAAAGAAAATATTAGAATTTTAAATAACAATCGTTTCTAGTTCAATTGCAATCCAAAAGTAGAAAAGGAGGCAACAGTGTTTTAAGTAAACTGTTTTAGTAGTATGTACATTTTTTATTTTAACAAACACATATAAACCAATACATAAAAATAATATTTTTTTAATATTTTAGTCACTGAAATGTATGAAGTTTCATGATTGGACACAATCACCGTGGAGGAGTGGTGGTGGATGTTGCTGATTCGCTTTACTCATAGAGCCCCAATGCTGTTACTATTCAATATAAAAGCACCGAGTGGTACCAAGGCTCAAGATAGTCTTCAGAATATAATTTGCCTAAAACGAGCATGCTTACATAAGATATATTTTATTTGCTTAGGTAGTTAAATTGGTAATCAATTAAGTAAAATCCTTTTTCAATCATATTAGCAATAAAATAAATCATTCCTTTTATTGCATTACGGTTAGTCTGCGAAAACATATTGTGGTCACATTATTACCTTAAATCAACATTTCAGTGTGTAAATAAAACTTTAAATTTATCTGTGAGGGATAATGTCAGAAAATACTCTGCAGCGACATTTGTTTCTGACTGTCAAACATCGCGCTGCAGCGCAGTTTTTCCCCGCAGTGAAATGTTTAAAGCAAGAGTAAACCAGGCACAGCACGCATGTTGTGACGTGGACGAAGTTCCCCAGAATGACTGGCGCTATAAAAACTCAGTTGTGTACAAAATGTGTGTCGCTGTCACAAACGTGGCCTACATCGCAGCAAAAAAAAAAAATACGTATCGCGTGTGTCCTCATCCCGCCTCATCTGGCAACATAAACACGCTTGCCCCACGCCGCCCGACGCTGCCGTGGCCCTGAAATTTCGGGCGGAAGAATTAATTACAGGCTGTTTAGCCAAGAGTGAGCGCGTTGCCATCTGGCGCCGGAAACTCCAACTACGAGCGCGGCCAAACAACTAGCCACGCTCGTCGGGGGGCTCCGCACTCTTCAGTTGCGGTCTGTCGGGCGTCGCGTGAACACACGCCGAGACTGTGATCGACCAGTCCCTTATTTTCCCGCGCGAAGCAGCCGTTACTTCTGAGAGTGAGTACGCTTACACATAAACATGTGCTCAAATGAGTTAGTTGTTGTTTACTTAATGCATCAACTCGTAATCAAGTAGGTGCTCGTTGGATCTGCACGTACATACGGCTAGGTCGTTATTTACAAGAACACACGCCATCCTGACCTGCTTGAATCTAAGATACAAGGGGTTTTTCATTTGCGTTCACATGCACAATCATGTGATATGAAAACATATTGAAATTTTATGTTTTCCTATGTCGTATTAAAAAAAATTCTGTTTTTGAACGAATTTTAGGTTGTTATTATGGCCAAATCTTAACAAATTAATGTATGATAAGGCAATGGTTATAAATTAATTCTTTATATACGTACAGTAAGTATAACACAGTTAGCAAAAATGCCGTCCACGAAAATTTTTGTTTTATGTTTCAGTACAAAACATTAAATCAGTATGTAAAATTTAAGATGGACCTGTATTTTTTTTGTTCTGATCTGGGCTTAACTCTTTATTGTATATCATTGGTACATTTTCTAAACAATTAATTTAAGTAGAACTGAAGAAATAAAAGACAGAAGTTTTTAAAGTTTTTTCTAAACTAACTTTGAATCAGTTTTATCAAATGCACTTTAATAATTTTGAAAATTGATATTTAAATTTTAAAAAAATTATGAATTTTGAATTATGAATTTTCAAAACGTGCAATAAAAATCATTTATAGAAAAGAGAAACCGATAAAATGTATCATTAAGGTATTGGAGATTAAAACATTTACATTAAAAATTGCTTTAGTGATGAACTCAGTGGTTACATCATTTACATAAAAGATAACTTCACTATTTTATTTTTGTAGCTTCTACTGCGTGCTTAACTCCCTTAAAATAGCGGGAAGGCAGAGTCTAGTACAGCTATCATGTGAGTTAGTGGTTGCAGGTTCGATCTCTAGCCAGGTCGTGGATCTTACACAATGGAAATGTTATATTTAAATAGTGTACACGAATAAATGTTGAGTAGTTTCTTCACTTACACACTATTTGAGTTAATAGAATACCCCCATAGAATCCTTTTGCTCAAACATTGGATTCACTACGTATGTAATAGTGACATGAGTATCTTTATAAACGTAATTTCCTTTTCTCCTTCAGTGGAGTCAAAATTAGTTCATCAAGTGAAAGAACACTTTAGCCTATGCGCAGTTTATTGCCATGAATAAATGACAAAAAGTACATTTTAGGGTCTATTGCCTTTGTTGTGCTTACCTCTTTTTTAAGTTTAGGCTAAGTTATAACTGACTGGATCTGTATATAAAATGTTTTGCAACGTACCATCGAGACATTGTTATATATTAGGCCTCATGGCAACACCATGGTTAGAGATTATGGAAAAATACCTAATCGATAGTAACACGAATGATCACTCTAAATAATTGTGTTGAAGACAATATGCCATAATATCTTTTTGATGAAAAATTGCTATTATATCACTTACTAGAGAATTTTCTCGACACCATTTTACACGCTTATTTTCACGATCAGGCCAATGTTTGTTTATTTGTAAACCATGGTCATAGACTACAATAGCACGTGAGCACAGAAAAATGTTGCTCACTTCGGTGAGCAAAATATTATTTGCTGCTGAGATCTATTGAAAATCATGGCGTTTTCAACGATTCAAGCTGATTTATCTGTGCGTGCGAAAATGTTGGAACTTTGGCACACTAAAATTTAAACCATTTGCTTTCTACTGCATTTTTCATATAAATGTGTTCGAAAAAATACCACCTTAATAATTTACGTTTTGATTGTTAAAAATAAAGTATCGTAGCTGAAAGCAAATTCAGTAAAATTTACACTGGTAGTAGTCTATAGTCACGAATTATTATGCAAAAAAAAGACCGTGTTTATCAGTTTTAATAAATTGCTATTATTAAGTACGTTTAAAACACCGTAAAACATTTTGAACTGTTCGGTATGTTAGATTAACTACGTTTAAAATACTGTACAAATTTTTGAACGGTTATTTAGTTTAGAATTATAAGTAGGAACATAATATTTTAGAATTTTTTTTCATTATCTGCCCTCCACCACACTACACATTATTTCCACACCCGAATCCTAAAACGATTATTTGGTGCTAGCCGAAAATGTATTGTGCAGTTGATCAATTTAAACACTAAAATTATAATTTAAACATTTTTGATAACGTTTTAAGAATGAAAACCACAAAAATTTATTGATAATTAAATAATACTTAAAACCCCTAATGTGGAAAAAAAATAATAATGGCACACCTACCTACAATCAATAATATAAATGTAACTTTTTCGCGAAAGTTAACATCGTTCATGTCACGGATATACATAGAACAACCGTGCACCTATAAATTAAAATCTCCCCTTTGTCGAAAATGTAATGACCAAATCAATTTAATTCCTTCCTTGTTGTACAATAAACATGAATCCAGGTAAATGTTTATCATAATGGGCTTTTCAATTTGAGATGCCTTTTTTTTGTGAGCATTATATATGATAAATTTAAATACCGTAACCCTGTTTGAATTTATTAACTGGGGAAAAACCAATTTTAGAACCAAATAATTAAAGCAACTTATCTTAAAATGCTTGGAATTTTTATTAATATTAAGAGTTAAGTAGAACCTAAACACATTAAAGGAAAATTTATGAATGCTTTTTTCCATCATCTCAAACCATTTGAACTTCTCATTCATTTAATTTTTTTAATTCTTATTGTAATGGAGAGTAATAGATTGTATGGTCGTAGGGAAATTGATCAAACCTCGTGTGAGGGTTTTGGAGGCTAAACTCTCAAAGAGGGAAAGAGATATGAGCTCGGAATGCCTTTTTTGAAGTCGATGCAGGCCTTTCTTCGTTGTGGATTAACGGTAACACGAATTAAAACACGGATTAAAACATCGTATCAGATTTTGAGGGATCTAAGTTATTGTTACGTGACTTATCGCATCTACGAGAGTAATTATACATTAGTTACAGCCAACTTATTTGTTACAGGGTCAATTACCTAATTTTCAAGAATGTTTCAATAATTTGCTTTGCTTAACTTACCGTTATCCTATCAACATTAATGACACATATAATTTATCTCCATTGCGATTCATCATAGCATGATCGGTTATAAACAGAAATTATATTAAAATTTTTAATTTGTGTTTTTTAATATTACTTTACAATATTTACCCTCTTATTCTGCACCTATAATCATCAAAATTAGCATACTTTAGGCAGTTAAAAGTGCTTATATTATAGCATCCTGCCAAATATAACGACTTTATATGTCCTATAAGCATGTAAATAAATAATATTTATTGGTTTGAAAAATGTGTAAAACACAAAACTTGTGTTCTTCCTCTAAATATATACCATCAGAACCCATGTTGGCGTTTGGGGGCGAAGCCCCAAATGACCGAAAGGGCGTTATTATATAACCTTGTATTATATTTTTATTTTGGTCTATGAATTGCTCATATATTTTATACTTTGACAATATGACAAGTTTAAAATTTTAAAATATAACTGTTTCTCTTATTAGCTTGTGTTTTTTTTAATTACGGCAATTCTATGCTAAAGAATAACACTATTCCACTAAATAATGTAACTTACATAGCAAATTAAAATACAGATATTCCATATTAATAAGCACATTTGCTTTTAATGGAAATAAGTAAACATGTTTGTCTGTAAGAAAGAGATAAAGTTCAGAATTGATAATGTTGCAAAATTATCGTTAATTACGTTTTGTTTTATTATTTCAAGAATTATTTTATATTTTTAATCACAGATTTCAAAACTATCTGCCAGAATCCCTGTATGATAGCCTCTTATACACTGTGGCCATGTCCTGAATGGAGCTGTATGTAGGTTTGTCCTCAATCTGACAACAGTCTTGTGAAACACGGGCAGACAGGGTCCAGTGAAGTGTGCCGCGAAGCTACTAGATAAAGCGGGTTGCATGACACGTAGGCGCGACGGTGAACTACTACAAGCCAACACGAGGACCGCGAAGTCAACAGTAAGTAGCACATGCAACCCACGTGCTACCAGGAAAATTGGCGAAATAAATAATATTATAGCTTCAAAATATTTAGGTAGGGCACATAGTCCTTTGTTGAGCATGGATAGAGTTCTACAACAAGCTGCCAGAAACAATTTTTGTAAATTTTCTGATTTTTTGTTTGTTTTTTATTTTCATTATTTTTTGTGATTTTTCTGATACTTAGGTAAATTTGCGTTAGTTTTCTCCGAGTGCTTCTGATTATTCCTGGCTAGACATCTGCTGATGTTCTCTGAGTGCTTCTGGATATTTCTGAGAAATCAGTTTCTCCATGAAAAAAGTATTAATTAATGAGGCATGTAATTTTATTCAGAGTTTTGTATAAATTGCTGAATTCCTTTTAATAAATCAGCATTTACGATATTTTAATCAGTTGGAATTCAATCAAAAAAATTACATTACTCAGTCAAATAATATGCTTTGAGACAGCTGGGAACCACTATCATGAAGGATGGACTTCCTTCTCCTTGGTGTCTAGCGAAGCCTTCCTTCTTTTGCGATTGTTAGTTAGCATCTCGCATCCCAAATAAAAGAAATAAATAATATTTACCTGCATGCAACGCGTGACGACATGTTGGCAAGAATCGGGACGACTTCCAACAAGTTCCTTTGCATTAAATAAATTAACTCTCGCAGATGAATGGAGTTCATGACAGTTAGAGCCAAGTAGTATCGTAGCCACGTAGACTTGTAGACTTGTAGTCTTGTAGCCTAGTAGTCTTGTAGTCCTGTAGTGTCGAAGCTTCGCAGCCTTCTAGTCTAGTAGCCAAATAGTAGCTATGCCTAAGACTTTTTGGAGCCAATAACTGTTGGAGCCAAAAGACTGATGGAGCCAATGACTGTTGGAGTTAATGACTATTGGAGCCAATGACTGTTAAAGCCAATGGCTGATGGAGCCAAAATACTGATGGAGCCAATAACTGTTTGGAGACAATGACTGATGCAGACAACGACTGATGGAGCCAATGACCGATGCAGCCAATGACTGATGGAGCCAATGATTGTTGGAGTAAATGACTGTTGGAGGCATTATATCCTATCTTAAATTGACGATCGCATCCTATCGATTTGAATTTACGCACATGTACGTCCTTTTATTTAGATTTACTCCTTTATAATCGAATTTAAGTTCAAAGGTGCGTCCTTTTCGTTCAATGTTTTTCCTTTTTGTCGAATTTTCGTCCAAATGTGCGTCCTTTTCGTTCAATGTGTTTCCTTTTTGTCGAATTTTCGTCCAAATGTGCGTCCTTTTCGTTAAATGTGTGTCCTTTGTATAATTACATTTCGTGTTTGGTGTGTACTTTGCGTGGTCATGGTGTATACATTGCGTGTCCAGTGCGTACATTGCGTGGTCATTGCGTGGTCATTGCGTGGTCATTGCGTGTAAATTGCGTGGTTATTGCGTGTTTGTTACGTCCCAGTACATTGCGTGTTCATTTCTTGGCCATTACTGTATGTTGTGTGATCATAGCATATACATTTATTTTGTCGAATTGCTTCCGATTGTGATTCCTTTTTTTGAATGTTATTTTGAAAAGTGTATTAATGAAAATGGTTCTTATTTTGACTAGACTATTATTCGACTGGTTGCGGGTACATAAGCGAGTCCTCGGTGACAGGAGTTTCAGTTTTTTACTGACTACGAATGTGTAAAGATCACCTAGTTTGACCAGCAATGCAGAACCTGGCAGCAGAGTCGTTGATGGCAGCTGAGAATTTGACAACCACGGAGACCTCGATGGTCGTGATGACGTCGATGCAGAACTCGATGAAATGTGTGTCATTGTCAGCGTCAACAATAGAGAAGACTTCAACAGTCGTGGTACCACCAGCAGAAGAGACTATAGTTCATGTAGTACTGGTTCCACAGGAAACCACAATGAACGACGTTTTCCCACGATGAAGACATCAATGTCTGGTGATTTGTCAACAACTATCGAGCATCGATGCCGTCACTGTGTCTAGATTTTCTCAAACAACAGCAATGTTCGACGACACGATAAGAGAGAATGTGAATGCGCTGAGAATCCCCCTCGCAAAGATATTTGGCTGTGAGAAATGTCATTAGCAGTTTGCCAGAAAAGATAATATGAAAACGCACATGAAGATATGCAGAGGTCGTGCTGTACGACAGAAAATAAAGGTTTCTCTGCAACAGAGATTAATTTATTCGCTTAAGAGTACACCGGGAGATGGTACAACTGTAGCAACATCATCATCTGGTTCGGGTCTGAAAGGTCCGTCCTCATCAACTAGGCATCCTTGCAGCTACTAGGATTTTCCCATGATGCACAAAGACATGAGCGGAGCTAATGTGTAAAGAATCCTACTCGGAAGAAGTTACGCTGCGATGAGTGCCATGTTTGGTTCACATTTATTGACAGTTTGCACGGCATGCGAAAAAAAATGTAAAGGTGAAGTCCGTGTGCTTACTATTTAACTACCAGCAGACGTTTCGACTCCTCGGTTTAGGTTTGAGACTCGTGAGCGTACAAGCACAAAAACAGATGTTCAGCAACCGATTGCTATGAGGCCTGGACATGAAACTAAACCCAATACTGTACTTGGTGCATTACAGGTAAATGATAATGGGTTCCAATTGGCACAGACTGCATTTCGTGGAACATTGAATGACTACTATTATCTAAATACTTTAAGTGAGTCAAAAGACATTTCTACTTTTCTTGACGATATCAGGCAGAACATTATCAATTAGCTTACTGATGACATAGCAACAAAGGGTCCTTTAAAATATAACTTGTGGTTCGACTATGTATATTGTAAGCCGTATCTGTTCAAGGACAAAGTGAAGAAGTGTGCTTTCAAGACATTGGATGCTGTAATTTACAGTTCTGATTATGTGAAGCAGTCTGTTAAACACAGTGTCCAGAAACTCTGTCAAGTAAAGAAGACAATGCCAGTAAAAGATCTGGCTGGTCTCTGTCTAGTATAAACCAATTGGAGCTGTTAATTAGTCATTTCACGCCGATTCAGAACTAAATTTTTATTAGATTGTTAATTTTCGCAAGTGTATCTGTAGTAGAATAGAAAATAATGTAATTAAATTGTGATTGTAAAAGAACTTGTGGTGTTTTAATTTTGAAACCTGTCATTTTTTATCTTAATTACTGATCAAGTATCGGACCAAAACGATCAAATCAATCATTATATTAATGAGAATTTTTTTATGAATTTTGGGTATTTTCCCCGAATTCTTAGTTCAATAAATACAAATTTCCAATGTGGTAGTCATAACGGCTTACTGCAGGCTGGTTGGCAACGAAACTAAGCTGCGTTTAGGACTTTCCATCAAATTTATTAAAATTATTATTTTTTAGATAAAATTATTTTTGCATTACCCCGGGATCGAACCAAGGACATGAACTGATCGTATCAATCAGTATATTAAATTCAGATTTTTATTAATGAATATTTGAATTTGTCCAGAATTTCTAGCTGAATAAATACATATTTCCAAGATGGCGCCTAAATTTCAAGATGGCGGGTGCTTCAGTAATAATAAATTAATATTGCACTCTAGCAGACAAAAAATTAAATTAACATGGTGGTAGCACACTCCAGCAAACGAAAACAAGATGGTGACCTACAGAAGACAAAACAAGATAGTGGACATGACGTCATACTAGTTGGCGATATATATATATACACCATAGCTTTCGTGGTGGGAGGTCAGTCAGTCAGTGGCTTCCGTGGAGGAAGGATCTATCATTATTTATTTTTTTACCTCACCGGGTTCGAACCATGGAGGTAAGTGTGCGTTTGAATGATATTTTATTAAAATTTGATTAATTTATTTTTATCCCAATTCTAAATTTTTTCCCAAATTTCTAGCATAATAATTACGGAATTTTAAGATGGGGGGTGTAGCAAAAAGTGCAATGATCTAAAATCCAAGATGGTGTCTAATGGAATGAGCCACGATTATGTCATACACGTTCAATATGGCGGACGTAAAAAATGTGCATCTTTTCTAGAATCCAATATGGCGACAGTAACGAAATGTGCAACAGTTTTTTTTTAAATTTTTTATTTAATATTTTTACTTAAATTTTTAATTATTTTAACATTTTTCCCGGTTTTATAGAATAAAAATTACGGATTTTCAAGATGGTGAGCATAATGAAAATTGCAACGATGATGTCATAATCCAAGTTGGCGACCATAACATCCTTATTGTCAAGGCGCGGCTTAGAGCGGCTAGTCACTAAGGAATTTAAACCGTTTTTTGGAATATCGAAGCTGAAGGTAATTTTAAGGTCAAACACGGGAAATTGCCCTCAAAACGGGAATTTTTCCCGCGAAAATGGGAAATTTTTTGGAATATTGAGTCATTTTGAGTCAATTTTGATTCAAAAATGACCACCGTGACGTCGCAATCCTAGATGGCAGACCGGCATCTCAGCACCTCAACCTGAACCTTGGCACCGGATCAGTCAATAAATGCTACTCATAATTAAACCTTTCTATTTCCATTTATTATGAGTGGTTTACATGAGTAGTATATAATAGGGGCTACTGGGACAGGATTCAGGATGTGGATGGTGCGGATTGTGATTGTCTGTCCGCCATCTTGGATTTTGACGTCACGGCGGCCATCTTGGACGAGTGTAACGGGACACAGCGTAACGGGACATAATGTAACGGGACATAACGTAACGGGACATAACGTAACGGGACAAGTAGATCACGGCGGCCATTTGGGATCCGCCATCTTGGATCCGCCATCTTGGATGACGTCATTTTGTTTTCTCGAACTTTCCACCATTTTGTTTTCCGCCATCTTGGATTATGACGTCACCGTTGCAATTTCCGTTACGTCCGCCATCTTTAACTTTTTTTATTTATTATCCGATTTTAATGAAAAAATTTTTAAAATTTATAAAAAAATTAAATTAATAAAATTTTAATAAAAAATATTTTAAAAAGGTACTTTTAGACACGGAGTTCGGAGTCCTCGGTTCGAACCCGACGAGGTCAAAAAAATTAAAAATGGCGACAGGCTCCTTCCACAATGGTGGCTGCAGGCAGACTGACTGGCCCCCACCACTTTTTTCAAAGCATATATATCGACAGTGAGCATGACGTCATGTCCGCCATCTTGTCTTCGATGTTGGAAACCATCATCATTGTATCGGCGGCGAGAGTGCGCTGACGCCATGTTAGTTTGATTCTTACCCTCTAGAGTGCAGTAATAATTTATTACTGTGACACCCGACATCTTGAAATTTGGCCGCCATCTTGAAAATCCGTAATTTTAATGCTAGAGATTCGGGAAAAAGTTCAAAAATAATTAAATAAATTTGTAATCTATATACTGATTGATTAGATCGACTAAGGTCCTTGGTTCGATCCCTGGTCGATACAAAACAAATTTAATTTAAAAAATACCACAAAAGTGTTAGGTTTGAGAAAATAAAAACACCACAAGTTCTTTTAAAAAAAAACTTTTATTACATAAATTCAATACACTACTACAAGTACAAAAATAATACACAGACATAGAACTAAAGTCTTGTGGATTTCTCGATTCAAACAGTCTTCTTATTGTATGGACTAAGTCCTTTACATGTTCGTAAATGTCTATTCAGTCTATCAGGTCGACATAATGGTACACCACAATTTTCACACAAAACCGAATTATCGACTTCATTAAAAGGACAGTGATATATTTCGTGTCGTTTTGCAATTTGAATATTTGCTAATGTTTTGTTACAAAATATACAGCTTGATTCTGATGAATGTACAGACAGTCTATCACAATTCCTGAGGTGACGTTTTAATCTTCCATAACGTTTAAACTTGCTTAAACACCTGTTGCACTGATATTTAATGCGTTCAGAGTTATTATTACAATTGTGTATTACATAATCACGTAATTTCAAGTTTTTGATCTTGTCACAGTACGTACAGTTGGGCGATGGAACACTGTTGGATGCTCCTTCCTTTATCAATGACACTGGAACTGTTGACAACCATTGTAACACTGCTGTCATGTTAACTTCTGAAGCCGTTGAGGTCTGCTCTGCAGAAGATGTTGCACGCGTCGAAATCTCCTGCTGTGCGGAGAGAGCAGGTGTAGCTGTAGACGACGTAGTCATCGTGGTCTGCACTGATGATGGTAGACCTTCGATCCAGGTCGGTGTTGATACTGGTAAAGACGCCATCGAGGTCTCAAGAACAGCTAGATACTGGTCTATTATTCAAGGCTGACTACCCGATGTGTTCATCACCGCAGCCAGAGACGGACTAAATGTTCATATCACCAGGGTCTCACTTATATATATTCTCATCAGCTGGTACAACACATGAGTCAAAACAATAACCATGTTCATTATACTTGCACTTAACTGTCTCGGAGCATTTTATATAATGACGATGTAAGCTGTCGAGGCGTGAAATTAGTTTATTACACTTATTGCACTGAAATTGTATTCGTTTCAGTAAATTATTCGGACAACTGCTTCTTTCATGTCTGCGAGCGCTTGAAGTTCTAGTAAATGATGCGACACAGTATTTGCACTGATTCGAAGTACGCTCTTCATTAATTGAAGTCTCCTCTGCAGTCGGTATCGAGATCTCCGCAGCTGTCGACAACGCAGGCATTGAGTTCTCCGCTGTCGTGGTCTCCTCTGCATCCGGTATCGGAATCTCCGACTCCATCATCATTGCTGTCATCGAGGTCCCCGCTGCTGACGGTAAACAGTCTATCCCGGTCGACATTGGAGCAGTAACTACGAAATTTACTGAAGAGAGCAGGTCCGTACTGCACCGCGGCCAGAGGTATACTGAGGCTCCACTCGTCTGAACTTCGCTTATATACCCGCAGTCTACTGGAATACTACATTAGTCAAAATATTGTCTGTATTTAAAATTAATTTTTATTGGGTACCTAAAAATTGTAGAAATAAAAAACAAACACAAGTTCAGGTTTTACACATTTATTTATAAAAATTACACAAATGCATGTTAGGTTAAGGAATTAAGCATTTTCGCAAGCAAAGTCTTTAATGCCGCACGAACTGCCTCTTCGACTCCGGTTCCAACTGGTTCGCAGGTCACGGGATCAGGAACACAGGTTTCCAGCTGGTCATCTTCTGCGATGTCGTCATCTCGAGCGAGACATGGTCGATGGCGTCTGTGACCACGTCTGCGCCTTGGCTCTACTGCAGTGCTAGTTGGGACAGATTCACTGCCTGAACTTTGACGACGAGACGAACGTCGTTTGGACGTCTGCGTAGAAGCATCACAGGTCGCAACAGGTTGCAACACGTTCATGTTTGGTGTTGCACGTGCAGACGAGACGACTACCTCATCGATGCTAGCAGGAAGGATTGTGTGCGGTCTCATGTGATAGACGGCACAGTTTCCAGGTTCGCAACAATCTAATAGCTGCTGAGTCGGTTCGTAGGACACAGGAAAGTGCGCAAACCGCCAATGCTGAGCATCTCCATCACAGGTTTCTGTATATGTACGTAGATACCCGGAATCCCAGTAGCTGTACTCGACACTGCTGAAGCTAGGTCTTGCGCTCACGTACACGTTAGCAGGATGAAACGTAAACATCTTCTTGCAGGTCGAACGTCAACTGAAGACACGTACGTAGGTACGACATTTATATATGCAGACTCCTACTAACACTGTGTGTGCCATTTCTGCATTAACTGCGAGTTTGTACAGGCACAGACACGTTCAAACTTGTCACTTGGCTGCACATCGTATATTGCACTAAGCTTGCGCAGGGAAGGACAGCCATAGTCGGTCTGTAGGTCTTCAATTTCAACTGCTCCGTCATTACACAGATCTCGTAGCCATTTTTTCTGTTCAGGTCCGGCAACGTATATTGTTTCGTTTTGAACTAGTAAATCTTGAAGTGTGTTTTTCACTTGGTGGTATGGGATTTTTCCTTCGTCCCACTCTAGTCCGTGATAATATTTGCATAGCCATTCGTTCGAACGTTTACTTTTTTCGTCTAGTAGTTTCCAAGGATACGGAGGTCGGAAGCTGCGGGTTCGAGTCTTGTCTCCGGAGGTGACGGCAATTTCTTTGAGAACAAAGCCGTTTTGACTCTGGAAACCTTGCAGGTTGCAGTACATCTTGTCGCTAGCAATGCTCGATTGTAACTGAATTATTATCGCAAACGAAACAGTATTTAAGTCAGAATTTTCACAAGTTTGTCTCGACAATTGTATGATGCAAGCCGATCGTGAAGTATCAGACAAAAAGCATAAGTGTTTGGTGGAATATTTCCGCTAGTCGATATCTCGATCCTACAGTCGATGATGTTTGAATTTAATCGATCATCCTGTTTGGAAACGTCAAACACCATTAACGGAGCCTTGTTCTTGAAACTGTCGGGACTCAGTATCGGTGACTGTCTCCGCCCATAGTAAGCTTGCTGAAACTTGGCATACATTTGATATGCGAGAAGAAATCTTCCACTTTCAAAGTCCATGTTCATATCAACGTACGAATAACTTTCGCTGTTTAAAAATATTTTTACATTACGTAATTGACAGTTATCGAATAAGGAACGACTTACTCCTGCATTGAGCTGTCTTCCGGTCTGAAGCCCGACGATGATGTATCTTGGTTTTTCCGTAGCGAAGCTGGACTTTACTATCCAATTAATACGCTGACTATGAGGAAAGCCAGGATAAGTTTCCAGGCTCCAGGATCGGAATGGCACATCGAAGTTCTTGCCATTTTCTATGTTCTTCAACATCTTGACTCGTTCAACGGTGCTCTCTTGGATGTGGGGCAGCATCCACTCGATAGACTGTAGTGTTAGCGAGACATCTTGAGGGTTTTCTGCAGCGACGACAATTGCATTAATGTGCGTGTTGGCTAGAAGCAGTACGAGCTCTTGTTTCGAATTAATGATTATATGCCTGTAGTCCTCAGCGAATCCAAGAAGCATGGACAGAGGAACACAAACTTCGAACTTTCCTTCGGCATAAACCGGAAGCTTATATTCATCCTCGAGAGCCCAACCGGCCATCTTTGCAGCAGTCAGTTCATTTGGCGTGAGCGAAAGGTAATTTTTCATAGCAGATGTTATGCCTACATCTCTCGTCTGGTCTACCTCGACGCCATTGAGTACATATGTAACGCGCTCGATGAAGTGAAGAATACCATTGCAGGATATTGACGTCGTTGTCGGATGCGTACCATCCGCTTTTGTAAGCATGCCTCTTATACGTAGAAATGACTGTGAAGGTAAAGTACAAATATCTTGGTGCTGTACAGCAATGCGTACTTCCGATGGAAGTGCGTACGGTCCGAGCAGGAAAGGCTGGTACTCGTGCAATTCCATTTTCGTAATGCTGTCATCAAAAATGACCGGATCTTCCACGTTGAGGATTTCGTCTTCCATATTTATTCGGCACTTGTCCAATACTAAGAAGATACTTGATGTTGTCAGGTGTTAATGCACCGATGTCTGGTAGAGAACTGTTCTTATTCACGTCAATACGACTTCTTTTATAACTGTTCGGTGTTACGAACTTTATGCCCATCGCTTCAAGTGCAGCCGTAATGTAATTTCTTCGTCTTGAAAATTCACCAATCGTCCTCGCTGGTCAACGATTCTGACGACGACTTCGTGTGCGCACTTCACGACGACTGGAACGTAAATGATACTTTGCGGTACTTCGACCAGTTTATATCCTGGCGGGACCATCGGCGAAAATTCGTGCAGCATGTTGCTTAGTCTTCCGTTGAGATACGTTCCACTTGCCAAATTACAGTTTATTCTTATGACATTCACAGGCAAAATGTTTACTGCACGCGTAGATTCGTACGTTCTTCCTGCATCATACACCTTTGATTCGAATCCTAACATCGAACCTATGGTCCCAGGTTTCGTAAAGTCGACAATTTCACTGCATGTTAGAATGCTTTTTTGAGTGTTTGGATTTCCACGCAGTTGAAAGTCTACATCCTGTGGTAACATATCCCTGATGTAATTTGCAATGTCGTCAATTTCGTAAGATCCAACAGGTAACTGTATTTCATGAGCGGTCCCATCGCTTTTCAGGAAGCAGATCTTGCAGTTTTCTTCGTCGATATTCGGTATGGCATTATACGTTTGAAAATCTACGAGTCCGATACACCATTCTCCGTCTAAATCCAGAGGCGGGAAATGAACCGCCCGCAGCTCAGATGCGTGACCTGTCAAGGTAAGTGTTATCGACATGACTAATAAATTATCATCACTGCACAGCCTTTAAGTAGTAATTTTTATTTGTCAGCTAAATTATTTTTTTAGTTAAAAAGCGAAGACACAAGTGTCCGCAGTTTGTTTGATTAGGCCTCTGTTCCGTTTCGTAATTGTAGAACAGTGTAGTGGTCCGGCCCAGGTACCGCCTAAGTTCAGGCGGAGGTCTCAAATTACCGAAACTGTCGTAGTAAGTAGCTTTTTTTCCAGACTTTATATACGCTACCCAGTGCGTGCCGCGACCTGCAGTCGTGTCTAAATTAATTATGGCGCGTTCGTTGGTTTTTGGTTTGCTGGGTAAAGTGTCTCGCATAAACACGCCGCAGAAATTTGGTATTTTCAATTTGCGTGCGTACTTTATTAAATCTACATTGGTGAGCGGTCGTTTCGGCAGAGAACTTAGGATTTTCGTTTCTTTTTCATGCCTCGGCCTGATTTGTGAGGACGTAAGTACAGGCCTGCGCCGTTTTTTTTACCCATGGCAATGGCTTCCATGCTTGCATTATGTCGCTGTGCTTCTTTTAACTGCTTTCGCTCATTCTTCGAAGTGTTGACTGCCCGCACTATACCGCTCGTTGCACCGATGAGACCGCCGAGAGCACCCAATGCAGGCAAAAGCAAAGGAAGAAATCCTCCTATAATCTTCTTGTCGAGAGTTTGTAATTTTTGCTTGGCTTTTTGTATGCCTGCTCCAGTCTTGCGTTTGGTCTTGCGTGAGTTAGTCTTTGACTTGATGGAGCTGGATCGACGAGCACCCAGTCCTAATTTCGTCTTTGCCTTCATGATTTTAGATACGCCCCAGGCCGTGATTTTTTCTCCTAGACCCGCGTGCGTCGATTTACTTATTTCTTCAGCTTCCTGTGCCAATATCTCGTCGGCCCGGTGCCTGGATTCCAGATCCTTGCTGAGGGAATACGCAATATCGTGCTGCTTGCACTTTTCGTCGAGAGAATTAATGCCCACGTCACCGCGAGCTAACCTTTTCGCTAGTTTAGTGCCGGGGCCGCAAAATCTGTATCCGGGAATGTGTAGCTCGAATGGCAGATTGTTTATCAGCGAGTTCACGAGTCCTGCACCACTGTGTTTTTTGTTCTTACCTCTTCGAGTCATTACGCGCAACTGACCAGAAAGTATAAATGTGTTTGATTTTATACAATTTATTTAGTACAATGCAGGTCGTCAAGCAAGATGTTTGTTTGCCCGTGCGCATTACGCAAAACGATGAAACTATCGGTCGCGAATCGCGACATGGCTTACTGTTGCCTTCTGCTGTACGATGCATAATGGCGGGACCGTCAAACTGTGGCAAGACGTGCGTTCTACTGAGTTTACTGGAGGAGCCAAACGGTCTTCGGTTCGAGAACGTTTACTTGTATTCCAAGTCGTTGCAACAGCCAAAGTACCAGCGCCTAGCAACTGTTCTATGCTCGGTGGAAGGACTGGAGTATTTTCCGTTTAGCGATAATACCGATGTGGTGTCTACCGACGAAGCAAAGCCTAATTCCGTGTTTGTGTTCGACGATGTAATGTGCGAGAAGCAGGGCATTATACAAGAGTACTTTTCCATGGGCAGGCACGCCAAGGTAGACTGCGTATACCTGTGTCAGACGTACAGTAGAATACCCAAACATCTCCTACGAGATAATGCGAATGTTATAGTGCTTTTTCGCATGGACGAACTTAATTTACGTCACGCCTACGACGACCACGTAAACACCGACATGTCGTTTCAGGAATTCAAAGACATGTGTTCCTTGTGTTGGAAAGACGAACACGGATTCATAGTCATCGTAAAGGACTGGCCTCTATATAAGGGCAGGTACAGACGAGGTTTCGATCAGTTTATCGTCAAACATGAGTCATAGCATTTCGAAATTCGGTCGTAGCAGCAGACATACTGTATGCCCCGACTCTGATATCCGCAAATATATTTCGCTACTGTCTCAAAAAGTAGAAAGTGTGAAAAACGAAATAATAGAGTATCTCGTTGCCATCGACCAGCGTGTGGAAGCCTCGGATTCTCGCATTCGCGACATGATCGAAGTATCGAATGCACAAAGACGTGACGATTTGAGGACTTTTCAAAGTAGTCTGAAAGCATCACTATCTCACTTGTCAACAAATTCAGATTTTGCCACACACAAGAAAGAAGTTTCTGCGAAGGAATAAAAAAGTATATAAGGAGGTCTTGCAATAAGTTTTCAGCCAGTACAATGTCGGACCTGGCCAGTGACCTTCATCGAGCTATACAGTCTGTTCGTGAAAAATATTTACTTGCTAGACGAACCAGACTTGCACGTGAGATGGAAAATGAGGAAATATTTAAACCAATCACTAGTCGCCTCGACGAACTTAAAAACAAGGAAGAACCAGCTATCATTGTGAAGACAGAAGTTGAAGATGAAATGCCAACAGTAAAGAAGAGAAAGTATGAACCAGATCGAGAAGAAGAAGACTTAACAAGTACAGAGACCATGCACAAGAAAAAAATACCGAAAAAGGGACATCAAGTGAATGCAATGGTCCGACCATACCTGATATCGTTTACGAGTCGGAATAATGACACGACCTACGGAGTGTACAGAAAACATAATAAGTGGTTCCTCGGTGCTAAAGAAATAGACTTTATACCAGGAAATATCGTTCGCGTAGAAGAGTTCAAAACGCGCGGGACTCCGGGTCTGTACGAATTGCTGTTTCGCAGGGAGCCTAAAGGATATTCTCACAAAGACTTACAAGAGTACAAAAAACTGCTAGAGCTAACCAATGCACATTTTCGCGATAACGATCCAGATAGTGGTGTATATAAAGACGTAGATCATGAAAAAATCGACATTCTCGCTAATCTCTTCAGTGAACTAACAATACATGGCGAAGGTTTAAAAAAGCTAGAAAGTGGTCAGATATTTGACTATGTATATTGGGACGATCCTAATGAATTAGTTGATCGCCTTAGAATTCTACATGCTTCGCTTAGCGTAGGAAACTATTCGCACATCAACGAAATAGTCTCCATACTTGAAGAACTGAGGGAAGCCGGGTACATACAATGAGTCGAACCGGAATCGCTCACGAACTTCATGCTCCTGCTAGACGAAAATACCTTCGTCGCAAAGTCATAGTTCGTGGAATTGATGATTTATTCCAGGCGGACCTTGTTGAGATGATACCGTATTCCCGATTGAATAAAGGTTTCAAGTACATGTTGACAGTCATCGATGTTTATAGCAAGTTCGCTTGGGCTAGACCTGTCAAATCAAAGACTGCAACTGAAGTAGCCAAGGCCATGAACAATATTTTGCGTGATGGACGTGTACCGTCGCACCTGCAAACGGACCTCGGGAAAGAATTCTACAATGCATCCTTCAAGGCTTTGATGAAGAAGTATGGCATCAAACACTACTCTACATTTAGTAATGTCAAAGCCTCCGTTGTCGAAAGGTTTAACAGAACTTTGCGATCCAAGATGTGGCGGCAGTTCACGGCTAACGGAAATTACAAGTGGCTTGACATCTTGCCGAAACTAATAAACGAGTATAATTCCACGATGCATTCTACCACGAAAATGAAGCCAAAGGACGTAAGGGACAATCGCCTGCTTCGAACAGTGTTTTCCAACATGAAGAAGAGAGATCCACGAAAGCGTAAAGCTAACGTCGGTGACATTGTGCGAATCTCCAAGCAGAAAGGTATCTTCGAGAAAGGTTTCACTGCGAACTGGAGTCCCGAACTTTTCCGTGTGACACATGTTCGTGAATCAGAGCCTAGGACCTACTACCTCGAAGATTTGGACCACAAACCTATCCGTGGCGGCTTCTATGCCGAAGAGATTCAGCCTACGTTGTATCCTGATATGTACTTGGTGGAGAAGATTATAAAACGAAGAAACGGACTGTCCTACGTCAAGTGGTGGGGCTTTCCACCTCGCTTTAATTCGTGGGTGGCAGATGCAGACATCGAGAAATCCACAAGACTTTAGTTCTATGTCTGTGTATTATTTTTTGTACTTGTAGTAGTGTATTAAATTTATGTAATAAAAGTTTTTTTTTTAAAAGAACTTGTGGTGTTTTTATTTTCTCAAACCTAACACTTTTGTGGTATTTTTTAAATTAAAGTTGTTTTGTATCGACCAGGGATCGAACCAAGGACCTTAGTCGATCTAATCAATCAGTATATAGATTACAAGTTTATTTAATTAATTTTGAACTTTTTCCTGAATCTCTAGCATTAAAATTACGGATTTTCAAGATGGCGGCCAAATTTCAAGATTTCGGGTGTCACAGTAATAAATTATTACTGCACTCTAGCGGGTAAGAATCAAACTAACATGGCGTCAGCGCACTCTCGCCGCCGATACAATGATGATGGTTTCCAACATCGAAGACAAGATGGCGGACATGACGTCATGCTCACTGTCGATATATATGCTTTGAAAAAAGTGGTGGGGGCCAGTCAGTCTGCCTGCAGCCACCATTGCGGAAGGAGCCTGTCGCCATTTTTAATTTTTTTGACCTCGTCGGGTTCGAACCGAGGACTCCGAACTCCGTGTCTAAAAGTACCTTTTTTAAATATTTTTTATTAAAATTTTATTAATTTAATTTTTTTATAAATTTTAAAAAAAATTTCATTAAAATCGGATAATAAATAAAAAAGTTAAAGATGGCGGACGTAACGGAAATTGCAACGGTGACGTCATAATCCAAGATGGCGGAAAACAAAATGGTGGAAAGTTCGAGAAAACAAAATGACGTCATCCAAGATGGCGGATCCAAAATGGCGGATCCAAAATGGCCGCCGTGATCTACTTATCCCGTTACGTTATGTCCCGTTACGTTATGTCCCGTTACGCTGTGTCCCGTTACGCTCGTCCAAGATGGCCGCCGTGACGTCAAAATCCAAGATGGCGGACAGACAATCACAATCCGCACCATCCACATCCTGAATCCTGTCCCAGTAGCCCCTATCATATACTACTTACATTGTGTTATATTTGGCCCGTTTGAAAAATAATTCATATATGTAGGGTAATTAGAAACAAACATAAGATAAACGTGTCGTATAAACTAGGACACATGCCGGGGAGCGTGTAGCCATCAATTACTAAAGCGATCTTGTATTTTGGTTTCCAAAATTTACTTTTTCTCAAAACTTAACACGAAATTCCTCAAAATTACTTTCTACTGGAAGAAAAACTCCCGTTTTATTTCAGTAAAATGATGGCTGCTAGTAAAATTTTTAAACTGACCAGCTTACAAAAAAAACGATCATTTCAATCCTTCGGTAGTGGACTTTCCCTTATAACCAAATTTGACACACCAGTTCACATATGACACCCTGATTACATTATCCATGGACAATGAGCCTCCAGCAGTTTCCGTTGACCTTGGCCTTGAGCTCGCCGCCATCGTTGTAATTTTCGTTACAGTCGCTATCTTAAAAATTTATAGTTTTCATCAGATAATATCGGGAAAATTTTAAAATTCTTTAAAAATTTTAAATTTATTTATTTATTTAAAAATTTTAAATGTGTCTGCCATTTTAAAAATCCATAATTTATATTTTAATAGGAGAAATTTTTTAATTTATAATAAAATTGAGTTAATTAAATTAAAATCAAAAATCATCACGTACTCTTCGTTTCGAACCCGGCGATGGCAATCGATTAAAAATGATAACGGATTTTTCCTTCATGGAAGCCACAGGAAGATTGACCTCCCACCACTAATGCCAAGGCAGACATTACGTAAGCCTGTATGACGTTATGGCGGCCATCTTCTTTTCGTCTGTTGGAGGTCGCTAACGATATTTGTTTATCGTCTGCTAGAGTACGATAAAGATATATTACTTTAAATTTTGCCCACTAGAGTGCAGGAATCATTTATTACTGTGGCGTCCGCCATCTCTAAATTTGTTGACTATCTTGAATCCCTTAGTTATTAAGCCAGATATTCAGGGAAAAATTCCATAAAAACCATAAAAAAAATCACGTGTTAAAATGATTATAAATTCGATTGATTTCTGTCCTTGGTTCGATCCTTGCTTTATGCAATAAAAGATAATTTCATTAAAATTATCAAAAACGCCAGGTTAGAGAAAAAACCAACATAATTATAAATAAAAAAATAATGTGTTATTTCTAAAAGTACAAAAAACATTGTAGGTACTAACGTTTTTCGATGTCTACAGTCTTCGTAGAAGGTGAAGCGAGTCCTTGCATGCCTTGGCATGTAGTTTCAGCACATTTTTACATGTAAGTCGATTAAACAGCTACGTCCAGTCGGTGACCATGCACACAAGTCAGTTGGCCTGGCATGAAATCGACGGCCAGGAACATTACTTTTGCGGTCAGGCATGTCCAGTCAGCGACCATACACATCAAGTCATAGGCTAGACACGTCCATCGAGTATGTAACCAGCCACGTTTTTATGTAAGCTAGACATATCTATTCAATGGTCAGGAACGCATGTCCAGTAGGTGGCTAGCCATAGCCAGTTGGTAGCCAGCCGCATCAATTAGGTGGTAAAACACTTCCAGTCAGTAGCCAAGAGATAAATTTTCCTCGATACTCGGCGAGCTTTTTAAACTGTTTAAAATGTACAAAATAATATGCATAGGCCAAACGTTTTCAAACCAAGAGGTACTATTAGCCGATATATGACCAACATTTTAAACAGGTCGTTGTCATCATTGTCAATATCAGGCGTATACACCAATCTTCACCAAACTATGAGGACAATCATGTCCTGGGTACATACCTGTTGATGTTCATTCGTCATCGAAGAGGAAGCACGTTCTCAAAAGTAAGCACATCGTCAAAAAGGAAGCACATTCAAAACAAGGAAGAACATTAAACGAAAAAGACTCACAATTGTACGAAAATTAAACATTTAGGATACGATCTCATCAATGGGTTGTGTTTGGTCGTAAGATATGGTAGGATACAATGCCTCTAAAATTTATTGGCACCAAATGTTTTTGGCTCCAAAATTCATTGGTTCCAAAAGTCATTGGGTTGAAAAGTCATTGGCTCCAACAGTCTTTGCCACCAACATTCTTTGGCTCCAAATGTCTTTGGCTCCAAATATCTTTGACTCCAACTGTCTCTGACTCCATCAGCTCCATGTACTCCAATGCTCCAACAGCTCCAAGTGCTCCAAATCTCCAACTGCTCCAAAGGTCCGTAATATCCAAGTGCAATAAAGCTCTAAATGCTCCAAAGCTCTAACTGAATTCAATTTCATTTTGATCGCACTTGCCCCGATTGCTGATAAACTTTATTATTAATCTACATTTTCTTTTACACGGTGATGATTTGTACTTGTTTAAGTTAGAAGTTATAAAATTTAAACAAAAAAAAAGCACTTACACCTTTATGTCCTCGGTGAGTGCAAAAAAAATTACATATTCTTCATTCATGGAAGCCAACTACAGACTGACCTCCCACCACTAATGCCAAGGCAGATATTAGGTCAGCCAACAATATGTTATTTTGCCATCTTAGAAACGCCATCATATTTTCGTATACTGGAGGCCGTCATCTTGTATTATGACATCGCTGCCGCAATTATGTTTTCGTCTACTGGGGGTGCCATTTTTTGTTATGGCATGTCATCCGAAATCTTTTTTTCTTTGGCTGGAAGCCGCCATCTTGGATTATGCCATCATGACCACCATCTTGCTTCTACTGCTGGAGGCAGCTATCTTTATTTTCAGTACTTGTTACTAGGAGTACTAGTGTCATGTAGTGTACAAATCTTCTGCTAAAGAGCGCTGCCACCATCTTGTTTTAAGTAATTGATACCAGAAGTGCTAGTGTCATGTAGTACACACAACATTTGCCAGAGTGTGTCATCGCTATATTGGTTTAAAGTTTACCTGCTGGAGTGCATTATTATTTATGCCAGAGCGCCCGTCATCTTGTCAATTGTCTTGGCAGACATCTTTAAAATCTGTAAATATTTAGCTAGAAATTCGGAAAAATCGAAAAGTATTAAAAAAATAATTCATTAATATATTAATTTATTCGATTCATATAAGTACTTGTTCAATACTTAACTGAAGAAAGATAATGTTAGTTAAAACACTTAATTAACATGCCAATCAAGATGACAAACTCAGACTAAAACTATTTTACGCAGGTTATGTCATCCTTGAGAGCGACGAAAACATGATGGTGGGCCACAACAGACAAAAACTAAATGGCGGCCTCCAGCAGACGAAAACAAGATGGCTGAATACAAAGTGGCAACTTCCAACAACCAAAAACCAGGTGGCGAATGTGATGACATAATCAAAGAATTTGGTCGGGTCAAGGTCATCCAGATGACAGCTGGTATCAATGTTAAAGGTCAAGGTCATTCACAATTTCCAGAACTAAAGAAGACAGAACAGACACCACCACCACCATGTTCAGGAACCAGTAGAATAACATGGTATTATTATATACCTACTACTAAAGTATTGAATATTTGTTACAAAATATATTTAAAGTAAGGTGATTTTAACCATGCCAGTTTGAACCTCTGATATGGATAAGTTATCTTTTGGATGACAACGCCATCGAGGCATGCTCTAGAATAAGGATCAAATAATCTGACTTACATATTTTTTAAATGTTGGTTATATATCTGCGGGTAAGATTACAGCTAGAAATGCTCGTGTCGCAGATTGCACATGCCTTCTTCTAGAGCGCACCAGGCACCTGTGTCGTGTATTGCAAACAGCTCTACCATCAATGTCCCGTGTGTGGTAACACGACTGCATGCACGCAGGGATGCTGGGCACGCTGCTGCTGGCAGTGCTGCTGTGGCAGGGCGCCGGAGCGGCGCGCTGCGACCGCCGGCCCGTGGGCATCAGCTCGCCCCGCCAGAGCGTCGGTGTGCCTTTCGGCGTGCGAGTGGCCTCCCTGCCGCCGGCCGACCAGCCAGACGCCCTGCCGCGCCCCGCCGGCGCCTACCTGCCCGGCCAGGACTACCTCGGTGAGCCCCGCGCCCGCCGTCAGGACTACTTGCGGTGTACATCGGTCTCCCGAATGTGTGGATCTTTGTGATTTCCCGCAGACACATATGGGAGCATGGACCATAACAGGATGTACCATTTCATACCGTAATCGTCAAATATGTTAGTGTGTATCTTCAAACTATAAACCCTGGCAATTATTATTTTTTTTTTGCCTTCACATCGGGAAACTACTTCAGTTGATTAAATTATACTTGGCAATGTAATTTTTTTCTGTTTTTGAAGTAGTTATATCGAATATATTCATACTTCTTCACTAAAATTAGGTCTTAATACAAGTGTAGCTCACCTAAAATGATTTTCAAAATTTTTGTAACTGAACTAACTGAAAAGAGGTTGTGTGTATCACGTTTGGCGTTCTACGCAAGGGGCCAGCTGTCAGTTCGGGCACTTTATTTTAAAAATTTGGCGTTTATCTGGCTTGTAGTGTCGTTTCCGAACCCTTGTTTATACTGGTCATGGTAGGTCAAGCTTCCTGTTTGGCTTAAGCCTTTCCTGTATGGTTGGGTGGCATGGCCGATCAGGAACGAGCTTATTTGGTTGGTTGATATATTGGCTAATCAGTGATTACTATGTTGTTGTTTCAGTTTTGGTAACTTTTGAATAGTTGCAGCCCCCACTTTCCCTCTGTTTTCTGGCAGGCTGAAGTAAAAAGTCCCAAACGGGACCATCTGCGGGAAAAAACAACCTACGTTACTTCTTGCTTACATCACTCCTTTTATCCCCTCCCTTAATTATAAAGCTGAAACAGCTGTGTACAAGTACAACTGTACAGGTAACACTTACCGTACTGATTAAACTATTTTATTACTGGCTGTTAAATTTGAACTTTTGTTTGTTTTAATTTCGTTTAGATTTATTTCTGTTAATGTGTGCATTATATAAATTCTATATATTTAAGGTCTTTTTTGGTGCTTAGCTTCAATGCATAATCCTTAATTCCTTTAGTTTCATATTTGAAGTTACTTTAAACAACCGCCCGTAAATATGTCTTAGATATTGTGATTGGCTGACGTCATCACAGCGTGAAGTTCAATATTTAAACTTTCTAGGCCTAGCTTGGATTGTTGAAATACTTGAACGCTAAGACAAAGGTATGCTGGGTAATGAAACCTGAGTGGGTTGTGGACCATTATGGAAAACAACATCAATATTCATGTCATCATACAAATTTGTGTGTGTATTTGTGACACCCACAAGTATTTTTGTATTGTTGCTGTTAAATTATGCCTAAGAATGCGGATTATGCTTAGTTATAATTTGTTTTATCAGTGCATCAAAACAAATGCAGTCAACTGACAAATAAGTTGGCAACCTCTTTTGGCAATCAAATTTTATGTTTAGTAAGTCACGTCTTGATGATTTGAGAAATGCCAAAGGATTTTAGCCACTTTAACGCTCTCGCACAGGCAAGAAACTTAATTTAACAGTTGCACTTAAGTAGGAATATACTTATACATTTCCATAATTCAGTATTAACATGACTTTAAAAAACCTCATACTGCCCGGGAAAAAACCTTTATTTAATATAAATATATCAATTAATAAGTGGATAATATTATTAAGAGTATTTACCATCACAACATACAGGCATTATCCAAAGTAGAGGAAGAACTATAGTTTCCACTAAAAAAATATTATTATTGGACAGCTCTACTTCATTGCGCCAAGCCTTAAAAAACCAAGTGGAATTTTAAACAAAACTACTGTTAGTAACATAAGGAAAAATAAAAAATAATATGTTATGTCTTTAACTTTATAGAAAATAAAATATATAGCAAAGGCATTTAATTTAATTTTTTTGCATATTTGTTCATACTAGTCAATCCATTACCTTATTTACATGTTTATTATACCAAAGTATATCTGCTTCATTTTCTATAATTAAAAGTATATTTAAAAGACTCTTTTTAGGCATCTGAAAAGCTACACAGTAGACTACAGCAGCCATTCTTAATAACTGTATAGCTATACAAATTTCGTTTATTAAGAACCATGCCTATTCGTAGGCGTTTTGAAGTTCATTATAAAAAATTTCCTAATCACGCGAAAAAAAAATGGTCCTCAATTACTTACATTGATTTATAGTGTAATTCATTACCCAAAAATAATATTTCGTATGAAAAACTTAATTCTACTTGAAAAAAGCTCCGGAGCCCTAGACAGCTTACTAAATGCTAATAGAGACATTTTCTCAGCTGCATGTAAGTTGCACTTACGGTGTCTCAGTGACCCTAATACCATATTACCTCAGAGGTAAGGAAGTCTTCTTCTCCAACTTACACTCGTAAAATATGTACGAGTACTGCACATAGCATAGGTGGGCAAAAGGCCCAGAAGGCAGTATGGCTGTGGCCTATTTGAAAGCCAATTTGTAGCACCCTATGTTTATAACTATAGTTTTCGCTCGCATTTACGAAAAGGTTTCACAATGAACCTTTGCCCGACTGCATAATTGAGCCTTCACTAAGTCTGACATGCTTTTGATTCATTTTCTAACGGACTGGTTAGCTGCTTCTCCCTATCAAATTCAACATTTGTCTACATACCTCCAAGAGCACTTAAAGCAGACCTCGTGAATCGCAAAATAAACACTAACCAATAAATGCTAATTCATACTAGGCTCGAAAAATCGCCTACCAACTACCTTTTGATCAGAAGTGCTACACTTGACCACTACATGGACTTGCCGAACACCCTAGCACTACCTAGCAGGCAAATAAAGAACCAGAAGAATAAACCCCTAGTAGTAAAACCTACGAGGGTGATGCCACAAAAACCACAAAATTTAAATTTAATACCATCAATAAACACACGAGAACAACAAACCAAAAATGTAAAAAAGCAGCAACTCGTCAAGCAACCCTGTCTTAAACTCTACCCCAGCTCTTATAAAATCCCAAGGCAAACATAACAAGACTAGAAAAACCTCCTGAAAATTTCATACTCATGAAGAACATAACAAACTTTGACAACAACAGAGACCTCAAAAGCAAAAACCAAAATCTGACCAACCCAATAAAATATGTATTACCCAGAAGAAAATATTTAAACAATTCTAAACCCACAAGATAAAGTATTCAAAAGGACCCTAGAACATGTGTAAGTATCCAACCAACCTGAGATACCCTGGCTTAAGATGGAGTAGATATTTTGACAGCTGAAAGATGAGCTTTCCTAACAAAATGTCCCTTTTCAGAATTCACCGTAACAAATGGTCCATCATATTCCTTATTCTATACTATACTCTATACTTTTATACTATAAATGTAATCTAGGTTTTTCTTTATGTTACCCTATTACACAGCACTAAATCCCTAACAGCAAATTGTCATTTCACCTAAACCTTGTTATACATTTTATTCATGACCCTGTGAGCTTTTTCTAGAGTTATATGAACTTCTCTCCAAACCTGTTCTAGCTGCTTGCCTGAGCTCTAGAAAAAAGATAGCGAAATCTCCCATGATTTTAACAAATGGCGAAGCTACTCCCTACCTAAAGAATCATTCTGGGTGATATACCAGTTGCAATTTGAGGAACAGAATTTAAGGCTACATTTAAAGCCAACAACTCAGTATCCTAAGACCTCTGTTTTCGATGATGGAAAATCGTTAGCACAACTTTAGTTTTATTTATCTACTTAACAAGGTTGGGCCATGAGTAATAGGGGCTGGTGAACATATGTTTGATTCCCTATCTTAAGCACATTTTTGCCATGTTTTGGGAGACGAAGTATGTGACGTTATCTAAATTAATTATTCGGGGCTCACAAATATCTTTCACATTTTGTTTTTGTTGAGTAAAAATCGAATAATCTTTCCTATCCCACAGAGCTATAAAAACTAAAAAACCTAGATATCATATCAACTATAATCAGAATGCAATCATGCCCCTTACTTAAGCGAGAGAGAGGTCCAAACATGTCAATTTAAACTCTTTCCCAGGTTTATTTTCTGGCATTTGGACCAAGTGCATCCCTACCATGGAGATTTGAGGATATTTTTCTATCTGACATTCTCTACTTTTGCCACACGTTCTTTTATTTTCTGAAGCACGCCTTGCCAATAAAATTTATTTCTGATTTTCTTTTCAGTTTTCTGGAAACCCTAAAGTAGTCATATAAATAATGCAAAACCATGGCTCTCACAGCTTTCAGAACCCAGACAAATTTATTTCCCATCTTATTTAGGTTGTAGATGTCATTCTTCATTACTGTAAAAAAAATTGATCCTCCATCCTCAATATGATCGGGGATGGATGCCCTCTTAGGACCTTTGTGTTTCCATTGAGCAATGTTTGTGAAGAATTCTGAAATAATTTGCATGGCAGCACATTATTTCTGACCTTCCTCTCGTAAAACATCAAATTCTCCTGGGTCATAAATGCGCATAACTGCATCCGCCACACAATTTTCACATCCATGTATATAATCAAAATCTTAATCTGTTTATGTGCATGATCCAGTAGCCTTTCTTTTATTTCAACAGCCTCGGGTGAGAGAACACGCAGCTAAGAGCTTGGTTGTGAGAAGACAAAACACATTATGATCTAGATACAGGCAAACCTTTCCATCCTGAGTATGCAAACTAAAGATTCCTTCTCATATGCATTCTAAAAATTCCTTCTCATATGCACTTTAAGCTTGATCATGCTCATTTAAAATCAGACTCGCATACACTATCAGTCTAAGGTCCCCTTCATTATCCTGTATTAGAACATCTACAATCACTAGACTACTCACTTCAACTTACGCAATGAAACTGTTGTTAAAGTTTGGAAGTCTTACTGTTGGTGGATGAGAAATCAAATACTTCAGATTACAAAATGTCTCTCATTGTTTTCTTTTCATTTAAATACCAAGTACTTTTCCTTGAGTTGATTCAAGAGACCTCAATGTTCTACATAATTTGTGATAGATTTGGAAAATAACACACCAATACAAACAAATGCATTCTTGTCAAAATCAATTACAAAGATTTCATACACACCATAAACCCCAAGAACTTTGACTGGCTACTAGCCAAAACTACTTTCTTAGGATTTATAGTCGGTCCTGCACATCTCAGCTTCTCTAAAAACCCGACATATATGCTGCATGTTTTCTAAAAATATGTTGTAGAAAAATCAATATGTCGTCCAAGACACCACAGACTTAAATTATAATTTCTCCATAGTAAATTTATAATGCGAAAAAGACACTGCCAACTAAAATTAACACCAAATGGAATCCTCTCCCATTGTTAGTGCCCCCATTGCATTACCAAACAAATTAATTGTACTTTTTGCTACTTTTCTCTACAAACCACTGATGAAAAAAAATAATTCAGTTCAAGGACTATGAAAAAATTAGCCTGATTAAGGTATAGTACTGCAAAAGAATTTCAAAATTCAATCCACCTTAACATTTGGTTTAACAAAGTTAATCCAAGACCAGTCTAAATTGTCTTGGATCCTTTTTCTTGACCAAGCAGGCAAGTGAGGCGTATGGTGACAAGGTATATTAAATCAACCCATGATTGTCTTAATCCCTTATTATTTCCCTAGAAGCCCGAAACTTTTGAGTAGAACTGGTACAAGCTAAATTTTACTAGCTCTTGAGTTTATTAGATTTTGTAAGAGAGCATGTCATACCTGCCCAAATGCTTAGTTAGTACATCATTAAACTCTACGATCCATTCCAATATCCACCCCAGCTCGTATGAATGCTGTTCAACCTCAATTTTCACCCAAAAGCTACTAGGTTTCTTTTCAGTACTCCAATACTTAATCACCACTACGTGCTGTTCAACAGCATCACTAGCATCCCCTTCATCAGATTGATTCGCAGATTTAGGCAATGACCTACATACTTATTCTGTATGTTAGTTACTTGAATCCTATATTTAGGACCAATGTTTTGTACTTTCCCACATTTGAGACCAGTGACATTACCTTTATTTATATATATTTTTATTTTGAAGTATCAGAACTCCTGTTTTTAAACAGTGGAACATTATAAGACTGCAAAATGGATGTTTGGTTGCATATTGTTGGCAAGTGCAAACATGGTTTTTAATTTTCAAAGCCCTAGATTTCAATAACTCACTGTTTTTAATATTTTGCATAAATACGCATTGCTGTCCCATGTAGAGAGACGTGTTTTCCATTTCCAAATAAATAAACTGCCGATCGAAGTATACAACTCTCAGGGCTGTAGCAACTTCCTAATATCCTGAATTAACTCCTCCGTGCATTCATTTGATCTCCGGAAACATTCCAAGCAAGTGGCCTGCAAATACTCGTCTTCTCATAATAGGCACGACAATACTCATAATGGCTGCTTCATAGAGGCCCAATTTACTTCACTCCCAAGGCCCACGAGTAATGCTTCTAAAACCACCCCTTAACATCGTGATATTGGACTTTGGATTAATTCCAATCATATCTTATTATAATACATACTTCTTGTACACAGAAATGACAATGCCAATATTTATAATACTTATTTTTATGGTACAAATACTTTTACACTCAAATATAGAGACATTTCCATAATTAAGTATTAGCATTACTATAAATAACCTCACACTAACCGGGAAAATCCTTTTTAAATATAAACATGTAAAATAATTTACTAGATTTTATGATCACACTATTTTTTATTCACTAAATATACCACTTTGATCCATAATACAGGGAAACTTATTATATTCCACTAAAAAGGTCAACTGTTTACACCAAATGTTCAAAAAACAAAGTGGAATTTTAAACAAAACAACTTTTAGTGAGTATCGGGGTCTTTTTGGCATGATAAAATTTACACAGCAGACTACAGTGGCCAATTTTGGTAAATGCATAAGCATACACATTTAGTTTATTAAGAACCATGCCTATTTGTATGTGTTTTGAAATTTATTTAGACAATATTCTTAATAGTGCGAAGAAATTCTTCCTGGATTAAAGAAATTTGATTTTAAGTTTCATTATTTTCGCACAAAAATGTATTTCATAGAAAAAACTTTTCTGGCAAAAGCTCTGAAGCTCTATACAGCTTACACGACTCAACATTAACATTTCCCAAGCAAAATGTAAAAATGTATAAATTTGCACTTAGTGTCTCAGCGACCCTGCGGCCACATAACTAAAGAGGTAGGAAATTCTTCATCACTTACAAACAATAATAACATATGTACGAGTGTCAAAGATAGCACAATTGGGCAGCAGGAAATATGGCAAAGGCTCGTTTAAAAGTCAATATGTTGCATTTTAAATTGAGAATACTTGTATTCCAATCGTATTTACAAAAAAAAAATCTTTCACTGCATACCTTTCGCCCTAACAATACAAAACGTGAAGATATCATCGTTTGTAATACGACCCAGTAGTAAATTGCTTTTTCCAGATTTTTGAAAATAATCTGCTATTTCAGTCCTCGCTAATTCACGTATACTGGTGAACTCATTATGCTACCGAACCACTCAGCTGATTGATTCTCTTCCTCGGCCAACTGAACAACATTCCACCTAACTCAGACAGCACTTAAATAAGACCTCACCAATCGCCAAAATAATCCCTCAACCAACAAATAACAATTGATACTAAGCTCGAACAATGGCCTACAAACTACCTCGGTGGCGCCCCACTGGCCACACCTCTACATGGACCTGCCGAGCAACCTGGCTCTACCTACCGGGCAGCGAATAAAGAGGCACAGTATAAAAACCCACAACAGTGCTACCACAAAAAAAAACACCAAATAAATGGAATGCTATCAGAAAACGCATCAGCGTGATTTTTTCCTAACCTAATTAAAAACTAAGTGTGTTGGGGAGAGTCCCGGGTTAGGGAGGGAGACTAAGTGCGTCTCGGGCTAAAGCCCATACGCTCTAATCAAGCAGGGTGTTAACCATGCAGGAGAGGTAGCATGAATCATGTGCTAGGAGGGGGATTGGCCATCCATGGCAGCGATTAGCACCATGACTAACTCCCCTCACTTACTATTCTAGACTAAAACTAGATAAGTTGAGCCCATGTAAAACCTGCATAGACACAGGGAAAACCCTGGGCTCTGACATGCGGGATGCAAAATTTAATGCATTAATATCAAGCAGGATGCTTACGGGTAATCAGAAAGATGTATCTGAAAGAATAGTTGGACAGAGTAGAAAAGAGACTACCATTCGGGGGGGTTGGGGGCTTGGACATTGCTGTCCGCATTGGTTTGGATGGCACTGGTTGTTTCTGGGGCGACTTTAGTCGTTTCCCGCCGGGCTGCCAGCCAGCCCAGCATTAGCATGATCTATCCAAAATGTGACGAGCCAGCAATCCGTCACACTAAAATATATTTATTTAAACTCTATCCAAGTCACTATTTTGAGCATCTCACATGTCCGTCTGCTCCAGTGAGTAACTCGCTTCCCGCGGGCTGCCCGGGCGCGAGTTTATCTTCTGGCAGTTACTGCCTTAAGTTAGACCTCCAACACATCTGTGTGTTTGTGTCTATTATGTTTGAGTATGGTTATACGCAGTAGTGTAGTGATACACTAAATACAATTATATTTCAGTATACTGGTGTTTATGTACTCATAGAATAACAAACCATTTAAAAGATAACACTTTTACTGGGTTTTGATATCTTAAAAACAAACTACCTAACTAAACATATGCGAAATAAAGTAATCACAATACAATAAACAAGCATGTAAATGCTTAAGGATTACGGCAATAAAATATTATGCATAATTTTTATACGTACATTGGAATAAATTAATGTAATTACTATTTTCTTGGTAGGTTAAATTTATGCCGTGTGTGTGTCCCTCACAACTACCTTATGCTTAGCAGGTCTGAGGGCATTAATTCCAGGAGTTTAGGTAGGGTACAAATTTATATTCAAGATTAATTCATAGGAATGTCAGTACCTTGAGTATATTTTCTCATTGGGTCCACAATAATTGAATTTTTACTAATTGAATAGGCTTCTCACTCAGGGTATTTAATTTTGCACGCGATTCAACTTGGACCACTGGTCTTTACCAAACTATAATAGTTGATCATTCAATGCTTTAGTCTCTAGTTGAATATAAACATTTCATAATTACACTCAAACAGTTTGTGTTAAAAATGTTTAACTTCGGACTACAATAGGTCACTAAGTCCAGTGATGCGAAGGCTTACCAACACAGCATGAATTTCAGTGTTATTTCAATACTATGTTCAAATTATTCTATTATTAAAATAGTTATTTTAATTCCGCACAAATTATAATTCGTAAAATCTACGTAATCCTAACTATATATATCTATTATATATATTATATATATACATTATATATATTATATATATACATTATATATATTATATATATTATATATATATCCTACAATATGGCTACTTGCTTGGAACAATAATTAAAAAAATAGCTTGTGTACGTCTCATTTATTGATATTATTACGGTCAATTCTATTTGGTAAACTTAAAAAAAAATTATATTAATTTAGCTGTAAACATGTTTTCAGATAGCATGTTTCATCAATTTATTATTTATATTTGCTAAATTTCATTTAATTTTTTGAAGTATTAGGAGTATTTCGCTGAGAGCTTCACAGATAAATTGGCTATCAGGTGCTATCAGGTGGGATAGTAACGGTAGGCGCACGCACTGGTGTGACGCAAAGAGCGACGCTGCGTCAGGATATGCATTAGTGAGCCACACTCGCCGCGGACTGACTTGTCGAGGAACGAGTGCGAGCCAGTTGTGAACGCGCGGGTTCGCGGGCCATGATGCGAGCCAGGCCGAGGCAGCGAATCGCAAGGCAGCGAGTGTAACGACGCCGACGGGCCGAAATATTCAACTCAAAGTTTGACGGAATGGAAATCATGGTCCATGCAGTTATTAACGCTAGAATATTTAAACTCTGTTGACATGGACGAGTGCGGGTTCGGACACTGCACATTCAGACAGAAACATTGCAGCTGTGAGAATGTAGGTAGGTTCGTGCAGTTCGAGACGCGAGAGTCGGCATCTCGTGGCTGGGGCGGGCTAGTGCCAGCAGAGCGACTCGCCAGGGGCAGTGCTCCGGCAGACTGTGTTTGGAATACAGTAAGCCCACCTATATAGAATGGAACTTTGCAGTATTTCAAGTAAATCAGCGACAGATCGGACTGTAACAAACCAGTCGTGGGTTTTAAAACGCTTTTTTTTTTTTTTTGCTCAGCAGTAAAGAAGAGATGCGATTCTTGTACTAGTATGCTTGTTTACGTGCGTCGAGCAAGTGATCGCTGGCTTTACGGTCATTCGTGTTGTTTGCGCACAGAATAGAATCAGATACAGAATTGACGTTCAAACATGACAGATAAATTCATATTACATTCTTATTTTAACGTAAAAAGAAAGTTACAATTTCGGGATTATGTTTATGCAAGACCACATCATAAAATGTCTTGTTTGTTAATATATTATTAATGTAATAAATAAATGCTTTACATTGTTAATACAAATTTTCATACGGATAATTAATTTTATGTAAGGCACAAACACACAGTTCTTGCGTTTACCATATCTCGCCTGATGGACTCGTCTTGTTGTGCGGTTAGGAATACGTTCCGTAGCAGTCAGCATTTTGTAAATTATGGAGTCAGACATTTTAATACTTGTCTGCCGTTTTATGATGGAGCGTGAAAGCTATCAGAAACAACCATAAGCTATACCAGAGTTTGAACCATATCCAATGAATTTAGAATGTTTGATTTTTTGATTTTATCAATCTTTCAAATTTTTACGAGAAGATGCATGGTTATTAAATAATAACGATATACATGTCACATGTCTGGCGATAATCTTTACTCATTTGGGAATTTAACATCAAAAATTTCCCCACTAGCCACCTCACAAATTTTATCATGGAGTGTGGCTTTTTATAACCCATAAATATCTGCTACAAAATATGCAAAGTATATATTTGTATGACTCTCATGTCTTATTGCAAGTTCATAGTTTGGATTGGGGGTATCTAATATATGTTTCACGAACTTTGAATGAAGAAATTTGAGGCGTAAAATATATAAATTTTTCTAGCTAGTGCAGATTAAGCCTTACATTCTGCATTCTCGAAGCAGTTCGCCTCAGTTCGCGGAGAAGAGAACAGAGGTGTGTGTATGCTCGCTGCGGGGCCGCTGGCTGGCTACACCAAGTTTCGCAATAAAGCTTCTTATCGCTCTCTTTCACTCCGCTTAACTCCGCCAACTCCTCGCTCTTTCCACGCCGTTTATTCTGCCTTCAGTCCGGACCATATTTCACCTCTTTCAGCGCTCCCTTTCCTTACCTTACCTCCAAGGTTACCCACAGATTAGCTAATCATAGCTGTTTTCAACTACTAGAAATTTGTATTCCACGTGAATTAATAAGTAAATATCATAATCAGTATATTTAATTATATATATTTAAAATAATTCTTTCTTTTGGTTTTGTGGGGGATGGTTCACAAATACACTGTATATACAAGCACGATGCCTGACCTATGACTCTAACAAATATCTCGGGAAAAATAATTTTTATGCGTGGACTTATTTACTGTAGTCGTTAATTATGTGAAACATATTACATCTTAGTCATCACGAATGGAGAAGCTTTGCTCATGCCTGTGCTAGCATTTTATATAATATAGCATATATTATATACTACACTAATTAATTTTATGTATTTAGCTAAATGAAAACTATATGAACAAAAAATGCGTGGAAGTGAAACTTCACACAAAAGGGGATAGAAAATTTGTAGGTTAGGTACACAAATATTCCAACAAATGAAAACAACTGTATACAATGTAATTTGGTACTCTGTTATGGTGAATATACTTATAATTATTAAAAATAATAGTATATATTTTTGGTAGTTTCAAAATTTTCCACCTTAATTAAATCAAGAATGTAGTTATTACCTAGCTAATTAATTACGCTGGTGCTCAAAAATTCAAAAGTTCAATGGTTGGTTAATATTGTTCCTAAACTAATTTAGTTTACTTTAGGCGCTTGATTTCAGTTCTTTATTCTCAGGGTTCAAACAAAAATTCATGCTCAGTCGGTTCAAAATAAGAGGTCTTTTAATCTAAGTATATTACCTCCAGTTTTAACTTTAAACTATTGCAGACTAATTTTTAATCAAAGTTTCTGGGTCATGATTCTAATATCGAGCACAAAAACTGTATTCCTGAAATCATCTTTTAAAACATACCCATTAAAATTAATTCTTAAATTGGAATAGGTCTAAGCAGCCCAAAAGAATTACATAACTTCACTTGGTGAACATTTCAACTTACCCAGAAGAAAGCAACATGGCTATAACCATTAACAAAATAAATCACTGATTTTATTCTTGAATATTTAATAAGTAATAATTTCGACACACAAACTTAGTATCAGTAAAACCTTTAGGCTCTTTTGGCTTTAACTTTAACCAGTCTTCTACTTGGTTGTACCTTTGTCTAGTATTTCCGTTAGGCCTAAAAATGGGCCAAGCCTAAATCTTTACATTCTTCATACAACATGGTAGAATAAACACTTTTTACTACGCTTTTATTTAATCTCTACCTCCTAGTTCACTATCATATAATTTTTCAAACAATGTCAGCCAATAACATGAGTTAACATAACATTTGAATATTGCGCCAAACAAGCTGCCAAACAATCCGGTTGCTTAACGTAAATGGAGGTTAAAAGTTTTCCATGTCACAGTAGAATATTCCATATAAATCATTCAAATTTCTGCCATTTTGATTATAACAATGTACACATAGCTGCTAAAACACACAGATAATAAATTGCTTATTATGACACTGAAGGAAAATGCATAGCTAGAAGTTCCAAAAAGGTAGGTATTACAAGATTGTAGTCTGAAAACAATCCTTTTCTCTATGCCGTTGAAAAAAAAAAATATTTAAAACAAAGTTTCAGTGAGCATTTGTACATAAGTAATAGTATATCATATTTAAAGAAATAAAACAACTATTTTTTTTAATCTAAAATATTATTTATATTTCAATTTTATACACATGATAGAAAAACAAGTCCAAATTTACGTAGCCAGTATCCCTCAGTTTTTTGACGTGACAACGTCTAATAAATCGATGAACGCTGGCTGCACGCATGAAAAATGGTCCCACTACGGATGTCCCACTACGGATGTCCCACTACGAATGTCCCACTATGGATGTCCTGTTTACGAATGCGTGGCATCTCTCTGGTATGTTGCGGACGGTACAGAGAACTCGGCCGGCATGTGGCGGCGTATTGCTCAGGGCAGACGACAACATAGCGGGGTTCGAGGTTATTGTTGTGCACCGCGCCACGGGAGTATATTCGCAAGGAAATGGCGTTCTTACAAGTACGTATTATTTTAATTACTAGTGTAAATCAGTATATTTAACCATTGTTGTATGAGTATTGTTTTAGCTGTGTAACTAAATATTTATTGCTGGTATGATAGTTTTCACGCTTTAGTTTGACATTGGTAATTATTTGTCATGAGTTATTATTTGATCAACTAAATCACACATCGTATTATAGTTATGAGCCCACGAGCGTGTAAATATTTCGAGTCCAACAGAGAATATGGTAGTTAAAAGAAATTCAAACAAATATCGTGCGTGGAATATTATTAATTTATACCATCTGAAACAATTATTATCAATATGGCCTCGTGGCAGTGTGGTTAGCATGGACAATTTTCAATTTTAAGGTTTTCAGTTCGATTCCCGGCAGCTGCGATTTTTTTTTGTACTTGTAAAAATAAATACGGCGCACGCAACATTTTAAAAGTAATAAATATATTTGAATTAATGAATGCAAATAAAAGTAAATTTATTAATTGTACATTTCATTTCACTCCTACTTTGTATTCATACAAAATAGTGATAATTCAATAAAATTGATTCAATTTTATTCATAAAAGTATGCAGAGGTAGATTTTATCATACAAAAGATAGAAAAATTCAAAAAAAATTCTTCCTCAAAGAATATGACATTTTTAATGCCTAAATGGTTTGGTTGCAAAAACCTATTACGGCTCAGTCTCAGGCCGAATATGAAATTTCCTTTTCTTCTGGATGAATCATTTCATCAATGTTTTGTTATGACGTTGTCACGTTAAACTATCGTCCGTAAACCGACTTTACAGACAACTAATTTTTTTTTTTCATTTCAACGAGGTAAACCGATTTACAATACGTTGTGTTAAAATTAAAAGTAGCCTATTTATCATGTGGAATAAAAAAAGTTTACTATTGTTGTGATTCATTCAATGGAAAAAAATTTTAAATAAACTTTTTTTATTTAAAAAAATGCTGTTTGAAATTGACGTGACTACACTTACTAAGCTAACGGTTTAACAACATTATTGAAAATGATATACTTATCTCGGGCAACAAACGTCTGGTAGTCAGCAAAAGGCCAGGCATAATGAGAGGATCATTAAAAACTATTACATTTATATCACACACACATATATAGTTATTATGTTATATCTAAGTATTGTGTGTGATAGAAAAGATATTTTGATAATATTTTTATATCATGAAATAAAATTGTTAGTAATACTTAGTTAATCTTGAAGGTATGTTCAATAAAATTTCACATTTGTGATGATGGATTCAAGTAGGATTTTTTCAGAGTGTGAACATCCTGTTTTGGCACATTTTGTTGCTTATACATAACATATGTTTTTCGCACTTCATTTTAATTGTTTTAAATTTTAACGGATCATAACCTAGTTTTTTACTTGCCACCTAGCTGCTTTATGTACGGAGGTGACGTGGTATTATTTTCGTGTATCACGCTGTAAAAATATAAAAAAAATCTGTTAGCGCTGATTATCTGTTGTACTCCTGTGTGCTCATTGGCTCCAAGAGAGGAGAACAGATGGGGTTAAGGAAAGGTATGTGAAAGACATCATCCGCTCCTCAAAGCTTGGGAAACTGGTCGCTCGGAGAAATGGACATTCGGACAAATGGTATAAACCCGTGAATAATGCGACTATCGGGTAGGCACCCCCCTATACTCGTTAACAACTATCATTCTACCACACAAGTCAATATTACGTGCTTCTCAGTGCTTTTATCATTACTTTCTCTCTCTCGCTAAAACATGACTCTCCCTGCACACTTTCAAATGCAAATCTTTTTATAAGGACGTTAATGACGTCTCGGTCGGACAAATAACACGAATCCTCGTTGGCATTGTGCTCCTACTGAAATGTCCGCGAATAGTAAAATGATCTGTGAACCATCCTAACTCACATCTGCACAGATATAAAAATTATGTTACAGTTTTAATTGTGCGATGTTGGTTAAGACGAAAAAAATCGACTGTATCGTAAGCTTACTAACAATGCTGCAGGCAGCGTTTCTACTGCTATCTTTGTAAAGCAGTTTCACTTAAATATATGTAATTATTCATTTAAAAGATAAATTTAACATAAAAGTAGATCACGAAGGTTCACAATTGTTAAAACATTTGACGAAATTATCTGTTATATGTTATATATTTCACTTCGAAATATTCAATAACTATTTGAGTAAGGGAATTTAATAAATTCTACACAATGAATATTCACAATTCTGACAAACATGGCGAAAAACCCTCAAAGGATATTTACAGTTGTTTTACTCTCTGCTGTATTCGTAGTTCTCTCCCCTCTCCCTTAGATTTCCCCCCGTTCATCAGAAACCCCACTCTAGTGAACAATAACCGTTACCTCCGGTATCTACTCTTATACTTCCGGTACCCTGTGATAGTGTCTTCATTTAAAATACCCTACCGGCTCTAAATAGTTTCACTTCAATCACTTTAATAACTTGTTATTTTAAATAACATACATTTTGAAAAATTTTAGATTTTTAACTGAAACCTTATTTAGTCATTAGAACTATTTAGAAGTATGGTAAAGTTGTTGGGATTTGTTTATAATATTACTGAAAATGATTTTTTATTTCAAAAAAATTTTAGAAAGAATTATGATTCATAATTGTTTTGTATCTTTTAAATACACCATAATTTCACACATTAACCTAAATATGAAGTTTACATAGCATAGACATTTTTTTTATTTCACCTGAATACAAAAATTAATTTTATTCTAAAATAAAACATTAAAAGAGTTATTGAATCTCATTTTGTTTTTGATTTTTGTCATTTTAATTTAAGGGTAGTTTAAGTTTCACAGTTTACGATCGCTTATTTAATAAATATTTAAAGTAAACAGTATTTTCTTTAAGGAAATATTATATAAATATTTTTACAATAAATATAGAATGTGATGTTTCAATGAAAAAATATATAGTTTAAATTTAGAATTCCTTAAACTGTAATTGCCAATTTTTTTTCTTTATGGGATGACATAAAATTCTCATCAAACATATGATTGACGCTCCGTCTATATTCCATTACTTTCATCTCAAGAAGAAGATTTTAATCACATCCCCTCCTTGGTCTGGCCGGAGCTACAGATTAAGGTATCAGCCTCTAATACCAGCCATGAAAATTACTTCTGTCAGTCTTGGCACATTTTCATCTCTACTTCTGTGGCAGTGAAATAAATTATATTTAATGAAGGTTATCTTGGCTTTCACGGATGAATCGTGTCAAATTACGAGACTAATACTATTTTTTCTCTTCGTGTAAGTTATAAAAATCAGGTTTGAAAAGTAATTAAATACATCCTGCAAATAAACTATGCCACGAACCTAACACTACGTTGCTTTAGGTTTTTCTCTTATTGAATTTCCTCCATAAGTCCAATATAACTCCTCATAGAAGGTACCGCATTACATACCAAAATATAATTATTGAGAGCATACTTATAGCATGTAGTTCTCGAAACATTTAAAGCTTCTTTCTTTATTTCAGCGACTGGCCATCTTGTTTCCGATAGGATCACTGAGAATTCAACTGTAACAAAACTCACACATTGCTGTAGAGTATGATCTTTGTAACTGTCGCAGGACTAAACTGCAAGTCACTACCTGTAAAGGAAAGCTATTTACTGTCAGTCATTAGTTATTTTATTGTTTTTTTGTGAGCTATGGAGGGATTTCTTTTCAACTGTTTTGCTTTGGCTACATAAATAAGTCTCCTCTCAAAGGCCTTAGAGTTGCTGTCTTCCAAGATTATTAAAGTATCAATAAAACAAACAAATCCTCTCTTAACTCACATTTATGTATGTACCGCAACACCAGACTTAGTGATTTGTGTGATCAGTGTGTAGATTAGGGAAATATATTAGATAATTTACTTGAATTAATTTATAAAATTATAGCTGCTCCGCTATAATTCTTAATAACAATACTATTAGAGTTTAATAAAAAGAATTAACAAAATTGGGATGAACGAAAACGTTAAAAATCATTTTGCCAAACAGTAAAAATAACTATCTCAATAGTTTCTAAAACCATATATTTCCTTCGTGCAAAACGAATACCTCCACATTCCTAAAAGAGTGTTAAAAAAGTCGCATGAGGAAGCATGAAGAGTTGGCATGCTCCAGCTGCTGAGCTGAGCTGCAGCAGCAACTCGCAGCCAGCCGCAGCGTGGGAGAGACCGTGCAGCGCGCTGCAGGCCGTGCTGCAAGCTGCCAGACGCCCGGGCTATTTCCAGACGTCAGGAATCCTTTCTCGCAGCGTGCGGCGCACGTGTTCCTACCGACACTTACACTGGGCGGGCACATGGCAGTACAGTGACTCTACACTAGTCCGGCACAGGGCGGTACAGTGACCATACACTAGGCCGGCACAGGGCGGTACAGTGACCTTACACTAGTCCGGCACAGGGCGGTACAGTGACCTTACACTAGGCCGCACAGGGCGGTACAGTGACCTTACACTAGGCGGGCACAGGCGGTACAGTGACCTTACACTAGGAGGGCACAGGGCGGTACAGTGACCTTACACTAGGCCGCACAGGGCGGTACAGTGACCTTACACTAGGCGGGCACAGGCGGTACAGTGACCTTACACTAGGCGGGCACAGGCGATACAGTGACCTTACACTAGGCCGCACAGGGCGATACAGTGACCTTACACTAGGCGGGCACAGGGCGGTACAGTGACCTTACACTTGGAGGGCACAGGGCGGTACAGTGACCTTACACTAGGCGGGCACAGGGCGGTACAGTGACCTTACACTAGGCGGGCACAGGGCGGTACAGTGACGTTACACTAGGCCGCACAGGGCGGTACAGTGACTTTACACTAGGCCGCACAGGGCGTTACAGTGACCTTACACTAGGCCGGCACAGGGCGATAGAGTGACCTTACACTAGGCCGGCACTGGGCGATACAGTGACCTTACACTAGGCGGGCACAGGGCGGTACAGTGACCTTACACTAGGCCGGCACAGGGCGGTACAGTGGCCTTACACTAGGCCGGCACAGGGCGATACAGTGACCTTACACTAGGCGGGCACAGGACGATACAGTGACCTTACACTAGGCCGCACAGGGCGGTACAGTGACCTTACACTAGGCGGGCACAGGCGGTACAGTGACCTTACACTAGGCCGCACAGGGCGATACAGTGACCTTACACTAGGCGGGCACAGGGCGGTACAGTGACCTTACACTAGGCCGGCACAGGGCGGTACAGTGACCTTACACTAGGAGGGCACAGGGCGGTACAGTGACCTTACATTAGGAGGGCACAGGGCAGTACAGTGACCTTAAATAGGCCGCACAGGGCGGTACAGTGACCTTAAACTAGGCCGCACAGGGCGGTACAGTGACCTTACACTAGGCGGGCACAGGCGGTACAGTGACCTTACACTAGGCCGCACAGGGCGATACAGTGACCTTACACTAGGCGGGCACAGGGCGGTACAGTGACCTTACACTTGGAGGGCACAGGGCGGTACAGTGAACTTACACTAGGCGGGCACAGGGCGGTACAGTGACCTTACACTAGGCGGGCACAGGGCGGTACAGTGACCTTACACTAGGCGGGCACAGGGCGGTACAGTGACCTTACACTAGGCCGGCACTGGGCGATACAGTGACCTTACACTAGGCGGGCACAGGGCGGTACAGTGACCTTACACTAGGCCGGCACAGGGCAGTACAGTGGCCTTACACTAGGCCGGCACAGGGCGATACAGTGACCTTACACTAGGCCGGCACTGGGCGATACAGTGACCTTACACTAGGCGGGCACAGGGCGGTACAGTGACCTTACACTAGGCCGCACAGGGCGGTACAGTGACCTTACACTAGGCCGGCACAGGGCGTTACAGTGACCTTACTCCAGGCCGGCACAGGGCGATACAGTGACCTTACACTAGGCGGGCACAGGGCGGAATTGTGACCTTACACTAGGCGGGCACACGGCAGTAGAGTGACATCACAATAGGTGGGCACAGGGTGGGACAGTGACCTTACACTTTAGGGGGACAGGGCGGAACAGTGACCTTAAATTAGACTGGCACAGTGCGGTACATTATCTTTCTTCAGGTGGGCACAGGGAGAAACAGTACCTTACACTAGGCAGTTTCAGGGAATAACAGTACCTTACACTAGTCTAGCATTAAGTAGTACAGTTAACTTACACCTGGCGGGAACAACTCTTTGAATACTTTAAGACGTTTAATATGTATTTAGTAGGCCTTGTATAGTAATATTCTTTACATATATGTTACAAATGAGTAGTGTGTATGAGCAGGTTCGGTGCTTGGCTTATGGCTGTGGATCCGTGAATACGGGCCGCCATCTTGAATTGTGACGTCACGGCTGTAATTTTAGACGACCTGGAACTGGACCTTTGACGTTGACCATTTTATCTTGATCTTGGTGGTCATCTTGGATCTACCATTTTGTTTTCGCCATTACGAATTATTACATTACCGTTTCAATTTCCGTCACGGCTGCCATCTTGAAAATCCATAATTTTTATGTTAGAAAATCGGAAAAATTATAAAAAATTAAAAAAATATATCAATCAAATTTTATTAAAATATTTAATAAAAAATTATCAAAAATTTTTTTATAAAAAGTACACTTTCGCCATGAAGCTTGGAGTCATCGATCGAACCCGGCTAGGTAAAAAACAAATATGGCAACCAATCCTTCCTCCGTGGAAGCCACCGGCTGACTGAACTTTCACCACTTATGCCCAGGTATATATATATATATATCATCAGCTAGAATAACTTCATGTCCGCCATCTCGAAAATCTGTATAAATTATCCTATTATAATTTAAATATCAAAAATCTAAAAAAAAATTATTAATCAAAATGTATTTAATTTTATTTAAAAAAAAACACCTTTGCAAGTTTCATTGTGGCCGCCATCAAGGATTCTAGACATCATACAAAAGTCGTTACGCCCCACCATCTTAGACTGTATAACATAATCATTGCGCGTTTCATTACGGACACCAACTTGGATTCTAGATCGTTGTAATTTCCCTTAAAGCTGCCATTTTGAAAATCCATGATTACTATCTTAGAAAATTTAAAAAAAAAAATTAAAAATTATTAAAAAATTCAAGTAAATCAATTTTAATAAAAAATTTAAATAAAAATTATAAAAAAGTTATTTTTAAAAAACGCACTTACGCCATGGAACTCGGAGTCCTCAGTTCGAACATGGTGAGAGCTAAATTAAAAACAATGTCATTAGGTTTTTCCTGAATGGAAGCCGCCGACAGACTGACCTCCCACCACTAATGCCAAGGTATATATCAACAACTAGTATGGCGTCATGTCCGCCATCTTGAAAATCTGTAATTATTATACTATAAAATCGGGAAAATTCCAAAATTCATTTAAAAAATCTGCAATTATTTTACTGAATGTTTCTATCAATTCCTGTATTTGGTTCGATCCCAGAGTGATGAGAAAATATTAATTTTATGTAAAAAATAACATCAAAAAATCATATTCAAAATCATAAAGGTAGACTTAGTTTCTCATAACTCGGTTTTTAGCCAGTCTTTATGCCTTCTATCTTGGAAATCAGTAATTATGTAGCTAGAAATTCGGGAAAAATTCCAAAAATCATTAAAAATTCAAATTATTAATGTAACAATTGATTAGATTGTGTTGGTCCGATAGTTGATCAATAATTTAAATAAAAAAGGATAGGTTCGATAATAAAACACCCTAAGCTATTTAACAAACCTTATTTCTATTCTACTACAGATATACTTGCGAAATGTAACAATCTAATAAACATTTTGTTCTGCATCAGCGTGAAATGACTACTTCTCAGCTCCAATCGGTTTATACTAGACAGAGACCAGCCAAACCCTTTTTTGACATAGTCTTCCCCTTCTTGATGGAGTTTCTGGACACCGTGTTTAACAGACTCCTTTAAATCGTCAGAACTGTGTATTACAGCAGACAAAGTCTTGAAAGCACACTTCTTCAAATTGTCCTAGAACGGATATGGCTTACCATATACACAGTCCAACCACAAGTTATATTTTAAAGGACCGTTTGTTGCAACATCATAAGTAAGATTATTATAATGTTCTGCCAGATATCGTCAAGAAAAGTACAGATGTCTTTCGACTCACTAATCGTATTTAGATAATAGTAGTCTTTCAATGTTCCAAGATATGCAGACTGTGCCAAGTAGAATCATTATCATTGACCTGTAATTCACCGGGTACAGTCTTGGGTTAAGTTTCATGTCCAGGCCTCATAGCAATCGGTTGCTGAACATCTGTGTTTGTGCTTGTACACTCACGAGACTCCAACACAAACCGAAGAGTCGACACATTTGCTGGTAGTTCAACAGTAGGCATACGGACTTCAACTTTACATTTTTTTCGCACGACGTCGCAATCTGTCAATAAGGGTAAACCAAACATGAAAATCATCGTAGCGAAACTTAGTACGAGTAGGATTCTTTACACATTTGCTCAGCTCTTCGTGCACCATGCGACAATGCGAAAGACATATCACAGTACTGCAAGGATACCGCGGTGATGAAGACGAGCCTTTCAGACCCGAACCAGATATTGACGTTGCTGCAGTTGTACCAATGCCTGGCATATTCTTATGAACATCAATGCATCGCTTTTGCAGCGAAACCCGTACTTTCTGCCGTACAGCACGACCTCTGCATGTCTTCATGTGTGTTTTAATATTATCGTTTCTGGCAAACTGCTTATGACATTTCTCACAACTAATCATTTTGCGAGGAGGATTCTTAGCACATTCTCTCTTTTTATGTCACCGAACATTACTTTTATTCGAGAATGTCTTGTCGCAGTAGTGTCTCCGAAGCTGGGAAGTCGTTGCTGCAGCTACCACTACCGGCATTAAAGTATCTTCTGCTGATGGTTACACAACTGTTGAAGTCTTCTCTAATGTTGACGCTATCGATGACACACATTCCATCAAGTTCTTCGTCGATGCCGTCACGCCCATCGAGGTCTCCGTTGTCGTTAATGTCTCAGCTGCCATCGACGTCTCTGCAGTCAGGTTCTGCACTGCTGGTGGTAAACCATCCACCAAGGGCGTCGCCATTGTCGTCACGACTATCAAGGTCTCCGTGGATGGTACAACTTCCATCGAGGCTGTCGTTTAAGATGGTAAAGATTCCATAGAGTTCACAAGGCTATCGGACTTATGTATCAGACGAGTAAAACTAGGTGATCCTTACACCATCGTAGTCAGTAACATACTGAAATTCCTGTCACCTAGAACTCGCATATGTACCCACAACCAGTCGAATAATGTGCTAGTCAAAACAAGAACCATTAACATTAATACACTAGTCAAAACAACATACAATATGGAACAGCACATATGGAAGCAAATGTTTTTACAAAAGGAATGGGCACATAATACACACACTTGACACACAGTACACACAGCAGTACACAGTTTACACACTGAACACACAGTACACACACTGGGCGCCGTGTACACGCAATGACCACGCAATGTACGCACTGAACACTTAAATTTCGTCCTGCGCCTGTTAAGGCCCCGCGCCTATTGGGTCCCGCGCCTGTTGATCCCCGCGCCTACTGGGCCCCGAGGTGACATTTGTTATTTATTTTTTTTATTCGTCAGGTTTTCTGTAAAATATAATGAAAATTAATGAAAAAATTAATAATTAATTTTAATTAGCTTGTTATTTATAATGCTGGTCATTACTTTTAAATTTCAATTGGGTTTTGATGATGGTGTATTAGAAAAAGTGAACTAACTAGTCACTCAACGTTTACTATATTTTCGGAGGTCTAATCGACCAGAATCTTTCTCCCCGCGAGCTCACAGCAATTTGCTTGAGAGAGTAGTTATTTCGAGAGAAGCAGTTAGCACGGCGTGACGTCACGTCCACGCCGGCTCGGCGCCGCAACAGCGGGACTGTTGGCCCGCAGTAAACACTTCCATCAGGCCGCGGCGAGGTCAGCCTCGCCCGGAGACCGCGCAGACCCGGGGCTCGCCCCGTCGCCAGCCGGGCTCCTGCGTGACTGCGGGGGTCCACCGTTGCCTTCCGCCGTACGGACCTACTGAACCTAGTCAATACATTTGCTACAAGTGAAAAATCCCCTACCTGGCCGGGAAAATGAACCTGGAACATTTGGCTCACCATACAGCTGAGTGAATTGGGTTAATGTTTTACTGATAACTATCAAAAAAACAAACGTTGCCAGTTGTAATATAACTAAATCATCGCAGTGTAAATTGCACTACAGCACTACCCAGACCTACCTACAGCGCTACATGAATACTCCTACAATTATGATATCACTGCTACCATATTAGAGGTAATATATAGGTTATTTCTGTTTGGTATGCTAGAATATGCTAGCACTCCATTACTGAACTTGTTATCAGCTAGTGTTATAAAATTACAATTATGAAAAAATGTAATAAAATAAAAAGTAATAAAAAAATAATAATAATTATAATAAAAATATTAAAACATAATAAATTCAAAATACTTCCATCAGCTTGTGAACTTCTCCTTTATTCAGCAAGGATACAGTTATAGCAGAAGATGGAATTTTTTGTAATTTTTGTTAGTTGTTCATTATTATTTTTTTACTTATTATTGTTTTATGATTTTATTTTACCTTTTTTTATCATTATTATTTCTTGTTCACTGATCTGACTTAGGAAAATGTGCGTTAATTTTCTCAGTGTGTTCCCGATTAAAACTGTCATTGTTTAAGTTGGTTTTCTCCTGGTTATTCCTAGTGATACATATGATGGTTTTCTCTATGTGATCCTGATTATTCCTGTCAATATTCTGTTGGGTTTTTTTTTCGTGTGCTCCTGGTCTCATGGTGAGACTTCTGCTGATATTCTCCGAATGTTTCTGGTTATTCCTGAGAAAACAAACCCTGTGTGTAATTTTTTTGTACTAGACAAGCGATTTCATTCAGAGTCTCATTTAGTTATTGAATATCTTTTAGTAAATCAACATTTATACTATTTTTATTAGGTGGATATCAAACAAAAACATCCATTACTTAGTCAAATAATATGATTTGAGACAGCTGACAAGCATTATCATGCAAGACTTGATGTAAGTTTTTGGACATACGCCATTAGCAATGGAGTATGTCCAAAAACTTACATCAAGTCATGCACTCCCATTGCACAAATCTTTTAAAGATAACATTATCATGCAACATGAACTTTTTCTCTTGGTGTCTAGTAAAGCCTTCCGTCTCTTGCAACCGTGAGTGAGCAACCTGAATCTCGCATACAAATTATTAATATTTACCTCAACACAACACATGACGCCATCTGTTGGCGGGAATAGGAACTACTTGCAGCAAGTTACTATTATGAAATAAATTAACTCTCGCTGACGAAATATTAAAAATTATATTTAAGTAATGGTTCAAATTTAAAACTCTCTGCAAATATCTGCTAATAATCTCAGTGCATGATATGGATACCTGTTCGATGTCTGCAGCTGTATCAAAAGGACACAGGTGTAAGTTTTGCAGCAAGGAATTTTTCTTGAAAAAAAAATGGTAGACAACATGAGAATAGTGACTTTGTTAAAAATCCACTACGCAAAATGATAAGTTACGTTCGTTGTAGCACATTTCAATGACAAAGTTCTTTGACCTACATCTTTTTAGGTTACACATTCAATGTTAATTTCTACCACCTACATTTCATAAAAAGACATGACAGAACTGTAACGCCAAGTTTTCTTACAAGCTAGAGGACAACGATGGAGCTACTTTTCAAAGAAGAGTGTTCTGCAGTATATCAATTATTTTTCTTGTTTTGAACGATATTATGTTCAAAGCTCTTTTGATCTAAACAAAACACTTAAAATGAAGGACGTTGATGTTTATGGAATAATGAAGACAATGAAAGTATCCTAAACATGAAAAGTGAGAATACATCAATGCTGAATTCAGGTAGATCCGTGAACTTTGTAAAAATGATGGACTCTTAAAAAGGAAGCATGTAGACTATGATAAGCTTCGATATCAACGATTTCCAATTCTTACAGTTATCCAGGTGAAGACGCTGACTTCTACGATTATGGTGACAGTGACTCTGAAACTGGTAACAAATCCAAAAACTGTGATTAACCACCTAAACCTGACAAGATCGAAAGGTGTGATGAAGCCCTTAGACCAAAACAATAGAAATGGCGTGATAAAATAAATTATTCTGATCAAGCTTACGATTAACACTGGGACAAAAGTTATTTTAAAATTATTAATATCTAACATACAATCCAGGAATATTTTGAAAGCAGAAGAGATTGATTATACGTCATGGGAAGATCCTTTCATATTGGTTGATCGCCTGAGACTGTTGGTGGCATCGGTTCGTGGAGAAAACTACTCGCACATAGACGATGTAGCCTCCATGCATAAGGAACTGAGGGAAGCTTGCTACATACGTTAATCACTTGTTTAACTTGCAAGTGCATAATGTAAAAATAAATCAATTATTTATATTCCAAAATATATTGTTTCATTTGTTGTAGTTGTTTTTTATAACTAAGACTAAGTTCTCGTAATACAGCTTCCTTTATTGATGGTGCTTCCCAATTTACGTCCTTTTCGTTGATTGTGCTTCCGATTGTGCTTCCTCTCCGTTTATTGTGCTTCCAATTGTGCTTTCTTTTCAACGATTGTGTTTCCTCTTTGTTGATTGGCTTCCGAGTGTGCTTCCTTTTTGAATTTACTTCCCAATAAGCTTCTTTTAAATTGATTTTGGATCGATAAGTCTGTACTCATGACATTATTGGTCTCGTGGTTCTTAGATACCTAGTCTAAACTCCTGACATTGTACATGGCTTGTTTAAAAACAAATTTCAAGTATCATTGAAAAATAGAATAACTCTTTGTTCAGAGATGCTTGGTATATACGCCTTACATTGAACAAGACCTGGTTGGAACGTATTCCAAGTATCGAAAATTAGATTACAATGATAGGCACAGCGACAATGTATTTATTTCGTCGGACAGTTAACTTGTATAGAGTCGTTTTTCGTAGAGTGAGTTATACATAAACTTTACGAAAGGTAATGGTAAATATATTTGAAAATTTATTATAAACTTTAGTTACTCTTATCACTGCCCGAGAATCAAACCAAAGACGAAAATCTATCTAGTTTATCTTACATTAATAGAGGACTTTTTTAAATTTTGGAATTCTTCCCGAATTTTCAGCTAAATGAGTACTAATTTCCAAGATGGTGAGAAAATTTTAAGATGGTGGACGCCCTGGTACTAAATAATTACTTCACTCTATCGGGTAAAAATTAAAAAAACGTTGTGGTAGCACCCTATTACAGACAAAAAAAGTTTTATTCAAAATGGCGGCCTCCAGCAGACGAAAATAAAATGGCGGGCGTGACATCATACTAGCTTGCAATATATCTACCTTGGCATTGGTGGTGGGAGGTCAGTCTGTCGGTGGCTTCCGTGGAGGAAGGATCCGTTGCCATATTTTTTTTTTTTGCTATCGCTGAGTTTGAACTGAATACTTGATGAAGTAAGTGCGTTTTTTAATTAAAAATTAATTAGTATTGTATTTAAGAATTTATTTATAAATTTTAAGATTTTTTCCCAATTTTTAAGATGGCGACCGTGTGATCTTAATCTAATATGGTGAAATTGTATTTACTAAAATGTTAAATCATTAATTTATCATTAATTTTAAAAAAAAATCCTGCTTTTATAGCATAAAATGCAGATTTTTAAGATGGTGGCCATAACGAAAAGTGCAACGTTTCTAGAATCCAAGATGTAAAACAAATATTTTTCTTCCTTCTGCTGAATGTGTTCATTACTGCACCAGTAATCCATAGGAATTTCGAACATAGCTTACTTTTACTTGTTGCGTGTTTGAAGGCTAATTAGGATATCGTAATTCTTCCTATCTTAAGAAGCTAACAACTTCAGCCCATTTGGTTCACTTCCCCATCTCTGGCATCAGCACCAATTGAGTGTTTTTGGCACACAGAGCAGCACTGCAGTCGAATGTCACACATCACAGAAACAAAAAGTGAAAATTTACGTCCTCGGGATGAAATATCCCAAAAATGTTCTTGAGTAATTGCTAGCACTTACACCAAGTTAAAATCCCGCCTTATCGGAACGTAGATATTTATCTTGAGTTTTTCCTGCGAACGAACTGAGTGCATATTGCTGAGAAGTTTTATGATTGCTCATGAACTAAAAAATCCAGGTTGGTCATGAAGTACACGACATTCTTGATCCGTCAGTGTTTGGTGAGAGCAGCACGCCGCGCGTCGCAGGCAAACTGAGGGCAGTGATGTGGCATGGCAGCGGCCCTGATGGCGGAGCGAGACCACCCCGTGAGCCACCTCACCTATCTCATGCTGACGGTGGTTCTGCTGTTTCAGTAAGCCTGGTGGCGGAGCAGGACTTCCCCGTGCGCCACTTCACCGACTTCATGCTGACGGTGGAGTCCCCGGAGGAGCAGCCGGCGGGCAGCTTCTCGCCGTCCAGCAACACCTTCACCAAGTTTAGCGAGCGCTGTCGCAACGCCGTGGTGCAGACCTCGTCCATGCCCAAGCTTCAGGTGTCGGCCTATTGGAGGGCGCCTCCCCCGGGCAGCGGCTGTGTGGTGTTCAGGTGCGGCCGCCTGGCTCAAATACACTCCTAATCCATATTGGCTTTTTCTGTTTCTTTCAGTATTTTGTCACCTAATTTAGTACATTTATTTTGCCGAAATAACTTGATTTAATTTTGCAGTTTACTTTATAGTCCAGTCAAATTGTGATTTTACCGTGAAAGTTGTGGGGTAGTTTTGATTTTTTTTAAATTCTTATGCTTTTTGAGGTGCTAAATCCGAGTTTGAGGTTTGCTAACAAAATTTCGTGACGCAAAATTAAATTTTTTTTTCAAAAAGTAAAGATCTCTTTTTTTTTTTTTTGCTTTTTTTTTTGCCTATGATTCGAAAACTATCGACTTTTCGTAAATAACCTTTCTATTTAAAATGAAAGTATCTAAAATTTCCAAAAAAAAATATTTTTAGGTTTTTTTCTCCGACTAACCGTTTGGGCACAAGCACTAAGTTAGTTGAAAATTGGTGTATTTTGGCTGTGACCCCAAAAACCCTATTCTTCCACTCCAAAACTCTAATTTATTATTAACAGCTGTAATTTTGTGAATTCGATTCAGTTACTTATATTTTATATGTAAAGGTAGATACAGGTCATTTTTTTTTTTTTTTAAATTAGGTACATAATTTTCAAGTTATTAAATTAAATCCGAGATTGTACAAATTCGGTTACAAAAAAGCTGATATTGTAACGACCAATCTTCAAACATTATTTTTTATATTATTACATATGATTTTTTCTTAGCCTAAGTTATTCTAAGTGTGTAAGGGGAGGGTCCTGGTTAGAGGAGGACCTAAGTGTGTCTCAGGCCGAAGCCTATACACTCTACCATGCGGGGTATTAACCATGCAGTACAAGGGCACGTGCATCATGTGCTAATTGGGGTTTGTTGACCAGCCATGGCTGCAATTGGCGCCATGGCTGACGCGACATTGATAGTCTATCTTAAAAGCTAACTAATGTGACCCAGGTAAAATCTGCATGGACACAGGGAAAACCCTGGGCCGTGTCATGCGGGTATCAATTATCATGCATTAAGCAAGCAGGAAACTACTGGACGAGAGGGAAAAAAGGTCCAGGTAAGAAGAGTTGGGTGGGGATAAAAAATCAACCATGCAGGGGTTGGGAGCTTGGGCCTTGCGGCCCGCATTGTTATTGTTGGGCACACCTGGGTTATTATTAACCCGGGGCGCATGCGCCCCCAGGGGCGAGCGACTTCACTCGTCAGCCCAGCCCAGCTGCCCAGGCAGCCACCTCATATGATTTTATATTACATATTTATATGAGCAAAAAAATTATATGATCCATAGTTGTTTAGAGGTTTCAGGCTGAGGTTCTTCGAAGGCAGCGGATTCTCACATAGATTCTGATTTTTCTATCGTCAGTATCGGGGCTTGTACATCTGGAAAATGAAATAGGTGGTGATAAAACAACTTGTGACCATATCTCAAGGAGACATCAATGATTACGAAATATATTGTGATATTAGACATACATTGAACATCGTTTAAGCATATTTATTCTGTCTGTTCTCGATCTCTTTCTTCAGTCTCTTCTTCATCTATGTCAGTGCTGTCTTCCGGGGGCTCGACATTATTACACAGCCCTTCACACGATGTGCAGATCGGACAGCAATGAAGACCTGCCTTCCTGCATCCACAATTGTGTTGGCAGCCTTTTTTAGATTTACAAGATATGTGCTTAAGTATCGAGACTGGTGCAAGTGGTTTGCACTGACACGTACCACTTCTTGTTTTTTTTTCCACCCACCACTCGTTCGGGTCTCCCTGTTGCTCGTCGAGTGTATTTTGACTAGATAACCATTGCTGCATCTGAAAGTAAACCCTCAGTGAATGTTGTCGTGCAGCAGATTCGGTGCGGGTAGTGAGGCAATGTTGGTTTTACTTTTGTAAGATGAAGATACACATTGCCTGTGTCTCAAATCGTTCAGGCTAGTATCATGTCATCTCCCATACAGAGCCATGAGGAACACATTTCTTGCTTCAGCAATCTCGTCCTGATATGCATGAGGGTCTTTGAAAGCATCAATGATTGGTTGCAGGTCATTGTTCTTTTGCAGGACTGAGAAAGTTCAGTTTCCCCTGGTTAAAAATAGCAAACGTATTGTCACAACCACTCATCGCGTGCAGGAACAATACATGGTCTGATAGGATTTCATAAGTGGCAATATGAGGATTGTAGAGTGCTTTCGACACCTTTCCTTTTCCTGGTATCAAAAAGAAGACAGTTTTATGTCTGGGCTACACACGTAAATCAAAATCACTAAAAGGTATATATCTTCCCCCATCACTGTCACATATTCATTTGACAGGGGCAACATAAGAGCTGTTGAGATAATTAGGATATCGGCATCCTCTACAGTTGCTGTGAATACATTTTTGCATCATCCAATTTTTCCGTTGACATAGATATCAACCGGCTCTTGTTTCTGGAATTTGCAAGGAAACTCTCCTGTGAGACAGTGGGCAACATCTATTCTGTAAATGATATTGCAGCAGATTGTTTTCTTTGTGCTCCTCTCAATCGTTAAATGCAGTTGGTGCTTTCACAAGCTTCGTCAGGGTAGCCATAAAAAAAAATGGCATTGGATTTGTAGTTTGACTTGACATAATATGATACATAACTGCTGCAAATTTCTGCATATGTCTGGCTGTTGTGCCATTTGACCCGGTGTAACAAAAACCCTCAATCGATGACATAATTTGTATTATTCAAATCTGCCTGTTAATCGGTTCAAAATCCCTGTACAAGATCGATTTTGTTCCTTTTCTCATCCCATGCTCATCGAAAATAGATAGAGGGTAGGGAATAAGTTCGTAATGCAAAAATTCTCGCAGATCTTCATCTGAATTTACCACGATGGTCATTCGTTGGAAAAGTGTGGTTGGATTGATGACCACAGTAAATGAAATCCACCCAGCCTTATTACATAATTTGACATAGCAAGATCATCGGGATGGCTAGCAAAAATGTTTTGTGCCTTGAGGTAAAGTGGTTGTCAAATGTCACCAGACAGGTTACTTGGTTTAAGGATGTAGTCCTCTCTACTGCAGTCAACAACGCTGTGAATATTGTATCATATTTACTTGCAGGAGCATTGATAAATGGCTGGTAACTAACAAACGTAAGATAACATGGGATATCTCTTGCTTATCACATACAGCTGCAGCAGATCAGGCACAGATTAAATCACAATTTCAATTGTTTAATGTATATCTTTGAGATCTTTTATCTTGATTTCATTTAAACCATCAGGTTGTGTCCTTTTTAAATGAATCAGTTAAACAGTTCCATAACTTACATAATCCTTAGGTGTGGGTATTATTTTCAGCCGAAGAATGAATTGATTGGGGACTACTGCATGTTTTGATGTTATACAGCAAATTCCACCCATGATGTGAAAGGTATTGTATCCGTTCATTGTGTGTACGTTAAAATCAGCATTATCTTACACCTCCTGTGAAAAGCACGGCTGGTTAACTTTCAGTGGATCAATGTTGATTGCTGATGCTTCCAGGCGAAGAGCTTCTGAATATGACGAACAAAACCCCAATGAGGAAACCTCATCAACTATTTTCCTTGGGCCGTATTTCTTGTACAAAAACGCTGCCAACCCTACAAGGATTGGTGAGAAAAATGATCTGGGCCTCACTTCTGCTGCAAAACTATGAGACCGCACTGTGCTCTTTTTTTCCACATGTCATGATCCCCATGTTTTTTGTTTAATACAACTCTTTCCATAAATATACTGAGGGTTTTAGGAATGAGATTCTCATTTCCTACCAAAAACGTATCAGGTAGGGGTACTGTTCTGTCTATAAATCTGGCTGTGGTTATCCTCAACTGTAATTGCAGCAGCTGTCTTAACAATCCGAAGTCTTTCCTCTTGTTCATTTTTTAACACCTTCTTGTACCAAGCATTATTCAAAATTTTACACCCTGTGTTTTTAAAACACACTACAGGCTCCTTGTTTGGAGAAAAGTTAGTTATTATGTCGCTTCCGTATTTATTGAGTAGATGAGATTTTACTCTCTTTTAACAGGACGATAATCACCTTTGATTTGGTCCATCAACTCGCTAAGCGAAAACTGGCATTCTTCATCACTATTCTCAAGATATGTGTAGACATATTCCATTGCTGCTTCAACGTCATTACCGAATGGACCTCTTTTTCTCTTCTCTTGAGTTTTTGAGCGATTTTACAGTTTTCTCATGTTTAAACTATGATACTGGCAATCAGCGACCACCAAGTCTGAGACAGGCAAAATACATTTGATTATGACTTGTCCATACTCATCACAACGTTCTTCTGCTTTTTTGATAATAGTTTCCTTCACTTTCAAAACTTGAACCTGATACACAATATTGCGATTGGTTTTCTGTTTTCTTTGTTGGTCTATAGACTCAGTCTTTATGACAAGGCCACACATAACACAATGAGTTTTGAAAATGAAAGGTGCTTTATCAGTAGAACGTCTTTTGAATTTGCTCCCTACCCTGCTCCACCTTCTTCAAATGAGCTGCAATCATTCTTTCATCACTGTAGTTTTTACGACATCGCTCATGAACTTCAACTGGAAATTTTTTACTTAGTTTAGCATGCTCACCATCATTCCTCTTCTTGCTTGACTCGATCATTTTTTTCAAAAATTTTTCCCGCACTGTTGTCGCCTTTTATACATCATTATCCAGCACTTCATCACAAATAAAACACATATTTAAAGCCATTTTTAACACTGCGCGTAAACATAAATTTTTAAATTGTGTAGTCGTTGGACTAACACCGAACTACTATCCTCGCTTCATACTGCCACGGGCAGTGAGGAAATGTCGGGTGTTATTATTTTAGTGGGTGTAGAAGGGAGGACCCCTCCTGAACAATTCGAAGGACCTTGAGACGGGGAACACAGGTACACAGTAACTGACGGGTGATGGTGACGAATAGTTGGGGCCAGGAATCTTGCGAGCTGTCAGAGCGGGGCTGAAGGGCACATAAGAAGAAGGGTGACAAGGAAAGTAGGGGAAGAAGCGGAAATGAGTGTACTGCAGTGGAGACAATCAGTCTCCCTTCCTGCATTACTAACCGTGTGAAGTATATTCACAGTAAAGACGAGTAATGGATCCGAATGTAAAACGTAAAACTAATAAGGTGATTCACAGTAGAGAGAGAAATAATATAATAAATTATAATTAAATAACAATATATAAAATAAGAGCACTTTTAAACTAGACGGGCAGTTATAAAATATTTTTGTACGTCGGGAGAGAATAAATATAATAAAATGAACTTACAAAACGAAATTATATTTGCACAGAATTTAAATACAATATTATTGTAAAAGTGCTTTTTAGTTCTGGAGAAGGCATCATAATTAAAACCTGGCTTCAGTGTATTCAACTTAAAACTAGGAGAGATTCACTAAATGATAGCCGTTAATAATATATTAGAGTTTTATAGTGCAAAAAGTGGGTTTTTTGCAGAGACAGCCGAAATACGCAATATTCAACTAGCGCTAGAGCCCGAACGTTTCATCGGAGAAAAAAAATCTAAAACAAAAAAATAGTAGGAGATTTTAGGTACTTTCATTTTGAATATAAATGCTATTTACGAAAAGTTGATAGTTTTCGATTCATAAGCAAAAAAATGCCAAAAAAGACATTTTTTACCTTTTTTGATTTTTTTAATGTTGTGACACGAAATTTTGTTACCAAACCTCAAAATTGGATTCAGCACCCCAAAAACATAATCATAGAAGAAATCAAAACTACCCCAAAACTTTCCTGCTAGGGGCCCTTTTGAGTACGAATTGACTAGATTAAGTGATTACTTAAAAAGCAAATATTTCTTCGAAAATAAACATAAAATCGGATTACCTTAAAATTTGCTTATAAACATAACCTTAACAATAAATCAGATATCAAAAATTTTATCTCAATTTGATCAATAATATAATCAAAGTAATATAATCAGATGATTATCATATAATTTTTATATTGTAATTTTAAAGCTTTATTAATTAAATCGAATATATTTGAATATTTACATAAGTATTACTTAAATCAAAGTCTTTTTTGGTAAACACCGAGTCAAATATATACATTGAAAATAGTACTATTTACTATCTCGAAAAAATTAAAAATTACATTTTTATTAGGAATAAAAAAAGGCATTTTTATAATTTAAAATATATCACTCCGCAATTTACACTTTACTCTTTTTGAAAAATTGTTTTATTTAAGTACTTTTGATTGATTGCTGAGTATAAACATTTGTTAAAAGTTTTTTTTTCAAATACATATTACATTTTGTAATTTTCACTGTATACTATGAATATATATCCAGCAATTTATATAGGTATGTATTAGAATAATCGAGCATTCAAGTTTGTTTTTTTAAGTTTAAAATTACTATTGAATCATTTTTCTGATAATTTCTGTTTGATTTTTATTGTTTTCTGTAATTATTCAGGTTTTTTATAGTATTTGTTTCCAAACCACTTTACATTTTTTATTCTACTCTTACATTATGAATAAAATTTTAAATCATCTATTTGGTTAATACTCGTTTATTTAAAACAGTAGTTTTATATTATTTTCATAAAGTCTTTGCACACTGTTTCCAAAATTTAAAGATATTGCCTACCATATTTTATACTTTTACCACTTTTACCTGACCACATGTATTTAAACTATTAATTTGATGTCTATTGTTCTGAAAAAGTATAAAGGTTTTGTTGAATCTTATTTTTAAATATACTATTAATTTTCTAAACTTTTATTTTAAGACCCCATACATTATTAGGCCTACCTACTTAAAAGTATAGCTATAAAAATTAAATTACTTTGTACATCAATAATCTGATTTAATTGAGAAAGAAAAGAGAATTTTATATTTTCCAGTTACTAAATATAAATTTGTTTTAATAGTAAAGAGAAAAAAATTGACATGCCAAAATAGAAAATGATAATTTTAGCTGTAAAATGTTATTCTTCATATTTTGTGTGTGTTTGATTGACTTGGTTTTCAGCGTATGTTTTTGGTTGTGTTTTATTTTCAAATTGTTCTTCTTTGCTGCACGCTGTTTTTCCTACATTTGTTTGCTCACAATTGCAAATATTACTATGTTAGGCAGTGAGTTTGTTCTTATTATTATATTATCACAAAGTGGTTAACCAAGTAGGAATAATTAAAATAAAATCAGTACGAATGAATCTATAAAGAGTTGACTATAACGTTTTTGGGGGAAGAAGTAATACTAAGTAAACTCGCTTGGCATATATTTAAAAATTGTGAAAGTAAATAAGTCTTATAATGCCTCTTAATTTAACAAAGTCCTCTCTGCTTTAATGGATTTAGATTTTGCACCCTATGCGGGATGTTTAGAGATAGATAAATAAATGTAGATACTTAAAATTAACTTAACACTAATTCAAAACAAACTATCGTTTATCATAAAATTTCTAAAGGTCAAAACCAGTATCTATTAACAGGTAGCCTTTACAGTTTACGATTTAAATTACCATTAAAATTCACAACAATTATCTTTCAGTAATGACTAAAAAAAATTTTTAATGACCAAATAAGGGAGAGTGAGAGAGAACTTCACCAAAATCTACTCCAATTCGGTATGACGTGTTAACTTAAGAATCTCTAAAACCTTGCTTATTATTACAAACAAGAACGTAATTATGGTACTTTCGTTTCTATAAAATTATTTACATAAGATAATATTTAATAAGAACACAAACGTTACTCTTATGGAAGTTAAAAGAGGTGTATTTAAAATTAATAAGAAACAAAAACGAAAATATATCATACTAATATCTCAATCAAAATGATTTATTAAAATATTTTTTTAATATATAAATTGAACAAAAATTCTTTTCAACCATACAGTTATTCTAAAGAAATAAACAGTCTTCCCACAAAGGGCTACCTACATCTATTCTCACATAGCTTCCCCTTGTTTTCCCTTGCTGTGGCAGGACAAAGATTGATTATGACGACCAACAATTTATACAGAGAGCTACTTTAACCGTGAAATATGCCTGTCAGTCCCAGCCGTCTTGGAGAATTGATGAAGTGAGTATGGTGTGGCTGAAACCAAATTTAAATAAATAAATATACAGGAGTACAGCCGTATCATTTTCCATCATCTCTGAAGTGGTCCCCTTTCCCAAGAAAATTTAAGTATTGCTTTAGGACCTAATATTTAGCAGGAAACATTACATACACAGTTTGAAATGTTTAAGAAATGTAGTGGTCGTATTTCCTGACGTCTAGTGATGGGTCACTGTTTCAACTCTCACCTTGCATTATATTTTATTACAATAACCGAATTAAGTCACTGCTAAGTGTGTCAAATACGCAACTGCTGGTTTGGCTCTACGTTCAGATGTTTTCGCTAAGCGTAACATATAGTTTAGTCATTCATCAACGCCAGGAAAATTCACAGACCAATAGCTATCGCTATAGTTATGTTTACCACGTAACCAAAGTCGCCAGTATTTTATACAATCAACAGATTTAGTTTTACATGAATACTATGTAATTTAATACTTAAAAATAAGTGAGTATTAAATTAGATAAAAATACAACCTCATATTTTTCATCTCACATCATTTACACTAGTTGAAAATCTAAAAATATTAACACTATCATTTACAATTTTAAAAAAGAATTAAATTAATCAAAAATGTATTTCAAAGAGATACTTAACATATTATTTCGGTCTTCAGTAATTTTCTAAGACGCAAATGTGGCCAGGGTATTGATTGGGAGTATTAAATAAATTTGTTTGTCGGAAAGTTGTTGCTGGTGTAATCGGGTTATCATACCGAACTGATTGTGAATGCTGGTTCCGTGGTAGATTATCGCTGACATTGGTCCAGAAGAAGATGCTGATCACAAGTGTGGTGTGGAACATGTGGAGATGTGTCGGTGCGCGCAGGGCCAGCGTCGTGGAGATGAGGAGTCTGTGGTACATGGACGACGGCCCGCTGAGCCTGCAGCTGTGCGAGGAGCCCGCCGAGGACGACGCCAGCAGCGCCATTCTCGATCCTTGCTGCGCGTGCGAGGAGGCCAAGTACGAGGTCTGCACCTGTCCTCATTCCTCAGCCGTACTCGCTGCCAGTGCATGCGACTGCCGTCTCGGCTCGCGGTTCTGTTGAACGCGGTACTTTTCCAGCTCACCGTCAGGTTCGCCTTCCGCGCGACACTTGGTAAAAATTCATAACTACAGATTAAGTAAACATGGTGACATCCTTAACCAAACAAAACCAAAACCAGTTTTTACTACTACGGGTGTAAAATGCAAAGTATTTAAAATAAACTTACATTCATGTTGAATTTAATTTTATGCTGTCAATTGCACTAAATACTTGTTTAGTGTATACCATATAATTTTATTTTAAAATATTCACCTCTATTACTACTTACGAGGTGATATTTCAGAAAACGATGAATATGAGATGGTAGTTTAAGGTACATTGATTTATCATTGCAAATATCTTAAATCAAGTTTCATTGGCTAAGTAGGAATTATTTTTTAACGTAAAGGCCATATTTGAAAACCTTCTCCTCTTTTTTGGGGGGTAAAATTTCAACACGTTTCCAAAAATATTAAAACCATCCTACGTAAATAATTATTTAATAATTCTTATTCAGGTTCTGACAGTTGGCTGGATTGTATTCAAAGATATGAGCTTTTACTGTAAAACTGTACCCACCCCATTTATAACACTTTGCAGGCCAACCTCGAAAAAAAAATTTTAAGAACAAAGTATTTCATTATATGTTATTCTTACATAGTTTCTTACCTTCTACTTGATTTTCTTTGGATATATAAGTTATGATATATCTAAACTTAAACCTTACTTATCACCTCCTTAAAGGCCAAATTCCAAAAAAAAAAAAAAAAAAAAAAAAAAAAAAACTTAAATTTTAATGCATTTTATTTATTTTAGTTTATTACCTTAAGACCTAGTAAATTCAAAATAATGCATTTTTTAACCACACTTACCTGTTTTACACCACTTAGGAGTGGAGTCTCCCAAAAACGTTAAAATCAGTTTTCATTATTTTTACTACTCTCGCTAAATCCATAATGCCTTACTTTATAAGTTTCGGTCATACGATTTTTTTTAATAAATCACAATTTACCCCTTTTTGCCTCTTTAAAGAATAAATTTAGTTGAAAGACAAAAAAAATATTTATAACTATACATGTATGTTTTTCTTTCATGGAAAAAGATATTTTAAATAGCTAAAACCTCTGGTTATTTCTTTCAAAATTTTGTTTCCGTTTGTTTATTCGTCTGTCTGTCGTATTTTTGTCTGTATATTTTTTTCGGGAGGAATCAAATACAACTTAACTGATCTAAATTAATTTTTTCTAATATTAAGTTATTTGGGTAAACTTATACACTAGGCAATAAATAATAACATAAAAGGGATAAATATAGTTTTAGAATAATTATTCCTATATTCGAAGCTGGCGAAGTATAAGAGGAGATAATGGGTATTAATGAAAAACCTCCCAAAACTACCAAACCACATTTGCCAGATTAAAAACATTGTTTCCCTAAGAGGTATAAAAGGGGTATTTTTTTTAAGAACAGTGCATAGTTCAAATTATACTGCACTAGTTCAGAAACTAAGTACAGACAACTTTCATTCATAAGGAGTTAATTATTTTTTTCTTATTTTTTTATTCGTCCATTAAGTGGAGTGAAAATGAAATAAGTATTGATTTATTTAAAAAATGTATTCTTTCCGAACATAAAACAAGCTCTAAAATAAAATTATGAGTAAAAATAAAAAAAAAACATTATTATAGAACTAAACTTGACTGTTAACTATTTGTGGTATTTCACATTATAAAACGTCTAAGAACAAAATTGCGTATTGACTTTGAAATCTACTACAAATATCGGCAAGAAAATAAGAATGAACAAAATACATAAATAGCTTAATATTGTATTTTTTAAAGCATGATTATTAAGGGGGAGAAAAATAGGTAGGCATTATTTAATAAATTAAATAATATCTCCAAAGTCAACCAAGTCGAAGGAAGTTGGTGGTAAGAAACTGAGCAAGAATAACATACAATGTGTTACCTTGCACATTTTTATAGAAAGTTGCACCTGTTTTATGATTGTGCTTCCAAATTTACTTCTATTTCTATGATTGTCCTTCGACTTTGTTGAATGTGCTTTCGATTTTACTTTCTTTATGTTGATTGTGCTTCCGATTGTGCTTCCTTTATCTTGAATGTGCTTCCGAAGGTGCTTCCTTTTATTTGATTGTGTGTAGTAAAATCTGTAGTGACCGAATATTTACTAGTTCGAAACCTCTTGGTCTTGGTAAAATATTTTTCAAAGTCTCTTGATCTTTTAGTATGCATAAAGCATTTTACGATGGTCTAATTGACTGTAATTATCTAACGACGAAGAATGTTATGAGGTTCTGAAATGTCTAGCATATATGGCTGACATTGTTCATGACCAGGTCTCATGGCTTCAAGACGCTTGGTCTATATGTATGGCTTTGAACATGATCGGTTTAAAGGTTATTCTAAATATCGATAAACTAGACTTTCATGTTAGGCTTATCGACAACGTATTTAATTAATCGGACAGGTATATTGTCTTGAGTTGTTTTTTGTAAAGTGAATGATTAATAAACTCAAGGTAATGGAAAACAGAATGTAAACTTTTTTTAAATATTTAGTTACACTTGTCACTGGTCAAGAATCAAACCGAGTACAGGTATCCATTGATACAATATGTAAATTAATAAGTGATTTGTTCGATGAATTTAAGAATTTTTCCTTAATTTCTAGGTCAATAAATACACATTTCCAAGATGGCGGCTGGTAATAGATGATTTTATGCCTATTTTATGTCTTACCACCATATTTATTGAAGTTTGTATTTTTTACAAATAATTAAATTTTTTTTTGCTTCGCCCAGGAATCGAACCAAGGGCAGGAATCGATTCAATAAATCAGTATATTGACTGAAAATTTATTGAATGAATTTTGGACATTTTTCCTGAATTTCTAGCTGAATAATTACACAATTCCAATATGGCACCCAAATTTCAAGATCACGGCTGTCTCAGTAATAATAAATTATTACTGCACTCTAGCGGGTAAGACTTAAACTAATATGATGGAAATTCACTCTATCAGACGAGTACACACACAAGATAGCGTCCTCCAGCAGACGAAAACAAGATGGTGGCAATGTCCTCTAGCAGGTCATATAAGTTAACTATCACTCCTGGTAGAAAGTACTGTACACAAAATGGTGGATCCAAGATGGCCGTCAAGGTTAAAGGCCAAGGTAAAATTTCAAGGTCAAGTCAATGTCAAAGTTCAAGGCCAAAATTCATTGTCAAGGTTCAATGTCAAGGTCAAAGTTATGGTCAAATTTTAAGGTCAAGATTATAGTTCAAGATCAAGGTCAAAGTTAAGGTCAAAATTCAATGTCAAGGTTCTGGTCATCCAATATGGCTGCCATGGCATCACAATCTAAGATGGAGGTCGGCACCACGGCACCACAGCCTGAAGCCTGGCGCCGGATCCCCTTTTATTTAGGCCTACTACTCCTCAAAACGTTTTAAATTCCCGATGGGCAAGCCGCCCTAAGCCACCGAGGTCATGACCTTGACAATTAGGATGGCATAGCTGCAATTTGGAACTGACATCACCGTTGCAATTTTTGTTATGTTCGTTGTCTTTATAATCAGTTTTTTTTTATGCTAGAAAATCGGGAACAATTTAAAAATAATAAAAAATTAAATAATAAAATTTGAATACTAAACATTCCGCATTCTGCTATTAAGAAAATTGTCTGCCATCTGGAAATTCTGTAATTATTATCTAATTATTTGGATTAAAAATGTAATTTAATAAAAAATAAATTAATAAAATTTTATTTTAAAATAGACTCTTGGTCTCAGATTCCTCGGTTCAAACCCTTTCAGTGCCAAATTTGGCGACGGATCCATTCTCCACGGAATCAACAGACCGACTGACCTCCCACCACTAATGCTAAGGTATAAATATCGCCAGTTGGTATGATGTCACGTCCGCCATTTTGTTTTCTTCCGCTAGAGGGCGTTTCAACCATGTTAGTTTAATTTTTACCCACTTTAATGCAGTGATTTTTTTATTACTGTGTCGCCCACAATCTTTTAATTTGACCGCCATCTTGGAAGTATGTAGGCTATTTATTAAGCTAGACATTCGAAAAAAATTCAAAATTCATTAAAAATTCCGCAATTAATATATTATTGATTATATCGATTACAGAGCTTGGTTCAATACTTGATAGATGCAAAAAATAACAACTTTATGTAAAAAATATAAAAATCAATAAATGTGGCAAAAATTCCTTTAAAAAACGCTAAATTACTCTACTACAAACCTCCATTAAGACAATGATGACACTGACCACCATCTTGGAAATTTTTAATTATTTAGCTAGAAATTCGAAAAAAAATTCTTAAATTACAAAAAAAAAATCACTTGTTAATTAACTGATTGGTTTGATCCTTGCCATATATCAAAAATATAATACAATTTAAAAAACCATAAGAGTGATGTGTTTGAGAAATAAAACAACAAATATACAAACAATAAAGTTATTACATTATTTCTACACTAAAAATGAGCACAAACTATTTAATAATTATATTACTTACGCAAATTCCATTAAATATATATTTCCACACTTCATTTTGTGCAGTTCAAGACACTGTATAGCTATAAGACCAGATTTTCGAGGTTGATCAACAAAATAATTAAAGCACATTTTACACACATTGTATAATAGTATCTCTGCCTATCTTCGTTTGTATTTAGGACCGTTGTTCAGGGGAATTGCAGTATTTGGGATCGCACTTAGTTCGCGAGTTTTACGACTTTTTTATGTACGCGCAACTCCTGACATAGAGCGACGAAGTTGTTCTCAACTGCGGGTTAAATGATTATTTGCCCCGCAGGCGAGGCCACGCGCTCCAGTGGTCGTTCCGAACACAGATTGGTCGACTGCCTGACCCGGAGACGATACCGCGCCAGCCGACTGCGCGGCTCGACGGTCGTTTACAGTTGCACTTGCCTCAGGGCGAAACGCACGAACGCAGCGACCTCCGAACACAAGCTTCCAGCTGTAACGAACAATAAAAGTAAATTAAATTAAACAAAATAACACGTTTACCTCGTACACTATTGCTACCTGCTAAGTCACCCATTCTTTTAAACTATGCATCTTGAACGATGAGACCCGAGAACGAGCAGGTTAGCTACGAAGCGACACGCATTACCAAGCAGTTCAACTTCTATCGGAGCCGTTTATAACAGTTTAAAATTTCCGATTGTTTCATGCTGCTATTACAGATGAGCTGTATTTACGATAAGCGGTATATATAACAGTTATGAAACAATAACTTTTTCCTTACGGTGAGGGTATCTCTGATAACCGGTTATCGAAGAAAGTTAATATAATTTACAAAAGTGTGCTATCGCACATCGCCCGATCTAACGAGCAAATAAATTTATGTAACTTTAACTTTTGTGCGGCCACTGGGTATCGCAATATGTGCATTTCATTAGCGAAATACCAGTTATTGCTATTGATTGTATCGATTCTCGAACATCAACAATATATTTTTTCTGAACGAAACTATCTATGTATACCATGCGTTCTCTTCACACAGTTCTCGGTTATAAAATAACCGTTTAGTAGATAGTATTTTTAAGTTAATCACGTAATAAAGCAGTTTTTTAAGTTCTTTAAGTTATAGCAAAGTTCCAGGTACGGTTTATACCAGAATTCTCTACTCGCGATCAACATATACAGTTCCCTGCTCGCGATCGTAATTTTAACCAATCCTCAGTTATTTTCCAGCTATAAGGAAGTGGCAGCTATTCATTATTGCGTATTTTTTTTTATTTTAACATATTAATAGTTTAAGTTTGTTTCATGTGTGCTCCAATGAGCTGTAGCGTCCGCCGGCCCAAGTTAAGCGGAATATGAGCTAAATCATATAAACGTATAGTTTTAAAAAAATTTAAAATAACGCTTATATCGGTGAATCAACTAAAAATTAAAAAATAAAATTTGAATTGAATTTTTTTTGTCTAACAGCCAAATAATGCACCACAACACGGTATAAATAAAAACGTGGGGTGCTTGATATCATTTGTCTTCAATTTTCTATCACTAATTTTAGAATATAGTCATTACTAAAATGAAAGAAGAGAGCAACCCACAATTTATTTATACAGAGTTATGGTGCATTATTTGGCTGTTGGCCAAATATTTTTAACTAAATTTTATTTTTTTTTTAATTTTTAGTTCCTTCAAAGATAAAGCGGTTTTTTTTTTAAATACACGTTTATTTTATTCATTTTAGTCTAAAATAAAAATAGAAATATTGAATATGAATAACTAAAACAAATAAAAAATACCAAATATTAATGATAAAGTATTTATTTCTTCAAACGAATTTAAAATTATTCATTAATGTTCGCCTAATCTAGTCATTTTTGCTAAAGCGTCAACATTACATAGAATTTTTCTTGTTATCTTAGAGCAATCAAGTTTTTCTACTTGGAGACCATCCAGTGACTTTGCGAGACTAAGAGCTACATAAACCTGTCCGGTAGCAAAGGGACGCGATTCCAAATTTAAAAAAAAAACTGCATAATCTACAGTGCAGCCTTGAATTTTATGCACGGTAGATGCCCAACTCAGTATTAATGGCAACACTCGCCTTTTTTTAGCACTACCATAGCTGTATTTCGCTGAAAACGGAATGGCTATGCTATTGGTTTAATTATATGTACACCATATGTCCTGAAATCAACACGGACTGATGTAATGTCCGTATAATACATACGTACACTTGATCACGCCGGAAGAGTGGTCAGATAATTTCAGATATAGGTAGTAACTATGTTGCCACTTTTTTACACCATAACCCGACCTCGGAAACACTCTAAATAAAATAAATATATTTTTTAAATATCTGAAATTTCGGATCGTAAACACTCCAAATCGATAAAGGATTGAGTTTTAATTTTCTAAAGAATAGACCCCCCCCCCCCCCCAATCACCTTTCCTGCCCCTAGGCTAACAGTCGACCCAGGGGCAAATTCCCACCATGCCCCGATCTTATGGACACACAAAGAGCTTGGTTATTACCCATAGCTTGAAATGAAAGGTTTTTTGACCCTCTGACCCCCCCCCCCCCTTCACCCTTTAAACACTATGGTATTAACCTTAAGTTATCATAATATTATCAGTGGTTATTTATACTATATATGCAAAATTTCAACACATTCGTACGTAGAAATGTGGTTAAAAATTTAATGGAAAGATTTTATTACATATTCAATTCATACATACTTACATAAGTACATACAGGTAAAGCTAATAAATTCGTAGTAATAAAATGTATCATTCATTCCGACAGCAGAAATTTATTCGTAAATATGCAAATAAATAAGGTGTTTTGGTCAAATTAACTATTACATCTGCAATCGTGACAAAGTATTATTATTTTTGATTAAAAAAAAAGGAAAAAAGTCAGTATTAAAATAACGTCATTATTTTTTATGGCTGTAAAGATTTTTTAGTCGTTCTTTACATTTAGGATAGTGAAAGAAAATATACATTCATGCCTAATAACTGATATACCTAGCCGCTATCTTCGTTATATGGTGGCAAGCAAAGTTTACGATTCAGGCAGCGAATTCTAGCGGCGGGCGCAGAAAATATGCGTGTATTTTGCATCCCAAAATGTTGGTATTTGAAAAGGAAATGTTTTATTTATCAGTTTATTTATCACGCTTGGCATTATTTTAAAGAATTTTCCTTTAAATTTCGTGTCCGAGTTTCATGTGATAATGTTATTTGCCACATTAAAGGAGTCTCACTACACACCAGCCGGCGATCACTCAACTACACACTAGTCGGCGATCACTCTCGACACAATAGCATCGATATTCCCGCGGTGCAGGCATCACGCGTTGCAGCACTGCACCACGCCACGACCCACCGGCCAGCGATCTCAGGAATCGATCTAATAGCGCCTAGCCCAAAAGTTAATTTCTTAAATTACCGGCCATATTCATAGCCGGTGTTTTTGCGGCGACATCTTTCTTGATAATACGATGACTGCTGCCGTGGGAGGCGTCCTCCCAGGACGTTCGACGCAGTTGGAGAGCTGAGACGGTCGCGAGGAGGTCTTACTAGGTGCGACCAGAGCGGCAGCCTGCCAGGCGCAGAGTCGCTCCCAGGCAGACACAGGCGCGATGGTGGCGCCGCACAGCGCCCTGGGAACCACTCAGGGAGGCGCGATGATTCCGGTACACGGGCGAATTCACTTACAAGAGCTTCTATTATGACAATCTCAACATAAGGCTGAGATACTATAAATAACGAAAAATAAAATATATAAAGTACAATGGTTCAAGTTTATGACCGAGATTTAAACAAATTAAGTAAATAAAATAATCGAAAATGTTGAGGCAGAAGTCACGCCTCACGTGAACAACATGAGAACACATGAATGTGCTCGTTACCGAGGTTATATGTTTATACATCACTGGAGTGTACTGTAAGACTCGCTCACATTTGTTTTTTTGTTGTTATAGGTAAACTACGTGCGAAGCCTTTATTATCCGATACTATTCAAAATAATTTATTTTGTCAACACATTTATAATTTTTTTGGTAATCGAAAATTACTTAAATCTCTTAAAATACAACTTTTTTTTGTAAACAATTGGCACATATTTCAAATTCGTAATAAGTACCTAACGAACATCGCCATGATTTAAAATATTGCTTAGAAACGTTCTTTTCTTTATTTTTTATATGTAATTCATGATTTGTAAGCTTGTGTAGAATTTTTCATTTAGGCCCTAAGAAAAGTGCTAGGGTATTAAAGCCAATTTTAATTTAATAAAAAAACGTCAAATCTAGAAACCGATGAATGCTAGATATGAATTTTGGTTGCAATGTATTAAACTGTATTAACGTATTTTTGAGAACACACACACACATAATTAAAACAGACACAGAGATGAGAAGATTATTTCATAAACATATTTTATTTTTCCAAAACAAAAGCAACAAAATCATATTTAAGTGTCACTATTAACTCACCTTTACAACACCCTCCTGCGTAATTGATTCAAATAATTCATTTCGCGCCAGCCAGGTAAATGGGATTTGAGCAGAACAAATGAAGGAAAGATAATGTGTTGTTACCTCTCCCCTGTGCCTTTCCGCAGATAGCGTTCGAGGGCCTGTGGTCGCGCCACACTCACCCCAAGGACTTCCCCAAGGACCACTTCAAGGCGAAGTTCAGCGACGTGATCGGGGCCTCGCACATGGTGGACTACCGGTTCTGGAACTACGGCGAGTTCGCCTCGGAGGGCCTCAAGCAGCTGGCCGAGGAGGGCTCCACGCGCGCGCTGGAGAGCGAGCTCAAAGAGAAGGTGCGAGTCATGCATCCAGCAGCCACTTCTTGCCTAGCCCATGTCTATTGTGCACTTAACTGGGATAATCTATTTGTTCTGGATAGAAGTCGTAGCGTCATGTTGTCGGACTCCTAGCATCGACCACATTAGGATGGTCCCATTGCTTTGAGCCTCTGGGTATAATCGTGTGACGTTAAAATCTGTATCCTTAAGAAGATTTAGTCTTCATTGTAGCCGATCTTGAGGCACCTGTTCAAACAATCTGAATCACCGGCACGTAATGGAATTAAGTTAGGGATGTTTTAATTAATCTGTTAAACACTTTTTACTAGTTAAGAAACTATTTTTCACTCTTACTTACAGCACATATTAACAATAAGTACCATCATACTGAGCTTTCATATTTATTCGTTTCACTAACAAAATAAATAGTTAATAGCACTTATTGCTTCCCAGAAGACCTCTGTGCATAACCTTGCCATAAACAGAACCCCATAAATTATAGAAAGTTAATATTTTTGCCTCAGAGTAAATTGATTTAAAGTAGAACTAATAGTGGTAATGTAGCCTTTGCTTGACAGAAACATTAAGAAATTTAATCGATTTTTTTTTGTTGATATTCTAAGTCTTATGTTTTACTGATTTGCAAAGACTATCTTCCCAATTATTTATGCTTAAGAATTAAAAGTGAGAATTTATTAAATTATTACTATTTCATAAAAATTTATATTCTGAAATAAATTAATATTTAGTCCTCAATAACTTACTCTTAGTCAAGTAGTTTGTAACCATATTTCATGGTTAGTAAAATAATCATTGGGCATGATTATATGATAGAGCACATATAGGCCTATCATCAGTCTGATACTGTCTCACGCAGTGTAAGGTTATTTAATGGCATTATCTTCGTCCAAAGCAACAATTCAACCTCCCAATCTTTTAATCAATATAACTGTATCTTCGGTAGAAACAAGCACTGTGTTAGGTGGTGCAACTAAAGGCCTTGAACCAATTAACTTTACGGTTTAGTTCATGACTTTAACCCGCATAAAGCACACGAGACTGATTCTCTCGAATCTCTTCACTCGACGTAACTTAAAAGTCTAAATTTTTTTATATTATAAACACCCGAGTTCCTGACTTTAACTTATACGTAATTTGTAAAACGCTCAATAGGAAAAAGCATGATGGTAATCAACCTAAAGTTACTAACGTTAAATCTTTACGTCACGCATCTCAAAGTGTTCCATTAAATGAAGCCCTTGATTGTGCCGCAGTTTGCCACTGCTACAGTTATGTTGGTGAAATATCCTTGATGTATAATGAGCAACAATAATGTCTCCTATGATTACGTCGAATTGTTGAAAGCAATTTAGATATTTAATGCTGTTATGTTTGCATTTTATCTTTGACAAACAAACACAAATGAAAAGTTTTAGAGAAATTTAATATGTTTTTTTCTTTAGTTATATTCGTTAAGAATTATGCATTAATTCTTTAAGACATTACGTCTCTCAAACATCACACATTGATCATTAATTTTTAATTTTATGCCCAAAGGATTATTTAATTTTATGCCCAAATAACTATTAAATTTTTATTGTTTAACTTACATTTGTTTACAGGTAATTATAAATTGTTAATTTTTTGTTTTTGATATTTAAATCGGGCAAAATAACATTTTAAGTTCTAGATTTTTTTAGCATCGTTTCAAAAATTTTATATTTCCCTTTTTAATTTTAATATTTTCCAATATAACGTCTAGATTTGTGGTTCACAAAAGCTAGAAATAAGTAAGGAAATGTACATAATGAAGAAATAAACTTATTTGTGTTAGTCAAAAAAATAAGGGTAATAATTATGCAGACAAGAATTGTTACTTTCAAACTAAAACATCAAAAATATTTTTTATTATAAAATAAATTTCAATGTTTGCTGCTATGCATACATTGTGTTTGATTCAGATTCTTTTGATTTTTTTTTGTAGAGTCAGTATATCAGAACAATAATCAAAGCAAGAGGAATTGGCTACCCAAACGTCACTGGAAAAACATTTGCTGTTTTTCGTGTCGACAACAAAAATCATCTAGTATCAGTTGTTTCTAAAATAGGTGAGTACCAACAAGTAACCAATATAAATTTTTGCAAGGGATTATGTGGTTGTTATTATTCTAAACCTACTAAATGGTACAACGTATTTGAAAAACAATAAATATTTTTAAGTTAATAATATTATTTCCATTTTTTTTCTCGTATGAAATTTCACTGCTATAAGTGTCATGTTTGGTTTACACGCATTGGCAGTTTGAAACGACATGCGAAAAACTGTATAGGTAAAACCGTTTGCATACAAAAACGATTGCGATGACGCTTGGACAAGAATCTAAACCTTAGACTGTGCTTGGTGCATTACAGGTAAATTATAATGGATTTTACTTGATAAATCTGCATTTCGTGCAATATTGCAAGGCTACTATTATCCGGATACATTTAGTGAGTCAAAAGACATTTGTACTATTATTGATAATATTAATCATAACATGATCAATCAGCTTACAGACGAAGTAGTAACTCATGGATCTTTGAAATATAATTTGTGGCTGCACTGTGTGTATGACAAACCATATCCGTTCGAGGACAAAAAAAGAAGAGGTGCTTATTTAAGACAGTGAATTTTCCCATTTACAATTCTTACGATGTGAAGCAGTCTTTTAAATACATAATCGAGAAACTCTATCGAGAAGAAAAATACAAATAGGAAAAGGATTAGGCTGGTCTTTATATTCAGTAAACCGATTGGAGCTGAGAATTAGTCAGTTCAACCAATGCAGAAATAAATGGTTTTTAGATTGCTAATTCTAGCAGAATTTATATAGGCCTAATAGGTATTTTGTTTAACTTGTTATTTTTGGGTTGTTTTATTTCATTGTATTAAATAAACTTTTGTTGAATCTTTCAAAGATCGAAGTGAGGTCATGAAAATATCGATATATTAATTCATTAATGAGGTATTCTATGTTTTTTTGTATTTTTTTTAATTTCTGAGTCAAATATTATTGATTTCCAAGATGGTAGTTAATACGTAATAATCGGCTTACTGGAGGCTAGCAGACTAGGAAAAACTTTACATCATATTTTTTAAATAATTTTTTTAACCTAAAATTACATTTTTTAATCGACAAGGATCAAAACAAGCACTGTAATCGATCGAATAAATTTATTAATTAATTGCGTTTTATGAATTTTGGATTTTTTCCCGAATTTATAGCTAAATGAATACATATTTCCAAGATTGCAGCTAAGACGACTGACAAGATGGCGTTTGTCCTTGCAAGTAAATAAATACTGCACTCTGGCGAGTATACAAACTATCATGGCGGTAGCGCCCTCTAGCAAACGGAAACTATATATCGAATCAAATATGGCGGCCACCAGCAGACGAAAACAAGATGGCGGGTGTGATGTCGTACAGCTGGCAATAGTAGTAGGTCAGTCGGCTTGTTACTTCCGTTGATGAAGATCCGACGCCTTTTTTTTTTTTTTTTTTGCACTCGCCGAATTTCAACCGTAGACCATGACGTACCTAAGTGCGTTGTTAAAATAAAATTTTCTTAAAATTTTATTTAAATATTTTTTTCTGTATTTTACAATTTTTCCTAATTTTATCCGATCATAATCACGGAATTTCAAGATGGCGTATTGACTTCATAATTTCATAATGGTGGAATTTTTTTAATTTTATTTATTTATTTTACTTTTTTTTTAACTTTTCCCAAAATGTTCTGACAATAAATACAGATTTTAAAGATGGCGACCGTAACATAAATTTAAACGGTAACACAACAATTCAATATGGTTGCCATGGAATCCTTATTGTCAAGGTCATGACCTAAGTGTCTTAGGGCGGCTTGTTGATGATAACTTTAGCCACTTTGTGGACATTTCAAGCCTCTGGAATTTTTTGAGGACTAAAACGGAAATTTTTCCTCAAAAATTGTATTTTTCCTTAGTAATGGGGAAATTTGAATTTCTGCGATTTTTTGAGATTTATGCGGGATTATTTTCCTCATAACTGGAAATTTTGGCGAAGTTTGGACAAATTTTGAGTAATTTTTGGAAATTTTTGGCAAATTTTTAATGTCAAGGTAAAGGTCAAGGTCATCTATGATGGCCGCCGTGATTTCACAATCCAAGATAATGGAAATCAACAGCAGTACCTTAACCTGAACCCTGGCGCTGGAGGTACAAAAATATATATTTCTTGAAAAATTGCGTAAAACACTACCGGCTCCTTTTTAAGAATATCGTTTTATCTTGAGTTAGAAAAGAAGAGCCGTATGCTTCACAGTAGTCATTAGTAACTGTCAGCCAAGTACTGGTATTGGCTATCACTAGGGGCAGGCATTTTTCGCGAATAAATCTGAACGCTTATTAAAATGAACTAGGTTTACCCGCACCAGCGGTTTCTTCCTTGTAATTGGCGGCCGTCTGCGAGAGAAGTCGTTACTTTATTTGACCGAGTCACTCAGGACGCATTTGCTTCCGCAATGAAATGCTGTGATTGGTGTTGTAGCAATCGACGTGGACCTGATATAAACTCACCCAACCACGAAACAGAGACGATGCTACGGTGTTTTAACATTCAGCTAGTCTCGGAATCATTTCGCGAAATATGCATGCCCCTAACTATCACCTCATGCAATGTGTGATAGCTCCATTTCCATACTGTTGCGTATTCTTGTCGGGGCTGAAGATCTGCCTGCATTTTTAAGTGCAATAAAGCCTTATGAGCCACAGCAGTATTTTGCGACTGTAGTACTGCCTAGTACTGGCACTGACTGCCACCTTATGTTGTGTTGTGGTGTGTGGTAGCGCCGTCCCCGGACTGGTATGTGGGCTTGTCGGGTCTGGAGCTGTGCCTGCCCAACTGCTCTTGGGTCGAGAAGCTGTCGGTAGAGCTGTACCCTTGGGATGCAGGCACTGATAACGGCGTCTCATACGAGGTGAGCACTTTGCAGTTACTTCGAGCGAGAATGGCAGTTCGAATGAGTAATTTTCAACTAAATCTGGTGGAAGCACAGATTTTATTTTTTTAACTTGTGATTTCACGAACATGTTATGTTGGTTTTGATTTTTGTGTCTAATCACTTTTGTGATTTAAACATTGTGTCCTAACCAAATAATATTATAAATAGCATAAAAAAATTGTATAATCATGTATTAATTAATAATTGGAATAAATTTAGTCATGATACTAAACCTTAATTCTCATACAGTTTTTTCAAGAAAAAAAAACTGTTGAACTTGTTACAATATTCAAAGTTCAGAAATCGCTTACTTCAAATACTGTAGTTTCATTTAATATAATTATTAATAGGTGTCAAGAGATATTATTTCGTGGTGAAATAATTATATTTTTTTATTGGTCTTCAAAAATTACAATATATATATATATATATATATATATATATATATATATATATATATATATATATATATATTACATTAGTGCGACGGAACATTTAGTAAAATATAACAAGGCGTTACAAAGTTGATTTCTCAAAAAATGTATATAAAAAAAATAGTCCTATTAATTTAAAGCAAACATATTTCGACTCTCACACATATTTACCAATTAATTCACGTCTTCTTGATGATGTATCAATAAAATCTTATTAAAAGAATATACAACACAAATGAGATAAGTGTTTTAAATGTTCAAAATTGAAACCCCCAGACCACTCTGAATAATTTTATGAGAACGAATCATAATGTTTTATGTCACACTCAGAGGATCGTTGTACACTTCAACAGCAGTGTGGTCATCAAAGTCGATACTAAGTCCGTAAAATATAAATATCGTTGGTTTCCAAATTGTTTTAAACGATAAATAACTCATTGTCCAAACGAGCTAAAGTGGTTATCAGCTGTTCGCTTCCTAATTATTGATGCTTAGGTGTTTGGATTTTGCGATTTGCGTATTGTTAACTTACAAGAGGAAATCGTCAAACACAAAGTATATTTTCTTATTTCATGCAGCTGCTCATAATTTTAATTATTGATACGTTTTATAATTAATTTCTTAAGTTAATGCTTACTATTTGTGACGGTGACATCTGCTGTCTGTAACAGTACTATTTTCATGGGAGCAGGCGCCGTTAGGTGTCTTGGGTCTTACATTTGTTGAATCTCTAATACTGTTACAAGCCATCTATGTAAATATACTTAGTAAAATTCCAACCACAGAATAATTTAGCCCGTCATGCATTTTCACTGGTTAAAAAAAATTACAAACCAATATCATATGTTGCCTAGTCATCAGAACATAACTACACATAAGCACTTATTCTTGCTTAGCTTTGGTTATTATTTAAAAATCTTGCTTTATTCCTTTTTAGTTTTGTTGTCAAATTTGTATTTTATCATTTTTAAATTTTTAACAGTTAATTCTAAAATACTTTAAAAATTTATACATAGTAGCCTACTATTTTCTAAACTCATTTATTCATACTTTCACATCTACAATATGATTTCTTCTTAATTTTTAAATTATGAAAAGATTTGTGTTTGAAGTGATACCATAACCTAAAATATTAAAACTTTTTATAGTTATTAATTAATTTTAAATTAATATGTAAGTTATATAATATGCTTGTTTAGACCTAGACTCTCGAGCCAACAACTGATATTTTTCTCTTGAAGTCAGATGATTCGCCCTCAATTCCAGCAGAGCCAATACGCAAGATAACTTCTAATTTCCCAAAAGATCTGCTGTCACCTTTCTATGAGCCGACTGGGGAAGACATGAAGCCGCTGGCCAAACTGCACGTGACTCGCCAGCGCCTGTACGAGAAGGAGAGCTGCGAGAGCGCTTCGGGGACTGGTGACGAGGAGAGTGAGTCACTGCCCGAGCTCCTTCCTGAATCAGTGTAGCCGGAGACCGTGCATGTGCTTTGAATGTCGGGCAGTACTTCAACTTGTTTTATATTTTTTAATCGTGTTCTAATAAGTATTTTATTTTTTTGTAAATATTGCTTCCAATGATATTTAAATTAAATTTATGACCGAAGTTATAAAACATACTACATAACAAATACGCATTATTATATATTTTACAGTCAATAGGTATTTATAGTTATATTCCTTCTCTTTTCACCTGTAATACCTTAACAACTGGACGTGAATAATTCTTTTTTACTTTTCTAAAATGTAATATTGCCAATTAAAAATTTTAAATTAATTATTTTTGACAACACATTAATACAATGATCAAATATTGCCTCGCAGGTGTTACCAATCACCCAGTATCATTACGAAAAAGTAGGAGAACTGAAAATTCTGAGATTCTTAAAGAGAAATATAGAAGTACCTTGAATTTTTAAACTCAACTTCAGGAAGTGCTTATTTTAGTTTTAATAAAAAAAAATCGTAAAGGCTTTCAATGTTTTGGGTAAATTTTCCAACTCACCCGCCCCCCCCCCTCCCCCTTTTTTCACACTTTTTTTTTAGTCGGATTTCTGTTTTTGTTGTAGAAGGGTTTTATGTAAAAATCTGACAGTTTTTTTAAGGTTTTTGTTTCAAAGACGTTTCGTAGGATACAAAATGACAAGAAGGTATTAAATAATGGTTAGTTTTGCAAAAGCCTTTACATTTTTTGAATGAAGAATCCTTACTCTTATTTAAAAGTTATAAGTATTTTTAAGTAAAAATTTATTTAAATTCATTAAGGACATAATGAAAAGTGTATACATATAATGTATGTATACATATAATGTTCGATTAGGAGAATATTACAATTGCAGGATATTTTCGTCGGCGTCGTGTGACTTCCATCTGCCTTTGTCAGCCTGCCTCTTACACGTAGAACCGACTGCGAATGTAAATTACAGATATGCATGGTGTTAAACAAGAATGTTTAATACTTCATTACAATTTAAATAAAATTTTAATAAGGAAAAGTTCTTACGTCACTCCCACCATCTTGGATTCTAGTACCTTCCGCATTTTTTTTAAATTATGACATCACGTCCACCATCTTAAAAATATGTAGTTATTAAGTTAGAAAAACGGATAAAAAGTTTACATTTTTTAAATATTTAATTAATAATCTATCTGAACCGGGTGAGGGAAAAAATAAAAAATGGTAACGAATCATTCATCTGTGGTGGCAGCTGGCATACTGACCTCCGACCACTAATGTCAATGCAGATATTATGACCAACAGTATTTCATCACGACGGCTATCTTAAATCCGCCAACTTGTTTTCATCTGCTAGAGTGCGCTACTGACATATTAGTTTTAATTTTAATTTCTAGAGTGCAGTATCACCACACATTCATCTGTTGAGACCGGGGTCGAAATTAACATTTTTCACATTTGCATTGTTTTATACCACACATTACCATATACAAGATATGTATGGACTAAATATGAAGGTTTGGACATCATGTTACCTGAAAAAAAATATAACATGAAACAATTCTGTAACACTAAATAGGTTGAAAAAAGTATTGTTACTATTGACCCCATAATAGGGTCAATTGTAACAGGGGTGGGGTCAATTGTAAAACTGGCAAATTTAACATTACAATCACTATGTCAGTATGAAATAAGACAATATGTACAGATTTCTCAAACAATATCTTTAAAAAACTCAAATATTAAAATTCTTGGGAAAATAAAATATTAAAGAAACATATTAAATTCAATTATAGCAGTCATTACACAAGTAAAATGGGGAATTGTCATCAGTTCGTGCAACGTGTGCCCACATGTGGCTGCTTGTACATTGAATCCATTCTTCCTGTGGACGACTGTTTCTGAACTTTTCCATACACACCAAGCAGAGACAATCATCTTCATCATTTTGATTAAGGGTCAGAATACGTCTACGACTTTTATCTTCACATGTAGTTTTCCTTGATTTGATCTCTTTGTCTACGCCTCTTCTACCCAATACAGGCACATTGCTCTTTATTTTCGCTTTCTCCTCTAGTATGTTCTTTTCTGGCGTATCAGTAAGAATAGAACTTCTACCTCTTTTCCTACCACGGGATGATGCACTCTTTGGTCTCTGTTCTGCCTTCGGATAGGGGCGAACACTCTCTGGTGAAAATTTGGCCGCTCCCAATCCTGATGTTCCTGGCTGGGGTGTAGGGGATTCCCGCTCAGGAGTGGTTGCCTGTGGGTGGTCCACAGAAGATTTTGCGGTTCCAATTTATCTTTCCAAAACATTGGGGATACACACATCTTCAAGTTAATTTTGATCTGTAACAGATGCTGGGGAAAAGTCAGAATCTTGAAAAGCACATCTGTTGAAAGGCCAAATGCCAGAAACATGAAAGCCACTTATAATATTTTTAGGAGATGCAGCTTCATGGAGTGCAGAGGAAACTACTTCAGGAATGTCATAAATTGTAATTCTTTTACCAGGATGAGAATTGAGAAAAGAGTCCATAGCTCGGGATAAATATTTCTTCAGTGGACCATAAACACTACGGTCTAATGGTTGTAGCTTGTGGAAACATTGGTGTGAAAATGAGAGTAAAACGATCCCGTTATCTATGCAGTAGTCTATCACTGGAAGAAACAAATGTGACTCATGATTGTCTAATAACACTAGCACTTTTCTTTCAATTGTAGGGCGAACATTGTTTGCAAAATGTTTCATGAATAATAGAAAATCACTTCCTTGCATCCATCCAGACTTATTGGCGGTTCCTATGCAACCAGTAGGGCCACCTCTGACAAAATATTTATGATAATTTACGTGAGGAAATATAAACATTGGCGGGACTGAATTTTCCGTACCATTTACACAAAAACACATTGTAATGAGGCTACCCTGTTCTGCAGAAGTTATTGCACCAATTAGTTTTTTTCCCTTAGCAGCCACAATTTTATTCGGAGCTTGTGCTGTGGTGATTCCACGGATTCACATGCTGAGCTTTAAATTTGTATTTCTAAAGAACACTTTCATAATTATCCATAAATTACTTCACATTGGCTTTATTAAAATTCATAGTCCTTGCCAAGCTGTTTGCCTCTGGTTTGCGAATATTCAAATCTTTGTTACGCTTGAGGTACCTAACTAGAGAACCAATCCACCCCAGCTAACCCTGTTTCTGTCCAACTAGATGGAACTTTCAAGTCATGCTTAACGGCACATTCATATACTAGCTTCCTAACTTATCTAGGAGTAAGTCCAAAATACAGATCAGCACAATTTCATATATTTGTTGAGTTTTTGTTCTTGCTCGCCTGTGAATACCTTATTGTGTGGTTTGTATCCAGTTATCGGCCTAGGCAATTGTTTCTCTGAAGTAGCACGTACTTTTTTTAAAAATCTGTACAGGCTTACATGACAAATGTCAAATTGCTTTGCTACTGACCTAACTGATTTTTCATTTTCTATTACTTCATGAGAGGCTGCATCCATAACAGCCTGAGGAATACCTCGGTTAGTTGTCCTGATTCGAACCCTTGGCATTCTGCAACACAGTAAAAATAAATCATAAGCCTAACATTTTCTTCATATTTTGTCAAGGCAATATTGTATCTAGAAAAAAAACAAAGATATAGCCTAATATCGGGACGTAACATTAAAAAAACTATCGAAAGAGATACGATAAATTTTTTGGTTAAAATAAATTATGTGAAATGTTCACTGTTTAATTGTACAACTACGCAGAGGATTGTAAATAACTAAAAACACACAAATAACTTCTTATGTATTCTCCTGTTGTCTATTTAATTAATATATATCTTGATTTATTCCAGCATGAAAAGACTCTAACGCGGTGACATTTTTTTTTACCCCACTGGAATAATCTTAAACACTTTGTTTGAGACAATGCGTACGATGGGGACGATTGTAACATGTTACAACCGTCCCCGAAGTACGTGTTACAATCGTCCCCAAACCATTTAAGAACAAAAAAAATTTACAATTCGAATCCATTATGTTTAACTCATTTTCTATTATAGCCACAATAAACTACATTCAATGATCTTCAAAATTAAATATAAATGAAAACATTTTTCTCTAACAGCATAATTATATAAAAGAAATAAAGCAATGAATAAAATTTACTGACCTAATCAACAATCTTCCGCGCTGAATAGCAAACACATGACTAGCGCTGAATAGCAAACACATGACTAGCGCTAGATCTTCGAGTACGTATGACGCGTTAGAGTTCTTGAAGAGGCATTCACTGCCATTTAGCGGTATTTTCCTGAACTAACGCTGCGACAAATTCTATGGATGTTACAATCGACCCTTGTTACATTCGACCCCGGTCTCCCCTAAAATCCGCCATCTTGTCGGTCGTCTTGGCTGCCATATGGGAAATTCGTAATAATTAACCTATAAATTATGAAAAAATTCTAAAAATCATCAAAAATCATATATGTATTAATATAATGATTGATTCTATTCATGTCACTACTTAGTTCAATCTTCGCTCGATGCAAAAAAGATAATTAAGGAAAAAAATTTTAGTTAAATTTACCATTAATGTGATAGGTTTAAGAAGAAACACAACATAACTACAAACAAACAAATTTATTTTATAAATTCTAATCTACTACCAGTACACAGATACGAGCAAATAATAAATATTATCCCCTCAGTGAGCAGAGTCTGGTTGTTCTTCGTTGCAATCGATCTCCATGGCTAAGTGTCCATCTGCAACCTTTTCGTTGGTATGCTTTGTGGCCAACCCCCCTTATACCGGGGTAGTTGAACACGTCCGCACCCGCCACGCCAGTCCCGTATACGCGTCTCTACATACATATTGATAATGAAAGTGTAGTAAAATTAACTTAAATAGACGCGCATGGACTGGCTTAAAATTTGACCAGTGCGCAAATACAATCATTAACGTACTAAATTGACCGACAGCCCTGCTAAACTTATTGTGATAGTTAACATATATATAATGAATTACCAGAAATAAAATGACCAGCATTAAGTACGGTAAAAAGGGAAAGCAACCTATAAATCCAATTCGTGATACCATTTCAATTACTATAATTAAATTTAATGTACGTTGGTGACATTCGCATACAAACACTCTTACACTATACTTAAAATAAACCAAAGTCCCATAAAGTCTATTACGGAGGAGGGGAGTGTGGATAAACGAAATAGTGACGTCTAGATAGTTCTACCAGTAATTTCCATCGCCGCACTCTGTTTTAAACACGTCGCCCGCAAGTCAAACCAGCGGAGCCAAAAGTTACAAATCCAGTTCTCGCACTTACTTGTTCTAGAGGCATACCTCTGCAGTCGGTGTGCGCCGGGGTCGGATGTAAACCCCGCTCACCTTGTAGCGCCTGTAGCATCGCGCTACATTGATGACCAGTGCACTAGGCCCACGATATCGCAGTCTCATACACCACCACTGGTGTTACTTCGCCGAGGGTGTCGTGGCATTACCGTCATCTTCAATATTAATCACGTAACGTCACACTCGTAGCTCATCGCTGAAAAGCCAATTCTCGTCTCTGCCGACTAGTTCCGCGGCCCGCGGTCAACACACACTCACTGTCTGTCAAAAACAGCTGACCGCCGTTTCCCCTTCTCACGTCAGCTGACGTCACCCCCCCTCCTGTCCTGCCACCCCTCACTCCGCTCGATCGTTCTGGTTATTCCTAGCGGTTGCCACTACCGAATAAGAATAATAAGCGTACAACAAAACAACAAATAAATAATTTACATACACCATTAACTAGTATAATACTATAAATAATATTATAAAACAATTTACTTATCTTAAAACAAGCTTTACGCACCATAAAAGTTATAATAAAAATCAAGACGACTGAGGCCGCCACAAATGGCCTCAGCTTCTTCTACGACAGTTTTGTTTTTCAATTCCATCTGTGATTTAGTGTCCACTAGTTCACTCCCTAACTTTTGAGATTTTGCTATTTTTTATTATTATTACTGTATTTCACATAATTTCATATTGATAGTTTTCTATTTCTTTTATTTAGATTTTTGCGTTTTGGCAGTTACCTTTCTTTAACATGTTTTTGTATTAGACATTTTTATAATTGCTGTGCAAATTAGCATAACTATATTTTTTTACTATAGCAGTGAGCTGGGTGTATAACATAGGTAAAGAAGAATTGCTAGACGATATTCAAGCGGCAGGTCTGACAAAAAATCCTAATCAAAATGTAGATGAGTGGGGTAAGTCAGTTTAAAGGGTGAACAAATTTGCCTGAAAATGATAGGAGGGAATTTAACGAGCCGTTTGGTAAGCCGGATGGGGACGACATGAATATCAATTAAAATTTATAGAAGAATTAATAACAAGGAATCATCAGGGAAATTTGGAAAACCTTTGTGCTCTAGTGTAAAAAAAGATGTTTTCGGAAAATATGTGATCTGCGAAATGGAAAGTGTGTTTGTTCGTGAAAGCACCAGAAAGTATTGAGGATATGTAAAAGGTGTAGGATGTTAAAGTGCAGTAAAGAATTTTGGTTTTAAAGCAAAAGTTGAAAAAATGCAAGAGGTGTCGTATGAGTTATAGGTAGGGCTAATGTATTATTATTGTATTTAATTTTAGTTAAAGTTTTGAGATGCGAGATGTTGGCCAAGAATGGGAATCTAAGTAAATAAGTATTTCTTAAGTTGTAATTAGGTTAGATTTTATGTAAGTTTTCGTTTTTTAGTTCATTTGTACTGCAAAAGCTGTTAGAGTAATCGTGCTGGGATTTTACACTGTATAAATTTTTCAGTTTTTTTTTTATTATTTTATATTTTGGTTTGCTGGATTATTCCAGAGGTACAGATTTGCGTCGCCTTTAAATGTTATGATGCTAGATCGTTTTCTATTTCTAGTTGTGATTTCTGATTTTGTTATTTTTTTAGTTCTGGTAGTTTTTTTCTCTAGTCCCTCTTCATTAATTTATCGCTATCTTTTTGCCTATTTTGGTATGTAACTAAAGACGACAAATCAATAACCACTTTTTTTAGAGGGGTGATTGTGACCTAGTATCCACTAGTTCACTCTCTAATATTATTTTTGATATTTTTCTGTATTAAATTTGTATACTGTATTTCAAGTAATTTAACATTGATAGTTTTGTATTTCTTTTATTTAGATTTATTTTGAATTAGTTGGTACACCTGGTAAGAGATACTCTGGAACGATCTAGCAAGTTTTATATGAACGTATAGTATTTTATATCTTTCTATTATGAACGTTTAAAGACTGTAAGGTATTTCTATAAATAAGTGTGTTTTTGTAGTGTGTTATTAAATACGTTTTTTTATATAAATGGCTGGTGAGGAAGAAGGGTGAACTTGCAGTTGATACCGTGGTTAGTGGCGTTTGACTCCGCAGCGCCGTGACGATAACGGCTGGGGGAAGGGGGGCTTGTAGTCGAACAGCCATGTGTGTGTGTGTGTGTGTGTGTGTGTTTGTGTGTGACGGGGAGGGGCAGCATCCTTGAGCAAGGCGAGAATTGGGTGGTGGGTGTTGTTGCAGGCTGCAATATGCACTGTGATCAATGTTGTTGTGCTCTACCAACGTCAGACGTGTGCTTAAGCATGACGAGAGGTCGGTATTGGGCGAGGAGTTCACCAGAGTGCGGTGTTGCAGGCTGCGCGCTAAGGCAGTGGTCACCATGGACGCCGTGTTCAGCCAGTTGTGGAGAGGGACAGCGTCTACGGCGCAGGTTCTTCGCGCACCTGGACCGCGCGCGGGCATCACGCTGCACCGACACGCTGGTATCGCGCAGCACCTGCCACGCCGCGCCCTGCAGGTACGTCTGTCCGGTACTACCTAGCGAGCTCCTGCCACGCCACACTCTGCAGGTACGTCTGTCCGGTACTACCAAGCGAGCTCCTGCCACGCCACGCCCTGGAGGTACGTCTGTCCGGTACTACCAAGCGATCTCCTGCCACGCCGCGCCCTGCAGGCATGTCTGTCCGGTACTACCAAGCGAGCTCCTGCCACGCCGCACTCTGCAGGCATGTCTGTCCGGTACTACCTAGCGAGCTCCTGCCACGCCGCACTCTGCAGGTACGTCTGTCCGGTACTACCAAGGGAGCTCCTGCCACGCCGCGCCCTGCAGGTACGTCTGTCCGGTACTACCTAGCGAGCTCCTGCCACGCCGCACTCTGCAAGTACGTCTGTCCGGTACTACCAAGCGATCTCCTGCCACGCCGCGCCCTGCAGGCATGTCTGTCCGGTACTACCAAGCGAGCTCCTGCCACGCCGCACTCTGCAGGCATGTCTGTCCGGTACTACCTAGCGAGCTCCTGCCACGCCGCGCCCTGCAGGCATGTCTGTCCGGTACTACCAAGCGAGCTCGTGCCACGCCGCGCCCTGGAGGTACGTCTGTCCGGTACTACCAAGGGAGCTCCTGCCACGCCGCGCCCTGCAGGTACGTCTGTCCGGTACTACCAAGCGAGCTTCTGCTACGCCGCGCTCTGCAAGTACGTCTGTCCGGTACCAAGCGAGCTCCTGCCACATTTTTAAAGGCTTATTAGTTAGTATATGTTACTATCTATTAATCATTTTTTGGCATATTACAATGTAAAACTGAATGCCAGAAGTAGTATATAAATAATTTTGGAGTTGAAATACTTTGATTATATAACAAATATTCCTTCTTTTACTAGTTTATAAATGTTTAGCCTTCTGCCATCAAGTAATTTAATTTTAAAAAAAATTTTAACATAGTTTTTTTTACTTTGCTTATGTTATCCGATATTGTTCTAATGCTTCATTACAATTTTTGCACCATGGTCTTAATTAATTTACAAATATAGTTTCTAATTTTTCAATGAAAAGAGAGAATTTTTGTCATATTTTCAAAGCATAATATAAGAAAACAAGTATAGCGTTTAGTGCAAAACCGAATAGACAACTTTTTTCTACTCTGTATAAGTAACCGTATAACAGCGGAAGTTCTGCGCTTGCCAACACTGATGCTAAAATGCATTGAGTTAAAGCGTAAATGTTGGTAGTAGCATGAACAAGAGGTTATGCTACAGGCTCTAGGGTGTGGCATCGATGTCGGGTTTCACCATTTTGAATTTGTGACGTCGAGACCACCATATTAGATGACTTTGACCTTAATAATTGACCATGATCTTGACCTTAGTGCAGGCTGCCATCTTGGATTCCGGAATCTTAAATTTCCCCATGTTTAATTCCTTAAGTTTGGATTATATAACTATAAATATAACTATATATCTCTAATTATTATGACGCAGCCGCTACTTAGTTTTCTATAACTTTCTGCTATCTTTGTTTCTATAACCTTCAATCATCTAAGATTCGTTTTCTTAAGGCCGCCAAATTTTAATTGTCTGCAGGAGGCCCCCATCTGATTTTTTTTTTTGTCTGCAAGAGGCCACCATCTTGTTATATTCTGCTGGATGTCACCATCATTGTTTCAGCTGTTTGTTCCTATAGAGTGTACCAACATAGCTCTGTTTCGTGTATATACAAGGTCGATGTTCCATTACCTATCACTGATATGAGCCCAATAGACATATTAAATGTATTTTTTTCCATAAAATACATTGTAAGCAAGTTGATTCGAACCATGGCAGGTTGGATATATACTATGGAAAATATTATGCCTTTGACCACATGGTCATTGAGAAATATACCAGACTAATAAATTAGTACGAGATATATATTTAAATATGTATATATTCTTCTTCTATTTCTTTTTGAATGAAGAAATTAAAACAGCGCCTGTTGAAGGCTATGCCACCATATCTGTTTTCAATGCTTGCTACTAGGATCACTAGTGTCGCATATTGCACACATCATCTGCTAGAGTGCGCTTTTGCCATCTTGGAATTTCTTGTCATCGTATTTAGTTTCTACCCACTATAGTGCAGAAGCATCATTCACCAAATCGTAAGTGATTGTTCCATTAGTCATAATGTTTGCCATTTGGCCATCATATTAAACATTTGTAATTTTTACAAAAAATTCCGAAAAAATTTTAAAAATTATTTAAAAAAATACATTTTATTATATTTATTGATTCGATCGATTCCTATCATTCTTTAAATCCTTGGATGTTGAGAGAAAAGGTAGTTTTTGCAAAAAAAAATAAATTCATTTTTTAAATTATGTGTAATGAAATGTCCCTCAACTTAAAAATTTCTCTACCAGTCACAAGTAACCCGATGCTGTCAAATTAATCGCAGTCATGAAAATTTGCAATCATCAACATAGAAATTCAGAAAAAATCACACATGTCAAAAAAATATATTATAATATTAATGAGATTAACATATATTAAGGTTCTTGAATTGATTCTTTGTCAGTGTTAAATTTGATTATAGCTTTAAAACATTATTAAAATTCATTTTTACCATTACCTAAATCGATTTTATTAATATATATCACTATGAACAAGGAATCTATTCTAGACAACTTGCTGGCTTAGTAAATGTGTTCCTCAATATTATCGTACCTACCATAGAGGTTGTATTCGGTACAATTTATCACTACTTGACTGACAACAACAAGAAAGTAGGCCAGGCGTCTCCGAACCATGAGGAGATCTTTTAAGATACTAAGTCTGCAATATTCCCAAATAAAACCAATGTCAGGCATATAGGCCAAACGTCTCCAAACAATTAGGCCTTATTTTTAGATACTGTTATATTTAGAATATTAATATATAGTCTGCCTAGAAATATAATATGCTAACCATATAACGGTTTCAAATATGCATATGCATAAATATGCTAAAAATGTTATTTTTAATATACAAGCATACATCTATATACATTAACTAATCTGGATTTTGCAAGCCTTCTGTTGGTGTTCGCCATGTGCTGCAGGTTTGTAAAAAAAAATCGTTGCATGCATTTATTTTTGAAATGAGATTTGCAATAATTGTATTCAGAGTTTCGTTTCATTGGCGATTTGCCTGTAACCAAATCAGCACTTATAATATTTTTATTGTGGGAAAATTAAACGAAATAGGATACATTACTGAGTGGTTTACTGTTCCTTGAGCCAGTTGAGCAACAATATCATGCAAGACGAATTTCATTTCTCCTTTATGTCAAGAGAATCCCTCCTTATGTTTCAAGCCTCCCGCATCCCACATTAAAAAAATATATTTACCTCAATACGACACGTGGTGACATCTATTCGCAAGAATAGGAAAAATTGCAACAAGTTTCTTGTATGAGATAATCCTCGCTGACAAAAAAATTAAACATTCTATTCAGGTAATTGTTCAAATTTAAAACTCTCAGCTAACATGGATCCCGTTTCAATGCCTGCAGCACTATCGAAAGGACGTTGGTTAAAATTCTGCAGCAAGTAATTTGTCCTGAGAGGAATGTTAGACCACACAAGAAGAATGACTGTGTTAAAAAAAAACACTACGCAAATTAATCAGTTGTATTCGGTGTATTAAGTCGTTTACGCGAAGAGAGAGAGCTCAAAAATACATGGTATAACTTGCAAAGCTAAGCCCACTTACAAGATAGAGGACAACGAAGACACTGCTATTCTAAAGAAGAGTATTCTGTATGGCGTAAATGATCTTCCTTGTCTTAAACATGATTATGTCCGTAGCTTTACTGATCTTGACAGAGAACTTGAATTAAAGGATACTGACGGTTTAAGGAAGCCTGAAGACATGTGAAGTATAATAACCGTGAAATGTGTGAATACATTCAAGAAAATTTCAAGTAAATTATCCGTACTTCGGAAAAATGACGGATACTTAGAAAAAATGCTTGAAGAGAATGATGAAGAAGCTTCGACGTTGAAGATTTCGAAATCTCATTCTTAATCTAGATTAAGATGAAAATGTGTTTTTTCCATCGATGTTCATACTGATAGCTACGATAATGGTGATAGTGACTATAGGAGTGGTATTAACAGACATCTTCAAAATTCTTGAAAATCAAACCTGTCAGGAAGATGATAGCAGCAGACTAGATTGATTACACGACATGGAAAGATCCTAATACATTGGTTGATCGTTAAGACTGCTGCTGGTGTAGGAAATTATTCACTCATCAACTAAGTAGCCTCCCTACTCAAATAACTGAGGGAAGCTGGCTACATACATTAAAAATTTGTATGCTTGCATGTGTATAAAAGTGAAAAGTATATTATGTTTAGCATTTAAAATATGAGAGTTTTATTTCTCGAAATCTTATTTCTAGGACAGATTTCTCGTAACACATCTTACTTTTTTTGAATGTGCTCCCAAATGTTATTCCTTTTTATCGAAGTTCTTTCAAGTGTGCTTCCAAATTTGCTTGTGTTTTGTAAATGCGCTTCCAAAAGGCTTACTTTTTGTAGAATATTCTTCCAAATCTGCTTCCTTTATGTCGAATGTGCTTCAAAATTAGCTTCTTTTTTGTCGAATGTGCTTCCGAATGTGCTTCCTTTTTGTGAATGTGCTTCCAAAAGTGTTTCTTTTTTGTCAAATTTGCTTCCAACTGTGCTTCCTTTTTTGTCGTATGTGCTTCCAAACGCCTTTTTTGCTTCCAAATGTGCATTTTTTGTACAACATGCTTCCTTTTTGTCGAATATTCCTCCAAATCTTATTCCGTTTGTCGAATGTGCCTTCAAATCTTCTTCCTTTTGCCGAAAATGTTTCCAAATATTCTTCCTTTTTGTCGAATGTGCCTCCAAATCTTCTTCCTTTTTGTCAAATGGGCTCCCTACTGTGTTTCTTTTTTTTGTCGAATGTGCTTCCAAATGTCTTTTTAATGTGCTTCTAAATGTGCTTCCTTTTTGAGAATTTGCTTTCAAATGTGCATTTTTTGTAGAATATGTTTCCTTGTTGTCGAACTTGCCTCCAATTCTTCTTCGTTTTGGCAAATGTGCTTCCAAATGTGCATCCTTTGGTCGAATGAGCTTCCTTTTTGGTAATGTGCTTTGAAATGAGCTTCCTTTTTGAGAATGTGCGTTTCAAGTCTGTACTCAGGACTAACCTCTAGATCCTGTTTGTAAGCATAAAGCATTTTTCAGATTCTTTATTCTATAGTAAGTGTAAAACATGCTCAGTTAGTTGGTCTATTTTCAGTTAAAAGAGTTTGAAGACTCTTGTCTTGTCTGCTAGAAATATGGCTTATTTGTTTGAAAGATATAACAAGTATCGCCCAAGAAGGCCTCGTGGTTGACACTCGCTTGGTCTATATACCTGACACTTTACATGGCCTGGCCTCGTGGGTCGGAGACGCTTGATCTATATGCCTGACATTAAACATGGTCTGTCTTCGGGTTCGAAGAGACACTAAGCCTATATGCCTTGCGTTGACACTCTATTTTTTAAAAATGTGCACTGAATACAGACTACTTTGTTAGACATAGTGATGTCTAGTAATGTATTTATTTAGGCAGCATGAGTATTTGTAAGTTAATTAATACGAATTTTCATGATGGCGGTCAATACGTCAACACGGCTTTCTGTAAAAAGATGGTAGATGAGGAATTTTAGTTGCTTGTAGGATATTGGCCATGTTTTATTAAATAAGAGTTTTTTTTTAACTAGAATAAACATTTTTTTGAATCGAGTAATGATCTAACTAAGGACACGAATCTATAAAATCAATCAGCATAATAATTGCAAATTTTTTCATGATTTTTGGAATTTTTCCGATTTTCGAAGTTAATTAATACATATTTCCCAGAAGGCAGCCAAGGTGGCATCTGCAGCTTACTGGCGGCTCGTGGATGAGGAATTTAACCCTTTTTTTAGAATTTTAACCTTAGTTTATGAAACAGTTTTTTTTACCTAATATTATTCTTCTGGCATCGTTTAAGGACGAAAATCGATTTTAAAAAACAGTAAATGAATGAGTGATTTTTTTTTATTATATTTTTTGGAATTTTTTCGAATATCTAGCTAAATAATAACAGATTTCCAATATGGGGGCCCTAATGGCCAAAAAATTGATGGAGTGGGTCAGTGTATAGGGATTGACACTCTAGCAGGTAAAAAATTAAATTAATATGGCATCAGTCCCTTTAGCATATGTTGTGTTCTACGGACACTAGCGCTCCTAGTATCTAGTAATGAAAACAAGATGGCGGCAGCGCTCTCTAGCAGACGAAGTGTGTACTACATGGCACAAGAGCTCCTGGTAGCAAGTATTGAAAATAAATAATGCGGCAGTACCCTCTTGCAGGTAATGCTATTATTCCTTCTAAATAAAAAAAAACACGAGTCCGAATTATTGCGTTTTTATATAAAACTTGTTTAATTCTCAATCTGGCAAATGTCTCAATGGGTCGCCGACCTCCGTAGTGTAGTCGGATGCACACTGGCATACGGTGCGAGGGGTTCTGTGTTCGAGTCCTGGGTAAGGCATGGGTGTAAATTTGTCACCGATTTGTCAAAGTCAATAAAACTCTCACACTGCAGAGTCTAACTTTATGAAAAAAATAAGTAAATAAAAGGGGGAATGGTTGGCTGGTTGGTGATGAAACATCACCAGCCAACCAAACATTTAAAAAAAGATGGCCGTGCGGTTAAAGGCATATGTTTCCAAACAACAGGTCCGAGCTATCATGGTTCGAATCACTTCGCTTCAAAAGTATTTTGTATAAAAATTATATTTATTATGTCGATAATGTGCCGGAAATTTGGTAATTCGACACCCTTTTAAATTATTACTATAATTTTAAATTAATTTTGGAAATTTTATTTTTCTAATTTTATTTGGTTACAAGGGGGCGATATACTTTTTGTTAGGCCGGTGTACGCCTCGTGTTTAAACTTTGTGCCAGTAGTCTGAAGCACCTTTCCCAGAGACGTATCTGATATTTTGCAGATCTAATACTTGGCCGGCAACCAGCTTAAAATTTCTCTCGCCTGCAGTCACGTCCCGAGTTTGTAATATTATTTCTCTTCATGACCAAAACTGCATAGAGCAGCTTCTGGGCTGCAAGCTGCTACTTCTCAGAGACCTGCTGAGAGTAGTAAGTCTTGTCACGAACGGGTATCCCATGGACGGTTGTTCCCAGCTTCGTTGCGCCTTTTGTTTCCCCCACCCTTCCCCCTTAGTTCTGAGAAATCCAGGAGCAGTGACCTGACATGAACTTAGCCAAGACGATGGCCTATTTCAAGGACCTTCTCCCTGGTCCTAAAGAGACCTCCGTGACACCTAGCAGCAGAAAAAGCAACTTCACCCATGGTGGCCAGCGAGCTGAGACTACGCTCCTGACACCTGGTGGCGAGTCAGTTCACCGCCTCCGTTAGTTCCCCTTTACGCCGCCAGAGCGCAGCGCAGCTACGCCTATGCTTCTTCCTCGCGACCTGTAGAAGTCGATTGTTTGTTGCTTCCTGTACCTGCCGGTAGAGACCGCAGCAGTCGCTCTTTGGCACGAACTACTGAAGTCGTGCGTACAACCACTCGGGCACCTTCGGAAATTTTTGGCCTAGAACCGAACCTTCCCCCTCCTTTGACCTAGGGCCTCACCGCCCGATTTAATTAGGAGCTTTGTCCGCCATTGCGGCACTCAGTCCTCTGACCTCGGCTACTGACCACGTATTCTCGGCGTCCTCTGCGCTAGGAGGCTTTTCGCGGGAATTGCGAATTCGTGTGCAGAAGAGATGTAGTCAGTTGCTCTAAGGGATGTGATCCCATTTTTTCAGTAGTTGGTCAGTAGTAGTAATTAGTTCAAGTCATGTCTTTAATTTTAAAGTTTTAGTATTTTTTTATTTTTTTCTAAACTTCTGGTTTCGTTCGCGCATCCGCGACTTCTCGGTCCGCGGCATCCTGATATCGGCGCGAGACACCTAGTGAGCTCCGAACTCTACACCCTGTTTGGTGAGTAATCCGGCCTTTTCCCCCACATTCCCGTTTGTTGGCCTTTTACGCCGACGGTGTATGACTGTCTGGAAGCAGGTCTAATTCGTTTTGAATTTGACTTGGGTTTCAGACAGGGTCGAAGTGCTGGAGAGACAAATTGCTCCCAGCTCGTGGTCCTGCACCTCTACTGCGGGTCCCGTTAGAAGAGATGTTTCCGCGACCCGACGTTATCTTTTGAAGACCCGGGTGGTAATGTAAAATTAACATCCCCCCCCCCCTTTTCTAGCTACGAACTATGTTAATCGAATGAATAGCCTACCAGCGAACAGTGCTTTCCTCAAGAACATGTAGAATGAATAAAACTAATTATCGATGTAATCATTGGACGAATCAAATTTTGGTGTGATGCTTATAATTTTTTTTATGTAATTGTTTGCTGTTAAAGTTGAGTATGTGTTGTTATAATAATATCGGGCCGGCCCATTCTCAAAAAACTTAAATATATTGTTAATATCATTAAATGGGAAACTTACAAATGCCAAATCAAATGGAAAACAGAATTCATTATTTACATTTTAAAATAAAACAGGGAACCTATAGACCAAGTTACTTGTGTAGTGTTAATTTATTGATGATATACCTTCTTCCCTTAAACGATCCACCAGCTCCCAAGTTGCTTGTGTCAGGGAGTTCCAAATTGTCTTGTTCTCCACCTCGTGCCACCTCTGGTCAATAACTTTATTTTTCTTATTATTCTTACCCAGCAAGTTTCCAAGGCTCTTTTTAATTAATTTAAAATAATTTAATTTTGAGGCACGAGGGGCGTTACAATAAAGACCATAACAACATTGGGGTAGCTGGACATTGCCCTTATATGCATTATCGATAGTGACACTCTCTAGGAACAAACAGCAGAAACAATGATGGTAGTCTCCAAGATGACGGCCTCCAGCAGAACAAAAAATTATGGCTGATGTGACATCATCCAGGATGATTGTCTCCAGTAGACGAAAACATGATGGCGGACTAGAGGTCAGAATCGAAAAAGTGGCTGTGATGTCAGATGCAAGTTGGCGGATGTGATGTCAGAATTCAAGGTGGTGACACTGATATTAAAATTAATATGGTGAACATAATGAAAAGTGCAATGTTCAGTGAGTGGGATGTTCGATTTTAAGATGGCAAAATTAAAGATGGTGGAATCCAAGATGGCGAATGAGGTCACTGTGAAGGTGAAAGATAAAGTTCAAGACCAACCAATATGGTGGACGAAACGTCACGATATAATATGGCGTACATAATCCAGAATCCATATCCTGGCTCTTGGGCACTGCTCGGGCGAGTGCCAACACTTGGCGGGTGCCATGTGGTGATTGCTCCGGGTTTGTGTTGCAGGGACAGCCAGAGGGAGGACAGCAGCGAGGCGTGTGAGGTGTCCGAGTGGAGCGGCTGGTCGCGCTGCTCGGGCGAGTGCGGCCACGGCCAGCGCACGCGCAGTCGTCACTACCTGCGCGCCTGGTGCGCCGAGCAGCCTGGAGCCGCGCGCCTGCTGGACGCGCAGGCCTGTGGCGAGGAGGCCTGCGAGGGCGAACATGGCGAGGAAGGCGAGAACGGCGAGGAAGGCGAGGAAGGCGAGAACGGCGAGGAAGGCGAGGAAGGCGAGGATGGCGAGGAGGGCGAGGAGGATGGCGAGGGCGAGGATGGTGAGGAGGGCGAGGAGGGTGAGGAGGGCGGAGGTGATGAGGACCCTGGAGAAGATCGCGGAGAAGAGCGTGGCGAAGAGGACGGAGAAGATGACAGCCGTAACTACGGGGGAGAAGATGGTAACGGAAACGAAGAATACACAGAAGAAAACGAGGAAAATCCTGAGGTAATATACTCCATGAACTCATAAACTTCACGCTATTTATGGTAAAGTTCTGCCTTGAGTAAAACAATTTTTAAAATTTAAACTTTTTCAATTTTTTTTAATATTACATTATTTTAATTTTTATGATGGGTTAATTTACTGAGTGCTTGGGATTGATGGTTGTATCAAAATTGTGTATGAGGTTTTCTTAAACTGATTAAAAAAATTTACAAAATTATTTTTACCACAAAATATATAAAAACTTGGTATTATTATTTTATTTCATTAACACTAAATAAGATGTGCAATTCACATTCAGTATTCCCTAATTTCAATATTGCTAGTATTGTGTAAATAAAATATAAACTCCCGTACCTCTACAGAAAAGGCAACATTCGGAAGTGGGACTATCGATTAAGATGCAAACATAACGAAAAATACAATGTTCGGGAGAGGGCTTTCGATTACAAGATGGCCCTTGTGATGTCACAATCCAAGAAATCGGCCATGTTTTTTATTCTAATATGGCATCCGACAGTTCCAGTTCATTCACCGGCACCAGTAGTAAGAACAACTGTGCTCTGTACCCACATGATAAGAACACAGCTTACTCGCACATGATTGAATGCAACGCCTTGTCGCCGAGCTCGGAGACCTTCGGATTGGACTCACGCATCAGTAACAAGGAGCGAAATGAGTGTCGGTGTGTGCCCACAGGGTGGGACAGAAACCTGTCAGTACATGTCAGAGTGGAGTGCCTGGTCGCCGAGCTCGTAGACCTTTGGGTTGGACTCAAGCATCAGGAAAAGGGAGCGAAATGAGTGTTGGTGTGTGCCCACAGGGTCAGACAGAAACCTGTCCGTACATGTCGCAGTGGAGCGCTTTGGTCGCCGAGCTCGGAGATCTTCGGGTTAGACTCAAGCATCAGGAACAGGGAGCGAAATGAGTGTTGGTGTGTGCCCACAGGGTCAGACAGAAACCTGTCCGTACATGTCGGAGTGGAGCGATTGGTCGCCATGCTCGGTGACCTGTGGGCGGGGCTCGCGCATCAGGAACCGCTACAGCGACGAGGCGCTTGAGGACATGGCGACGGGCGCCGGCGAGTCGGACGAGGACTGTGACGCCACCACTGTGCAGGAGGAAGAGTGCGAGGGCGAGCGTGCCTCGTGCGACCCGCCCACCGAGGAAGAAAGAGGTACCACTTTTCATTTTCATGGCGATGCTTTTGGATGCAATTTTTCACACCCGTCGATAGATTCGTGTCCGGAGCAGCTACATTGACAATCGAATTATTCTATTTGAAGAGCTTAATTTTAAACTATTTGATAAAATGCCTCTAATAAAAGTAAAAATAGACTGGAAAAAAATTACTAAACCACGGTTTTCGACCTGATTTTTGACAATTAGTTATATTAAAATCCTGTTCATCTTGATAAAATTCACTAATCAGTTAGTACCATTAAGTTTTCCGAAAGCTTTGTGTGCTTTGGTTCTTGCCATCCACCACAATTGGTAGCACTGTGGTTACACATTTCCGTTCGGTGCAACTTTCATTCCATTCACGTAGTTACTCCTACAATTTGCCATTTACCGAGAGCTAAGATGTTACACATCAAAAATTTTGGTTAACAAGATCTTATTTGGTCGCGCTTGGGTACAGAAGGGGCCTGCTTTCCAGGAGGCCCTGGCTGCGGCTGTAACTCTGGAACATCTGTAAGAAAATAAAAGGCGACAAAGTGTGAGATACTTGAATTTAAATGTTGTTTGCATGTACAACTGGTACACAGTTAATTAAGTTTACCTTGAACAGGTGGTTTGATGTTTGTTATCTAGATATTCTTCCTCTTCGAGATCATTGCGATGTGCATTGCTGCAGGATGCTCAGAGTGGCTCACTAATGTTAGAGTAGTACGACCCAGCTTTTTGCACTTTTACAGTGCCATGGCGCACACTTTTTTTTTTTGGCACTTGCATGCAACCAGTTGAAAGGGTTTTTCAGGTGCAGGAGGTTATTTGTAAGTGATGGGCTGTAGGCCATTGATTGAACATTTCCACCCAAACTTTTTCGGCTCCCTTCATGAAACCGGCTGGTCTACCCAGAGCTGTACTTGCACATAAACGCGCAAAAATTTGGTGTTCTGCAGCGCTGGTTTGGAAAGAGTGGCTGTATTTGATGAGGATTTATAAACAGCATATATAGGTACGTTCTTTTTTTTCCACCATGCAAGGTAGCTACAAATATGTCGCCAGATGTGAAGATGGTCTCTACATCAATGTCTTTGTAATAACATTTTTTAAGGACAGCTACTAAATTCTTTGGTCTAGGTTTTTGTCTAAAGTTTTAAAGGTCTTTGCCTTTCCTTGGTTAATCAAGGCATATGTAGTATTACATCCGCTTACAGCATGCAAGAAAATGTATTGAGACAGCCTTTCAGTCAATGGTGAGTTTGGATTAAACATGTAGAAAGGGCTCTCCCTCTTCTGTGTTTTGGGGAGTAGACATTGGTTGGAGCTGACAGGTCTGGCAACAGTACAAGGAGATCAATATTCTCCCCTACAACTGCCACTGTATTTTAATCAAATGATAATGAGATGGCGGTGGTGACATAGTATGTCAGCATTCTCATCCGCTTGATAGTACACAATTTATGTGCTGGTAGATGATTCACAGTATCCGACAATACAATGTCAGCTGCAGCGGAGTAGTGACAACACATGTATACACTAATATTATAAAGAGGAAATATTTGTATTTTTGTGTGTGTGTATGTTTGTACTGAATAACTCAAAAACTGTTGTGCCGATTTCAAAAATGTTTTCACCATTAGAAAGTTACATTCATCCTGAGTAACATAGGCTATATTTATTGCTAGAAAAGATAATTAATCATTACCAAAACTTTAGTAACGTAACCCAAGGTGTAAAAAAATTCCATAAAACATCATACGTCGCATGCGCTGCGGAAACAATTGATGATAGAACAAAGGTATGTCCTACAATATTAAAGAACATATCAATAACTACAAAACACTTTGCGATACTATATGTCCAACTATTATCGTTATGTCACAATAACCACTTTTTACATTTTAAAAGTTGATAGAAATACCGACCAAAATTAGACCATGTTATTCATACTTCTGTTTAAATCCTTATCCAAATAAATCATATTGTTTTCAAGAATGTTTCAATTCATGTAGATTACAATTTTAATTATTCCAATGAATAGATATTACGAATTTAATAAGTCATAGAAATAGAAAAAATAAACTCTGTCGCTTTGTCAATGATATTCATACCTTTTTATTAATCCTGATCCAAATAAATTATTTTGTATTCAAAATTGTTTCAATACCTGTAGATTACTTTTTGAGTTGTTCAAATCGTATATTCTATTCAAAATATATTACGAATTTAAAAAGACACAGATACAGAAAAGGCGCCGCCGCGCCGTGTTGCGGCTAGCCAGGCATTGCAGTGGCGCGGGAGAGGGGCGGGCACATCTATGAAATATGTAGCCGCGCGGCTCAGTCGCGCGGTTGGCTCCCTACGCAGCGGACGTAACCGACATTGAACATTTTTTGACTATTTTAATTGCAATTTTTTTTTCAAGTTAAAAAGTTCTTCTAATAACTAATTATATATTGTTTATTCATGCTTTACTGTTTATTTTTTATAGTATTCTCTCACTTTTTCAATAGTAAGTATTTATCAAAAGTTATATTCTTATTTTATCTGATTTAAAAATAGTCAACGATATTCCTAGGAAAAAAGTCTCAACTATCTAAAAATTTCTCCCAAGCGAGATTAGCAAAAATACGACGTAGGCTATTGGAGAATCATCTTCTGAAAATTCAGATCGTCTCGCAAATCAGAGAGCGTATGCTTCGCAATCGCGGGCCACAGAATCTAGCGCTGAACGTTCGCAACGCCTTGCTGAAAATAGTGACAGAATGTCACGAGCACTTACCAGGGAATCTAGCGCCGAACGTTCGCAACGCCTTGCTGAAAATAGTGACAGAATGTCACGAGCACGTATAAGGGAATCTAGCGCCGAACGTTCGCAACGCCTTCCTCAAAATAGTGACAGAATGTCACGAGCACGTACAAGGGAATCTAGCGCCGAATGTTCGCAACGCCTTGCTCAAAATAGTGACAGAATGTCACGAGCACGTACAAGGGAATCTAGCGCCGAACGTTCGCAACGCCTTGCTCAAAATAGTGACAATGTCACAAGCACGCGCGAGGGAATCTAGCACCGAACGTTCGCTTCGTATTTCTGCACAAAATACCAGATCGTTCCAACTATACGAACGACAATCGAGTGCCGAACGCTCGCAGCGCCTTGCTGATAATAGAGTTAGGAACTCGCGAACGCGTGCCCGGGAACCTAGCGCCGAACGATCGCAGCGACTTATTGCACAGAGAGAAAGACAATAGTCGTTAACAACTAGGGTGCGTAATAGAATTTTAGCTCATACTAATATATCGGCATTCAGTTACGATCCACATATTGATTATGCTCATCAGAATATCATCCGAATCGGAGCAATGAATAAGGTTTGTCCTAAATATTTTGCTAAAAAATGGAATGATGAAGCGAGCGGTATGTGCTGCGCGTCTGGGAAAGTTATTCTTTCTAATATTAAAAAGCCACAAGAACCAATAAAAAGCCTTTTGACGAATAATCTAACATCTTCCGCGCATTTTTTTAAATAATGCACGTAGGTACAATAGCCTTTTTCAGATGACTTCGTTTGGGACGAAAGAAATTAAAGAGGGAAATTTTATGCCCACCTTTAAGGTAGAAGGGCAAGTCTATCATCTTATATGTAGCCTCTTACCGCCAGCAGGACAAAGCCCTCAATTTCTGCAAATATATTTTATTTCAGAAGCTGACCAACTATCATTGCGATCAAACATGGACCCTATGCTAAAAATATATTTGATTAACTAATTGCAGACCGTATTAAATAGCCACAACATGTACATACGAAGTTTTAAACATAGTATCGAATTTAACAACCCTGAGAGTTTAAAATTAATCATTCACTTTGATCGCACACCTCAGGCAGAACACCGGGGCAGATATTACGCTCCTTCCATAAATGAAGTGGCCGTTCTATTGGTCGACGAAGACAAAGGACCCAGTGATATTGTACTGCATGGTAGGGACGGACAACTAAAACGAGTGTCGGAATTGCACCGCGCTTATGATCCGTTACAATATCCACTAATATTTGTATCAGGAGACGACGGATATTATGTGACTATTCCTCAGCAGAATGCCTTACGAAATAAGACAGTGTCAAGTATGCAATAATATGCCTATCGTTTAATGATTAGGACCAACTTTTTTAACACACTGCATTATTACAAAGATTTGTTTAATCAGTATTGTGTGGATATGATGGCGAAGATGATTTCAGAAAGGTTAAATTTTATTTGCCGAAACCAACAAAAAGCTTAGAGCAGATGACTATATTCATGTGAGGGATGCTTTGAACCAAGACGCAAGCGTAAATGCCGCCAATATAGGTCAGCATGTCATCTTACCGTCATCATTTACTGGGTCTCCGAGGTATCTCCACGAAAAGACGCAAGATGCTATGACATATGTGCGCAATTATGGAAGGCCTGACCTTTTTGTAACTTTCACGTGTAATCCGGAATGGAAAGAAATAAAGCAGGAACATTTTCCCGGTCAGCGATCTTTCGACCGGCATGACATCATCGCTCGAAAGTTTCACTTAAAAATGAAAAAACTCATAAAAATAATCACAAAAGACGCGATTTTTGGGCCGGTCAAATGTTATATGCTTACTGTAGAGTGGCAAAAAAAGAGGACTGCCGCATTGTCATATGTTATTTTGGCTGGACTCAAAAATACAGCCCGATGAAATCGATTAAATAATAGTTGCCGAGCTACCTAATAAAGACGAATACCCAGAGTTGTTTGAAATAGTCACAAAAAATATGGTACATGGGTCATGTGGGGAAGATAATTTGATTTTGCCGTGCATGAAAAATGGCATATGTTCAAAAAAATATCCACGACGTTTCGTAACTCAAACCCAGACCAGTGAGGATGAATATCCCGTTTATCGACGACGCGACATCGACAACGGAGGGCAGGTCGCTACCTTAAATGTGCGAGGGAGAACAGTTAACGTAGACAACAGATGGATCGTTCAATGTTCCCCAATATTGTGTCGATCTTTCAACGCTCACATAAACATTGAATATTGTTATTTCGTACAAGCCATTAAATACATATGTAAATACATGAACAAGGGATCGGATCAAGCAACTTTCAGTGTCAGAAATGCTTATGACGAAGTTGAAAATTATTTGAACGGCCGGTACATCAGTACATCTGAAGCAGTGTGGAGGTTGTTAGAGTTTCCCATATATGACAGACACCCCACCGTAGTACACTTAGCGGTACACTTAGAGAACGGACAACGAGTATACTTCTCAGTGGAAAACGTGCAAAATATAGTGGAAAATCCACTAAAAACGACACTCACTGCGTTTTTTGACCTGTGCAGTAGTGACGGATTTGCTAAATCACTACTCTATCACGAAGTCCCTCATTACTATACATGGGCTAACAATAAATTTTCTAGAAGGAAACGTGGCCAAGACGTAGTTGGACACCCCTGCATAAAAAATGATGCGGCATTGAAAGAGTATACAGCATTCATCGTTCCCAGTCAGAATGTTTTTAATTCAGGATACTACTTCATCATGTACGTGGCCCAACATCGTTTCAGGACTTAAAACAGTTGATGGAATTGTTAAAGAAACTTACAAAGCCGCTTACCAAGATAGAGGTTTGCTGGAAAATGATAACCAATGGGAAATAACTTTGAAAGAAGCTTCGATTTCCCAATGCCCGTTAAAGCTGAGAGAATTGTTTGTGGTGATATTATTATTTCTACCATAGAACCTTGACGAATTGAGACACCGCATCGTAGCAGCTGCTCTTACCATCACTCCTGATATTCTAGGTCGGGTATGGGCAGAATTGGACTATCGATTAGATGAGTAGATGAGTATCGTTTGACGCAAGGTGGACACATAGAACATTTATAACTAGTGGAAAAAAAACTTTGAGAGTTTTTCTTTCACGTGGTATATAATTTGTTACATAATTCTTAGCCATTTCACTGTATCGATTTTTTTTAATGTTTCACGGATTTTAAAATTACCCTGTATATTTTGCTCTAAATAAGCTTAATAATTTATAATACAGAATAATATATCACCCAAATAAAAGTTTTTTTTGTTAAAGAACCAAATCGGTTTTTTTTGTATCTTGATCATCTTCAATCAAAAACATTCTGCAAGGCAATTAATAACTTCGGCTTTGTAGCGAATTTGCTCTGGTGAGACAAATTGGAAACACTTCCACTAGCAAGAAGTCGAAAGTTCAAGAAAACGAAAATATCACTTACATACTAACAGACATGTTGTGATCGCCTTTATCCATAGAGTGTCCTTTTTTTTTTCAGATGTGTACGTACAAATAACAAGACCTTTTACTATAAAATAGTATTTATTTTGAGGCCTGATAAATATGAAAAAATGTTAACAATAATTCATTTGACTTGATACTGCGTTCTTATTTACATATACGAGTTCAAGCCTTCGGCATATTAAACATAAATTTTAACAAAAACTATAGTCTACAGAAAGAAATGTTCTAGAAGTTCTTTTCACAAAAAAAACTATAATAATTTTATAAAATGTCTCCCTTTCTTCATTAGAGAATTCCTCCCTCCCCCCCCCCCCCCCCCCCCCCCCGGCCTAACAAACACACACAGCAATTTAGACACGTTATTCCCCAGCAGCAACTAAATTAATGTGCCTTAACAAATAAAGTTGTGTTTTCTCTGTGCATGTTGCATGAATGAGAGGAAAGAGTGAATGAAGTTCAATGGCGGGTGATTTGTGCGCAGAAATATGTCTGATGGACAAGGACAGGGGCCCGTGCTACAACTCTGAGATCCGCTGGTTCTACGACAAGGAGACGGAGTCCTGCCAGCAGTTCGAGTTCGGGGGCTGCCGCGGCAACAGGAACAAGTTCAACAGCAAGGATGCTTGCGAGCAGATGTGCGCTGGAGTCACAGGTAGGGCGCTGCCGCACGTCAGCGCATCAGACAGTGCAGTTTACCCGCACTCGAATTGGGAAATGATATGACTTCGAGGTCATTATAGTCGATGATGGCTGATGAGCTGAGAATAAAGCATTGAGGGAATGAATGGTGGCGAAAAGGGCAGTATTCCGAGAAAACCTACCTGCACACGAAAACATCCGTCACTATTACTAACTGCGTAAAATCTGTTTTTGACCCCACCTGAATTCTGACTCGGATCTCCAATATTATCAAAGGGAATGTACCCTCATGCCTTCGGGAGATTATCGTAGTGAATAAAAATCAGTTCATAACTTCCTTGTTTTCTGAGATTCGGCGTGCTGATTCAGATATCCTATAGAATTGAGACCACAGAAGCTGAAGGCATTGGAACATTAAATTTAGATTGATAAAAACTCATTATTCATCATTCATTTTTCTACTATATCCAGGTCTGTGCAATTTATAGTGAATCGTATTACATTATAGTACAGGATTCTTTTAAATAAACAACCACTAAGCCTGGAGACTACTTTTACTTTAGGCAGAAAATTAGAGAATACCTTCTTTTCGAAGAGCATTTTGCATCAATTCTTAAAGTTTTCCGATCAAAATTTATAAAACAGTTGTATTTTGTATCAACATAAATTTTATGAGACTTTAATTATTACAAAATGAATGAATAAAAAATAATCAACCAAAAGGCCGGCCAGTACACCTTGAGGATGGTTTGGATTCACAATTGGATATTTTATCTCGATTCTGAGTTAAGAAAAAACTAAAAAAAAAACATGCTTTAAAAGCAAAAAAAACTAAGCATTGTTGATAATTAGCCTCCATGGCAACGGGCTTTTGCATTGTTGTTGCCTTCTGCGTAACCATGGGAAAGGTTTTTGGTAACGGCAGTGGCGTGCCCAAGAGGAGGGGTATGTATAATGAGAAGATACTAAATGTCCAGCGTAGAAATACTTACCGCCATATCCATATCTCACAAAAAGTACATTTGGGCAGGACAATGTCTGTCGGGTGATGCTTAGTATACGTTTAAAAAATTACATTATTAATAAATGATTGAGGCATTGCAACGCATGCCGGGAATTATCTAATTATTAAGTAATTTTTTTATTGATTTTTAGGATTTTGCCCAAAATTTTTGTTTAATATTTTTTACATTTAAAAATAATTAATAATAGGACATCGGCAACTTACGGATGGCTGTTAGAGAGTATTGAAGCTGCTTTGGTGATATTTCATCAATTTAATTATATAAATTATAATATTTTTAATTGTAAGATTAATCTTTTGCATAACATAAGGTGAAACTCAGGACGCAAATCGATCGTATTGGTCAGTATACATTTAAACACAATTTTGTTTTATGATTTTATGATTTTTTTTTTTTTCATTTTTTGTTTGATAATATCTCATTTTCAATTTGGCGGCCAATATATCGAATGTTATGACAGTTGACGATCTATTAAGGTAGATTACTGCAATATAAAAAGTAAAAATAAACCAATATGCAAGGAATCTAACTAAGGTTGGGAACTGAACAAATCTCTCAATATATTAATATGTAGGCCCTATTCTTGAAAATTATTGTTAAAATATTTTACGATAATTGTTCTTGATAATTACGAATTATCTAATTGGCGGCCTAGATTGCTGAAAATATGGAGTATTCTATGACAGTTGACGATCTGTTGGTTAACACTACTATACCATAGCAGGTAAAAAATAAACCAATATGGCATTAGTACACTCTAGCAAATTATGTGTGTAATATGCGACACTTGCACTTATAGAAGCACCTATTTAAAAAAAATATGGTGGCTCTGCCCCCAAAAAATGCTGCTATTTTTCCGTCATATTATAAAGATTTCAAGGCTGATTATGTATTTTTTTACATCAATACTAGGGCCTATATTTAATGCTTATTCTAGTATATATTTCAATGGCCGTGTGACTAAAAGCGTAAGTTTTTCATATCAGAGGTCGACCTGTCGTGGTTTGAATCACCTCGCTTCTGATAATTTTGTATAATAATTTTAATAAAATAAGTATAAAAGGGTCACAAAAAAACTGGTAGGTAGTTGAACAACGACCTAACGTTCACGAATCTGAGTGACATTTGGGCACTCTAGGAACAAAGGGTAGAATAAAAGATATCGGCATCCAGCAGACAAAAACAAGATGACGACCTCCAATACAAGAATACAAGATGGCAACCTCCAACAGACGAAAACAAGAAAGGCTTCTCCAACAGACGACGACAAAATGGCGGCCAAGTTGACGGACACTGCGTTATCTAATATGGAGGAATGTTATAGAATCGAAGATGACAGAATCAAAGTTGGTGGGACTTTCAGGAATCCAAGATATTCAAACTTTCTAAAAGCCAAGATTACGACCATAGCGTCAACCAAGTCAGTGGCCTGGGTTGAGGCTATCCAAGATGGCTGTCGGAGTTAAGACTAAGGTCAAGATCATCCAAGATGGCAGACTTCGATAATGCCAATTCCTACACCGTGTCCAGTTCCCATAGGAATTACTTATGATTCTTGTAAAATCTGTAGCTACGTGATTTGCTTTGTGATTAGACAAATGAAAACATTCTGATACATAACCAATTAAGAAATTTTTAAGTAATAAGTTTATAGCTACGAAATTGGTTATCTGAGCCTAAATAAAGCATGTGTATTTACAAACAACTTTTGAATAAATTTATGTAAGTCAAATTAAGAAACTGAAATAGTAAAATTACTTTACACAAAAACACATAGGTAAAGAGACGCCAAAATTTTAACACGCAAATAGGAAGATTATGTCAAAAGGCCTAAAATATAATTTTTTTTACGAAATTCAGAAAATTTCTCTTGAAATTGTTTAACTTTGAAAAATTTTGATATGTATTGTGTTATCATTTTTATAAGATATAAATATATAAGAATAAAGTTTTTGTCGAGGCCATGCCATCGTTCATTGATTCAGCCATCTGGTTGGAAAGACATCTTAAGAGGCCTGTCTAGTTAGGGTTGTAGATGTGTTATTGAGGTGGGATGATAAGTGCGACGCTCGCTGGTGCTTCTAGTACGGTATCGCCTCTAAGCGCAAGGTTGTGAACTGGCGCGCAGTCTTCTCCTCAGCCATGCGACAACTATGAAATTTTAGCGGTAACCGTAACAATATATGGAATATAAGTTAAGATAAAAGTGTAATACAAGTCCCTTAAGTGGTTTCAAGAATCTGTACCGGTTGTTTTACGCCTAAAAATTACTTTGAGAACACGCCTTTCAGCCATTTTAACTAGTATAAAAACACAGTTTAAAATCTCCAAAATTCAAAAGTACTTTTCGGCCCTGAGCGAATTATTAAATGCATTTCGCAACAGACCCCGCTCGGATATCTTGAGTAGTTTTGGAATCGCGTTGTTTTCCCTGAAGCTCTGCGCACCGGGTAGCAAGGCGGCAGGCTGCTGGCACCACCTCGGGGCAGTGCGAGCGCGGCGTGTTGCAGCGGAGGACGGCGCGACGACGGAGGGCGGTCCGTTCGGCGGCCTGAAGGCGGGCAACCAGATAACCAGCGAGCAGCGCCTGGGGCTGGCGCCGCCGGACTACCCCTTCTTGAAGGCCACGCGCGAGCACAGCTCCGTCACGTCTCTGACGGGGCGCGTGCTCGACTGCGCGGTGTCTGCCTGGAGCCGCTGGTCCGCCTGCAGCGCCTCTTGCGGCCCCGGCTACAAGCAGCGCACCAGGACCATCCAGGTCAGGACCGGCATAGCGCGCATCCGTGATATCCTCCATGCAACCTTCCCCATCACAACTACTTTGTTGTGTGTTTTGTATATTGAAGTGAATATCCAGCTCGCGGCGTGAGAATTATTTACAAATCATGTGAGCAATTTTAATTGGATGGCTATATTTCGTCCTTCCTGAACTTGCACATAAACTATCTATGACTTCACAGCTAGAACAATGCAGATGAATTCACCGGAAATTGTCAACTGGTGAACAGTAAAACCATCTGTAAAGATAAATATGGACGGCACAAGTAACGTTCGTCAGGAAATTCATTTCAGTATTAGTCTGTCATAATTAATTGCAAGCAGTGAATATAAAAACGTATAGAAGTTGCCATGCCAAAAGGATTTTTCATTGCGGTTTGAATGCTAGTAGTTTGTCTCGACACGAGATGGCGTTTTAATCACTTCGTCAAGCTATTGAGTGTTGAATTTTCAAATACTTTTTTTTACGAACAATGGTGTTTTACAGTTACACATAATAATTCAAATTACACCCGGGATGTTTTGTACAATGTTTTAAAAAATATTGTAACATATTATAAATAAGTTTGGTGTATTTGGGATGCGTATTTGTTATAAAATCGTATTATAAAAACGAAATAATATTATTCCCCTGCGGTGTTGCCATCTACGGTGACGGACGCGAACCGAACGAATCGCGATATCTACCCGCTTCCGTGGCAACCAGGCACTCGTTAATACATATTTTCCTTTGTTTATCATGAAGGGCGTTATTATTAATGAATTATAAATAAAATTTCGTGCCCGGGGCCACAATTGCATATCATTTTAAGCACTGGAAGACATAAAAACGTAAAATATTCTCGACGAATTTTAATCTCGACCCCAGCTCACCACGAGCGTCTGGGTTGGAGATTAAAGCCGAAATTCTTTTTTTAACTTACTAATACTTATTTTATTAACTGCAAGGGCATTTTTATAAAATTCTACGTTTAATTTCACGACGAACAAACTTCGTCGTTAATTGTGTAATTGCGAAAAAGTGTAAAACATTCTCGACGATCTTGAATTTAAATAGCAAACACGTATAAAAGTTATAGTTAAAATAATCTCTTCGTTAAAGTAATAAACATATTTGAATTAATGAGTGCAAATAAAAGTAAATTTATCAATTAAATTGTAGATTTCATTTCACTCCTTTGTATCCATACAAAATAGTGATAATTCAATAAAAATTATTCAATTTTATTTATAAAAGTATGCAATCATTTCATCAATGTTTTGTTATGACGTTGTCACGTTAAACAATCGTAAACCGTAAACCGACTTTACAGACAACCAATTTTTATTGATTTTTTAGGATTTTGCCCAAAATTTTTGTTTGATATTTTTAATACAAAATACATTATAAGCGAGGTGATTATACCATGATAGTTCGGACCTCTGGTATGGAAAACATACACTTATGAACACAGGGCCATCAAGACATAAACCAGACTCATACTTAAATAAATTTTACATAAAAATAACTCATATCCGTACATGAAAAATTTTAATGTGAAGGAATAATAGCAGCACCTGTTAGAGGCTGAGTCATCATATTTATTTTAAATACTTGCTACTAGGAGTGCTAGTGTCATGTATTACACACATTGTCTGCTAGTGTGTGCTACAACCATACTGGTTTCATTTATACTCGCTATAATGCAGTAGTGTCAATCACCAGATCATCATCTGATGTAAAATCCGCCATTTTGGATTCTGCTATTTGATATATCATGTCAAACATATTGGAATTCTGTAATAAATTATAACCGTAATAATTCGGAAAAAAAATTACGTTTTACCAATAATATATTGATTTATTCGATCAAATCCTGACACCGTTTTGATGCGTGGTTGATTCATAACAAGTCTATTTAGCTTAAAATACTTATTTTCTTGCCCAGTGCTGTACCCCAGGAGATGCAACACTAGAGTGTAGTTGTTAATAACGAACGAGAGAAGTGGTTTTCATATAAATAATTTTATTTTCTAACTATTTTTGAAACAAACATAATATTTCAACATATTCTCATGCTTGAACACAAGGTCTTGAAGTACTATCGTACTCACCAATGAGATCGCTTTCTGTGAACACAAAATTACACTTAATTATTCATCTTCAAATATAAGATTACATACTTATTCTTTTAAAAGACTTCAGCTTTAAATATTTCAATTACAATACTTTTTTCAAACTTAAATAAGGTCTTTTATTAACAAAATTTTTTTGCAACACATTTGCTGAACATTTAATTAAATTAAGTTACTGTTCATTGCATTTTTCATTAAAAGAGAACTTGATATTTAAAAATTATTTTTAAATTATTTTATCATAGAGAATTTTTAACATTAAAATTTAACTTTTATTTATTACAGCTATCCTGAATTATTTTCAGTTCCACAGTCTCCACAATTGCAGTTTCAAATTTTACATCACTTATTTACTGCTTATTCCAGGTTTTCTCTTTGGTAATAATGTCTTAGCTTAAAATCCGCTCGCAATAGAGCGTTTTAAACAAAAGTCACTCGCCATCTGTTTCGGCGTCACTGTTGTGGAGACGCGCGGATTAATTCCTCAGAGCGAGTGGACCACTCGCTGTCCGCCAGTACCCATTCCGGGCATTTTCACTCCATTTGTGTCCGAATATCGATAAATAGTAAAAATTAGCAATGAAACACATTGTTTAGGTAAATCTTACTCAGTCTGACTTGATTTAGTTTTTGGACATACGCCATTGCTTAGAACTTTTTCTGTTGAAGAAAAACTAATAAATAAAATAAATTAAAATACACAAGAAAGACAAAAAACACACAAAATTAAGCAAACAATTGCTGTTGTCAACAAGAATATAAACACCACAAAATATTCCGAAACAGAAATATGGTCAACAAACAAAGAAAAACAAAGAAAAAAATTACTAAGTGAACAAAAAAAAAACAAATAATGACAACACAAAAATATTGAAACCAAAATAATTCAGCACAACAGTTGAAACGAGACAAAAACAAGACAAAACGAAAAGACAAAAAAATACAATAGTTTTACCAAAACAGAAACAAGCGACGTTTCGGGAACTGCTATCTGCTCCCGTCCTCAGGCAGAGACGCACATAGTACGGAAACACAGGTGCGACTTACTCAGTCTGTTATCACATTCTGATTATAAAACTAACTTTCCCTTTTTTTACTTGAACGTTAGGATAACATTTCGAAAAAGTGTAAAAACGTGCTACAATATTAATTATTTAGATATATTATTCGTACTTAGTGTCTAACGTCCCTCTTGATTTGGTTCAGATAATTTATTTTAAAACCAAATATTTACCTTTTTTTATCCCCTTTACGGTATAATTTCCAAAATGATCAAAACACCCAAACGTTAATCATGATGTAGATTATTTATTCTCAGTTTCTTGCCTCCCATGTGATTTTTTTTTTTTTTCGAGTTTGTTCTAACTCTATGAAAACTAACTTAAACCATTTCCACCCCCGTAACAGTCGAAACAAGAAAACTGGAGAGAGAATAAAAGCAATGCCTATTTTTATATGCAGGTTGTTCATTTGTTCATTCTTAGTTTCTTATTTCTAGTTCAAGTAGATTCACAAGTATGCATTTTTCTTCTTAAAACCAAACTTACCCGTTATAGATACCTTGAGATGGAGGGGAATATTGCAAAATATAATTAAATAATGTAATTTCTTGGTATATTCATTATTTTCTCACATTATTTAACGCCCTAATTTATTAGTTTCGGAGATACCATTTTTTTTAAATAACACAAAACTTTTCTTATTTTCACCCCCTTAACGAATGAATTTAGAAAATGTAAAGAATGGTATACATATAATACGTAACGCTAAATGCATGTTGTTCCTACTTAGATTTTACCACTAGTTCTTTCGATTCAGTAAGTATGCATTTTTCTGCCTGAAACCAAACTGAACCCTTTTACATCATTTAGTGGTTGAATTTAGCAAAATGGTAATAAGGTTTTTTTTTTTAATTTGGTATTTTTATTATTGATACTTATTAATTTTTTTTATACTTTATAAGATTCGAAGATATGATAAACTATTTTAAAACAATTTGTCACTACCTTAGAGGGAAAATTTTGTAATATTATATAGCCTAGTGTTAAATTTAGCCAAAGATCTTAAAAAAATAAAGTTCCATTAAAATCCGTCAAATAATTTTCAAATGATTCTGGAACCAACAGACAAAACAAAAAAAATAATTAAAGACACAAATTTTATACATTATATTTTATGAATTCTAAATAACGTTAATAACTATTTACAATTTAGTGTTTTTTTTTTAGTGTGTATCCGATTTACAGACTTTTTATTCCCAACAGTTTTATAATTAGGTAATATTTCAGCAGCGTTTAGTGTACTCATGCAAGCACATTTGCAGCAAGTGCTAAGTGTTTTGTAAGGGTGGTATAATCTTTGAAAAACTTTTCAATAATTATGTTTATTCTCATAGTAAACATATTTAACATATACCATACCACAACCACAACACACGTTTATGGCAGTATATCATAGCCAACTTAATGGCATTTACGTATTGACTGACATATCTGAAACGAAAACGGAACCATCTATATATTTTTAGTACCTTTTTAATTGACTAGTACCTACCCACAAAATTATCTGTAATTGTCACCTATGATTTTTAAACAAACTTTATGAAAAAGCTCGAAGGCGTAGGAAGACACTGGACTCGCTTTCTGGAGGATAAGGTTTTCAATCCCAGTTTTTTTCTTCTGATTTTGGCTTTCCAAATTTTCCCTAAAGCAATATGGCCATATTCTCAAATACTATATGTTTGATTACTTATCCAGTATCATTTACATGATTATTGTTTGTTACCGTTTTAAAGACCTCGTTGTGGCAAAAATGTTAAGGTAGCTTAAATATAAAAAAACACTGAAAAATTAATTTAAAAATTAAAAATCAAGTCATTTCATTTTCTAATAATGTCCGCTACTAATAAAGTAGGCACAAATAAGTAGTGTTGACTTATTATTGAATGATGATTTTTATTTTTTTTCAATTTTACCTAATAACCTGCAATTGGCTTATAACAATGTTGCCGGCGTGATGCTGCAGGTCTCACCCGTGAACGGCGGCCGAGCCTGTCCCAGGAAGCTGCTGAGGAGAAAGAAGTGCCGAGCTCCCCCCTGCGGTACGTGCGACTTGAACTACGCTACTGTCGCGTATACGACATTCACACGCAGTGTCATGAACGAACAAGAACATTTCATTAAGTCCATTTTACTACACTCATATTAAATTTTGTTTTCGCTGTAATTTCCCTACATTTATTATTAACTTAACTTTCCCTTGTTTTCGTTTTTGCACAAAACCGTTCATAAATTGTTTATGAGCAGTAGCGTAGCCAGGATTTCTGAATTGGGGGGGGGGGGGTTAGAAGCATGGTCCCCTCCCCCTATTAAAGCGGAGGGTGGGGGTTCCTTCCCCGGAAAAATTTGGATATTAAGGTGTAAAATAGTGCTATTTGAGCAGTTTTCGGTACTTAACTTTAAATATTGCAATGGTAAAAATATTATTAATTTTTTAATAAAAAATTGTTTGAGTGATGAATTAAGAAATTAATTAAGGATATTTTAATCAATCCAAGTGCCTTGTCCACGTCCCACTCAAAATCATAAATCATGCTCGAAGCTCGACAATACAAAAAAAAAGGAATAAAAATGGTTGGGTTTCGGCAAAACTGGCCTATTCCTGGATACAATTAGCTTTAGTTTGAAGAATTACCCAGTTACCACCTGCTTATAATTACCGCGCTGGTTAAATACAATAGGTGTAAGATATTTGAAAACTTGGGGCCCGTCACGGCGTCACAACCTTATAGCTACTGCTCGTGACAGGGGTAGGGGAAGGGAAGTAGAATCGGTAGGGCTCGATTACTCTTCCCCTCCAGTGCAGTGGCCGGTAATAGCAGTAAGACACCCAGGCTTTTAGCTAACCTGCTTTCAGATAAGAAAAAATAATTAGGTCTCGGGGGGGGGGGGGGGGTTATAACCCCATTTCAACCCCCCCCCCCCTCTTCACGGCTTCGCGCCTGTTTATTAGTGGCCCTACAAAGCACCATTAATGAAATAAATTATATAGTCAGCACAACCAAAATACGAATCAAGGTTTCAATGATTATTTTTTCTGTTATTTTGCTGTATCTTCTTGTTAATATACTAAGATACAAGTTTGTTTACCTCAAAAATATATTTGTTCGTATATGGCGGAAAGTACCTATACATACAGATTTTGCAAATAAATATTTTGTTGTATGAAAGGTTTTTTTCACCCAACAAAATGTTTTCGTTCACGCAACTATATTTGTTAAATGTAAAGAATTAATTTTGTTACACGTTAAATTTGACTAGGTCAACGATATATGTTGTTGCGGAAGGTACATATAAAAAGAAAGCATCTCCGAAAACAAACAAATATTTGTTTAAATCATCAAACATCTCTGTGTTTGTTAGGCTAATCAAATATTCTGTTACGGAAGTTAATATTTGTTTGTCTTAATCAAATACAGATAAATATTTGAATGTATAGACCAAACGTTCTCTTTGTGGGTTAGAAAGCCAATGACATGCTGTACATTGTAATTTTATCATGTTTGTAAATACTGTGGTATATAGGTTATCGTTTCCATTCCCACTATCTGTGCTAATTAAAATTTAAATCTTTGTTTTTATTCTCCACCCGTATTGCGAATTAACAGTTGTGCATATGTTTCATCCAGGGTCTGTTCTTTGAATCTGTCTATTATTTGTGTTGGAACAAATGGAGCACGGCACATTTCCTCTATATCCTGGTATATTTTCTCGATGGTTTGGTATTTTAGTGGTGCATTATTGTTGCAATATTAGTTACTGCCATAAAATCATGTATAAAGTGGTTTCTCCGAGCCCAGTATTCAGGCTGAGAATTTAAGATTGTCGACGCCATCTTTAATTGTAATGTCACGGCAGCCATCTTGGATGACTTTGACCTTAGAACTTGACCTTCAAAAATTGTCTATATTGGCCAGAATTCGCCAAAATCCGCCAAAAATTCTAGTAGCCAATTAAAATTAATGAAATGCTTAAAATTTTTAAAACAAATTAATTAATTCAGTTTTAATAAATATTCCGCCTTCTTTTATTAAGACATCATCGTTCAGCATTTAGTTACGGTCACCATCCAGGATTCTAGAAACATTATTTTCCAAACGTCTGCCATCTTGGTTGTGTATTACGCCATCGTTGCTTGTTTCATTACTGCCGCCATCTTGGATTCTAGAACGTTGCAATTTTTGTTATGGACGGCATTATGAAAGTTCTTATTTTATGCTAGAATATCGGAAAAAGTTATAAATTAATAAAAAAAATAATTTAAAAATTTTAAATCAAAAAATATTTTGCCATCTTGGATTACATCACAGCCGCCATATTGATAATCCATAATTATCAACCAAAATATTATGAAAAAATTTTAATTTATAAAATTAATTAATCAAATTTTAATATAATATTAATTAAAAAACGCACTTACATCATGGAATCTTCAGTTTGAACCTGATAAGGACAAAATAAAAATTACGACAGATCCTTTCTCCACGGAAGCCACCGACAAACTGACCTTCCACCACTAATGCCAAGGTATATATATATCGACGACTAGTATGATGTCACATCCGCCATCTTGTTTTCATCTGCTAGAGTGCCCTTCTGACATATTGTTTTCGTCTGTTAGAGTGCCCTGCCGACATCTTGTTTTCGTCTGCTAGAGCATGCTGTCGCAATATTAGTTTAATTTTATCCCGATAGAATGCAGTAAGTATTTATTGCCAGAACGCCCAATACGAAATCTGTAATTATTTACCTATAAATTCAGAAAAAAATTAAAAAATCATCAAAAAAATCAATTATTAAAAAAGGAATTTTATCAATTGACTAGCTTTAGCCCGCGGCTTCGCTCGCGTTAAGAAGTATTATTATTAATTAGGTATAGTTTTTGCGGCTTTACTTTTGTTTAGCGTGTGTAAAAAATTAGGGCCTACAAAACTTCTTTGTACACAATATTCTTAACTAATCTGTCATTAGGTGCTAAAACTATCAAGCTATTGGGTGAACTTACTCGTGAGCAAGCAACATAAAACTGTCCATGAGAGAAGCAATGTTCTCTCAAGTCAAAACCCGCAAATTTGAGAGTTTGCCCCTGAGACTTGTTTATTGTCATGGCAAAGCAGACTTTTAGGGGAAACTGTAATCGTTTAAATTCGAACGGGATATCATTAGGTATTAATGGGATTCGTGGTATAAATACAGTTTCCCCTTTCGCACACCCAGTTAATATAGTGGCTTCCACTATATTGCGATGTAACGCTTTCACTTGCAGTCTCGTACCGTTACAAAGTTTTGGTGGTTTAAAATTTCGCAACAACATAAATGGAACGCCCACACGCAGAATAAGCTTATGATAAGGCAAACCTGGCGGTTTCAATGAATTTAAAAATTTTACAGGGAAATTAGTAGCGTCATCTGTATTAACCACAGTATCAATCGAAGTATAGACATTTTCTTCGCCCTCAAACGACATGAGCAGGATATCGTTGATAGCTGCTGCTTGATCGTTCTTTGGAGTAATTATGGCACGCTCACATAACCATTCATTAGGCTTGTCATGTATATGAATAATGTCTGGATAAACTTTAGACAGCATTTCTTGAACCGTAGTAACAACTGTGCACAATTCTTCCGGGATGGTTATCATTCCATCAAACGATGGAAAATCACCATTACCGATTTTAAGAAGGAGATCTGAAAATCTACCAGCAGACTCATCCCCGCCCAAATGTGCTCTCATATTTTAGAGAGCTTAAGAATATTAACCTGGGGCCACAAATTAGATTTCTTAATGCACGACTTTACTTCGTCAGCTCTGGTTCCTTTTGGCACCACTGGTAGAGTCTGCCGAAAGTCTCCGGCCAGAAAAACTGTTACGCCACCCATTAATTTTGTATTACCCCTTATATTCCTTAGTGATCTGTTTAAGGCTTCAATACTACCTTTATGAGCCATCGTAATTTCGTCCCACACGATTATTTTTGTACTCTTTAAAACTTCAGCAAAATTACTTTGTTTGGAGATGTTGCAAATGGGAGTCTCGGCAGTGATTAAATTGAGTGGTAACTTAAAAGTAGCATGAGCAGTTCGACCACCTTCGAGTAATGTAGCAGCTATGCCGGACGACGCCACGGCCAGGGCAATGTCGTGAGTACTTCTTACTTTCGCCAAAAGTAAATTAATAAGGAAGGTTTTGCCAGTTCCACCTGGAGCGACTAAGAAGAATATTCGACCGTAATTGGCATCTACACTTGTGATAATTTTATTGTATACTTCCTGTTGCTCGTCATTCAAGGATGCTTCATTTTTTCTAACTGTGTCTTCTAAGGCCACTGTATCGTAACTGGTCTCCTTCACGTACTCTCTATTTTCAAAATGTATTGATGTTATTGGCTGAGGTAATCCATAATCTTTAAGAGGACGGCCGCCTAATGATAATACGGCATCCTCTAATACCGACAGGCATTTGTTAAATATCAGGTCCGATGAGTGCTCTACATCCACGTCACCTTGCCTTTCCAGTTGTTTTTTAAAGTCTTCAGAAAGGTATTCTTTGTATTATTCCCAAAGACATAAGGGGTCGGAAACCTGGCAGAACAATAAAATGATACCAAAAAGCTCTCCAGTCATATGCGGTGTTTGACAAAGTGCTACCTCTTCAAGAGATGAATCCAAATGCCGATCATCTTCGAGTAGACCTAGAGCCTTGCACGCGGATTGGAAAGTGGGATGTAAGTGACCATCTACAGTTTTCAATGCTTCAAATGAAATTGGGCCTCTGATCTCATGTAGAAGCATTTGAAGGTGGTAGCATTCTGTATTGTTTTAATGAAAAGTATAAACCCTACATAGAATGTGTTCTTTTTTGACCCCTGACCATCCTTCAACATTCACTCCTCTCTTCCTTCTCTGAAACTATCGCTTGTTCCAAACGTAATACGCAGGGACTTCCGAGTATAGCAATGTTTTTGCAAAGTCATCCACGTTACACAGATAGAAAAAGGAGAGGAGTGTAGTTGTAGGAGGACTACTCAATTTGTCGTACAAGTTCTGCTCAATAAAATAAATTATCTGTCCATTTTATAAATGGACAGCAAGGTGCACTACAGTAAGAAAACTCTCATGTATTGGGAATTCAAGGATTCGCCAAACTGCTTCAGCTGAACTTATATATCGACCACTTGCGTAGGTTGTAACTTCATCCTTCCCATCCTTCCCATTCTCTAAAGTAAACGTAGCCTGATCTGACCCTTTATTAACATATTTGCAAATGTATTTGATTGACTTCACTGAATGGCAATACTCTACGTTCATGTGAGCGTTACATGTTCTTAATAGCACTGGATTAAATAGCACTGGATTATAAGGAACCACCCAACGATTATCTATTGTAACACCCTTTATATTGACAGAGAATCCACCGTCATCCAGAGAACGTCTCCTGTACTGCGGATAACCATCATCACCGGTTTGAGTTTCCTTAATAAGAGCCTTAGGATAACGTTTGCTGCACGAATTATCTTTCATGCATGGAGAATTTCGGTTTAAACTTCCACAGGGGCCATGTATCATATTACTTTTAACAATTTCGTAAAGCTCAGGATCACGATCGGGGTTAGGTATTTCAGTACAAATTATATTGTCAATTTGATCCGGAGTGATGCGATGTTGAAGCCATAAAAGTATATGAATATGCGGAAGATCTCGCTTTTGCCATTCCGTCTAATACATATAGCATCTCACTTCACCGAATATTTTCTCTTTTATCAACAAATCCATGACCTTTTTTACCTTTAATCGAAAGACACGCGAAATAATATCGTATCGATCATGAGATTTTGTCCTGAAAGTAAGTGCTCATTTATGTCACTCCAGCGTGGGTTACATGTAAAAGTAATAAATAGGTCGGGACGACCGTAATGTCTAACATATGTCATGGCGTCTTGCGTTTTTTCATGCATGTATCTTGGTCCACCAGTAAAAGATGATGGAAGTACTACCATTTGTCCCAGCTGATTTGCTTCAGTATCTTGCCGTCCAATTGCATCTTTTAAATGAACATAATTATCTGCGCGCAATTTGGCTTGATTGTTTTTTATGTAGTTTAGTCTTTCAGTTTCTATTTTTGCGTATTCATCTACCATATATTGACTAAAAAGAGCGCGATATTTAACCAAATAGTTATCTTCTCCTTCTCTGATCATTATTCTGTATGAATAAAAACTTACAACACAGACTGTTTTTTTTTCAAGGGCAACTTAGTTGTGGGATCGCATTGTGGTATGTTGATTGAATAGCCATCATCCCCCCAGCAAAACATCAACGGGTACTGCAGCGCGTCATAAGCTCGATGTATCTCACTGATACGCTGAAGTGAGTTACTTCGGCTTTCGAGGATAATGTCTCTTCGGTCAAAATGTTGATCTACCAATACAACAGCCACTTCATTTGCCGTTGGTGCATTAAATCTGCCTCTGTGTTCTCTTTTTGGTTTTTTATCTGCATGTATTACGACCTTGAATGACTCTGAAGGCTATATTTTATCAATGGCTGTTTTTAGATCTTTTATGTATGGGTTCACCTCATGTAACATAAGCTGCAATTGTTTGATTAAATTTGGTCTCAAATCAGGAAATTTAGAACATCGAATATTAGCTTCTCTATCATCTTCACCGACGAAATAAATTTGCAGAAACTGTGCATCCTGCCCAGGTTCCGGTAATATACTTCCAATTAAATGATAGACTTGTCCTTGAACTTTAAAAGTTGGTGAAAACCCGCCTTCTTTTATTTGTTTTCCACCAAAGGAAGTCATTTGAAAACAGGCATTATATTTTCGGATATTATCCATGAAGTGTACATGATTTGGGTGTAAATCATTAACCAGACTGTAAAGTGGTTCAGGCAGTTGTTTAAACGGCTCAAGTTGTACTTTACCGGCGCTACAACACATGCCAGGTGTCTCATCTTTCCACTTCAAGGCGTTACACCACTGACACTTGTACATCATAGAACCTAAGACTACACTGCTGTCAGTTCCATAAGCAATATCTGGGTCATACGCCAAACCCGAAAGCAACTTTCTTCTCCATACGAGCTGAATTGTATTTTCTCTATACCATGACTAAATCACTCTATGCACATAGGTATTCCTGGCCTGATATAGTGCAGCAGATTGCCTATGTTTTTCAGGGTGTGCAGCCTGGTAGGTGGCGACAGCTTGCCTCTGTACATCAGGTTTTTTTTTCCTTATATTCATACACAGCTTTACGGTGGGATTCAAGTAGAGTCTGTCCATAATTTTTTTGTGCCTTTTTTTATTTTTTCGTGTGTAATTAGTAAACCTTGCCCTACATTTGTTTTTTTTTTTTATTAATGTCACAGACTCAGTTTGGGACAATAAACTTTTTATTACATTTTCATCATAATTTATTGAAGATACCATAGGTGAATGTTCACACTCTAAAACAGGTACCTCCTGATAACCCTTATCAACTTTAAGTTGCGAAGGTGTATCAATTCCAAAATCATGTTCTTCTACAGCTACCTCCATACGACGCCGAGTAATTTTCTGTGCTGCAATGGGAAGATTGGCATCAAAATGCCCACTGGACAAATCTTGGCTGAATCGTAATCGCCTTACCGGATAGTCGTTAGATCCAGATTCCGTATATATATGACCGTTTCTATAAACTTCAAACTGTGCCGTAAATTAGAGATTTAGGCACGTTTTATTTAAAAATTTTGTAATCTGAAATATTTTGGAAATATTATTTTTTTTTCTCTCATCTTATTTTCTTTACGGCCAGGCCCTCAGCCTCTGTTCTCAGAGGCGAGCTGATTTTCTTTCCCAGCCTCATGCTAGGCTAGCATTCTGGCTAATATTTCTCCCGCCTCCAGGCACGTCGGGGCCGGTAACTTTATTTCTTCGCGGGTCACCTTTTTGCTAAGAGCAGCTTGTGAAGCAGTGCTGAGCCCTGCTAACTCTGTCACGAATCGGTATAAGGTTCACTAGCAGCAAGACACGACAGGAGGATCCCGTGGGCCTTGTGTCCCACAGACCATGCGTTTTTTGAATCCACCCCCCGCCTGCTCACCCACCCTCTCTTCTCAGAAGTGGCTAGGAGCGACGACCGCTCGGGTGCGTTAACCGAAGTCAAGGCCATCTCAGGCTTGACAGCCGCAGTTACGATTCTGCACCTTAACGACACCTAGCGACGGCTGTGGTAACTAATGCCACTTGTGAGGCGTCGGCAGCGCCGACACTACCGCGCTCGCGCGGAGGTAACGACAACCTCTCTCCCCTCCTTATGTCTCAGGCCGCTAGGTGGCACCACTGGTTACTCCATTAACCCCCTAGCTTGACACTCTCGTCGGTCACTAGTCGATTTATTAGTACTTCCTCTCGCCACCAAAAGATAGCGCCTCAGTCGCGCAGTCACTCCAGTAAGATCTATTTTTTTTATGCCGGACACCTTCGGGTGGGCTCGGTAATTTTCGGCTCAGAGCCTAACCCCCCTCCCATTCTCTAGAGACCCCGCGCTTATGATATTCTGGTGATATCCCGCTCTGAACTGACTTCGGTGCGCGCCTCCGGACTGACTAGTACCGTTTGTATCTGCGATCTTCTGCGAATCATCGACATCGTATATTATGTAGTCTTCTCAGACTAAAGGGATGGAGTCCCTAGCTAAAATTATTAACCAGTCAGTAGTTTAGTTGAAAGTAGAGAAACTTAGTATTTTTATATAAATTATTTTTTTTAATTATTCATGATGACTTCCATGGCTACCGCGAATCGTGGTTCGAGTTTGCGGAGACGAGACGCCCTCTCCTGAGCGCCAGGACCAACACCCTGTTTTGACAGGGTTCCAAGTTTGGGGCAGCCAAAATCCTCTGCCAGAACCTCTGGACTCGGTTCCTGCGCAGAATCCAACATCATTAGGCCTACTACCTTGATCACCGTCTACCTACAGCCCCGGGTGATACCCGCATAATTCTATCTTTTTATTCACGAACCCAAGATTAGTGTAACCCAGTTGAGACAGCGGACAGTAAAAAAGCAGTTCGAGGAGAAGAAATTTATATTATGTTTTGGAAGGACTATATGTACAATCTTTAAAGTTACCAATGTTAATTTCATTCTTGTTTTTAAATATTTTAATTTTTGTTATACATTCAGGGCCGGCCCTATCGTAAATAACGTTAAGGGATATCATATAATAAGTGTAATTGTGAGTTATGTAAATAAGATCACTTATCAATGAAAAACAGTCTTTACTAAGGAAAATTTAATCTATCAAAAAAAAAAGAACAATGATTAATAAAATAAGGAAGTCTATAGACGTAACAGTTGTTTTTATTTATTTAATATATAATAACGATCCTTTTACTCCCAAGTATTTGTAGGGAGTCCCTAAATTTTCTTTGTTTACTCCTAGTGTCGCCTCTGTTGTTGACTTTTATGGTTATTAATTGAGGGCCCCAGTAATCAAAGCTTCCAAATCTTTTAACCTTATTATTTAATTATTCTTTAAGACACTTGGGGTATTACAAAATGGTAGCAGAGCGTGGTTACGTCTATAGTCATACCTAATTTGAAAGGTCATACCTAAAATTAAAATTAAAAAAAAAAATTGAATAAAAAATTTTTTTTATATTTTTTTGTCACTTAGAATCTTTTTGTAGTAAGTAATTTGTGAACTGTCCGCTGATACACGTAGTAGCTAAATTGACCCTTGAATCTTAAAATTATCATAAGTTTTGTGTGTTTACATTTGAGCGCGCACTGTGAGCAGCTGGCTGGCTGCCCGCCCACGCAACTCGGGCCGCGCGCGTGGCTTATCAACAGAGACGTGTCCGCTTGACAAGATACTCCCTCCCCCCCCCCCCCACACACCTAGTTAAAGGCGCTTCGCGCGCCAAGGTCAGTCCTGCCGGCTGACGTGACGTTCCTTGTAGATACCCTGTTGTGCAAGCTAACCTGACAGCTTCTTACACCCGAGTACACTGTTCATTTCCCGACGCGCGTAGTAATAATAATAATAAATTATGAAGGCACATACTTCCCACGCAATAAAGCAATTGTTTTAATCATAAGCTAGATTTAAGTGTATACCTAAGTTTAAAGTTTAAGAGATAATTTTAAGAGGGTATTGTTTTTTTTGTGTAATACTATGAATACGGACAGGATGATTACTCCGGAGCTATTACTAGTAGAGGAACTAAGTTACGAGTTGCAGTTGCGTAATTTACCAACTACTGAAAATGCGCAAGAGCTGCGAAAAAGGCTTCGAGCCGCAGTACGTGATAAGTTACCTACCTCAGTATATAATCTAAATTTAGAAATACTCGAGGAATTCAACATAGCTTGCTCCAAATTTTACGACATAGCTGTTTTCGTAAGTTATTCAGATGTGGAAGAGAATTTGCCCAATGTAAAGCGACACATTATGCGATTAGAGCATGTCACCAGACGACTGGAAAATCTTGTGGTACTTTCCGCAGATGTGCTCAATGGTGTTTATCGAACAGAGCTAAATCGTTGTCTGCAACAGACAAACGCCTTCCAAATTAAATTGAAAGCTAGGGCAGCCCAATTAGAAACTCAACAGGACCTCCGGGCCAACATTGCCCAGGCAGAAAACCTAGGAATGGAAACACTAGGAAATGTAGAGAGTGAAAATCCGGAATTTTCCCAGGAAATAAGGCAACCCGACACACAAGTATCTTTGTGTCAAACAAGGCAGGTTCCGCCCATTACATCAACATCAACATCTCAATCACTTATCACAGTTTTAACCCCTCCCATCCCAGCAGCCACCACTCAGATTCCCTCAGGCATGCATGTTTCTACAGCTCCCATCACCAGTGTCACATTTTCCGGTAACTTGCCTGCAAATCCGCATCCTTTAACACAGCAAAATTTATTTTTCCCATTCACCACAAACCAATCATATTTTAATCCATATTCCCAGTTTCATTCTTTATTGACATCCGGGCAAGGAACTCCAATCCCTACCATCCCCACCGCGCAAATTGCACATCCTTCACCCCCACCTCCGCCATCAACGCAGAATCAACCAGAAACAACATTACCAGTTACGCCAAGGGCGGCTGAGTATAGCTGTTATGGGAAAATTGCCCATCCAGTCGAGAGATTACTTGTTGGTTTTCCAGAAACAAGTGGTCTTGACCCAGATAAATTAATCGAATTCATAAGGCACTTACTTAAAATCAGACAGAAAGGGGGCATTCCTGACAAACAGTTGTTGGAGATAGTTTTTCCCTACACCCAACCACCACTAAGTGAAAGAACGAGTCAAGCTATAGAAAATAGTTACTCTTTTGACAAATACCACGAAGAAATTTTGAATTTTTTTATACCTGGCAGACTTTTGACAAATTACCGTTTGGAATGGTACAACAGGCTACAGCGAAGTAATGAAGCATTGCCGCACTATGTAGCATCAATCAGAGAAGCCGCGGCGGTTCTCAGATTGGGCGTATCAGAGAGCGAAATAGTTAGTTGCATAGTAGACGGACTAAATCAGGCAGAGCGCTCACGCGCTGTTTTCCAGGCTAGGCCACGGAGTTTTGTAGAACTAGATCAACTCTGTATACAGGCCATGAGTTACGAATATGCAGACACTCAGAGAAACAGGTCAGCGAAGTCCGTGGATAAGCATGATTCTCAGGCAGAAACTGCAAATAGTTTTCCATACACGAAACAACAAAACAAAAATCAACAAAGGCATAACACAGGAAAACAAAAACACAAGAAAAATAAACGAAAGAAATACACAGAAAAAGACAGAAAACACAAACAGAAGATTATAACACAGCAAATTAATCATAAAGAAAATTCTGAGAAATTCACAAGAATTTGCAAAACATGTGTTAGCCTGACTAACCAAGGAAAACGTAAGTGTCACAACATTTTCGGTCACGTCCGAACTGTAGTACCATACACTAAAGCAATGTTTGGCAAAAATCAAATTATTGGTCTGATAGATACAGGAGCTACTCGTAGTTTTATTTCAGGCGATTTGTTTAGGGAATTACAGAAGAACAAGCAGGTTCTTAAAACAGAAGTCACGGATGAGCGCTGTTTTACTGCAGCGGACGAACCAATTAGTATATCCAAAGTGGCTATAGTGAAAATCAGGATAGAATTATTCACTTGGAATTTCCCTTTTCTTGTGGCAGAAAACTTAGCCACGCAGCTTATTCTAGGCTCCGACTTCATCGCTAAAACAGGTATTTTAATTGATCTACAAGCAGGAAGTTTTGTATTTAAATTTAATAAAAATCTTGTCATATCATTCGTGGAACCTGAAAATAAAAGGTCAGGACAAGTTACTAATGTGTCTACCAACACTGACGAGAGAAAGTCTTTGTCCCTGGATCATCTCGAGCCCAGTAAACAAGTTGCTATTCGAGATTTGTGTAATGAATTTTCAGATGTGCTAACTAAGAAATTAGGTCGAACTAACCTAATTGAATATCAAATTGAATTGACTGATACCACGCCAGTCAAAAGTCATCCTTATCAACTTTTAGGTCCTAAAATGGAAATTATGAGAAAACACGTACAGAAAATGTTAGATAATAAGGTAATAGAACCTTCTAATTCTCCTTTCAGTTCACCTGCATTTCTAGTACCCAAGGGCACGGAACAACGTTTCGTCACTGATTATCGAAAACTGAACAAACAGATTAAAATACCGCAAACACCCCTCCCAGATTTGAACTCAGCCTTTCATTGGTTTAGTAAGGCCAGGTATTTCAGTGTGTTCGATCTCAATTCGGCGTACCATCAGATCCCACTCACGCAAGACTCAAAACCTATTACCGCATTTTGCGTACCTTGGAATCTTTACCAGTATAATGTGGTACCTTTTGGCTTGGCCACAGGTGCTCAAGTACTCACACGACTTCTTGAACAAGTAGTAGGAGATTTTAAATTTAAATTTGTTTACAATTATTTGGATGATCTTGTAATTTTTTCAGAAAGTTTTGAGGAACACATCCAGCATCTGACTCTTGTCCTTGAAAGACTGCGCAAGGCAGGCCTCACTGTAAATACAAAAAAGGTAAAATTTGCTGCTTCCGAAATATCTTTTCTTGGACATTTGGTATCACACAAAGGTGTTACAATTGATCCAGAACGAACACAGGCGATCAGGGAATTCAAACCACCTACAGACACAAAGGGCATAGCTCGTTTTATTGGCATGGCTAATTTTTATGCCAAATACATACCAAATTTTGCCGAGCATGCGGCACCTTTGAATGCATTACGTAAGAAAAATACACAATATATTTGGGGTCCTGAACAAGACAAGGCATTTAATTTCTTGAAAGAAGCCATAGCGAATCCACCTGTTCTGCGCATGGCAGATTTTAGTAAACCCTTTATTTTACAAACAGACGCCTCAAGTGTTGCTATAGGGGCGGTATTGAATCAGGAAATAGATGGCGCCAGGCAACCCATTGCCTTTGCCTCACGTACATTAACTTTTCAGGAAAGGAAAGCATCTTCAGTGTATGAATTGGAATGTTTAGCAGTAGTTTTTGGTATTGATAAATTCCGACAGTTTCTGGAACATAGGGAATTTCTATTGGAAACTGATAATCAGGCGCTCGCTTGGCTGTTAGCTCACCCTAAACAATTAGGAAAACTTGGAAGGTGGATCACCAAAATTTCTTCTCTCAAATTTAATATTCAACATATTCGCGGTACTCAAAACATTGTGGCTGACACACTTTCTCGAATGTTCGAGAACCCCTCCGAAACAATATCTCAGGAGGAACCTCAGATTTCGTGTCAGGCACTCCTAACCGATTTCCCCTTAGCTTTTCAGGACATACAAACACATCAACAAGCCGACCCATATTTGGCAAAAATAATTGAACAAGTTAAAGCGGGTACAGCTCCGAAATTTTATAAGTTAGCTAAAGGTCTCCTACAAAAACGTACACAACAGTCAAGGCACTTTAAAATTGTTCTTCCACAAAATCTGCGTGATATGATTTTCACATATTACCATAGTTCACCTCTCGGTGCCCATTTAGGTATTTATAAAACCATTCAAGGTATCCGACGCCATTTTATTTGGGAAGGAATGCACCGGGACATTACACAGCGAGTTAAGTTATGTAAGCTATGTGCACTAAGTAAACCTGCACAAAATACACAGTACGGTTTTCTTGCCTCAGAAGTAGCCGAAAGACCTATGCAAAAACTTTTTATTGATTTTGTAGGGCCATTTCCTCGATCCAAATCCGGACACTCTATGCTTCTTGTGGGCATAGATGCCTTTTCGAAATTTGTTTGGCTTATTCCACTCCGTAAGGCTACAGCTGACACCACTGTGCGTGCATTACAAAATCACATTTTTAAAACTTCAGGATTACCGAACATAATTGTATCCGACAACGGAACACAGTTTACATCCAGAACTTTCAAGAACATGTGTTTCTCGCATGGTATACAGCATGTGACGACATCGCCATACTACCCTAAACCCTCGCACGCGGAGAGATTTAATATAAATCTTCGTTCGGCGCTCATAGCGTTCCACGCGAATACGCAGGAAAGATGGGACAGTAATTTGGTGTGGTTACAGATGGCATTTAATTATGCCCGACATGAAGGACACAAATCCACCCCATTTGAGATTATGTTTACTTATAAGCCCAACACACCACTTTCCAATCTTTGGTCTCTCGAAGACCTACTGCCGGATGATCCCAAGGACATCACGGAGATTTGGAGAAAGGTGCGTAGGAATTTAAATTTGGCTCACCAAACAAGTCAGAGAAGGTACAATAAGTACCGCTCCCCTAACCCCTACAGGGTAGGTGACACGGTAATGTGCAAAGCACACCCGCAGAGTAAGGCCATCGATAAGCGATCGGCCAAGTTATCGTATCGCTGGACTGGACCATTACAGATCCAACGATTTCTAACCCCAGTGACTGTGAGTCTAGCCGACCCCAGTTCCGGAGAGTATGTGACACGAGCGCACATCTCCCACCTTAAGAAAGCGCATCCGAATTTAAAATAGGAGCGATTACTTTCTCTAAGCCTTGGCATGCCATACAGTTATATATATATTTAAGACTCAATAAGGAGTTTAACTGAAGGATACAAAACCTAGGTAGTAACATTAAGTAACAATAAAAATCCATGGTACTAGTTTGTAAGAAAACTTAATATAAGGTGTTAGTTTAAGTGGCCACTTAAGTTAATAATTTTAATTAAGTTAATGAATTTAATCATGTTAGTCATTAAGAATGTGCACATTAGTTCATAAGAGTGTTTAATATTTTTTTTTGTGTTTTAGCATGTAAGTAGTAGGATACAGGCAAACCTGGTAACTCGTCCTACTGAAGTTTTTGGTTTCTTGTTTTTGCTTTCCCTTAAGCTCCGCTTTAACGCGGGGGAGTATGTGCCGTAAATTAGAGATTTAGGCACGTTTTATTTAAAAATTTTGTAATCTGAAATATTTTGGAAATATTATTTTTTTTTCTCTCATCTTATTTTCTTTACGGCCAGGCCCTCAGCCTCTGTTCTCAGAGGCGAGCTGATTTTCTTTCCCAGCCTCATGCTAGGCTAGCATTCTGGCTAATATTTCTCCCGCCTCCAGGCACGTCGGGGCCGGTAACTTTATTTCTTCGCGGGTCACCGTTTTGCTAAGAGCAGCTTGTGAAGCAGTGCTGAGCCCTGCTAACTCTGTCACGAATCGGTATAAGGTTCACTAGCAGCAAGACACGACAGGAGGATCCCGTGGGCCTTGTGTCCCACAGACCATGCGTTTTTTGAATCCACCCCCCGCCTGCTCACCCACCCTCTCTTCTCAGAAGTGGCTAGGAGCGACGACCGCTCGGGTGCGTTAACCGAAGTCAAGGCCATCTCAGGCTTGACAGCCGCAGTTACGATTCTGCACCTTAACGACACCTAGCGACGGCTGTGGTAACTAATGCCACTTGTGAGGCGTCGGCAGCGCCGACACTACCGCGCTCGCGCGGAGGTAACGACAACCTCTCTCCCCTCCTTATGTCTCAGGCCGCTAGGTGGCACCACTGGTTACTCCATTAACCCCCTAGCTTGACACTCTCGTCGGTCACTAGTCGATTTATTAGTACTTCCTCTCGCCACCAAAAGATAGCGCCTCAGTCGCGCAGTCACTCCAGTAAGATCTATTTTTTTTATGCCGGACACCTTCGGGTGGGCTCGGTAATTTTCGGCTCAGAGCCTAACCCCCCTCCCATTCTCTAGAGACCCCGCGCTTATGATATTCTGGTGATATCCCGCTCTGAACTGACTTCGGTGCGCGCCTCCGGACTGACTGGTACCGTTTGTATCTGCGATCTTCTGCGAATCATCGACATCGTATATTATGTAGTCTTCTCAGACTAAAGGGATGGAGTCCCTAGCTAAAATTATTAACCAGTCAGTAGTTTAGTTGAAAGTAGAGAAACTTAGTATTTTTATATAAATTATTTTTTTTAATTATTCATGATGACTTCCGTGGCTACCGCGAATCGTGGTTCGAGTTTGCGGAGACGAGACGCCCTCTCCTGAGCGCCAGGACCAACACCCTGTTTTGACAGGGTTCCAAGTTTGGGGCAGCCAAAATCCTCTGCCAGAACCTCTGGACTCGGTTCCTGCGCAGAATCCAACATCATTAGGCCTACTACCTTGATCACCGTCTACCTACAGCCCCGGGTGATACCCGCATAATTCTATCTTTTTATTCACGAACCCAAGATTAGTGTAACCCAGTTGAGACAGCGGACAGTAAAAAAGCAGTTCGAGGAGAAGAAATTTATATTATGTTTTGGAAGGACTATAAATACAATCTTTAAAGTTACCAATGTTAATTTCATTCTTGTTTTTAAATATTTTAATTTTTGTTATACATTCAGGGCCGGCCCTATCGTAAATAACGTTAAGGGATATCATATAATAAGTGTAATTGTGAGTTATGTAAATAAGATCACTTATCAATGAAAAACAGTCTTTACTAAGGAAAATTTAATCTATCAAAAAAAAAAGAACAATGATTAATAAAATAAGGAAGTCTATAGACGTAACAGTTGTTTTTATTTATTTAATATATAATAACGATCCTTTTACTCCCAAGTATTTGTAGGGAGTCCCTAAATTTTCTTTGTTTACTCCTAGTGTCGCCTCTGTTGTTGACTTTTATAGTTATTAATTGAGGGCCTCAGTAATCAAAGCTTCCAAATCTTTTAACCTTATTATTTAATTATTCTTTAAGACACTTGGGGTATTACAAAACTTAAATGGGAATATTAATCCTGCTGCTATTAACTCACAAAATCTGCCATAAGTAGCATTTTTCATCATATCAGCAAAATATTTGTCAGATGTTACGTAGTTATCACCATTTCTGTCGTGGGTCATAATAAATTGAAAACTTGCTCCAGTCATTAACCACATATCTGACAATTTCTGAACGCACCTCCATCGCTGTATCGTGTGTTCCGTACATTAAATAAGAGAGAGCACGAAACAAACATGCACCGTCACCAACAATAGTGACGACAGTACATTCTTCAACTTCTCCATTAACGTTCAGATTTTCTTTAGCCATTTTAAAAAAAGTCTAACCGACAAACCCTATACTTAAACCAAACGAAAACAAAACAAATGCCAAATACAAAGCAGAGTCTATAACAAAAACTAATAAACCGAAACAAAACAAATGCAAATGCAAAACAAATGAAAAATATATCCGCTAGATATATTATCTATGCACTATGCACAAAAATGGTTAATTCAAAGTTCTCTCCAAAATAACTCATTGTATATGGTGCTAGCATACAGAAATTAGTATATTTTAAACTGAAAAGTTACTAATCTTATATAGCCTGCATCTCAAAATCCTTTCTTAGGGGATGCCTACGTCATAGTAGCTTTATGCATGCAAAGTCTCAGCCCGATCGGTTTAAAATTGACAAAGTTTCATACAAACTTTCATCCCCTATTTTATCCCCTTGGGGGTAGAATTAATCAAAATCCTTTCTTAGCGGATGCCTACGTCATAACATCTACCTGCATGCCAAATTTCATCCCGATCCGTCCAGTGGTTTGGGCTGACGTTGATAGATCACTATGTCAGTCAGTCAGTCACCTTTGAGTTATATATATTTAGATATCAATCCTTGGTTTGATTCTCGACCAGTGATAAGAGTAAATAAAACTTGTTATAAAATTAAAGATTGTTTCCTATTACACTTTCTGCAGTTTATTAAACATTCTTTCTATGAAAAAAATACTCTATACATGATACCTGTCCGACGAATTGAATATGTTGTCGCGGGAGTGTACCCTTGATGGACTTTCATCTGGTGAGTTGCATACCAGATATTTACTCCCGAGAGTGACCCCTTGGACCTTCATCTCGTAGTCCAGTAGCTGGTGTGGTCGTTGGCATGAGCATCGTGTCCTAGGCACCCTTTTCTTCTGGTTTGTCCACTCGTACCCTAAAGTGGACGCCCGCGAGGGTTGCTGCATGCCCCCATGCTCCAGGAGTCTGTGGCATGGGTGGTAATTGTTCCAAGTCCTCGGGCTCTATCACGACGATTTCTGATTCAATTAGCTGGTCGTCGCCACTTTCCTGTTCCTCGGTTGATACATCCATTATTGTCAAGCGAGTTGGGAATATCCGGCCTCTCCATCGACGATGTAATGTACTAAGGTTTGTCGCAGTGTCATCCTCACGCACAGGGCTGTGCCCATGCTCATCTTTGGCCTCCGTGTCTCATCAGGTTGGTGGTCAGCTTCCAGCGTGAAAGCTTATCTGGTGGCAGTGGAATCCTGATCTCCCTGTGATAAGCTCCCTGGCCATATGTCATAAGGAAGAATCTTCTTCACTTTTTGACCCCTAGGCACACCAGGTAGCTTGACCTGCCCAGCTGTTTCTGGATGACAAAGGAGCCTCCACAGCACGGTACTAGTCCTGCGCAGTAGTTGAACAGCACTGCTGACAAGGGGTGGACTCACAAAAATACGTGGTCGCCGGCCTGTACTGGGGGAGGAGGTCGCGTGGTAACAAGGGTGACTTCTTGGGTGTAGGTCTCCTGCTGTTGTCGTGCGGTGTGACTTTGATCGCGCTCCTCGACTTCTTTCCTGGGATGCAAGGGCCCGTGCATTGCCCACCTACCAGGTAATGACAAGTTGTGACCTTGTACCATCTCCACTGGTGTTTGGCCGGTAACAGCATTCACATTTCGATGGATACAGAACAAGGCTTTGGGTACATGTTGATCCCACTGAGTGTGATCTTCCCCGAGCCTGATGCACAGTGGCGATTTTAAGTCCTGGTTCCTGCGATCGGTGGGGTTGTCACTCAGGTGGTAGGCAGGCGTAGTTTGGTGATTGATGTGTTTGCTGCTGCACCAGTCTCTCCATCGTTTCCCCAGGAACTTAATTCCATTGTATGTTAATGTGGACTGTGGGTATCCCACATTTATTGTGCTCACCTGCACATTGCTACATGGGTATGCCTCCACCCATCTCGTGAATATGACTGTCATTACCAGCAGGATGCACTTTCCCTTCGGTGATCATGGATCTGTGCCTTACGCAACTGATATGTCTCACACTCCCAGACGTAAAGGCAGATGTCTCGGGTTGCACTGGGCCAAAGGTAGTGATAGCCGATGACTTTCTTAGTCTGGTGGTACTGGGGTGCCCCACTAAGTTGTGGTCATGAAATAAATGTAATACCACCTCTCGGGCCTCGAGGGCACTTACATTCTCCAGTCGGCCATCTCTCCTAGGGGTCGAATCATCATGTGGACTTACCACATTGTCAGGTCCGCCTCTTCTGCCTGGCTTCTGAATCGCACGGCATCCAGGGACTGTGATTGTGCCTTTATTATGTGGTACTCAACATCTGCCATCGTGCTCGGGGGCTTGTCCGTCATGTCCTTGCCGGTGATAATGTATGTGCATGCGGATCCATGTATGGTACGTGTATTGCTGCGACAGGTTAGTAAGATGTCATCCACTCCTCCATGTATCGCAGTCCTTCTGTCCTGTCTGGTTCATGTGACAGCAGTTTGGGTAGCTGAATTTTTAGTCCCGGTACATGTTCTACTTCAAAGTCGAACAACTGTAAGAGCAGTGTTTAGAGTATTAGATTCACTTTGTGCCTTTGCATTGTGTGTAGCCAAGTTAAGCACCAGTTGTCTGTGCATAGGGTGAATGTTTTGCCCTCGATATGTGGTCGATACTTCTTAACAGCCTACACTACCGCCTGGCACTCTTACTTGTTACTGTGGTAATGTTTTTCTCCCTGTCCAAATTTTGCGCTCGCATAGTCTACCACCTGTTGGTTCCCCTGTGCATCCATGTGAAACATGACAGCTCCTACTCCTAGGGCACTCGTATCTATTTGCAAAAACAGTCAGTGATCGGGATTGATGTGTGTCAACAGGTGAAAGCGAGGGAATGCGGCATTGATCTGCTCGAATGCCAGTTGTGCTTTAGCATTCCATTGGTACCAGGACTGGGGTGACAGTAAGTCAGTGAGCAGGGCTATTACATGTGAGGAGTTGGGTGGGTAACTGTGCAGCCAGTTTATTAATCTGATAAACCACTGGAGTTGTTTATGTGTGCGCTGTACTTCCGTTTTCATGATTTTCTTTAAGTGACCTTGCTGTGGGCGGTTCCCCTCCACGCTGATGATGTGCCCGAAAAAATTCACTTCCTGTGTTCCTACATGGCACTTTTTTGGGTTGGCACTCAGGTGGTGAGTGTCCAGTCTTTTCACCTCTAAGCCTGGGTGTTGAAAGTGTAATACTATGGCATTTACAGGTTCACTGCAACTGTTGTGATGTTCATTTTTTTTTGTTCCGTTTCGTTTCCCGGACTTTCGGCAGTGTCATGAGCGCCAGCATTTTCGGACATTGCCATGACGACACATCACATAAACAACGCTACGATGTGTTCGAAATTCCGTGTACCATTACATTCTGATTGGCCGATTGAGACAAAGATGCTTAGCATCGATGTTTTGTTTGGTTGGCGAGTGCCGACAATGCTAAATTTGAATATATGGAAAAAGAGAGTAATCTGACGCCGGGAAGATAGTGTAATTCTGCATTAATTCCCGTGTGGAATTCTGCTATTTTCAGCAAATCAGCGTCGATTTTAGCTACGAATCTGTAGCTAAACGCAAGATTGAATTAATATTTGTAGAATGCAATCGCCAAAACTCAGGTTACTGGAGAAGTTTTGAGGGAAAGGAGTTGTTGTGTTGTCAGGTTGGTAAATAGAAAAAAGGTGTGTTTTTGTTTTTTGGTAATTTTTTGGTGGAAAAATATAGAGGAGAGTGTAAGGGGGTGAAGTATATAAGATGGAAGTAGCATGTATTTTGTGGAAGGAAATGTGAAAGAAAATAAAGGTGATATAGTTTGAGAAACTGTAGTAGTTATTTGAAATAACAGGTTATGGGCCCAGCAGGAAGAGACTACAAAACAAAACAAGGTATTTGACTGACCTCTGTGTGATTGAAAACAAACAAAAAAATGGCTTCTGCGAACAAAAATGGTCATAATGTGGAGCCATTGAATGGGACTAATTATTTCAATTGTAAGTTCAGGATGAAAGTTATGTTGGCAGAATATGATGGTTTAGAATGTGTTCAAAATAAAATTCCTAAAGACAAAATTAAAACTGAGAAGGAAAGAGAGGCATATCGGAAAAAAGAAAACCGTGCAGTATCTTTACTGGTTCAATGTATGGCTGACAGTCAACTTGAAAATATCCGGGGCAAGGAAACGGTATACGAAATGTGGACAAGTCTTGAAACCATCTTGGAAAAAAGGGGACTGCCAGGACAGCTATTTTGGAAAGACAATTACATTCTATGAGATTGAAGGAAGGTGAAGATCTCGATAAGTTTATTTACAAATTTGAGGAAATAGTTCGCCAACTTAAATCGACAGGAGCAGAAGCTAAAGAGGAAAATGTAGTGTGTACACTGCTCTTAAGTCTACCGGAATCATTTGAGACTGTTGTAACAGTATTATAAAACTTGCCTGCAGAAACACTTTCTATGGAATTTGTAAAAGGGAAAACTACAGGCTGAGGATGAAAAACGAAAATTCAAGATCTGTGGCACCGACAAAATCGAAGGATCAGATTGCACGTCTAGCTCTGCCTTTAAGTCAGTGTCTAAAATAATCTGTCATCAGTGTGGAAAAGCTGGACATTTACGTAGAAATTGTTCAGACATTAATGTTACGGGACCTAGGGCGAGACCCGGAATCATGTCCTACAGGTGTGGAAAGAGTGGACATATTAGCCGGAACTGTAACCAGTTGGACCCAACTGTTTCTCATTATGGTGGGAACTCCAGTGTACAAGGAGGTCGACCAGGACATTCTCAGCAACGAAACTTAATCTACAAGCGGGACCATCAGTATAAACATCAGGAAAATGAATCTCAGTTTGTGAATAATTAGAGTAGTGATGACAATGCCAACAGGTGTACAAATGTAAATAATACAGGTAGGCCAAGCAATATGACAAAAGTGTTTGTTTTATGGGTAATGAAAAATGTGATTATAGGGGCGTTGAGCCAGGAACTTTAACATTGGTTTTGGACTCGGGGTGTACTAACCATATTGTAAATGACAAAAGGTATTTTTATAAGTACCTAGAGCTGAAAAACACTTGTAAGATTGCAATAGCAAGAAGTGGAAATTTTAAGGAGGCTATTGGAGTGGGTAACATTAAAGTTGGTATAAGGGAAGGAAACATGATAACAAACTGCACAATTAAGAATGTCCTCTTTGTACCTAATTTTAGAAGAAATTTGCTGTCTGTAACATGCTTAGAAAATGTGGGTTTCAGGGTAGTTTTTCAAAACCAGAATGTAGAATAGTATGATGGGGAAGATAGTTTGATTGCAACAGGAAAAATACATAATTTGTATGAAATTAGTTTCAACTTGCAGCAAATAGAATGCGGCCAGGCTGGAAGTGAAAGTAAATCTTCAGAATTGTGGTATAAGAGATTTGGCTTTATTAGCTATAGCAGTCTGGGAAAATTGGTATCTAAAAATCTAGTTTATGGTATAAAAGAAATTATTAACGTGAACAATGTTGGTTTCTGTGAATCATGTGTAGTTGGAAAAATTACTAGGTTACCATTTTCCACTCGGAAAAGAAGTGATAGGATCTAAGGGATAGTCCACTCGGACGTGTGTGATCCTATATCACCAGTAACCTTTGAGGGTTGTCAGTATTTTGTTACGTTTATTGATGACTCCTCAAATTTTGTGATAGTGTATTTAGTAAAGAACAAGAGTGAAGTTGAGAATTGTCTCATGGACTATTTCAGATTCACCCAATCCTTGTTTGGTCAGTCAGTATCAAAATTAAGATGTGATAATGGAGGGGAATATAGTTCATTGCAATTAAAGGAGTTTTGTAGGGAAAATGGAGTGGTATTAGATTATAGTGTTCCCTATACCCCAGAGCAAAATGGGAAAGCGGAAAGAATGAACAGAAGCCAAGTGGATCGTACGCGGGCGATGCTTCACGACTCAGGATTACCGAAAAATGTATGGGGGGAGGCAATAAAAACATTGGCATATTTATTGAACAGGGGACCTACTGAAGGTGTGTTGGTAGTTACTCCAGCGGAGATGTGGCATGGAGAAAAACCAGATGTAAGTAACTTAAGAGTTTTCGGATGTGTAGCTTACAGTCATATACCTAAAGAGACGCATTCAAAACTAGACTCTAAAACTGAGAAACTTGTAATGGTATGGTATGCACAAAATGGCTACAGATTGTGGAATGGTGAAAAGGGTAAAACGATAGTATCACGTGATGTTAAGTTTGATGAACAAACTTTTATTTTCAAAGACAGACGGGAAGTAGGACAAGAAGAAAGGGAAGACAAGCCTGGGGTAGAGAAGGCAGAGTATAGAGTAGCTGATGGGCCAGACTTAAATAATCAAAATTATGAGAGGAACGAACAGATTAAAAAGAAATGTAAAGTTACCATCAAGGTTTAAAGGTTACGAAATGTACATGGCTTTGAATGCGATAAACTTTGTAGAAGTTGTTCCCTTGAGCTATGCATAATTGGAGGGGAGGGATGGCAAAGTAAGATGGGAGGGAGCTGTTGAGAGGGAAATCATGTCCATTAAATAAAATGAGACTTGGGAAGAGGTGAAACCACCCGCTCATGTTCAAGTTCTAGACACGAAATGGGTTTTTTTCTCTTAAACCATACGAGTCAAGTGAGGTTGACAGATACAAGGTGAGATTAGTTGTGAGAGGATTTGCACAGGATAAAATGTGGGATACCAGTGGAATATATTCACCTATAGTAAAATTGACAACTATTAGAACATTGTTGGCTGTGGGGAATCAAAGGTCATTTTATTTTGGTCAAATGTATGTTAAAACGGCTTTTCTAAATGGTGTTTTGGAAGATAATGTATACATTTATCCGCCTGAAGGGATGTTAGTGTCTGACCCTAAATGTGTATTTAAACTAAAAAAATCATTATATAGTTTGAAACAAGCTTCCAAGTGCTGGAATGCAAGGTTCAACCAACTAATGGTAGATTTAAAATTTGTTATATCTGAGATGATTATTGTTTGTATTCACTGTCAAATGAATATGGAGTATTGTATTTGCTTTTGTATGTGGATGACATAATTGTAGCAAGTGCCAGTAAGGGTTTGATCGATGATGTCAAGATAAAAATAATGAATGAATTTGCAGTTAAAGACAAGGGTGAGTTAAAATACTTTATAGGCCTTGAAATTCATCATCACAGAAGAAATACAATAATAAAAATCAGCCAAACTAGGTACATACAGAATCTTTTGGAGAAATTTGAATGTAAGAATTGTAAATCATCTCCAATCCCAATAGAACCTAGATTAAGATTAACGCATTGTTTGAATGAAAGCAATGTAACAAACAAACCTTTCAGACAGTTAGTCGGTTGTTTGATGTTTTTAATGCTTGGAACAAGACCTGACATGTTTTGCTTTGAATTACTTTAGCAGGGTACAAGATAAGGCAACAGATGAAGCCTGGCATCTGTTGAAAAGGGTTCTAAAATATTTGAAAGGCTCAAGTAACTTAGGGCTTGTATATACAGAGAGTTGTAAGTCTGATTTAATGGGTTATGCCGATGCTGATTGGGGTGGGGATGAAAAGGATAGAAGATCAGTGTCTGGGTTGTTGTTCAAAGTATTTGGGAATGTTGTGTGTTGGACTACTCGAAAACAGAATTGTGTGGCACTATCAACAAGTGAAGCAGAGCTTGTAGCTCTAACTGGAGCAGTGAGTGAAGCAGCATGGCTTAGAAAATTGTTAATTTATATGGGGTTGTATGTAGATAAGGTTGTGATATTTGAAGATAATCAAGGTTGCATATCACTAATTAAAAATCCAGAAAATAACCAGAGTCAAGCATATATAGATCTTACATTCCATTTTGTTTGTGATAAGTTAAAAAAAGGGGGGACTAGAATTGCAGTATGTAGAAAGCGGACAGCAATTGGCAGATGTTCTAACAAAGGGACTGCCAAAGCAGGTGTTTGAGAGCCACAGAGAGCTACTGGGTTTGGAAGAGGTTTTTGGCGAGGAGGGGTGTAGAATGTAATCGCCAAAACCCAGGTTACTGGGGAAGTTTTGAGGGAAAGGAGTTGTTGTGTTGTCAGGTTGGTAAATGGAAAAAGGATGTGTTGTTTTTTTTTTTTTTGTATTTTATTGGAGAAAAAAAATTGAGGAGAGTGTAAGGGGGTGAAGAATATATGATGTAAGTAGCATGTATTTTGTGGAAGGAAATGTGAAAGAAAATAAAGGTGATATAGTTTGAGAAACTGTAGTTGCTATTTGAAATAACACCGTTTACGTCGGTAAATGAATGCAGCGCAGGGGAATAACTTTACCATGAAATATAAGGCTTAGAAGTTTTATGCCTTATACCAAGATTCAGGTATGACCGGCTGCATTAATATTTAGTGACGTTAACGTCGTACGTTGGCAATTACGTACCAACGAACATTCTTAAAGTCTCTCGCGTAATTTGAGAATAACTTGTATATTTTTCAGACATTTACAGTATTTTTATTGAATTTAAACATCAATATCAACGAACTGTAACACACAGGTCTAGTGGTCTTGGAAGTCAGGGTTTCGTGCCTGACTAGCTGGAGTAATTTAACAAACACAAATTTCAGAAATTTACATTTGAAAGTTGTGCATAAGCCCACAGAAACAGAACCGAGGTTTAAAATAATTATTTTTTTGTTTTGGTTTCTCGAGAAAGCTGTTATTCACGTCATTTATGTTACACATGTCAATTATTTATTATAAAATAAATGTTGATTTTTATTGTTATGACTAACAACCATTTTGTGTTTTTCATTAATGATTACTAGGTTAAGTTAACCATAATACAAGGTGCCCAAATCCATAATATTCTTAATTGTGTTCATTATTATCTTTTAATTTTATGTAATAAATTAAAAGACACAGAAAAGTAAAATAATATAAAAATGTTTAAAGGAAGAGAACAATTACAACAGTGTTCCTCTCATATCTCCGAGAATATTATAACATCATCTAGGTAGGCGATGATAAACTGTAACCATCTTGTACCCTGGTCATCATAGCCTGGAATGTGGCTGGAAAACACTTTAGTCCAAATGGCAACGAGCGGAAATGGAAGTGCTTCCCGCCTGGTACCATAAACGCGGTTTTCTCTCTGTCTTCCCACCAGATGGGCACTTGCCAGTAGCCTGATTTAAAGTCAAGCATACCGAACACCCAGGCTCTAAACAGTCCTGCCACCATGACCTCGACACTAATTTGAGGGGGCAGGGAGCTGATGGTGAAGGCATTCAGTGGAAGGAAGTCCAAGCAGAACCACAGGGACCTGTTCATTTTGGCAGCAAGTATGATGTGTGCATTGTATGGGCTGTTAGAGGGCTCGATTACCCCGTCCTGCAGCATCTCCATCACCTGCTCACGAATCATGTACTTTTAGCGAAATCTGTAGACTCATAGGGGCTCGTGGATAAGTTAGTCAGTAGTGATCGGGATACAACTTTCGGCGATGGTAGTACATCTTATGGGGTCAGCTACTGCAAATATGTCCTGTCTCTCCCATAACACTCTGTATTCAGCATGCTGAATGGCAGGGGTACATCATGCCGAAGGTCATCCAGGGTCACTACTTCACCAGTTGGGGTAGGCGCTTGTCTCATGATGACATATACTGTGAAACATTCGGTTTTTCCGATGTGGATGTGGGAGGCTCCCATCTCCAGCACTGCACTGTGCTCTGCCAACCACGGTGTAAGTCAGTAACTACAATGGCCATTAAGTAAGTACTCAAATCTAGTAGGCTTACCTTAACATCAACGTAGCCCACCATCTGGTTGGTGTGGGTGCTGGTGGCCAGGCACAGCTCGTCGTGGTGCGGGCGGAGAGGGTTTCAGATGGAATGAGGATGGGGATAATAAACATGTGGCTCGCCCCCGTGTCGATCATAGTAATAGGTGGTCGGCCATTCACTTCTTCTGGGATGAGGAGTACACCTATCCCTCACTTAGCACGACTAATTAGTTCCTAAAAATGCTCGTGTTATTCGAAATCGCGTATTCTGAAGCATTAGTTTCCATAAATAGCGAGGCTTATTTATTTAATGTGTTCCCAAATTGTGTGGGAAAATATACTCTATGTAATATAAATTCGTTGAATAACACTCAACGATAAATATGTCACACCATTTATCTTTATATGTCTCCCATCGCACTTTGTATGACAAATACGACACTGCATAGCGGGAGATACGTGGTAATATACTTTATCGTCAGTCGGCTGGCTGAATTGCCCGCCCGGGCGTGACCTTCAACTCACGTCGTGTACCTTTCCAAACCATCATTTACTGACAGTGAAACCGATATTACTGTCCGGATAATTACATTTTAATTTTTCAAAAATTAAAGTGCTTATTCACGTATCACCCCCAGGTTCACACCAATCCTGCCAGGCCAATGATTTTTTTTTTCATTGCCACATTCATTTAACAACCTTTTCCACATGAATCATCTGTTCATTTCTGTTCCGATATCTAATGTCAAATATATTCCCACTAGTACAACCAACAGCATCAGACTTTATAAACTATTGGTAAGAGTCCATATTTCGTATGATTGTGTGCACAGTTGACAGTGCGACCAACATAAGTGTGGCCCTTCATGACAATCTGCGCGCCATAATACTAATTTTGTCTCAAATACTTGAACATAATGCATTATGAGTGATCAAGCATGTATAGTTAGGGGCAGTTGAATGGGCAGACATTGCTTTTGTTTGAGTGAATTCCCCGCCACTGGATAGACTGAGTTCACGGCCTGGTCTGTGGCCAGGCGACAACGATACGGCACGGCAGCATACGCGCGGACGAAAAAACATTTGTTCCTTTACAATCCATAGACACAATTTAACTTGTCATAGCTGATGTTTGTACAACAGCCGTTAGCATAGTCAGACCTGCGCGCGAATTTCTTCCCCCCATGTTTGGCTAACTGTATCACACAGCACATCTGTTGTTTACAGAGGTTTAAATAGACTTCGTGGCATCGTGCTCAAATTTTTTTTTTTTTTTGCCTGCTGAGATTTCATGCTAACTGAAATTTACAGACGTGCTATTCAAGACTGGGGCAGTAAAATTCATATCGCGCTAAATGAATACACGCAATCTGAAGATGTGCTAAGTGAGGGATAGATGTATGTGGTCTGTGGGTCGGCTCAGCTGTCCCAGATTGGGTAGCGAGGCATCTCCGGCCCGTGCGGTGTTGTACAATGGTGCGGGGGTGGAATATCTAGCTCTACGCCCCCTGTGGTCCGTTTCCCGGCGGTGCCAGTTGTTGGGAAGTCAAATGGGTTGTTTGCATTCATGGGTAGTTACTATAACAGTGGTAGGTGCCGGATGGGCATTCTTGATGGCACGGTGGCAGTCTGTTGTTTCTCATTGTTCTGGTTTGTTGTTGTTCATGTTTTGTTGTCGTGTGTCCTAGATTGCCTGGTTCCACCATTGTTGCTGGGATTGTTTCCGTCTCTGTACAACAAGCTATCATCAGTGGTTTGTCAGGCTGTCATTGCTCCTGTGCATTTCTAATGGATGTCGGGGCCACACCCAGGGCAGGTTGCATTCGGTGGCTACTACTTGTACATAATCTTCCACAGATGGCGTACAATAGCTCTACATGAACGGTTGTAAATCATCCCTCAGCAGCATCGATATGGTGGGTAACGCATTGGTGGGCTCTGCATCAGGCGAGATTCGCCTGAACAGACGGAGTTTTGGGCGATGAAGTGTTCCATCGGCTCTCCCTCCTGCTTTATGCTTCCATAGAACTGCGATGTGCACTGTACCAAAAGGTTTTCTGTATCGAAACATCGTTTGAAGATTTCTGTGAATTCTAACCAGCCTATGCCGAATCTTCATAAGTAATTCCACCAGTTCAGGGCCGAAATTCGGAACTGTTCGCTAGTCCACTCCGCCCACCTGTCGGCCGGTATTCCACATCATGCTAGTCGCGCCTCGCACTGCCATAAATATGTACATGGGTCTTCATGTAGTGCTCCGTAGAACTCAGGCAACATTAGCCGACTCAACACTGCTCATGGAGTGACAGATAGGGCTAGGTTGATCAGGGTGACGAGTTCCAGCATATGTGACTGTCTCATTGTGGCATTCTTTGAGAAATCCGGGAAGGTGATCACCTTTCTGCCGGTGGGCATTGAGCTTCCTGCATGGTTCGTCACAGTGGTCGGTATGGTTGTTGACAGTTATAGTGGCATCGCCATTCTTGTCATTGTTTTCCTTTGCCACATTTTATGCCAGTATACTTCCCACTCGTGGGTGTCCGGTTTCATTTTACACTCTGCGGGGACCTGTTTCGGTGCAAAAATGCACGCGTCTCGCCATTGCAGCGACCCAGTCAGTAGATTCATTTTTCGCGGCAGGTAACAACATGGACACATCATGGACATTGGGTGTCTTAATATCTTACAACCCGGCATGGCGTGGTTGGGTGTTTGGGCAAGGCAGGCATGGCCGAGTGCCTAAATCACGGATGCGCATTGGCTAGGTTCACTTTCCCAGAAGCACGGCAGTCTGTGTGAGCATGTTGCCTGCCCGAGAGGAGGGTGTGAGGTTTGTGAAAAGGGTATATGTGGGTTGGGGAAAGATTTGGGGTGTTCGTCGCTCTGCACAGGAAGGAATGGTAGTTTTTGGCATGGGTGGTTGGAGAAGGGGGAAGGATGGAGGTCTGCTGGGCGCGTCGCCTGCCAGGAATGTATGTGCGTGGAGGGGGATCTTTTGTCCGTGGCTCGTTGGTCACCACTTTGTCTCGCCTTAATCCCTGCGCATAAACAATATGACTGTTTCATGCTCATTGGCCTCTCACTTGCCAGTTTTTCATGCAGTTGCTCAAATATTATGCCAATTTTACCCATGCAGGGGTGCCATTTGCCATCACCCATGGTTTCAGGGCTGAGACCACGGGTGAGATTTGTGGGTTTTCTGGAGCTCTGATGCTGGTGTTTTCTGGGAGGGTGCCGGGCTAGCTTGTAAACTAACCGATGGTGGTTGTGTTTGACATTGGTCCCAGTGTGGTCCACTAGGCTCTAGGCTATAGGCTGTAGGTGTCATGGAACTGGAGCAGGCTAATTAACTAATAAAGTGCATTTCCCCTATTTAGCATAAATGGCTGATCCCTGGTTAATTGTTTGCAAATTACTGAGAAATAACAGTGAGACAGGTTGCCAGAATGTGTTTTAATTCACACGCAGCGAAAATGGGGTTCAGTTACAAGTTTGGCACTAACAACTTGACGCCAACCATTAGTGCTCCTCGAATCCGCACAGACCGCTATGGCGCATCGCCGTCTCGCCCCGAGCGTGTGCGTCGTGAACGCACCTGGGTGCAGGGTGGTGCAATGCCTCGAACATAAGCTGCCCCGCCTAATCGACTGTCGCCCGCGCGATAGTCGACCACGGGGGTACTGTGAGGTGACCTGATTATCTGGACTTTGAAATTAACTTTCAGCTCTCTTAAAAACAATATTAATTGAGTAATGGCTATGTTTAAATATTATTTGCAATTCTGGACTTTAGCGCGATCAGGCGGCGTGCATGCTCCCGGGATTACTTTTGCACACGACACGTTTTCGCGGGAGCGAGGCTGGGGAGTCGTGCGGACGCCACAGCCATCGCCAGTTGATCACCGCCCTCCAAGGAGACTAGTCACGAGTCGCCCGCGGAGCCTCTCGACATCTGCCCTTGCCATCTCTACCGGAATTGCGTGAGTTTTCAACCCATCAGAAACGTGGCCTGTAGAGCGCGGCTCCCAGTAAGCGGGCCATGCACGACGCAGCGCATGTATAGCGTGCCTGACAATAAAACACTTTAAATTGAGCCTACGCGTATCTGTTACAACGTCCGTAGCATAGCGTCCCTGGTGGCTAAAACAGCCGGGGGTAACTCTGTCGGAACGACCCTTACTGCCTGCCGGCCACGTGGCGACTTCATGCCCTGAGTCAAGAGTCTCGGCTATGCACTAGCACGTAGTTAATATTGCTAGTTGGTGCCCAAAAGCAACTCCACACCCTTAACATCACCTCGGCAGAAGGCGTCAAACTATTAATTACACCAACAAAAACAATTGAATGGATTGCTAGTTAACTCAAGCTTGATTTATGCCGGCAGCAGTATGGCTAAGGGGTGAGTATGGTTGTTGGGATATTGCCAATTCCGTAAGCCTTTGCATCAAAAGTCTACATGTGGCTTGGCAAACCTAAGAATTTATGTTCACTGTCGGAACAAACATTTAGACTACCAGCAGGTGTTTGCACTAGTAATTCATGGAAACACTCATCTGGAGATGGCCAGTTCCATAAAGTTTGACCCTGTGGCACGTTTTTATGTCGGGGCTAACTTGATAATGGGTGGGATAGGCCCGGAGATACAAAGTGAGCCAGGGATGCGCGAGGAATTAAAATAACAAATGTTTTTATTGACAATATAATCACCATAATGAAAGAGTCGGTTGCACAAAATTTGAAGGCTCCCGGCAGGACAGCTTGTTCACCCTGGGCCATGGTCCACTCAAGACTACCGGGATGGGGCAGCTCAAGGGGTTGTTATAACACTACCTCGCGCAAAAAACCACCAAGAAAAGGCGATATACAAGACATACAAACAAACTGAGCTTATTATGTTAACCTAGATAGGTGGCACATCAGCCTTACTGAAAATTTTATATTTAATGCATGATTGAATGTTATATAGTTTAGTGCGAGTTTGCCATATATTGTTTTCCTCACATAACATGCAGGGAAATGAGGGCTGTAAGTTTGGTAGCAGTGGTGGCCGCCGGCTGGCGCATACTTTCCGGAGACAATTGCAACTGCTGGTAGTGGGTTGTGGACCAGGCTTCAGCCCCCTTAGGAGATACGACATAAACTGATTGTATCCTATCCAATTCAATTATGTCATGTGTGCGCACTTACACACCAAAAACACACGAAATGCTGTTAAATTATATGAAATACACACATTTGTTGAAATGACTCGCGCACCACCTATTGTATAATAGTTTTATTGATTCAAAAAACCTTCTCAGGCGTGCCCACAAAAACTCTCCAAAGTTTCATCGCAATCATATGAATAGTTTAGGAATTCATACAGGACAAACAAACAAAAACATGTTAATGTATTGACGCCGACCGCCAATGCTCCTCTGTCGCATAGACCGCTATGCCTCATCAACGTCTCGTAAAAACGTGTGCAACGAACGCGCTCGTGCGCGCAGCAAAGTGCAGTGCGTGCGACGAGGCGAACACCATGCAACGAGTGCTGCGCCGGCGGAAGGATCCGGCCGGGTGTGGCATGTCCCTCCGCCGCACTACAACAAATTATTTTAATTATGTTTTCCACAGGTTTTATTAAACATTATTTTCCATTAATTAATAATTAAGTCTTTGCAAAATCATGTTTCACTGTGCGATTTGTCCCGAACCTGGCCGGTTCAGTTTCCCGCGAAATTCACACGTTTCCGCGGGAGGGCTGGCGGGGGAGGGGGGTCGCGCGCGGCGACACAGTCAGTGTCCTTCGAGAGTTTACCCAGGCCGGCAGCCTGCGCGCAATGCGGAACCTTCAACCTTTGCATTCACCGACATGTAGTTTTCAATAGTGTAATTTCTTTTCAACCTTTTTGTACAGTTCCGCGGTCGGCCTAAATTTACCATGAGGTACTTAACTTAATTCCATCAGTGCTCCAAGATGAGTGTTCTACGTCATACGTAAGTACTCTGGGGAGATTATGTGGTTTTACGTCGGCGCTTCACGCCCAACCTAGCCTACCGGCTACTTAGTTTTGGCCCGCACGGGGCAGCCAGCAGGCGACACGTGCCATCAAACTTAATAACGATTCAGTCCCTGGGACACACCTAGACACCACGTAGAGTCGCCGGAGACACGGGCCTACGTGCTGCTAGCCCAGTTTATGTAGAGTTAGGGAATAGTGTAGTGTATTGTACGTCAAGAAATCATGTGCCATACCAGAGTGTGTTTTGTAATTATCGCATCACGTGTACGAGTCTGCCCCCCACGTACATAAAAGTCGTGAGCCGCCACTGAGGAAGTGAGCTGCGCGTGTGACTAGTCGCGTCGGGCAAAACGTTACAGCCAGAACGGGCAGCACCATGTATTGGGCTGTGCTGTATTAAATTCACCAACTATCTTCAGAAACTTTGTGTTATTATTCAGGCGTCCCGAGTGGCCATAACAACTCGGGGGGCCCTACTGCGTTGACCCCTACCAAATACAGTAAATAGGAATACCGGACACTCCTGTCGTTTAACATGGGAAAGCCTGGCAACCACCGACGCTAGCGCTTTCTTGCGTGAGGTGTTGTATGCTAGTGGCGGGAATTCAAAAATGAATGTATTTCTAATGACATACACGAGTTTGTTACAAACGTTACAGTCATTTTTTCAGTGGTTTGGTTAAAATAACTGTCAGATTGAAATGCGTAATATTGGTTGTGCATAATAAACAAATTTGACGCGATGACATTGTGGCAAATATTGAACATACTGTCCTAAATGTTTGTTGTCATTGGAAAAGCAGAAATAATCTTTGTTGTGACATGATCTGAACAGGCGAAAATATTGGAAATTATTATGTACTCTCTTGCTAGTGCTGGAGGACAGAAATGGAAACGAACATGACCTCGGAACGAATTAAAAGAGAACCAAGTGATGAAGACATATTTGTGTACCAATTAGGTTAGGGTGAACATGATGTTATAAAAACAGACTAAACATGCATTAAAATATTTTTTTTATACATTTTCGTAAAGGTATTTTGTAAGCTACTTAACATTAAATATGCTTGCAGTAAGTTTATTCTGTTTCCAAATTTTTGTTTACTTATGTGTATGTAGGCCTATATAGACTGTTCTTTGGGCCGTGTCGCAGCTTTCAAGAGTGTGTAAACTCTCGTTAAAAACAAGGATTGCACTCTCTCTTAGTTGGGACTGGAGAAAGGACTTTCTGCGACATCAAGAGTGGGCAAGAGAGTGCTTTATGAGCGAGTAGAAACACAGTGTTTGTCTCAAACAGTATTGTAATTATGCACTCCAAGAGCAGAACTCGTCATAGTGGGGAGGGCTGATGAGATCATTAAAATTTTGGGGTAAAAACAGTTAAATCAGTAGTATAAAAGTGTAAAAATACTTTACTGAAGGTGATTCAACCTACCTTAACCTAACTATAATTTTTAGCTCAAAGAATGCTGTAATAACAGCTGGTAGTAAAGGTCATGTGTCAACAAAGAAGTAGAAGCAACAAAAAGTAAAATAAGCATGCTCTGTAAAAAATTACTATAATGTCACTGTTGTTGACACTAGTAAATTTGGTAAGGAGCTTTACAGTGCTCATGGGCATCATCTGAATAAGTCAGGAAAAATCTTTATGTTTATATTTATGTTTATATTTTCAAATCCTTCATCAAGTTTACCAATAGTACTATTTACAACATTCCATATACCTTTACTTTTATTTTAAGCATTACTAATAATTTTGTTATTCCTCAGTAATTTGGCTTTGTTGATGATCTTTAAATAAACCAGCTTATAATTTTTATAATAATTTTTTTACTTAGCCTAACTGATGTGTCTCTTTTGCTTTAAAGATATTTTAAATGCAGTGCAGGATAGAGGAGAAGACTGGAATAAATTGAAGGATGAGGAATTGTGGAAAGACAGAGGATGATGGAGGCATTGTACTTAGCTGACCCATAGACAGGCTGGAAACAGTATAGGATGACTGATGATGATTTTAGTTTAAAATGGCCTATTTCCTATGTTACAGAGACCTAACATAACACAATAAAACATAACTAATATACTGTGGTATTCCTTACAGGAAAGTGTGTGACCTGAATATTACTTGTGCATTATTTTCTTGGCTTTCATGTTTTGCTTCTTCTTTGCTTTAATTATGTGACTTTCATTTACTACTTTAACAAAACACTTAATACTAGCATTAAGAAGTTTTGATACAAACATGGTTTTACACACTGAACACACTGACAAAGATGGCAACCTATACATGATTTCTTTCATTAGAGAAGATCTTACACCAACATTACTTTTCAAAATAATTTTCTTCAACATACTTTTAACACACCCATGTACAATTCTTGTCACTTGCTTTGCTTCATCACTGGGGTATAACAATGAACAACCTTGATACTCTTTCATGCTGATGTGAATTTCATCTATTTCCATAGACCAGTTCTCTTTGGTAAATTTTCTTTTGCAGTCTTCATGTTGAAGCTGACTACATGCCCAGCCAGCAAGGTATGTAACTGCATTCATTTCGATTTCATCACAGAATGGTATATGATCCGGGCAATCCTTCAGTGTTACCTGTGGCTCAATATATAATTTAAAACTAGCATCATTTATTTCTTTCCGCTGCAACAAAAATGTTTCCATATCCATTTCAACATTGCTGTCAGGAGATGATGTAAGAAGCTGCTGAACCATAGCTGCCCTTAGAGTTGCTCGAAATTTACTGGCATCTGGGGTCACATTATTACCCCCTTTCGATCTCATGACAGAAAAAAAACTCTCCAAGCAATCTTGTGTCAACCTTCTCGTCAACAAAAACTTGAAATGAAATTTTGTAGACAGATCATTCCACAACAACTTCAAAGCACAGATGTTTGTCTTCCATCCACGTATACAGCGAATTTTTTCTCTGCTACCACCTGTGAAATGAACGGTTTCTAACAAATGTGATGCCTTCACTAAAAATTCCCAGTGTATTGAATTATCTTGAAGAAGTTTTCGGAAGATGTTATTTGCACTGAGCGATGACGAATTGAAACAATCAAATAAATTGTCCATGTGTTCCAAAAATTCTCCGGTATGGGCAGCTTCGGGAGCCATGCTATTCAGCGCTACATGCGTCAAAATACCCCTACTGACGGAGTGACTTAAGACTTGGGCAGCCAGACACACCCTCATAGAACTGAATGGAGGCAATGTTATATGAATGTTCTTCAATTTTGGGGCTAATCTAGGATACATATCCTTATCTTTGTGATAAAATTCTTCAATGTGTTTCCATTTAAACATTTTTCCACCAGCAACAATAACATATTTTTTGAAATTGTTTCGAACAGATTTCAGTAGATGGGGAACATCATAGAAAAAAAATACCTTCTCCCCATTTTCTTCTAGAAATGGTTTTTCCTCTGTGATACCTAATAAATTTCTGTATTGGACATTATTACTTCCCTGATCAGTAGTGACTACTTTCGGAATGAAACCAGCACCCTTGACTTTGTTGATCGCGGTCAGAAGGATGTTTTTTAAACTCTGTCCTGGAATAGGCCCATTTGAAAAAAAGTAACCTATTACCTGTTTGAAATTTGTTTTAATACCTCTCATCATGATAACCAACACTTGGTTTGCTAGAGGGATATCCGATTCCACTCCTGTGCCTGTACTGCTTACATCAAACTTCCAAGGTGCTATCCCTTCAATGATGTCACCAGCAGCATGGTATGATACTGCTTCTTTCAACGACATTTCATCCATGACCAACGAGACAACTTTGTCTTCTGTACGCATGTGTCTGCTTTTCATATTCAGCAATTGCAATATATTTTCTGCAAACCCAGGGCACACAGCTATACCTCCCAACCATCGCCGTAATGAGCGAACAGTAGGCAGGCATATAGTTTTCCTCAGAAATATGTATGCAACAGGCGAACAATAATGAAGAGCTAAAGCAAAACTCTTGTCTGACTCAGTATATCTTCGAGCCTTCAGTTTTTTACATTTCAGTTTTAGCTGGTGGAAAAGGAAGCTATCTTTATCTTTGAAAACACTAGCCCAACAATTCCCATCTTCAATATCAGTACAAGTTCTAGGGAGTTCTTTAGTTTCTTTTAGTTTTTGTATTGTTTTCTTCAATTTCGAAATTCTGCTTCGTGCTAACTTCAACTTCCTTACCTCAGCTTGCATTTGCAAATAAATAGCAGTACTATTTCTTTTTGGTAGCCTCGCATCTGGAAGAGGCCCTGAAACAAAAGTTAAATTACAATTGCACTGCATCCCACTTCAATCGAAGTTACATTTGTCACTCTGATAAAAAAAATATAAGTCACCGACTGCTTATTATATTCGCTGCCCAACCAGTTTGTAAATATTGATCGCAGATGTGAGAGATCATTTCAATACTATGTGATCATGCACCACAAAATAATGTTTTGGTTTAGGCAAAACAGACAAGTATTTCAATGAAAACAAACATAATTCCAACACAAATGATTTGTTAACTGCTGCTGTACAGTACACAACATAAAAACTGACAACTGCAATTAAGTATTTTCTCTGACCTCGAGCACACTTGCTGGACCAGCAAGAGTTACAATTGTATTTGGCATTGAAAAAATTTAAAATTTTTATTTCAGAAGGCCACACCAGAAAGATATGACAAGCACAATTAGTTTTGTGAAGCAATTGGCATACTTAAATTGATTAGAATATGGCCTTGTACATAAGCAACTGAAGAGTTTTATACTTGGTACTGATTATGCTATTTAATAACACACAAATCTGGAATCTTGAAGGAGGAAATATCACAGAATTTTACCTGAATTTTCACAATTTTGTGGCAGTGTATTTGTTCTGTTTGAACATCTAGAGGGGCTTGATGTATCCAACCGAGGCCGTTTCTTTGGACTCCTCCTGGAATCTACCTTCGTGCTTCCATTATAAACATGTAGACTTGGAACAACTCCTTTTTTTAACCTGGAAATGGATTTCAAAATAACATTAACACACTGATATTCTTTAACAAACAATCCATACCAACTATAGCAACCAGCTAAGAACAATAGTACTTAACCTGACTTGATAGACACAGGTGGAAGGAAGAAACAATATGAATTATGACAGAAGGTACAATTATGGACTGAAGTGAATAAAAGAAAATATGTGTGAGACAAAGACTGTGGGGTTTACAAGCAGAATAGTGAAGTGTATGGGCATACATAAACAGATGGGAGGGGCAGGAGCGAGAGCATTAGAATAAGAGTGAGAGATTTAAGTCAGTGCTTAAAATCCAGGTCTTTAGCACTGGTACAGGGTGACTAATTAACATGGAGTGACAACAGAATGAAAGGTTGGGGGAACTGGGAGATGCCCAAGAAAACCCACCAACCAATGGCATTGTGCAGCATATTCCTACATGGAAAATTCTGGGGCATGGCCCCACTGTGAAATGAACCAGGATCGCACTGGTGGGAGGTAACAGGACTGACTCGGCCACCGTGGCCTTCCTGGCAGTTAGTAGGGAGGTGCAGCAAAATGGTGCCTGTCTGTGAAAATAAAGGCACATGAGATGAAGAATGTGTAAAACATTAAAAAAATGTTAACGTGCTTTTTCATGCGTTACCAATAGATACACAGGACGGATATGATATTACACTAGTAGGTTTGAATATTATGACGTTTAATGAAACATTTCGAATTTATAACACTTCTACAGTATGCAAAAATTTTACATGTAAACCTGTACAGTTTCTGAGTGGGTGTTGTAAATGATTTCGACAATCAGCGCATGTTGTTGCAAATGCAGCCTAAACTCAAAAACTGTAACAGACACTGCACTGCATTACTTTCAAAAAGCTAACACAATTATGGAACAATTAAACTGACTTTAACAAACTTTCTCAAAAACCAAACATTTAAAATATGTACCTGTAAACAAAACACTTACCCTTGGGATTTATTTCTTGGATTTCTAAAGTCATCATCCTTGAAATGTATTTCACACACTTTCAAATATTTGAGACAATCTGGACCTCTAAGTTTGACACTTTCATCAAGGTCAGCTCTCTTTGTTTTGTGCACCCACTCTTTATAGCTGCAAACAAACACAGAAGAATATTTTGTAACTAAAACATTGAGATGTATGCCTTATGTTTCTGCACACTATTGGCACCCTTCAGGGCTCTCCCCACCATACCCAGGCCCCTTCTTCCCTTGAAAACTACTCTTCCACCTTACCCTTCCACCCAAGGTCTTCCTGTAATACAACTCCCAGGTACTTATTACCGTCGCCTCCCCATTCTACTGATCTCCTCATCTGTAAAAGAGCCTGCTCTTTACCCTCTTCTTAGTGAATCTCAATACTTTCGTCTCCTTGACATTATTCTTCATTTTATCATTGCTTGATGCCCAGGAAGCTTGCGATAAAACTTTCTATAATTACAACTCAAAATGTAAAGTTAATACTGTTTCACTACTTATAATTTAAGAAACAGGCTACTGCATATAGTTTGAATTCTTTTCAACCTGAAATCTCTTCAAAATTTTACAGCAAAACGCAAACAACAATGTACTTACATGTCAGACTTCGGGAAAGAAAAAAATGACTTGGCATCCTTCTGAACTCTGTAATTACTGCACCCATACATTGCGCATATACTGCCGCACGTACCATATGTCGGCGGATCCATCTCAATTGCGCGTTATAAATTATTTACCACAAAATAATCACCGTCAAAACACGTAAACAAATGGGCTAACAACGTTACACACAACACTGCCCGATAGGAGCGCTGATCGCAGTTGTTTCCAATATGGCTACCGAGTGTCCGGTATTCCTATTTACTGTATTTGCCCCTACCTCTAGCCACAAGGCCGAACCTTCCCTGAGAACACGAACCGAACAAAAATCACGTCTAAATAATCAGAGGTAGCGGGGACGGCGTCAGTATATATAAGCAAATTAATGTTATAACTTACAATTAACTGCAGGTGGGTTAGGTGTTCTATTTCAAGTATCTTATATATTATTTATCTAGCCTGTTTTTCTGTCGGTCCACGAGATCTTCCTTATTCCTTTATCAAATTCTATGATTTACCCCTCATTTTAAAATTTATCGTGCTGGTTAATGACGAAAAATAGACCCACAGTCTTAAAATGTACCACTTCTCTTAAATTTGAGATTTAAAGTCATCTAAGAAGAGGTTTTTTTAATGGATACATCGATTTTTCGATAGATATCGAATCAGATTCGATAAATATCGTATCAAATATCCACTTGAAAATCAGTGTTTACATAATTCTTTTTTAAATTACACTTCCGTGATAATAAACAGAACTTATCATAAAGAAATCTTAGAGTATCCTTCAACTTAACCAAAAAGGTTCCACCAAAAAACCACTCAACCAAAACTTCTGGCATGTCAGACTTTCCTTATAAGTAATAACTTTTGAAATTACTGTTGATTTTTTGTATCACAAACATAACCTACAAACAAACTTCTTATAGCATCAGTTAGTCACAATCATCATCATATATATTCAGGGGCGCGACAACAATGGGGGGGCATGGGTATTTTGCCCCCCCCCCCTTCTGAAAACTTTGAAGTGCGGGCAAACGGGGGCAAAGAAAGTGCTGTGTAATCAATTTTTAGATAATAAAACTGCTTAAATAGCACTATTTCCCACCTTGAAATACAAATTTTCCCGTGGGAGGACCCCTGGGCCCCCCGCTTCAATAGGGGGGATCGATGATTCTTTATAAAAAGGTAAATTGCCTCCCCTTTGGAAATTTAGTTGTTGCGCCCCTGTATATATTATTTCTCAAAGGTGATTTTTGTGGCAATGCCATATCTTCCTTAATTCTTCATCGAAATTAATGCTTCAAACATCATTTTAAAGCTTATGTTCCCACTATTGAAGAAAAATAGACAAATAGTTTTAAATTAATGTTTTTGTTTTTAAATTTTTTTTTTAATCTTTTTATTAAATGCATATTTTCATTAGGATGTAATCCGTTTATGTCATTCCTAATTAAAATAGATTCAAATAACATGTAGGAGGCGCCATCTATTTACAATCTGTTTAACATTGATCACAATACTGTGCAAAATATTTTCATGGGTCATATTTTTCTATTATTCCATTTGTAACCAATATTATGGCCCTTTATTACCTAAACATGATATATAAAGCCAAAATATATGTAGTCATAAATAAAATATTTTAACTAAGTTTGTTTTGTAATTTTTATATTCTATTTAGCTTATTTTCAGTTAATGAATGGGTTTATTTTTCTGTTTAGACAATCACTTTGTGAATCTCTCTCTACAGAGAAGATACTCAAATGAGATGAACTATGAAGACTCATTTGATAATTCCTTGGCTAAAACAGTAGTTTCGGCAGAAGTTCCGGAAGACATTCCGAATGAAATTCAGCCCGAACGATCTACAAATGAGGCATCCAAGATTTCAGAAGAAAGATCTGAAAAGATCGGCACTGACTCATTCGGCAAGCCTCCGTTCATTCGAATTTTACATTCTGGTAAGTAACAAAACACCATCGCCCGCCTGTGACTGATGCAAGCCAAATCTAGAGGAGCAGACACAGCCTGACTCCAGAGATTTGTTAGTAAGAAACAATGATATTAAAATAACAGGTGAGATTTTGGTAAATATTTACTTGGGCGGTATTTCCGAAAAAAAAATGTTAAAAATCCGAAAATACCTTTATATAATGCTCTTCAACTTCCTCTTTTCATTAAAAGCGGCGGAGATTAGAAATTCCAAATACTTTAGGAGATATCGAATTTTTAAATTTCTTCATATGTAGTTGAGCGGTATTTGCGAAAAAAAAATGTTAACAATCCGAAAATACCTTTATTATATGCTCTTCAACTTCCTCTTTTCATTAAAAGCGGCGGAGATTAGAAATTCCAAATACTTTAGGAGATATCGAATTTTTAAATTTCAGCACAAAACCAGCGCATTCCTGTGGCGTGCGTGACTGCACCATTGTTTCTTGTTTACGTACTAGAGCTGTAGCAAACCGTATGTTTTCGTTACTGAGTAACGGGTGCGGCATCTAGTAACGAGTAACGAAACGTTACACACGAATGCATTTCGTTACTCGCATCTTTCGTATGTTTCACGCATGCGCGCGCGTATTCGTTACAAAGAACGATGTTTGTTTATTAATAAAAGTATGATTTGGAAATTCGTCGTCCAAGGTTTTTTACTGTTTATTAAAGGTATTGTGTGTGTAGACAAAGTTTTAGATTCGAACAGAAACAACGTAAGAAATTATTTTTTACAAATTATAAATATGTATGTTTTTGTTTTTTATAATCGCGTATTTTCACGTTTTATGTTCTTATCTTAAAAGATATATTATAATAAAGCCGCTCTAATGAGAGTTAATTGTTTCTTGGTTAACAAAAGCTGTTAATTATCAAATATTTTCAATTGTTTATATTCGATTTATTTTTATTTACGCGTCATACTGTACGCGTACGAAATACGACTCGATTCGATGCTGTTACATAACATAGCATGTGCCATGTCATGCGGTATCAGAAGTAACGAGTAACGATACGAAAGTAACGAGTACTAATTGTTATAGTAACGAATACATACGGGTACACATTTTTTCGTTACTTTTACACCTCTATTACGTACGAGTATTTTTTTTTTATTGGATAATGTCGTCACGTGATTGTTCGTGATAGGCCAGAATTCAAATGAACTAATACGTGATAGTGATGGGCAGAACGGTTCTTTTGACCGAACCGGTACTTTCGGATCAGTTCCGTGAAAGATTCGTTCAGAACGATTCGTTCATCTCGGTCATTTCGTTCTTTTCTGTGAATAGGATCTGGCTCTTTTATCAGGTGTCGTAACTCGTTCATCCTTTAGAGTATTGGCTACGTGTTTGCTTCCAGCCTCCCCTCGTTATCGCGTGACCCGATAACGAGAGGAGGCTGGATCGCGTGGGTGGTTATCTTTATCTACTCTGCATGGGTAAATGAAATTTCAAACGTCTAGTTGTATACTGACTGTTATAAAATTATTGACTGTTGATCGCTGCAAATGCTTCATGCAGTGATTCTATATAATACGGGAGCATTAAATCTAAGAATGTTAGGTACGAAAGTGATCTTTCTTAACTTTAATTTGTAATCGCACTATTATAGCTAGTACTTGAACATTGCTTTTCGTAGCCAGTGAATCACAGTTGCGTATATGAAACAAGATTATTTATATTGTATTACTTTTTAAGTTACAAATATTAATATACAGGCTATTTACACTCTAGAGAGAGTAAAGTGTTTACATGTAGACCAACACATTTAGAAAAAAAAAGACAAAAATTGAATACTACTACTGCGATTCAGTATGAAGAGAGAAAAATGAAGTAGGTACATTAATTAACACCTAAATGGTAAGTGTGAACATTTGTAGTTACTTTCCCTGTTATTTTTAATTCATGTTTTTTTTCCCCCCCAAATTTGTGTATGTGAATGTGAAAACGCAATTTTAAACCACTACTTAACAGTTGACATTTTCAGGTATAGATACTTTTCATGTTACCCTATTTTATTTGATCAGTTATCGTTTGCTCTTATGAACATGCTCACGCTGTGATTACTAATTCTTCAGACTCCTGACGTCATGAATCATTTCACGAACGAATCAGACCGGGCGCGTGGCCGGTTCTCTCATCTCGTTCTCTCGTTCTCTCCGCGTTTTCGTTCTTCCGAATCTTTCAAGGTACCGGCTCTCAAAGAGCCGGTTGGTTCTCTCGTTCTCTCCGCATTTTCGTTCTACCGAATCTTTCAAGGTACCGGCTCTCAAAGAGCCGGTTCTTTACATCGCGAACGAATCGCAAGATTTCGTTCTCTCAAAGATTCGTTCTTTTTGAACGAATCGTTAACGAACGACCCATCACTAATACGTGATTATTTAGTTCAATTATTGTTTAAAACGGTGTTTAATTACCGCCTCCAACTTAGGTGAGTTTTTAACGTTTCTAATTTTAAAGTCTTATTTGTTATTTTGATATTGTTGCGCAAGTAATAAGTAACAAAAAAATTTACGTCAGTTGTTACTGTACATCCTTTGTTACGGGTTTGTTAGGTAAGGTCAGTTACATTATAAATAATTTAAAACTAAGGAATAATTAAAATTAATTCACATTATTTTTAATATCACCTTAGTTTGAAAGTATTTATAATGTAACTGACCTGACCTAATCGACCATTTTAGTTTACTGTTCACCCTTTGTCCGGGTTTGTTTGGTCAGGTCAGTTACATTATAAATATTTTAAAACTAAACAGCCATTAAAATTAATTCACAAAATAATTTTTAATGTCGGCTTAGTTTGAAAGTATTAATAATGTAACTGACCTGACCTAATCAACCATTTTATTAATTACGCATTCACGATTCACGTATTCACGTCTCACGAACACACGGCAAAATAACAAAAATGGCGCCGCTCGAATGGTTCCACAGGTCTTGTATTGCAAAATTAAAAAATTCGATATCTCCTAAAGTATTTGGAATTTCTTATCTCCGCCGCTTTTAATGAAAAGAGGAAGTTGAAGAGCATATCATAAAGGTATTTTCGGATTTGTAACATTTTTTTTTGCAAATACCGCTCAAGTACATATTATGATGAAATTTAAAAATTCTATATCTCCTAACGTATTTGGAATTTCTTACCTCCGCCACTTTTAATGAAAAGAGGAAGTTGAAGAGCATTATATAAAGGTATTTTCGGATTTTTAACATTTTTTTTTCGGAAATACCGCCCAAGTAAATATTTACCGAGATTTTTGCTTATTACTCTCCTCCATACGAAAATCTTGGATAACACTACCACCAAGTCACACTATGCTGTTTGTACTTGTCATATTTCGTTTCTTTGATCTGTCTCCCTGAAAAATATTTCTTAATGAGTTACCCAGCTATCCATAACCAATATTTCTCAACACTTTTTATAGCTTTTTTTTCGTCTTTGTAATCCTATCTCCCAAAAATATCCTTTATTACTTTATTACTTTATCCATTTTCCATGTGTTTCCTCTACTTTTCTTTCCTTGCTTTATTAATTTGGAAGTATTTCCATTGTTATTTTTCCGCCAAAACTTTTTTTTTATTTGTGGTTTTACTTATAGTGATTTACTTACTTATTTAGCTCAAGTTTGTTTTTTTATTCTTTTCTCATCTGGTTTGTATGCACTATGTTATACATGTATACCTAATATTTGTGTCTAGCGTTGTCTTTTTTAGTCTATATATCCTTGACAAGAGCAAAAATAAATGAGTTAACTTCACTCCTAGCTATTAAGTTCTTATTTTATATTTTATTCTGCCTCCCTCGTGAACATTTCTTTTCAAAGTATTCTTAAGCACTTAACTATGTGTCATCTATTTCGCTATGAAAATAACTTACGACTGCTGCATTGTCACACATAATCGGTAGGCAGAAATAAAAACATAATTATTTTCTGCTTTATTGTAAAATTTAAACTAAATAAAAATGCAAAAAATATTATTGAAACTTTAAACATTGACATTAGGTTAATGCATATTTCTATCGCTAGTGTGTTCCGTGTCATTCTGTGCCTACCTACTCTGTAAATTTTAAGGGTTCTTCACTAAGGTAATGTGTTTAATGGTATTAAATACACACTATATATACACATTTAAATAAACCAAATATTTCAGCTCCATGTTATCCAAAATGCATCAAATTTAGTTCAGTAGTAAAGAGTGGCTCACTACCCTCACTACCGGGTAGTGAGTCATGTTCCTAGGCTCTACCAGGAAAGCATCTTTCGTACAGTGACATCTTATCTCCTATGGACACTAAGCCCAGTACCCAACACTCTAATATGCATCCCTGCTGGCAGCACACATCCTCACAATGCATCCGTGCAAGTCCCATGGAGGACGGAAGGGAGTGCCTAGTGAATCCGCATAAGTGTGTGTGTGTCTCTATATATATATATATATATATATATATATATATATATATATATATATATATATATATATATATATATATATATATATATATATATATATATATATATCATTTTAATCTAGATAAAAAAAAGGGAAGTGCACTGTAAGGATGTGTGTAGTCCCTTCAGGGCATTGTAGTAAATCAACACTCATTATTTGTCGGTTCCTGTTTTATTTCTTGTTCACACCTCTATTCACTATTCTACACGATACATCTCCTCCATCTTTTCTCTCTCTTCCTCATGCTGCCTCATGGCCTCTGCACATAGAAGACTAAGACAATTACGACAGATAAGGGACCGAAAATACTAATGCCTAGTTCCAAATACGTTTTAAGAAGAAAGCTAAAAAGCAATAACCTACAAACAGAAATAAACTAAATAAAAGAACTCATTAATTAACAAATATGGACATGCGAAGGGAGAGGGGACAGTGGACTGGGAGGAGGAGGAGAAACATTTAATCAGAAAACATGGACGTATTTAACACGAATACAATAGAACGATGCAACACTGGGAGGAGAAATAGTAAGATATTAAGCAACAAATAGCACCACAAGGAACGATCGGCGGTACACGAGCTAAAAAAGTTAAATTCAAAATTTAAACCCTAACTAAAACAGAGTACGAGTAGGGAGCGAACCTGCCATTTTAGAGATAGAAATTGTAGTAGAAGTAGTTGTTAGTAGTAGTGAGTGAACAAGTGAGCAAGCAATGTCAGAAACCCCATCGCCCTTTTCAAGGGGATCCAAAATCCTAAGAACACCACTGAAAACCAAACCTTGAGGAACTTCAGGACCATCAGGAACCCAAAAAAATCCAGAACCTTGGTATCAACCCACAACACCAGAAAACACCGACAAAATCAAGAAAAAGAGAGGAGACGAAAAAATGGAGACTCACGAGGAATCCAAACGGAAAATTTAATTATCAGGAAGAAGATGGTGAAGAAGAAACCCAAGAAACCCAAGACAAAAGACCAAAACCACAACAAGAAAACATAACGCAAACATCATTTGCAGACAGACTCCATCTCAAGGATAAATAAATTCGCAAAACAGATCAAAACCCTAGACAAAACCATCAGAGAATCTAAACTTACCATCTCGACCAAGAACCTAGTTTCCGAAGTCATTGAGGGACTTCAGGAGAGAATTTTGGAACAAGAACTAGAAATTACCAAGTCAAAATCAAAATTAGAAGATAGACAAAACACTGAAAAACAAAAAACCTTGAAACAACTAACATACGCCAAGGTAGCCCTTCCGAAAATACAGCAAAAACAAGAAATTATTAAAATTATTATTGAACCCAAGGAAAAACAAGTGAATGGAAGCAGCGAGGTCACAAAAAACAAGGTCATCACAAGCATTAACCCACTAGCAGAGAAACTTCAAATAAACAAAATTATCAAGACAAACAATCAGGTGATCATACTAGAACTACCGACAAGGGAGCAAGCCGACAGAATCCAAAAACTGATACAAGACAAGACACCGCAGATGTATTGTAAGAACATTGAGAAGAAAAAACCCAAATTAATAGTATGCGAAGTTCCGGCAACGATCAATAAAGACGAGATCTTCGAGAAGATATATCATCAAAATTTACTTTCGAGGAATACCTCAAATCCTCAAAATTTTGTTTTGAAACAAACCCCAAAGGATCCACAAAAAAATGTAATCTTAGAAATAGACCCTAATTTGTTTAACCACATAATTGGCAAAGATAGAGTATATATTGAGTATCAATCCCATAAAGTAAAAGAATTCATCTCAGTAATGCACTGCAACAAGTGCTTACGTTTCGGCCATACAGATAAAAGATGCAGAGAGGAACAACACTTCTGTTCCAAATGCGCAAAACAGGGACACACGGACTCAAAATCTAAAGAAAACGTAACAAATGTATAAACTGTATAAAAAAACCTGAAAAAGACTGTAAACACGACAAAGACAAAACCTGCTCAATGTTTACCCTGGCGAGAGCAAGAGTGAAAAACTACATAAATTATACAAATAAATAAAATAAAAATCTATAAGCTAGTCCAGGCCAATCTTCAAAATTCCAGAACAGTTACACTAGACATTAATTCAAAAATAATAACCGAAAATTATAACATAGCATTCCTACAGGAACCTTATCTGTATTATAATAAATTCACGAACTTAAACAAAAACTGGCATGTGTCACAACCTAAATTAGAAGGCATAACCTTAACAGCAATAATTACACATAAAGAAATTGAAACACTACAAATGGAACACATAAAATTAAAAGAAATCACAGTTCTAATATCAAAACTAAATAATATTGAAACAATCCTAATACAGTATATTTACCTCCCTTTCAAGATTTTGAACACATCTTAATTGAAATTCAAAAAATACTCACAAAACATAAAGATAAACCATGTAAAATTGCAGGAGATTTTAATGCAAAAAATTTTGGTTGGTATTATAAAATAAACGACGAAAGAGGCGACAGAATTTTAACATTTATAGAAAACAATAAACTAATAATCCTAAACAAAGAAGGCAACATTTATACAAATGATAACATACACGGACATGATAACATAGATTTAACACTAATATCATAAACCCTAGAAAATAAAACAAATAACTGGAAAGTAACCGAGAGCATAAGTGATCATAATACAATATCCTGGAGCATCGATAACAATACATCTAAAATAATAAAAGAAGAAAAACATCTACACAGATTGGTTAAAAACTGGGACCAAGTAAAACAACAAATTAATAATAACCTCATAAAAAATAGAAACACAGACATAGAAGAAAATATAAAACATTTGCGAGACCAGATAAAAAACTCATGCACCCAAAAATCTAAATATAATCAAATAGAAAATAGCACAAACATTTGGTGGTGGACAAAAGAGGCTCGAAAACAATAAGATAAAAGTTAAAATTAAAAATAGACAGTATAGACGATGTTGTAAATGTGAAGCTAAACAAATATATAAAGAAGAATTTAAAAACATTAAGAAGAGATTTAAAACAAAAAATAATACAAAATATAAATAATTCCTGGCAAAATTTTATAATAAATGAAACAAAAAAATCTATTTGTAACTTACCAGACAAAATAAGTAGGGGTAAGGTAAGACGAAGTGAACCTATAAACAGCATTTTAATTAACAATATATATATACATAATCAATTAAAGAAACATATAAAGAATTAATTAACCATCTATTACAATTACAATTAGGAAACCAAATAATAAATGTAAATCCCACAGATACAAACATAGATAACAACACACAAGATAACCCAATAACCATACATGAAATTACAAGAGCAATAAAATCTTTTAAAACCAATAAGCCCCAGGAAACGATAAAATAACACTAGAAGTGATTAAAAAAAATATGGCCAAAAATTCAAGATAATCTACAACAAATTTATAATCAATGCCTAAATGAAGGAATTTGCCCCGCACCTTGGATAATAGCAAAACTGGTACTTGTATATAAAGGAAATAATAAAAATTAAAACTAAACCTTACTCGTACAGACCCATTTGCCTATTACCAGTTCTCGGAAAGATTTTAGAAAAAATAATATTTAATAGAATAATACCAACAGTTAACACTTATTTTCACAATAATCAATTTGGCTTCCGAGAACACAAATCCACTGAACATGCTATCAATAAATTACTAAACAGTATTAAAAACATACGAGATAAAAACACAATAATAATAATAATAATATTAATAATAATAATAATAATAGATATTAGCAATGCTTTTTCAAGAATGAACTGGAACAAACTAAAAAATGCACTAAATAAAACTATCCCTAACTTTTAGAATTAAAAAAATTATATGGAACTACATACATACTTGGATAATCGCAAAATAACCTATTCTACACATATTTACCACATAATGAACCGAGGATGCCCACAAGGCTCAATCCTAGGCCCAACTTTCTGGAACCTAATAATAAATGATTACCAAAAAATATTTATCGACGAACACAAAACAGAAAATATTGCTTTTGGAGATGATTTCTCACTAATAATCTCTGGAAACAATAGGAAACAAATAGAACAAAAAGATCAAAATATTTTACACTTAACAAAAACATGGATGGAAAACCAGGATCTTAAAATTTCAGCCGAAAAAACCATAGCATTGTAAGTAAAAGGAGACCTATATAAACGCCTACCCTGTATTAAATACGACAACATAACTATTAAATTTGTCAAACAACTTACATGCCTATGAATCGTATTAGATAATAAATTAAATTTCTTATCCCACATAAAATATATCACTAACAAAACAAAACTAGTTTTCTCTCTCCTAAGACAAACATTCTGGAAACAAATAGAATATAACAAAAGGAACCAAAAAATAATTTATCAAACACTATTTAAAAATATAGTACAATACGCAGCATCCACCTATGACATTAGATTAAAATACAAAACCATAATCAGAACCCTTCGAGCAGCCCAAAGACATAATTTAATAAAATTAAAAGGCATTTGCCCAACAACATCATACGTTTCTACCCTATCATGAATAAAATAATTCCTATGGACTATGAAATAAGAGACTGTAATATAATACATATATAAACTTAAAACATATAAAGAACCAATCAAAGACAAAGAAGACACATACACAATTGTAGAAAAAAATAATAAGATATATCTCTTTGTAAATGATGACCAACCACATAGTTTAAAACAATAAAAAAAATACCTTTTTAATAAAATCATAATAGAATGGCAAGAAGAAATAAGAAATACAGAGACCAGTTACACCACTAAAAATAATATTAAAAACATACAAAAATGGTATAATAGTCCCATACACTTAAATAAACAAATAATACCCCTAATTACAGGTCACTGACAATTTTAATACTATTTAAAAAATACACTCCGTAAAATTAATGAAGACACATGCCAGTGCGAAACAGGACAACAGGACATCTACCGTATAATATACAACTGCCCCCTATGTAATACTGAAAGAAACCAACTAAAAACACAACTGCTAAAACATAACGAAACATGGCCCCTAAATAATCATAAAATTTATGATAATAACATTTTTTAAGACATAAGAATATTTTTTGGACACTGTTATAATACAATAAAAACATTAAATGATGACCTTGAGAATTAATACATCAAATAAAATTAAAAAATAATAACATTTAAAAATTACACAATTGAAGATTGGACCCTGGACTAATTAAACATAAAATCAATAGTATAGTTAATATTTAACAAAATTACTCATTGTTTAACCACATATATATGTAACTAGTTTTAAGTGCTATTTATCCGACTTGTAGTCTTGTCTTAAGTTTGTCTAACATTATAATCAATGTAATGTTTTTGTCTCATTATAAAAATTGGTAACCTATAGAATTAATTTTCATATATTCTATATGATATTTTAGATGACTATGTATAATCACATTACTTTGTAACGGTTCGTTACTTACAAAATAAACAGTTCAACGCCGATTGCAAATTTTGATGTTTTTTTATTTTTTTCCAAACAGAATGCCCCGACGAATCCAAACACTTACAATTGTTCATTCACTCTTTTCACACATATATCTGCCTGTCGAAAAATTGCTGGTAGCTCGTATGACGAGAAATTACCGAAAATTTATATCGTAGATGAAGTCCTTCAGTAATTTTTTACTGCAAGTACAAAAAGAATGGTGCGACCTGGAACAGGGCCGCACCCAGCGAAAACCAGCGAGCCGCCGAAACGCGGCCTCGCCTGGCAGCGATCGACAGACGACTGGTGAAATCTGGCCACTCTCTTCTCCACGCAGGGAGGAGAAGTCACCTGACCTCACCGACCAATCACACGCACGCTTCATTCACTCTTACAGATATCAGCCAATTACAGAGCAAGTTACAACACATGAAAAAATCTTTTACACACAGAACTCTGGGCTTCCCCTGATCAGTCTCTTTTCAATTTCACCTCGAAATCGGGGACTCCCATTCTCGTTCTCTCTCCCACACCGTGAGAGAGCAGTTATTACTCGGTTCCCATGCAGGGGGGAATTACCGTCTTTATCTCGGTTGGCGGGGAAGCACTGTTTCTTTCTCACTTCCACTTACAGGCCCCTCATGCCTCTCTTTCTAACCATCACACCAGCCCAGACACAGTACCGTGATTTATAATTATATTACAATACGTTAATAAAATTTAAGAACAGCAATCATAATACAAATTACTTTACAACATTAAAATCATTTAGAAATAACCTGAAAAGTAGGCCTAAACAGGTAAAAATCTAATATAACGGCTCATTTGTGAATAATTTCATAAAAATAGTAATGATCAAAAACGTCTGTTAAAATACAAAATACCTTCTTAAAACACACAGCAAGCGAAAATAACATATATTAATAGCCATAGCGTCTGATTATATTGTCTCATAACATACACACCACTCTAAAAACATTGACTCATTTATATTTACCTATACAGAAAAGAAGTTTAAAAGAAAATTATTTAATTCGGAGGGCAGGGTTCTGCAATGCTACATAACCCCCCCAACTTTTCAATTAAATTAACACTACATTTAATTGAAAAGTTACAAAAGTGAAAAATTAACCTGTACAAAATACATTCAAAAACATCTTTAGACATAAATGCATCCTGTCATTACACTCTTGTTTATAAAAGAAATTCAAAACTATTTTTTTTTTTTTTTTTTATAAATTACAAAGATTAATACCAATTTTCTGTTAAATTTAAAAATGATATTTCAGTTTTGGTACAGTCAACAATCCTCATCCCTAATGTTCTCTTAGTTTTATTAATACAAAATACAAGTAGTTTCAAAATTAATTTCTTCACAAATTTCAAGCAGTGTTCCCTGGTTTACGAAGAATCTTCCTATCACATCTCAACTCTGGTTGGAACAGCTGTGGACACCTCTACACAAACTGCAACAACTCCCAATACCTCGAAGACACAACTATCTCAGCTGCACTAGCTGGAACAAGAACTGCAGGCATTACGTCCCTCTGACCACCTGAAAATAATCTCGGCGACAAAATACAAACTCGACGATAAAAACAATCTCGACGACAACCTACTTCAGCTGTGGAGCACCTCAACACTAGCTGCAATAAACTCCAAAAAATTACAAAAATTTCAGGAATTACGTCTCCATGACTACCTTAACGATGATAAAAACTTCTCAACGACGACAACTAACATTTCAGCAGTGGAGCACCTCGACACTAGCTGGCACATAGAATTCCAATGACGATGAACAACAACAATCGCCTTCTCAAGACGACAATTGCACGACGATGGATAACTCCTCTCTTACCAGGAAACCACTACTTTCATCCACGAATCAATCAAATCCTCCACTTCTCATACTGCACCAACAAAACATTGACAACACTATCGCTTCAAAACTGTTGACACCAAATTTTCCTAAATTCCCTCCAAAAAAACAAATTCTAAAAATCTTCACAATAGCTCCATCATAACTCCAACCATTGGACAACACTTATTTCAAAATTAGAACTAATCGGCTCAATATTGATAACCCATTCACTACAACTTCTAAATAGATGCATCACTTCCTAAGAGACAGTAATTCACATAGTAAACCTTCCACAACAAATACAACTCTAAAAAACGTTAAATTAGTTATGTGAAATTTCAAAAACTTTTTCATAACACACTAGATTACTTATCATATTCAAAATTTCTTATTAAAAAGTTACACCACCTCATATTTACGAAAATACACAAAAATTTAATTCTGTTATCAACACTGCATTTTCATTTGTTGACATTCACTTACATATCTTAGTATCATTGACCATAATATAAAAATTCCACAAAAACATTATTATTACACATAAAAATTACACAAACTCTTCCAACTGCCTTCTCCATCTTTCCTAGCTCCTGAGCTAGCCGAAAGGTAAGGGGCGCTCAATTACAACCCTTTTAGCTGCTAGTCAGCTCGGCTAACCTATTACCAAATTTAAAACAAAAATTTATACAAAGCTATACACAAATATACACTGCACTTGTCATTACACATCAAATTTTAAGCTTTAGATATCTCACTTCAATTTCCACAAACAACAAGTTGACAATTCTATAGTCATGGCATGACAAACACTTCATTAAGATACAAACGTATGTTTCTCTTCTTCAAAAACAAATTACATGAACTAATGTCCTTCCTCAGGTTTCAAATCATACATCCCCTTTCAGCAACAGCAGCACATATAATTAACATTGATGAGGGGTGGGAGCGACCAAGGATAAGGGACTCACCCTTGCAAAAAGAAAAAACATCGGACTCCATGCCGGAAACATATTTAAAATTAATATCCTGGCCCCCCAGCTGCCTCACAAAACACATTACACCAAGAAAAATACCTTTGCTGCATTATTTAGGGCAATACAAAAATTTACCTAAACTGGCCATCATGAATACACAACTGCTTCTGTAGCTTCAAAACTCGACGACTGTTATGCATTAACGTTTAGTATTACATTTCATACCTTTAATATAGGATATTGACACCCTGTCATTCAATCCACAACAAACAATATGTGTCATTTTCATTTAAAATATTTAACTATTTCAAAATTATGTCATTTTCAAAAAAAATTAACTCATAATAGATTTCAGTTAACATCTTCCCATGAGACATAACATTAAACAATCCAAAACATTACCCAAGTGCAATGCAATTCTCATAATTTAAAGCATTTCTTCACATAATATTTAGTAACTGTTTACTCGAAAAGAATTCATATTATTATTACTATTGGTTCAAAACAGAACATATTCACATTAGCTTTTATGTATTTTTCTTCCATTTCTTTAAGATCCTTATGATTCATTTTAAAATTTGCTGTCATAAATAGTTTGTCCATTCTTACATTACACTAATTATTCTTCAAAAAATACAAAAACTCTACAAAATACAAAACATTTAAAAAGTATATAAGTCAAAGAATTAAAAAAAAATCTGAAAAACATTACAAAAAAATGGAAAAATTTGCAAAAAATTTTAAAAAATTCAAACACGACACAACTAGTTTTGACTATACCCCTACATCTTGGCAGTGGGCCAAACAAAACCACACACACAGTTTCACGATGTTGCAATACCCCTATACCTTTACTACTCATTTCTTCTCTCTGTGTACATTCCAAAAAACTGCTTACTATCCTAACTACAGTTCTGTACACATGTTTCCACACAAACACCCTCTGAACAAGTTACACAGTTTTTCTCACATGGATCAGTGCGGAAGTTTTAGTTTGTACACTATTCGGCATACACAACCCACATTTTTGTACATTACTGCTTACATTTTGACAAAATTTCCCTTTTATCATTACTCCGCAATCTGCAAAACTCACTTCTCTGATCACTTCCTCAGTAAATTCATCTTTAAGTGTATTTGAGAATGCTTTCATCTCATTCTCCACTCTTTCCATCTGTTTACACAAAATCCTGTTCACATGTCCATTAACTCTACATTTACTAATTTTTTCAACTACATTGTCCAAACATTTCCTGTTTCCCTCATCATGAAATTTTTCAAATGTTTTTTCAATGTTTATTTTTTCATTTACATTTAGGCCTAAATCATGCCCAACAAATTCAATATTTTCTTTTGACACTATCACTTTCATTTCACAAGTCCCTAAACTAGTTAGTTCCCTTTCTACTTGCATTTCTGCCACATTATTTGCACACTCATCTACTTTGTTTGTACATGTAGCTATCTGTTCAATAATTTCATTCTTCATCTGTGACAATTCCCGTTTTATTTCCTGCGTGTTTTGTGCCAGACCCTGTTCTAATTTTAGAATAAGATTTTGTTGTCCCTGATTCATTTCCTGATAGTATTGCTTCATTTCCTGTTGCATTACCAATAGTAACTGCATGATTTGGTCTGACCCCCCCATAACCTCAACTGGGCTACTAATCATCATAATGAATTTTGCAAATTACAAAAATTTTACCACAAATTTTTTTCGAATGCTCACAACAAAAGAAAAACAATGTAAACAATTAATTAAGTTCCATTTTCCGACTTGCTATTTTCGGCGATTCATCCCGCGATGTCCCGCGAAGTGACGATCTCGATGTCTGGCAATGAGGTCCTGAAGTCCCGCGTTGAGATAGGCCTGAAGTACCATGGTGCCTTGGGTCGCTCTGTCCCGCGATGTACCGTTTTCCGTCGTTTCTCCGGAACACTTCACTCGCTGAAGCCGCTCGTAGACTCTCGTCGCGGACAAAAACCGCCTTCGCCGCTCAGCTGCGCCGATAGTTCTGGAAACACTTTGCCGTTTTCTTCTAAACTGTTCATTATTTATCGTAGATTGTAGTTATTTGAGGTTATCATAGTCGCAAACTTATTCACGAATGTTTATATTTTCTTTTCTGCTGCCGAAATGTTCGTCTTAATCTCAGGGTCGTGTCCAAATTCAAGCCCCACGTTGGGCGCCAATTGTAACGGTTCGTTACTTACAAAATAAACAGTTCAACGCCGATTGCAAATTTTGATGTTTTTTTATTTTTTTCCAAACAGAATGCCCCGACGAATCCAAACACTTACAATTGTTCATTCACTCTTTTCACACATATATCTGCCTGTCGAAAAATTGCTGGTAGCTCGTATGACGAGAAATTACCGAAAATTTATATTGTAGATGAAGTCCTTCAGTAATTTTTTACTGCAAGTACAAAAAGAATGGTGCGACCTGGAACAGGGCCGCACCCAGCGAAAACCAGCGAGCCGCCGAAACGCGGCCTCGCCTGGCAGCGATCGACAGACGACTGGTGAAATCTGGCCACTCTCTTCTCCACGCAGGGAGGAGAAGTCACCTGACCTCACCGACCAATCACACGCACGCTTCATTCACTCTTACAGATATCAGCCAATTACAGAGCAAGTTACAACACATGAAAAAATCTTTTACACACAGAACTCTGGGCTTCCCCTGATCAGGCTCTTTTCAATTTCACCTCGAAATCGGGGACTCCCATTCTCGTTCTCTCTCCCACACCGTGAGAGAGCAGTTATTACTCGGTTCCCATGCAGGGGGGGAATTACCGTCTTTATCTCGGTTGGCGGGGAAGCACTGTTTCTTTCTCACTTCCACTTACAGGCCCCTCATGCCTCTCTTTCTAACCATCACACCAGCCCAGACACAGTACCGTGATTTATAATTATATTACAATACGTTAATAAAATTTAAGAACAGCAATCATAATACAAATTACTTTACAACATTAAAATCATTTAGAAATAACCTGAAAAGTAGGCCTAAATAGGTAAAAATCTACTACAACGGCTCATTTGTGAATAATTTCATAAAAATAGTAATGATCAAAAACGTCTGTTAAAATACAAAATACCTTCTTAAAACACATAGCAAGCGAAAATAACATTTATTAATAGCCATAGCGTCTGATTATATTGTCTCATAACATACACACCACTCTAAAAACATTGACTCATTAAATTTACCTATACAGAAAAGAAGTTTAAAAGAAAATTATTTAATTCGGAGGGCAGGGTTCTGCAATGCTACAACTTACTCTCTGTCTTTTTACCTAAATTTTAAAAAACATATTTTGCAACAAAAAAATACTCTACCTCATAAAATTAAATCATTGTCTTTGTCTTGTTTTTAAAAAAGTAAATTTTATTTCTTATTTTGTTTTACTTTTAATATTACAAATACTCAATGTTAATTATTAAATTTTTTAATGTCTATCCATATTTATCTCCTCTTTGTGTTAATATAAATATATGTTTCTTTTTCTAAATTCTAACAATGTTATAAGTTCAGAATAAATGGAAAAAATAAGAAAAAATGAAAATATATAAAAGATAAAACAAAAAAATGGAGGGGCCGGTCGCCGGGCAGCAACCTCCACGTGGCTCCCCGCGCTAACCGGACGCCAGTAGAGGTCTCCCTGAGGGAAGGGGTCAAGGGTCTGGAAGGTTAGGACTGCGGAGGCGAGGGGCTCGGTCGGCGTGCGAGAGGTGGGCCGGAGGGGAACAGTCCAGGGGCACGGTTTCCGGCCTACCACAGGAGCCCAAAAGCACATCTTGCCACAGACGGGGATCCAACTCGCGACTCCATGGGACACCAGAAAGACCGACTCTGCTCCGACTTTCGTGGAGTACCTTAGTTTATAGGACCTCTCCTGGGCTCGACCCCCTGTGCGCTGGGAGGAATCCCAATTGGTTCGGGGTGGCGAGTTCGGTAGAAGGCATTAATAGTAAATAGCTCTGCATCTTTTTCTCGTCTCGAGCAACAAGATAGTAAAAGAATAGGGTGTCTGGGCTAATTGCTGTCTTCTGACTGGGGAAGGGGGACCCATCAGGCACCTTCTCCAGCCGGGCCTCCCGGGATTTCCAAGTCCGGATCCAATTCCAAAATTTAATCGAACAAGAACAATCAAATAAATCACTAAAATACGGCAGATGGTAAACGTAAATTTAAATAATCAGTAAATTTAACGAACAAGTTTGTATTTTCCTATTTCAATTTAAATAAATAATTAAATCAAAATTTTTAGGAATTTTAAAACCCCGGAGGGCTAACGCTATGAGGAATCCAGAATTTTCTTTCTTTCTTTTCTTGTCCCATGCGGAGCCTGCATTTTAGTAACTGATTTTTCATTCTGGTAACTGTAATTTGTCTAACATAAACCTTTCTCTTTTAGCTCCCGACGCGTCCCTGGATCATTTCTGTGGAGCTGTGCCTATGCCAACTGCCTTTAACTTAACCCCGCAACATGACTACGTCACAAAGTCAATCACTTTACAGGGCTAGCCAACTCTAACATGACATCTTTAGGTAATTCAGTCACGTATACACCTGCCGGCACCAACAAACCATTTATTTGAACTAACATGATTCACAGCTTGTGAAGCCGGGTCGAGTCACGGGTTACCATACATTTGAGGGTGACCATTTCCAACCATAACTTCACTTACAATACTGTCGTTAGTGTTATCATGCAACATAAAGTGCATCGTGTTTCAATTGTACGTGAAATCTTGTCGGCGCTAGCCTCTTAGAATTGTAACGTTATAATTAAACAGCAATTTCAAGTGTTCTTGATTATTTTCAATCAGTGCATACTACTAACAAGGAACTGCCTCAACTCGTTTCCTGAAGCAACGTACATTGAAAATCACAACCGTAAATGAAGTCACAAGTACAAACACAATTGAAAAAAAATTTGCAATAATGAATTCTTGACACAAAAAATTAAAAGAATAATTTATTTTCGCAAAAGCAAAGCAAAAATCCTGGCAAAATATTTTCCAAGATGAAAATAGCCTTGCCACGATGAATCTTCACTGAAACATTGTAGCGATTGTTTTGCAACTATGTGCTGCACTGGTATTTGTTGTCTCCAGACGAGGTAGATTGTGAGCTGTCGGAGTGGACGGCCTGGTCGTCCTGCTCCGTGACGTGTGGCACCAACGCCTACATGCAGCGCACGAGGAGTATCCTCCAGCAGCCCAGCACGGTGGGGCTGCCGTGTGGCAAGAGGATAGAGGTCCGGCCTTGCACACTACGACCCTGCCAACTGTAGAGGTAGCTGCTTCTTCTTTTACGTAATCCACCGCAACCACTTCAAAGTACTGACATATATTACCAACCCTTTCCCCCCCAATTAAAAATACGTGTTAGATTACTGCCCAGCTTGTTTGTACGAATCTTCTCAACTTTGAGTGAAATCTGATAGCATATTTTTGATGTGTAATATCTTATCTTGCGTAAATGGCATTTGAAAGGTGTAACTTTTTTGATGTAACAGAAATGTGTAGGAAGTGTAACGTTGCTGCTTTCTATGGCGGATGGCATGAACTAAATTTCTCAATGACAAAAGAAATCATCGTCTTAACTGTTTAGTGAATTTTAACTAGTAGGGCAGTACTTTCATAGAAATCCTTGTTGAAAATTAGGTCCAAAGCCAAGGTTTAGTATTTCTAAAGTCCTTTTAGCATTTATCGAAGCAGTTTCATAATAGTGTACATACTGTTTCATGCAAAAGTGTAAATTTCGAGCATTCAGAGAAATTAAACTTGTAGGTTGAGAAGTGACACACAATAATGGTCTCTAAGGTAACAAAGGATCACCAAAGTAAAACCACAAATTCCCCCTCTCAGAAAGAAATTATGGACATTGACCACTCAAACTAGACACTGCACAATTGCTCAATGGATGCACTGCGAACAATGCCTAGGCACTAAGGTTGATGAGATTACTAACTCTAGACCACTCTGTAGTACAAAGAACTGAGGAGTATGGGTAGAGAGGTAAGGCTATATATAATATGGATATTCCATGTTTACCTGTGCAATGAAAAATTCAGAAATGTCCTTAAAAAGGTTGTTTCTTAACCTATTGGGTTATATAGGTGCCTACCAGTCATTTCATGCCCAAAATTAAGTTCATCACCAAAAATTTTAGTATTAAATATTAATATCAAAATTGTTTTCCTTCTTTATCCTGCAGTTTTTAAATCATATATGTTATCAATACTTGGAAAAACAATTATCCTTTAAGTAAATTTTCCCTGCATATATACCCAATGATTCATTTGTAAGGCAAATGCATTGTTTTAAAGAATAGAAAAAGATAAAAGTAATTTATGATAACATTGTTTTGAAATTACTTTCACTATAAAATAAATCTTACATGAATCTAAGAACAATACTAATGTTAAATGCTATGAATTTATAAATTCTCCAAGCATTCTTTAGCTGTACGAGTAAATGTTCCTATTTACCACATTGCATAAATGTACGTATTTAATGAATGATAGAAGCAAAAAATAAAATTTGGGAAAGCAACTTAAACTTTATGTTACACAATATTTATCATCATTGTTCAAGCTTGGGGAGTGTTTGAAAGCACGTTTAGCAACCTCAAATAGGCAATGTTAAATTTTGAAACAACTACTATCATGAGGCATTGCTAATGTCCATGGTTTCCAAGTTTCTCCATGCTCAACACACAGTATATCTGGTATTGAGATTTATATTTTGTTAAGCTAGGAAATTGTTGGTTTGTAAATTGTTTAAACCTTAACCTGACTCTAGTAGTGTATCCCCACTCCTGTTTTATTTTCCTGTATCCGGTTAGTGTGTGTACGTTGCGGCCATTGCCGTTTGTGTGATGTTTATCATGTGTAGTAAAATACAATCAGTTTTTATTGACCAATGCATTATTATCTAAACTGCCAGTACCCAACAGAAATACAAAATAATAAAAAAATCAAAACTTGGCTCCAAATGAAAAGATGGTAGGTAAGCACCTCTTAAAAATTATGGGTTAATCAAAGAAAAATGTTTCCCCCTTTCCTAATTAAAGTATTACATGCCAAAAAAATTTTAATGACTTACAAAAACTTTGCATGTAACTAAATGTTTATAAAAAATGTATTGGCATGTTTACTGGTAAGAACAATAAAGCAAACTTAAAAATTGTTCAGTATGTATTTGTTTACAGTGATTTGCACATGACCAAGAAATATTGCAAGAAGACATATTCTGTCTGGAGTCACTGAAGATAAACTTCTTGGAACAGCATTCTCTTTTTGTAACTATTAATATGTTTGTAGCTTGATGTGCTTTTATATTTTTTTAGTATGGTATTTTTGGATGTGAACATTGAAAAGTTACTTAAATGTTTTGTTGTCTGACCATTGTTTTTAGGTAACACTTCTCAGAATTGTGTTAATAGTACTGTAAAATATTTTATATTAATTTTTTTAAACAACTTAAATTTTATGACATTGTAAAGAGTACTCACACTTAATTAGTTTCTGTAAATAAATTAAGTAGTTATTAATATAAGTAATATGAATGGCAATAAATTTTTAGGTGAAGAATTTTGTACATAAATATACATGTAAGTATTGGTAATTTTTTTTGTGATGTTAGAAACACTTCCTACTTTCCCAAAATGCTCAGTAAGTTTTTAAAAAAACACTAAATTCTTGTGAAAATCATAAACGATGTTATAATCAATGTTAATGAAACATGCACCATAAGTAAAGCAACATCCTAAAAACATCAATAGTTTAATGGATGCATACCTGTAAAAAATATACTTAATACCTAAAGGACTAATTAAAGTACATATTAAAAACAAAAACCAGAGCCTAATTGATTCAAATATAAGTGAACTTACGAAGAGATATTATCCATTGCTTTAGATGATATTTTTTTTTACAAATGTCACATACATGTACACAAGTTCAATAAAAAAAAGAATGTGAAGTATATATTGTTCAAATCTATGGTAATATTCTTACTTCACTGCTTTTCCATAAATAAAAGAATAATAATACGAAAAAAAATGAATTTAAATAACATTTACACTGAAAACAGCATTTGTAAATTCCTAATGGTTTCTTAAAATTTGGTTGTCTGTAAAGTCGGTTTACGGACGATAGTTTAACGTGACAATTACATAACATTGATGAAATGATTGCATACTTTTATGAATAAAATTGAATCATTTTTATTTTAAAAGTAAAAGAATAAATACTTGAAATTATACTACAACAGGGTGTCCAGTGAAAATGGATTTCAAAAATCCCTGACATTTCCCTGTTTTCCCTGACAAAATTAGGATTTTCCCTGACACTATGCTCGTTCCCATTTAAATTCTTATAAACTTTGTCAATATTTTTTACACTATAATATATGTAAAAATATACTGCGAAATTTTAAGCAACAGCAACTGTGTAAATAGGTCTAATACTAAAATACAAAATGTGAAAAAAAATATATGAAATATGTTTATTGTACTCACATATCACCATGTTCCTCAATTTCTTCAAGAGTTACTCACTAGATGGTTTTGAAAACATAAGTCAGTTCCACTTCATATTTAAAAATAATATATATAGTATTCAAATTAGCTAAGTATGCAATAGTTCCAAACTTAAAACTTTAAAAAAACCTTTTAAGTCCAATCACAAATTAAAATTTTAACAAAGGTTTTTCTTAGCAGCACTACTTTTTTAAAGCTTCTATCTGGAAGCTTAATACAGCAGCTTCTTTTTCAGCATCTTCCAAGATTTTCTTTTTCTTAGCTTCCAAAGCATAGTGTTCAGCAGCTGCTTTTCTTTTTCTTGTGTCTTGTTCTTCCTTTTCCTGTAATAACTTCTTCTGTTGTTCCGTGTATTCCTTGTATTTTAAATATGCATTACGAGCAGCATGAATAAATCTTTTAGATACGACAAAATTATCCAGACCTCCAGCTGACAAAATACCATCATGAATTGTACGCTGAGCAATCAGTGAAATGTCCAGCTGATTTTCTACCAAGCACTGTTTGTTTATTGAAAATTCCCTTTCTACTGCTGCGTTGCCATGAGACATAATAAATATCATTTTCAAAAAAGATGCTATATGCCCTGTATTTTCACTACAGTAAACATTTAAAAGGTCAAACCAAAACTTATCCAGGCGTACTTTGGATCGGACATGGAGTTTCAAATGTTCCTGCACTGCAGTCAATGAACACAATCTTTTGAATTCCTTCGATATTTTGTCACCTTGAATTCCAGAGAGCCAATTATGACTAACAAATATATCTAAGGCACATGACAGCCTCTTGATCGCCAAATCGGGAATAAGGGCTACAGAAGGATCAGCAAATGAAATGCCTCTTGTCAAGCTGAATGTAAGAGGTGAGCGCTTTAAAATCCTTTTCACACATTCCTGCAGGCATTTTAGACAGTCTGCTCTAAATAATTCCATATCCTTCTGACTTGCATTTTCTGAACGTAATACAGCTCGTGTCCCAAAACCTAAGTCAATTTTTTTACTTGACAAAAGATTATTTGCAGATAAATCTATTTTGCTCAGGGTAGTATTTGCCATTACGTCTGCTTTGACAAATCTAGTCATAAAATTCTTGATGACTGAAGAAAAGTCGGAAAAGAGGTACGGCGCCATGGGGTCATTTGTTTGGTATTCTTTGAGAAGTGGTTCAACTTCAGCAGCAACAGATGAAAAAAAAGCAAGTTTAGGTCCAAGTAACACATCTTTAATAGCACTTTTCACTATAACAAAACTAGCACACGTAGGTTCTGTATTTGACTTTAGACCAGCAACATAGTTCCGAAGATTTGGTAAAATTTTCAATGCTCTGTCTGCTACAGGAACGTTGTCTAACCAACGAACTGGACAAAATTTTAGAGGAAACAAGCTGGAACCAGTTATTCTAATGTAGTCTGCACGACGAGTGGGGATGTTATGAAACAGGTTGTAAATAGCACGCAAGAATTTAACAATTTCCCAACCAGTTTCCTTCATTGCGCCTTTGAAGGCACAGTGTAATGAATGTAAGCCACAAGTGCCGATATCCAATATTACCCCCTCATCAGTACGACCTTCCTTCAAATCTTGCTTCAAGTCTTTTAAAAACCGCAAATTTACATTGGGGCCATCCATCGACACCTGTATAATTTTGTGTAATGTATTCACAGGCAAAGAGTTTTTAAAAGCACTTAACAGGTCTGCTGCAGTCGAATGGCCGAGAAATGCTGATGTAAGATATCGAGTGCAAGTAATTGAATCATCTTCATTCCAGTAACGGACAGAAATGTCCATTTGCTGTTTCTGGGCAATTTTATTTAAACTTTCATCAAAGCCAACTACAAGATGAGAAGATTTTGATATATCAGCATGCAGTTCCTTTTGAAATTCTGGAGCCAATCCGTGAACTATTGTATAGGATACTTCATACTTTCGATTTTCCCAACTGCAATTTAGCTGCAATTTTGCTGTCGTGATACATCTTACGATGCATTGCTACACTATTTTCTGCATTCTTTAAGGAATTATGAGCCATAACACAATAGAAACACCAAAGTATTTCGGCACGTGTTACAGAATCATTTAATAAGTAATTTGTCAATGATTTTGATTCCTTTCTAGCACTGCCACATGTGCACGTGCAAGAACATGTTGCGGATGGGTTTAGATAAGAATTATCAGCATTCGAGGAAGTATCAGGCAGAGATTTAGAACTGCTGACTGGATCTGTTTGGAACAACGGAGGGGAAGATACTTAAGGTGAGCTGGGTACATCAGAACTAAACAATTTTGAAGATTCAGACAAAGGTGAAGACTCTGAAGCAGAATTATTTTGTGACGCTGCTGATGTAGGCCTAGTTGTTTTACAGTACACTGCTATGGATGAACTCATGTGAAATCCTTGCACTCTTCTGCTGTGTTTCACTCCAGATGCATGACTGGTAAGAGCCTGCTTCCCCATATTACTCAGTTCAATCCTGTGATTGCAAAGTTTGCACCAAGCTGCATATGGGCTGCCATCAATAGCCTGAGCCCATGAGAGGGATGGGTTCTGGTTCCATTCATCCCTGAATGTAGTTTTTCTGAGTTTTGAAGCCATGTTGTGACCTGTTAAAATAAAATAATTTTTTACCTTTATCACACTAATCTTTAAAATAATATTCTTGTGAGAAAATTAACCTATTTTTCATTAATTAGCAAATAAACGTTTCAGGCACCACAAACACAGATAAAATCAATGCAAGTACATAGGCCTATCAGCACATATTTTCTATACAAAGTAACCGTCAGCTTCAACTTCAAGCATCTTTTATAAGATAGGCCTAGGCCTAATGTAAACTTATGAACTGAAAATAAATCTGAAAAAATATAGGATATGTTCCAGCAACAATAGCTTGTTTCAGGAAATAGTCACATTTTATCTACAAAATTGCTGTGTGTTCATGTATTTTAAAAAATTTGCATTGTCTGGCCTGGCCTACTTCGAAGCAAGAAAAATGCCTAACTAACGTAAAATTCAAAAAATAAATAATATAGTACGTTACAACATGACTTGTGTTTGACCCGATTTATAAACTCTGCAAGCACGCATGTCCGAATCAAAAAGTTGAACTCTCACCTTATTAATGTTCCGGTTTATAAAAAGTTGACGTCCCTCGGCTTCTGGTCCCCGTTTTCCCGTTGAAATAAATGTCCTGTTATGCCCGTACTGCCCTCGTCGGAGAGGTGTGGGTCCAGGCCAACGTGGCCGGGACCGGGAAAGGCGGGACCTGGAGGGAGAGTGAAGTGATTGCGAGGAATGTTGGTAGGTTGTCGCAAGCAGAACACGGCATTAACGAATTTCACGAGCCGTCTTTTATTAACGCTTATAAAGTCCTGCCGCAGCCTGGCGGAACCGTCGTGGAACAAGTGCCCTACCACGGCGACACGGACTCCCTGATGACGGGGCGGTTCTCAAATACGTTTCGGCGCGAATCGTAAAGTTTATTAATGCTAGGCTGACCCAGTGAGAGAGGGCCCGAAGACGGAGCGCCGTACATACGCGGCCCGTTACGTAATGTTCCGTGGACGGCGAAAAGTTCAGAGACTCGTAGCACCACGCTCGCGTTGTAGAAACTGCCCGCTAGACACGTCTCCCGATGACTCGTAAGTTAACAATGCTAAGCTGATTCGCGGTGGCAGCTCAGCTGCCGTGACCGACTGCGGACTGAGCGAACGTTCAATCCCGAGCGCAACGTGCGCGGCTCGCGGAGCAACGAACACGTCTGTCTCCGCTCGAGACCAGGACGCGACTGCCTCTCCCCGCTCGCCCGCGGGCCGGCGCCCGCGGGTGGCGGGGAGGGAGGGGAAAATCGGCCGGCGTGGGAGAGAGCTCCGTCCCGCGGCGCGCCAGGCTGCAATTACATACTATGGCGAAACACTTCAGAAAAAGTTATTGAATTATTTACAAAGACATACACGAGACATTAATTACACAGCGAACTTGCACAATGAATAATAAATAAAATAAGTTAATTACACACATTCAAATCCCTTAATCGTTTACAAATATATACACACTGAAATAAAAGATAAAGTCACATAGAAAAACACTCGTTGGCATGCTAGGGCGCACGCGGGTGCGTCCCTGGCTGTCGCACACACTGGGGTTCACTGGGGGGGGAAAACAGGCCCCCTCAGGCCCGCGTCGGTGGCCAGGTACGGCCTCTGTATCTGGGAGGGTACGACGACTGTCGTCAAAGTTTATAAACCAGAACGTGAAAAAAGGTGAGTGTTCTACTTTTTGCTTTACTCAGACATGCATGCTTGCGGAGTTTACAAACCAAGAACATCACGAACCGTTGCCGAGCGAACGAAACAAATTAGGCAACAGTTTGCGACTTGCCCATAGAGCAACTATAGTAGAGTATACATACATTTTGTTTCTTACCTTTGTTTGGCTGATGATATAATAATTCACTTATCCATCAACAAAAACGATAACCAAAATCAACAAGAGTACACAAATGCGCGCCATTTTGGCCAGCCTAACAGGCCGCAATGTGTACAGCCATGTGCTGATTATAATCGATACGTCGATCATTGTGTACGCGGCGAATTGAACAATCGATATGCATATTGTATCGTGCTGCTGCGTGAAGAACAAACACGGCCAAAATTTCCAGACGATTTTTAAAAAATCCCTGACATTTCCCTGACTTTTCCCTGACACACGAAATTCCCTGACAATTCCCTGTTTTCCAGGTTTTCCAGGTCGCTGGACACCCTGTACAAATCATATTTTTAAAATGCAAGAATAATTAACCTTTATTGCTGAAATTGTTGTTGCAATAAGCAATAAAAACCACATTAACTTTTCACTTCACTTTATAAACAGACGACGAAACAGTTCACGTGTAGATGACTTGTAATTGATTTAGAAAACTGGCATATAGGTATAAAGTTTAAATATAATTATGAACAAGTTTTCATATAAATAAACTGTAATCAAATATCTTATCATCAATTATATGAATCACCATAATGTTTTAGTCAATTGTAACATAACCTATTATTACTGCACTCACCGACAGATGCTACTTTTTTTAATAATAAAAGAATAAATACTTGAAATTATACTAGTATTCAGATTTTTAAAATGCAAGAATAATTAACCTTTATTGTCGAAATAGTTGTTGTAATAAGCAATGAAAACCACTTTAACTTTTCGTTTTAATATAATTATGAACCAGTTTTCATATAAAAAAATTGGTTGTCTGTAGAGTCGGTTTACAGACGATAGTTTAACGTGACGTCATAACAAAACATTGATGAAATGATTGATCCAGAAGAAAATGAAATATCCAATTCGGCCTGAGACTGAGCCGTAATAGGTTTTTGCAACCAAACATTTAGGCATTAAAAATATGTTATTCTTTAGGAAGTAATTTTTTTTTTCTATCTTTTGTATGTAAAAATCTACCTCTGCATACTTTTATGAATAAAATTGAATCATTTTTATTAAATAATCACTATTTTGTATGGATACAAAGGAGTGAAATGAAATCTACAATTTAATTGATAAATTTACTTGTATTTGTACTCATTAATTCAAATATGTTTATTAATTTTGTAGTGTCGCGCGCGCCGTATTTATTTTTACAAGTACAAAAATGAAGGTATAGCGGCAGCGGGGATTTGATCCAGCGATGCTAACCGCACGGCCACGAGGCCATATTAGAAATAATAGTTTCAGATGTTGTATACATATTTATAAAAATTTTGTTTTGTGTCGTGGAAGTTTTTAAAATGTATGTAGTCCGCCATGTTTATTTCTTATAGTGGTAGGTGGGAAATTTAAAATATATTGTCGGCGGCTGCTAGTCAGCCGCCATGTTTATACTAACTTCAAGATTGTCGAGAATGTTTTACTCTTTTTCGCAATTACACATTTAATGACGAAGTTTGTTCGTCGTGAAATTAAACGTAGAATTTAATAAAAATGCCCTTGCAGGTAATAAAAAGTATTAGTAAGTTTAAGAAAGAATTTCGGCTTTAATCTCCAACCCAGGCGCTCGTGGTGCGTTGGGGCCGAGATTAAAATTTGTCGAGAATATTTTACGTTTTTATGTCTTCCAGTGCTCAAAATGATATGCAATTGTGGCCCCGGGCACGAAATTTTATTTATAATTCATTAATAATAACGCCCCTCGGGATAAACAAAGGAAAATATGTATTAACGAGTGCCTGGTTTACGCGGAAGACAATGAGCATAACGGGACACACTGTAGTGGGACAATATGCGTAACAGGACACTTTTTCATGCGTGCAGCCGGCGTTCATCGATTTATTAGACGTTGTCACGTCAATAAACTGTAATCAAATATCTAACATAACCTATTATTACTGCACTCGCCGACAGACACTACTTTTTTAAATAAAATAATAACGCCCCTTGTGATAAACAAAGGAAAATATTTATTTACGAGTGCCTGGTTGCCACTGAAGCGGATAGATAGCGCGATTCGTTCGGTTCGCATCTGTCACCGTAGATGGTAGCACCGTAGGGGAATAATATTATTTCATTTTTATAATATGATTTTATAACAAATACGCATCCTAAATACACCAAACTTATTTATAATGTGTTACAATATTTTTTAAAACATTGTTTAAAAGATCCCAGGTGTAATTTGAAATATTATGTGTAACTGTAAAACACCATTGTTCGTACAAAAACGTATTTGAAAATTCAACATTACTTTTAAATAATCGTACCGATTGTGCTGAAAATCAGTGGACAATTGTTAAATAACATAATATTAATAATTCAAATGACGAAAACATGATTGAAAAGTGAAATCGATAGTTGTTCCAATCGAGTGGAAGAGAGATGCGGAGCAAGTGTACAATGAGCGTAACGGGACACATCGTAGTGGGACAATGTGCGTTACGGGACATTTTTTCGTGCGTGCAGCCGGCGTTCATCAATTTATTAGACGTCACGTCAAAAAACTGGTGAAATAGCATCCGCATGATTCACATCCGTGTTACTGGTACAGCTCGTCAAAAGGAAACTGTTAATTTTTATTTCTCTGCAGATTTCACATTACTAACGTGTTTCAAACACTTCACGTTATTAGAAACATTGTTCTTCCCCCCATGATAAACATTTAAATCACAACGGCATAAGCTGCAATACACATAGTTCAGGCCTTTTTTTCAATCTGAAACACAGAAACAGTTCCGAATATGCTGACTTAAATACATGTCCATACTGTTTTTTTGTGTTTGTTAAACATTATGACGGCACAAGACACCTAATTGACTACTAAATATCTTCATCCACAACCATACGACCCATTCTACAATGGCATGAAAACTGAGTCTCGGATCACGTAAATGGAGACAGATCTCTCAGAACATTTCACTGTTGCATCTGCTGCTTCCACAGTGCACAGAAATGTAACAAATGGCAACCAATGTGATTGCATTTCAAGGTTGCGAAATTATAATTTAATTTTTAAAAATATACTGCTTCAAATAATAGCAAGGGCAGAATTTACATAAATATTAAAAATAAAACCAAAGTAATAATAGAACACTAGATATTTTTGTACATCAAAAAATCTTAACATATTTAGAACATAAGTAAACATGGCTACCACCGCAGCCAAGTACTCGACTCCAATTGGTCGCACGAAGCAATGTAAAGGGAACAGCTCAGCATTGCCGAGCTAATCTCTATGGTTCCATCTTCATTTGCATGCTATTGTAGAAACTCTGTTCCGTGAGATTCATCTCAGTTAAAGTGATCTGTCTCCGTGACATTGTAGAATGGCCTTAAACTTCTGAAGAAGTGCAGAAAAATACCACCTAAAAACAAACGCCACCATTTCTGCCATGGAACTAAACGTCATATGGATAAGTTTGCCTTTAGGTTATTAAACAGAGAGAAAAAAAAGGGGGGATCATACAGTTGGTTAGATCGATTTAGTTCCGTTAAATATTTTTTTTATCTTCTCTTGTTTACGTGACAAAATACGTCAAGATGTGCTGCTATTTTGTAACAGAAACGAAAAGCAAAAATAAAAACATTTCCACTACTGGAAAAAAAAGGCCAAAATAAAAAGCATACAACATTCAGAATTACCGTACAAACGTAATGTAGATTATTTTCCGTACAAATTACGGGAAAACATTTGAAGTTGGCAGGTATGGCATTGTTAACATTCCTTAACTTAACTTTCATACATCACCATATCAATATCTTAACATGCACCTGAATCTCTCGTAATGATGCATCTAACATTATATTTTTTAAATATCTACAATACACAATTATGTTGAAAATCTGCAAAATTATTCTAGCATATTACTTAAGACTTTTATTAACTTCTACTAGTGTTTTCATGCCAACATAGATGTGAAGAGAGACAATCAGATTTCCACTGCCTCTGCACAAAATAGTTGTTTGAAATAACTATAGAAAGTGTTACATAGATTTGCATTTTCATTGCATCTTATTTTCACATCTTTAATCATGTGTTTATCAATACCTAATTCTTCAGAAAAAATATTGAAGCTAAATCATTGTTGTTAATATTGTGTGCCCGCTTAATTTGTTGTTTTTAAAAGCATGAGAAAGTGACTACCTATTTAATTATATTGTAGTTATTATGGTGGTCACTGATATAAGTGGAAGCAGAAATAAATATCAACAATTAGAATCTTATCATAACTCAAATCAAGAAAAAAATTAATTTTTTTTTATCCTCAAAACTTTTTAAAATACTTTATCTACCATTTAGGTAAATAACGTAAATGAATTTTAATGTACAGATTCCCAATAGCTAAGTTTTAGAATTCATAGTTTTTATTCAAAGTAATTGCTTCAGTTTACAACAAATTTCTCCTTTGTATAAGCCAACTTAAAAAAAAAACTAATGTTACAAAATTAATTTCAAAAATTAGTATTAGTGTTCATGTAGATAAAATGCTTATTTTCTCCTATATATTCAACGAGGTAGAGTTTGTTTCAACTTGTAACAATTTATTGCTGCATGCACAATTATTGTATATTATTGATCTATTACATAAGCTTTTATCTAACTTTCACGAAGTTCTTTTCTAATTCAAGTTTTAAGTATCCGAATAACAATAATAAAAATATAAAATAATATATTATAAAATGTTTTGCAGTTACATAAAGTAATTTTAGTAAGTATAGTCAATCAAAGTACACCTTTCTGTGAGTTGTGAGTTTTTCATTATGAGTAAGAAAATATGAACTATTAAAATTTAAAATTAAATTTCTTTCAGTGAAATCAAAAGATACAAATTACATTCAGAAAAAACTAATCTAGTCTGGTCATCTGACAGTCATGATGTGGAAAAGTGCTCAGTTCACCACATTGTGACAATCAGGGAATTAGCCACTTTGTCTTAACAGAAACTTAAATTTTATCTGTGCGTATGTGCGATAAGTTTTACTGCAATGCCTCACCAATAGGTGAAGCGAGAATACCAGCAGATTTTAGGAATGCTTGGAGTGTTTCGCAATTGTGACGATACTCATTGATGCAGTACATGCACACACCATAGTTGGTAAGCAGATTAAGACTAGAACTTTACAAAATACAGGCATCAACTAGCACTGTTAACCTGAAGCAGAATGTGAGTAAGTCTGTCATACAGCTAGAGCACACGAGGTTTGTATCTTGTATTTTTATACTGTAGGTGGCTGCTGGCAAGGCGGACTCTACAGGCTACGAGCACTTGGTCATTCTTGAAGGTCCTAATCAGTCAGCTATCAGCTATCAGTCCTACACAGGGCTTAACATGCAGTCACCAAGAGTCCAAAATAATTATTCTATTTATTAATATATATTACATTCAATTTTTTCATTTCGCTGTGTCTCTGGCTAATGTCAACATTGCTTCTGAGATTTTCTAACCCACGCAACATCTGTAAACAACTAGTCTGTCTTCCTCAAAACATATTTTCAAGAATGGATACAATTAAGCTAATTAAACATATCACAGAATAACCAAGGTGACAATTGTATCAATTTACTCTGTAACAAAAAACAGAAGACCTTGCATTACCAAAGTCTCACAATTAAGTCTGTAAACTGTTTAAAAATTTCAGGGTGGGGGGGGGGGGGGTAGGATAAAACAACCCCCTTTTTGACGGCACTTGACTTGAAATATAGTGTGTAAGGCAGCATCAATCCTGTTTCACGTCGTACACAGCACCATCAGGTCTCGGGCAGTCTTTATGCAGGCATCTTCACGTGTCTGCATCAGACACCTCCGCAGTGTTGGTAGAATTCTTGGTATCTAGTTTGGGAGGCAGAACTTGGAACCTGATCTCACTCCCTTTCAATCTTTTCTGCACAATCCGGCCCTCAGTTTTGATGCCTTTAACTAAGGACTCATATACTTGCTCCTGAAAAATAAAAAGGATTGATAAATGAAACAATTGGTTTTCTAAATGTAGTTAATATTATAATATCAAGAAATCTATTATTTACATATACATAGTTCCTTAAGGTAAAATCTGGACTATATGCTGTTTTTTGTATGGGTTGTCAGTGTACGAGTCGGTGCAAATAAAACTTAATATTCACCCGACTCATTTCACTTGATTCCCGACCACGAGTTTCCCAGCACAGAGGTGTGTGTGGGGCGCCTCAAGACCCCACAAGCAGTAACATAGCGTGCCAGCCGCTGAGAGCGGGCCGGTGAGTGCTAGCGGAGGGAAGTCGAGCCTAGCTCCACACGGGTCACGTCACGGCCCTGGGACAGAGTCGGTAGTCGGGTCCACATGCACATCCACGTGGTGGCGCCCAACATACACGTACGTCTATTCATAACCCCCCCCCCCCCCCCCCTTCCCGACAACAGTTTGGTATTGCGTGTGTATGATGCAAAACATTTTCTTTTAAAAATTTCCAACATCAATTTGTCCCAACAAAAAAATTACTAAAAATCTATTTATTTAAATATTGACTACACTGTTGCACAAAAAAATATATATTTAGAGGTACATTCAAATCAAGTACTGTGACCACACCATGTGACAAAAAAAATCTTGATTATTCAACTAAACAATATGAAATATTTGTAGCTATTATAATAGCTTCCTGTTCACAAGTGCTTAATGCATTCCAGAAGTGTGTTGTTCATATCATTAAGGCAAAAACTAAAGAGCTTCAATTCTATGGTATTGACAAACTTTTGTTTGAACAATTTTATTCTGCCTTGAAAAAATTATCATTCACAATTTTTTTTTTCAATTAACTTATTTCAAATTGTGAAGTTATGCTTAATATTGGTATTTCTTTGTTATTTTCATGCACATATGCAAACATAGAGTCAGAGTCAATTTAAATTTCAAAAACATACCTAGATATTGTATGTTTTAATGTCCATTGGGACTTGAGGTCCCATAGAATATTACTTCTTGGATTAAGAGTTAGTTACATACATAGCAAAGATCAAACATACTTTTTTAGTTACATACATATTAGTTTAGGGTGTGTATTACATTATGTTCTCGAATGTTTTGATACTACCAAAAAAAAAAATCTTACTTCGCCAAAACAAACTTCTGACAGTGTAAAATGCAATAATACTGGCTGACTAAAAATAATAAGTTTTCATAATATACATAAAATGTTCACATTAGAACAAAAAATTATTGCAAGTTTTAATCTTTTAATTTTATTTATTTTCTAGGTTACAAATCTAATAACATTGAAATATAGTCTATTGACAAAAACTTTAGTCACACTTCATCTACAAAATGTACAGATAAAAATTATGAAAAATGAATTCCTTATAAATTCTATAAAATATAGTTTGTAGAGAATATTAAAAAAGTAATAAACTCTTTTGGCATTAAAAACACTCAAATGTATGCACCAAGTTAATGCTCGGCCTGCATTGCAATGCCTCATTCAGTTTTGTTTTGTAATATGTTTGAAGTAGTTCCACATATACAAATCATCTATCCATCTCTCTGTATATATATTTATCTCTATCTACATCTATGTATCTCTATCTCTATTTATCTCTTTATATCTATATATATACTTCCTACTATCTCTATATCTTCTATATATAAGTAGAGGCACGATTTTATGGTGAATCGCGATAAAACGAAATAACACCGAAATTTGGTTATATACACGAAATAAAACTAAATATGTCGAGGTCCGCGAAATAATTCAAAATATGCCGAAGTCCTCAACATAACCTTAATTTACGAGATGCGTACTGCCACAAGTTCAGATGTTCCACCAAAGACTACAAGGTTGACGCGTGATGGTGAAGTGAACACAGAAAACAATTTATTTGGACTTTGCGATACCAATTTGACGCATTAGACTGCATCGAAGCGCTAGTGTAGCATGTTTTATTTGTGTTGAAATTATTATTTTTAGTTACGTGAATATCTAAGACTATCCAAAACTAATGTTTTGTTTTTTGTTTAGTTAACGAAACCAGCAAACAGTACTATTTTCAGTTTATATTGTATGATTTCAAGCGGTTTGAAACGTAGGCTTGGTGAATTTTGCTACGGCAAATCAATGTAAATTATTCTGAAACACAAATATTTCATAATGCCGAAGAATAAAGTCTCGGCAAACGAGAGGGTTAAGGAGTTTGTTGGTGAAGGTTTTTTACATGTGTGAAAGTAATTTCATGTGTAAATTTTGCAACTGCCGGCTCGAACATGAAAGACGCTATACTTTGGTGAAACATGTGTCGAGTGAAAAACATAAAAGATGTAAAAAGAGTGGGATACCCACCAAAAGGCAAGTTTCTATTTCCGAGTCAGTAGTTACAATGAAAAAGGCCAAAAATGATAAATAAAATCAACTGAAGCCTTTGTTTCAGCAAATATCCCAGTGGAGAAATTGGACAATCCTGCACTTAGAGCATGGTTTCAAGAGTGTGTGAAGGGTGGTGGTGACCTACCAACTGCAGATTGGCTACGAAAGAAGTACATCCCGATAGTAGCAGAAAATAAATAAGAGACTATAAAATCATTTGTCAGTCACATTCCAATATGTGTTTTAGCTGACGAAACTACAGACAAGAATGGGCGCTGTGTGTTCAATATTATTTTCAGGACCCTTCAGCCTGGTGCAACACAATCATCACATCTTGCTGCATCAGTTGTTTTGGATTCTGCAGATTCTGTATCATGTACTCGTGCTGTTTTATACACACTAACTAAATATGAAGTGGATCATTCACAAGTGTGTGCATTTGTATCAGACTCTGCTAGGTACATGATTAAATGTGCCAGTACACTTCAAGGTGTGTTGGGTGATCGTATGATACATGTGCAGTGCTGGGCGCACAAAATTCATTTAGTTGGAGTTGTTTGGCAATCTAACCTTGAGCAACTCAACGATGTTATAGTGAAGATAAAAAATTCGTTTCAGAACACAAGAAAGCGCAAACATCAGTACTTGGAATTTCTGAACACCAAATACTCTCATGATCCTGCAATGTGCAAGCTTTTTCCACAACCTGTTCTTACCAGATGGAACACATGGTTTGAGTCTGTTGTCTATCTCAGCATACATTTGCAGGATATCTTGGAATTCTTTGAAGAGTTGAGAGAAAACAACAGTGGCATTAAATTCCTGAAAGAAATGTCTGCAGAAGAAGTGAATGTTGTGAAAGATGAAGCTCTGTTTGTGGCACAAAACTGCTCTCCTCTAACAGAGTTGATAACTTCCCTAGAGGGCAATACGTACCCAACTGCACATTTGTTGACAACAAAATTGAAAGCTCTGCAGAACAAATTCAGTGTTTTGAGCAATGGTGTTGTTTCAGCTTCAGTAAATGACTTGATCTGTGGACTACACACCGTGAAGCAGGCAGAATTGAAACAATGTTTGCAATTAACTGGCAAGAAATGTGAAACTAAACTTCTAGAACTGATGCAGAATGATCCTTGCAGGGAAACATTTCAGGCAATTGATCACTTCTTTAACCCGCAAAATGTAAGTAGGGTGTGCATGAAACCTGAAAACGTACAAAAAGTAATCCTAAACCTACCTGCGATTTCTCATATTCCCAGCGAAGTTTTTATTGAAGCATATGCCACCTTCAAGCATATTACTACAGAAGAACTTGCAAAACAAGAAACAAAGACTGTCGATGTTGTGCAAGTCTGTGTTCAATGAAAACCAACTACAGTGAATTTTCAACTGCTGGATTAAGAGCAATATGGTTCCCAACTACAAATGTTGATTGTGAACATTCATTTTCGAAGTACTCTCTAGTAGTTTCTGAAAGGCGATCTACAATTTCTCCAGAAAATGCAGAGCGTTTAACTATGCTAACATTTTAGTGTTATTAGCCAATATTAGTGTAAATAAAAATGAATGTAATTTAACATACCTTTCCAAAGGTGATGTTTTTTGACAAAATTAACTGTACCATGTTACAGTTTATTAAGTTATTTTCAAAGTTTGGAGTTCATTAGTTTAAGATTCAAATTTCACCATTCTGTAAGTGTAACACATGCCATTTATTATTTTATTAATATTTTACAATGTGTTTATATGCATTAAAAATAATTAATCTCTCTCTTGCATGAATATATTTTTAATACATTAGATAAGTTATCGGATCGCTTATAAAATAATAAAACCGATAATACCGAAATTTGTGTTTTTAAAAACAAAATTTGCCTTATAATAACACCATAAAATCTTGCCTCTATATATAAGTCTCTATATAGCTCTATACATCTATAGGTATATCTCTTTATCCAACCCATTTCATTCTCTATACCTCGCTCTATCTCAACTTATCTCTCCATCTCTATCTCACTATATATATATCACTCTATCTCTGTCTCTCTTTTATATTTAAATTAATTGTGTCATGCGTGCGCACTTATACAACAAAAACAGACGAAGTGCCGCTATATAAAATTAAATAAACACATTTTTTGACACGATTCGTGCTCCAACTATTGAAAAATAGTTATAGGGTCTCAGTAACCTTCATGGGCATGCGCATAACAAATCACCAAAATTTTATCGCAATCGGATGAATGGTATAGGAACGCATACGGCACAAACAAACGAAAATTAAAGACATGACAAACGCACCAAACGATGATGCGTTTAAAATTCAAGGCAACTCTACCTATTTACCAAGTTAAGATCAAAACTGTTATTAGCGCCTCTAAGCGGCCTGGTCTCACCAAGGAGAAAAATATTAATTTGCCAGACCTTACTATGAGTTAGATCGTGTGTCAGACATAGAGAAATGACACTCACTCTCTATTTTTATGTCTATGACCTATGATTTTTTCTATTATAAAATGAAATTATCACTTTTTCACACCCTTAGGGATGGAATTTCATATAAATATGGGGTCTGTGCCGGAAATTAGAAATTTCGACACGTTTTTTTTTTAAATTTTATTATAATTTTAAATTATTTTTGGAAATTTCATTTTTTTTATAATTTGGTTACTTTGGATGATTTACTCTTTGTTAGGCTGGTGTACTCCCCTTAGTTAAACTTTGTGCCAGTAGTCTGAAGCACCTTTACCAGAGACCTATAGGATATTTTGCAGATCTAAGACTTTGTTGGCTGCCCGTTTGAAATTTCCCTCGCTTACAGACACGCCCCAGGCCTGTAACGTTACTTCACTTCATGACTAAAACTGCATACAACAGCTCTGGACGAGTTGTTACCATTTCTCAGAGACGAGCTGACCGTAGCCTTTACCGTCACGCAAACGTCTTAGGTTCACTCCCCTGGAGTCACGTCATGGACGCTTGTTCCCAGCGTCGTTGCACTTTTGTTCACCCCCCTCCCCTCACGGTTCTAAGAATTCGCCTAAGACCAATGACCGGTCATAAACCCCAGCAGACAGCGACCGTCTCCAAGGACGACTTGCATAAAAAATGTGTGTGCCAAGATGGACCGCCCACGATATCTAGCTGCAAATTCGCTAACCTCCCAGCCAACTTCCCCTGTAGGCCGCCAGAGAGCTGCACCTGACTGCCCCTTTATTCCCTTGTTAGAGCAGACGCCTTGAGCGAGTCGATTCTTTTTTATTTCAGACACCCCTCAACAGGTAGCGCTAAAGTCTGCCAGTGCTACCAACTTCGAGACATCAGTCAGAGTTTTTTATGACGCCCACTCGGGTAACTTCGGAACCTTTCGGTCCGGACGCCCCAACTCCCCCCTCCACTTTTGATAGAACCTTTACTTTTAATTACGAGACGCGGTTCTTCGCGAGACACTTCGCGTCGCGACTGCAGACGGACCGTTTGATTATCGGCGAGTCGACGAGAGACTGCAAGACTTCTATCCGGCCGCAACCGACTATGTAGTCGCTTAAATAAGGGATGCTATCCCTATAATCTTCTTTATGTAGTTTAGTCCGTCTGCATAGTACAAAGTGTGATAGTTAGTTTTCTTTTAAATTATTTCTTTTGAAATAATGAAAACATCCGCGCCCAGCCGCGCATTCGCGGGATCCAGTTCCCGGCTGGCGAAGCATCGGAAATCTGAAGACAACTTCCCTGTCTGGTGAGTGACGATCCCCGACTTTCCCCAACCTCCCCTTAACCTTTGTGGGCATTTTCTGCCCCGTATACTGTCTGTGTACAAGTTCTGATCAGTTTTGATTTGGACTGTTCGCAGACAGGGTCCGAGAGCCGGACGCCAAATTGGCACTTTCATCTCCCTTCCTCAACAGCACACATGCGCCCTGGCATCATGTTCCCGCGTGATCTCCGGGAAACTAAGCCCTGACCTCCGGTGCTACTGTATCTTTCAAACTTTTTTTGAACTTACCTAAATTACGCCGTCAGACGCAGTTTATCATATAAACATATTTGTATTTCTTATTGGTTTATGTATTTTTTTAAATGAAACCTTTTAATAATTTAATTTATGGCTAGCCCATATTTCTTTTTAAATATATCTGAGAGTCAATTAATTAAGTAATTGACATTGTATGTTAATGACTTTTCTATCTGTTATAAATTTTCCTTTATAAAATTTGACGTAATTATATTCAGATGGAATCACACCTTGTTTCTGTTCATTTCTAATAACACTGTGAAACCTTAAAGATCTCCAACACAGGTCTATATGTTAATCCAGGTTATAAGCTAGCTGTAGGCCAAATTTCATTCAAATCCATTCAGTAGTTTTTACGTGAAAGAGTAACAAACATCAATACTTACAAAATTTTCGCGTTTATAATATTAGTAGGATTCTTACTTCACTGCTTTTCCATTAATAAAATAATAATAATACGAAAAAATTTGAATTTGAATAACATTTACACTGAAAACAGCATTTGTAAATTCCTAATGGTTTCTTAAAAATTGGTTGTCTGTAAAGTCGGTTAACGGATGACAGTTTAACGTGACAAAATAACTTATTATTACTGCACTCGCCGACAGATGCTACTTTTTTCAATAATAAAAGAATAAATACTTGAAATTATACTAGTAAACATATTTTTAAAATGCAAGAATAATTAACCTTTATTGCCAAAATTGTTGTAATAAGCAATGAAAACCATATTAACTTTTTGTTTAAATATAATTATGAACAAGTTTTCATATAAATAAACTGTAATCAAATATCTAACATAACCTATTATTACTGCACTCGCCGACAGATGCTACTTATTTTCAATAATAAATGAATAAATACTTGAAATTATACTAGTAATCAGGCGCTCTGGTGGCTTGCAAAAGAATTACAGGGCAATGCTTGTGGCGTGAGTCGTCAGGGGGCAGGCTAAGTTTGCCCGAGACTCACAGCAGTTGCAACCTCCGCCGCTAGAGGTCAGAGGCGGTACTTTTGAAGACCTATGGCTAGCCTAGGCCGGGGTTAGTGGCTGGTCAGTGCTCTGGGCAGTGTTCCCAGGAAAGGCTGGAGGGGATGGGGGGGGGGGGGGATGCAGAAACAAGCGGTCTTGGTCACGGCGACAGGCAGTGTTACCGTGCCCAGACGTGCACCGAAGCGGGGATAAGACGAGCCTGCATGTTGGCTCATGAAATCATTGGCAAAAATCAGATACATCACTGGGAAAGAATTGGAGAACTAGCCTGACAAAGATTAAGTGGGAGTGTGCAGTGAGTGGAAAAAGTTTTAAGTTTTAGCTACAAAATTACTGCTAAAATAATAATTTAAAAATTCAAATTTACAATTGTGCCGAAAAATGATAATTGGCAGCACAAACTACAAGGAATAATCCAAAGAGCAGGCATGCATGCATGCATGCATGCATGCATGCATTCATTCATTCATACATTCATATAGGTACATTCATACATTGATTCATATATACATACATTCATATGTTCATACATACAATCATTCATACATGCATTCATACATGCATACATACATAGAGTATCCCGGCTTGGATATTGGAATGCTGTCTTTCCTGTCGGTGGCCAATAGTAAACAAAATAAATTTATAATATAATTAAAGTTTCAGAATAGGCTGTGCGATAAGTTATTGTACAACTTAAAAACATTTGCACTTCAAAATTCATTAGCAAGACCCCTTCAACAAACTTATTATTTAACATTTTAGTATAAACAGATACTTTAACAGTACATTTAAAAACTTAGATGCTTCATCATTTCTATGATATTTTTATCGTCTGTTATGTGTATTTACTGTGTCTGACGACGTGACATCAGCACATCAATAGGTGATCTCCATTCAAACTTAAGTAACTTTCAAACCGTTTAGACTGTTAAACAGTCTTCTACATTTGGCGTCCATTGCAGCCAGATGCAGTTGAGAAGCACTGCACTAATCAGTTTGTGTTAGCTAGTTTTTATAAGCATCCAATATTTATCTGATGCTCGTGTCGTGCTAAAATTATTTTACGATTGAAACCGAGACATTGCTACAAATTCTTGTGCTCGACGTAAATCCTGTATCTTAACAAGTTGTCAGCTAGCAAAGTACTGATACCTGTTTTCAACTGTTTAATAGTATTTGCAATACCAAAATAAAATTAAATGCAACTGTCTTGTCAAAGAGACAAGTAATAAAAAAAAGGACGTACATCTGCAGATAGATAGGTGTGTGCTGCCACACATGCTATGCTTGTGCTCCGGGAAGCTGAGAGGCACAGTCACATTGGGGACTATTCTAGATCCTGACTCCATAACACTACTGATGATGTCACCAAGATGGCATCACTTGCATTACCACCCTACATTCTTACAGGACAAGCAAAATAAAATTAGGGTTTTGTGCGATAAACAATAAAAAAAAATTTTCACGTATTTCACTTTGTGAACATTATGCTTTTTACATATCATGAACTAGAATATAATTAACCCCCTTCCCTCCCCCCGCTTTAGTCTATTCTGCGATACCGATATTTCATTATCAAAGAAATTATGTCTGAAAACGTTAAAACAAAAGGCGGTATCATGAAATATAACAGCATTCCCTATTTATTACAAAACTTCATGATGCTGAAATATAAAAATTGCTGGAAAAGTGGTAAATTATGAAGATAGTACAGACACTCTTAAGTCTTCCATTCACACAATTATTTATATATATATCTGACTAACCTTGAAAAAACCCTACTTGTTACATGATATAATTAACAATTTATTATGGAATCTCATCATGTTCAGTACATTGGTTAAGGCCCTGTCACACTGTCAAATTTTAGCTTCCAACACCTTCCAATATCTTTGAGGGTTATGACGTCACTTTAAACGTCACTATCGCAGCCATGTTTATTTGAAAGATTGAATGTCTAGAGTTTCCTTCAAATATTTTACGTATAGGACTGGTTCTAAAATATGTTGGATGTTGGATGGGATCAGCCAATCAGAGTTATCTAAAATAAAACGGTCGCTTTTGTTTCAGTTTCCGAAGTGTAATAGTTTAAATATCAGCAATGGCGAATACTACATGGGAAAGAAATGCAGTAATTGAACTAATACTATTTTATTTCCTGCTGGAATAATTGTTATTGTATATTTTCCTCCAATTGCTTCTGTATGTACGGAAGTGCAGGTTAATATATTTGACTAAAAAAGTTACTGTAGTTTTGGAATATTATGGTCCTTAAAACAGAAAACATCTTGTATTCAACTTACGATCATTATTTTATTGCTATACCAGTTTTGCTTATGTTCAGGTATTTTTGATACACTAAATTAAAACAGCAAGCATTGCGTACAAAATGTGCCATCAGGAATGAGGTATCAACTAGGATATGCATTTCGGAACTTTTACCTACAAATCCAAATAATAACATCTAAAATAAATTTTAAAATATTTCAATCCAGAGACTTAATGTAACTAAAATTATTTTGGCTTACCCAATCAATCTTTCTTTTAAGTCATTGTTCACCTTATTTCACAATAGCTGCTACTCTGTAAGTATTGTCTGGAATTTTCTGTAATATAGACTCATAATTTCCTAACAATAGATGGTACTGACCTATGTTAAAGCAGCATCTCTGAGTAAGCAAGTAGCTCTGGTGATTTGCAAGAAAGGCCTAGATATATTAAAATTCTGCCTACGTATTCAATTATTATTATTATTATTTAAGTTTTAAAAGTAATACCATTTTTCGTGTATGTAAATATTTGTGTAGCAGATCCTTGTCCGTAGGCCTATACTTCCCAGGCTGTACGAAACAAGCATACCTGGTCTAACATCTCATTTTAAAAATTATTTTAAAGAGATAATGTGACTGAGGTGAAGTTAGCTTAAAGGCTCAGGTTGAGGTTTGTAAAAGTAAATACACTTAATTCAAAATAAAACAAAATTGCCAATTTCTAAACACAGCAAAAATTAACACTTTCACTTTAAAGTATAGGAACAATTTTTATGAAATACAAGTAAAAGTGTCCATACAACAGTAGCTAGTTGGGTGAGAAAATAAGCGGGAATGAGAAGGGATATGCAGATTTACATTTAATTATATGTTTTATTCTTACTAAACATACCTTTAAATATTGTTTTTGAAGAGCACTATAAATTGCACCACAAATTTCAGGTACCTACAAATTTTGAGATGGTGTTGTGTGGAATATTTGTAGAGAACATAAGTGACTTAAATGATTCGCCTGTCGCCAAAAATCTTAATGTAACTGCCAGCCTCTGCTTTGCTGGTATAGACTGGCGCAAATGAGTACCTATCCTTCTTTGCAATGCGAGACTCCACAATTGAAAGAAGAAGATCAAAACTTTCAGAATCCATTCTTAAATAGTTCTGAAATAAATCGGCATTTTTGTATCGAAGGTCATGACAAAAATGGGTAAAACACCTTTTGTTTGCCGGGAAAGTATCCACTGTCTCGTCCACCATCTGCGTTTCCTTTTCTTAGATTTCTCTTCTAGTTTACTGAGACTTGCTACAATTGCAATTACAGCTACAGCTTTTGAAACACTTTGATGCTCTTAACGCAGGCATTGCAAACACCTGGAAAACGTAAATTTTAAACTGTGTATGATCACAATATACCTATAGTTGAATATAACCTACTTAAAAATGCCCGCGTTCCTTGACCCAAAATTTGTTTTTGATTCTAAATACTGTCATTTACAGTTCTCTACAGAATGTTTGGTAAAACGAGCTCACTCAAAGAAAATTGATAGTGTTAAATGACTTCAAATATATTTTACAGTGCTCATCAAATAATATTGAATACAATATATTTGAAGACGTATTTCATCCAAAATCACCCTTCAAATTTTGTTGTCCAATATATTGGAGACAATATATTTGACAGTGTGACAGGGCCTTTAGGTTTTCTGAGATCATGTAAATCAAATCTTTTTATTCCTTTTAAGAAGTATTCCTATATTTACCATTTATTTTATGATCATAATTTACATTATTTCATGGATTTTAAGTTATTCTGACATATTTTCACGTAAATTGTAGGGTTAGACTACTTGTTTGTTCATAATTGCATTTTAGCGTAATTTTCGTTGATATATTCTTTATTCTCGCCATAGTTTTCTACATAATACTATTTCTCGTAGTCGGAAAATGGCCGGCATCATGACTTGTTAAGACACATAAATACTAATAAAAACAGTTAATATCAATTTGATCTCGGAGACATTATTTCTGTAAACGAATCATCAACAGTAACATTTCTTTGGAATCAACCTAATTTACAGCACCCAATTTATTACTCCAAGTGTTGATGAAAAATTTATGTCCACTACAGACCGAATTTTTGAGCTAGCTGAGGTGGTCTGGGGAATGATAACCTCTTTTTGAAAGTGATTTTTCCTCTACTTTTGTCTTTTAAAACCAATTCCATCATAGTTTATTAAAATTTACACATATTCATTACTTACATTTCTTGTAGGCTATTATGTGTAACCTTTCATTCTAAACAAACAATAATAATCTTACAGCAGGCTTTTCCGTGAAGTAACAATTAAATTCAAAAAATATATTTTTCTAACACTAAAGACATTCCTGATTTACCCTGAAAACAGCATCTTTGTATTCCCACCAGTTTTTGAAAAATCACAGTTTATAGCATACATTACAATACCTGTGCAATGATGCAGTCACTGCCATTTTTTTTTACCATTTAAGCCTATATGTTTAATTAGGTAGCCTGTACAGTGATGTGGCCGCCACCATTGTTTTTTAGCACAGCAACTTTATTCTGTGGCTCTCTATAAGTAAGTATGTGTATATTTTGAGTTTGGATTTTTTGACACATTAGAAGGTAAATAGAAATTTTAAAAAAAATATATAAGTCCCTACTGTGCATCCAAACACAAGCATCAACACATCACAGGGATTTTTTTTTAGCAGTATGGAGGCACGAAGCACAGACTTGTTGCGTGCAATAGCATGTAACCTGATTCAAAAAAATTATTACATCTGATACACATGACAATTCCTTTCATGTGTCAGGTTACGTACAGTCACATGTAAAATGCCTGCTCCTTACCGCTAAAAAAATCCCTGTCAAGGGATTGAATGCACAGTAGGAACTCACTTTTTAAAATATTTTTATTTACCTTCCTTTGCCTAATAATATCCAAATACAAAATATGAACATTCTTATGCATGGAAAACCAACGGATCGGCCAATGCAATCAAGGCACATAGCAATGACCGCTTCACTGCATAAGCTATCTAATCTGACCTATAAACAGAAAATTCTCAGAAACCAGCACGATACTAAAAATGCTGTTTTCAGAGTAAAAAAAGGAACATTTCTAGTTTACGAAAAAAAAGTATTTCCGGAATTTCATTATTACTTCGCGGAATAGCCACGCTGTAAGAATATTAGGGGAACGTGGGGATGTAGAGGTAAGTGACAGTTTTATACAAAAATACGACTTTTAAGGATTATTTGGAAAAAATAACCTTAAGTAAAAAGTTATAGGTTATGAGCCTCTGGCTAAGTTTGTTTTTTACTGCACCATGGGGACGTTTGGGACGCCTAATATAAGGAGGTTTGGGACATAACTTCAAATTTAAATTATTTGTTTTAAATAAATTGTATTAGTAGAGTTTAAAGGGGGAAAGAGACAGACAGTAAAGTACAAGTATGTCTGTATTATTCAGCGCCCTCCAGAGGATGACCCTGAAGTGGACCCCAAAGTGAGTGTAATGGCCCTCAAAGCCATTGATTGCATGAAGACAGTGTTTGTAACTCAAGAAGAAGACATATCATTTGTGCACATGGACTGCATTTTGGGAATTCTTCCCACTCCAAATTCGATTGTACATGGTGATCGAGTGAGATATGTTTTTCAGCATAAAGTTAACAGTTTAGAAAAGTAAAACATTCTATGCACATAAACAGTTATTTGTGACTCAAGAAGACATGTGTTTCATTTGTGTACTTGGAGTGTTTTGGGAGTACTTCAAGTCTAAATTTGATTGTGTAATTGTAGAGTACCTAACTAGTCTAATCAAGTGAGATTATTTTTCAACATAGGCTAAGTCAAAATTGTATAAAAGATCAACATTTGAAGAACACATTTAAAAATACTATAGAAAAACAATCTGTGTTCTTTAGTCAGTCACTTTTAATTAATTAATATATCTTATTACCTGTGCTTATAAGTAGGTATTTGTGTCTGTCCCAAATGTCCCCAACCCATGTCCCAAACGTCCCCATTGCAGGGAGGTTTGGGACACTTTGCATACCTACTCAAAGATTTTATTTATTTATAGACAGCAAGATACTTCAAATTTATGTTTAATGGGATCTTTGTGTAGCCAAAGTATCACGTTTGTTTTTTTTGCAGCACTAATCAAAGGTAGATGTAAAAAAAAGGTAAATCCGTATTGTACGGATTAGCGCCGAAAAAAATCGTACAAATATGAAATAACTTTCATTATATGCTCTTTTACGTCCTCTTTTCAAAACTGCCTGCGGAGATTAAAAATTCCAATTACTTTTGGAGATATCGCCGTTCTTATTTTGCAATACAAGCCCTATGTAATCATTCAACAGACGCCATTTTATATTTTGCCGTGTGTGCGTGAATGCTTAAATAACAGAAATTTTCCATTAGGTAAGGTTAGTTACATGATAAATACTTCAAAATAAACGGAAATTAAAAATAATATAAATTAATTTTACCTGTATAGTTTTAAGTATTTATAATGTAACTGACCTGACCTAACAAAACGGGACAAAGGTAGATTAGGTCAGGTCAGCTACAGTATAAATACTTTGAAACTGAACAGTCATTAAAAATAATAAAAATTAATTTTAATGGTTGTTTAGTTTTAAAGTATTTATAATGTAGCTGACCTGACCTAACAAACTGGGAAAAAGGATGAACAGTAGGAACTCACGTAATTTTCTTTTTACGTGATGTAGTCGTTCAACTACGTCGCGAAAAAAATTAATAATACTCGTAAACAAGCAACAATGGTGAACGCGGGAAGCCTACGATTCACTCATCCTTCTGGACATACCCGAATACTCACGTTGGCAAGCCTTCTTTCAACAGACGAGAGGCAAACGCCTGATCGTGCATCTTCGGTTTTTTTTTTTGTTGTTGTTTATTGTAAATAAATATGCAACTCATAAAAACTAATGGTCAATTAGGTTGTTAGCTACATTATAAATACTTCAAAACATTGTGGATGGTTGATTTGGTTAGGATAGCAACATTAAAAATACTGTGAAATCATGTAAACGGTTTCCTAGCGCTGGATAGCTAAATATTAAAATGTTATTTGCTAAGCAACCATAAAATGATTTTACAGTTTTTTTAATGTAGCTATACTTACCTAATATAACCAACCATCTACAATGTTTTAAAGTATTTTTAATTACTTCTTGCTAATTTTAAGAAAAGAAGGCTTGCCAACGTGAGTATTCTGGTATGTCCAGAAAGATGTGTGAATCGTAGGCTTCCCGCTCAACGCCGCAGCAGTGCACAAAAGGAAATTAAAAAATTCAATATCTCCTAAAGTATTTGGAATTTCTGATCTCCGCCGGGTTTAATGAAAAGAGGAAGTTAAAGAGCACAGAATAAAGGTATTTTCGGATTTTTAAATTTTTTTTTTTTAAAAAAATCGCCAAAAAATGAATATTAAAAAATTTGATATCTCCAAAAGTAATTGGAATTTTTTTATCGCCGCAGGCGGTTCTGAAAAGAGGACGTAAGATAGCATATAATGAAAGTTATTTCATATTTGTACGATTTTTTTTGGCGCTAATCCGTACAATACAGATTTACCAAAAAAAATTATAAAAATATAAATTTAAATAACGTCCCAAACGTCCCCACTTTCCCCTACTTTTGCTGGAATTGAGATCTAGAACAACCCCTCACACTGTGATTCTCATACTATTCAAGTTAACTACTTTTTCAATTTATTTTTATATTTAACTTATTTAATTATATAAAGTGTTATCATTATAGTTAATGAAAGTACGTATACTTTCAGCCTATGTACATTTGCTCCCTTTATATACCTTTCAAAGCTTCAGACTGCTGACTGAAAAAAAAACTATTTTACTACAAAATGCACTGTAAAAAAAAACCACTCACAGCAAGGCCAACATTATGAGGCTCCGCAGTGATAGCAACTCGCACTTCATATCTTTTAACCAACCATTCCAGCATCTTGTTAAGTTTGGATTTTAAATCATGTTCACTTATTTTGGAACTCAGCGATAAAATTTTTTCACCTTTAAAACCAACATCTTTTTTATTACTCTTCAGTAACTGCCGCTGTTTTTTCTCTTCTTCGAAAAACTTGGCACCGGTCAGTAACTGATACACTGGTCTACCTGTTTTTGAGTCAAAGTCTACAGTTTTTACGAGTCTTAGATCACGTCTCTTCGAAATTTTGTGAGCTTCTGCGAGTGTAGTCACGCCCACAACCTCCCCTTCTGTGCCCAACAATGTTATTTTCGGTTCAACCAACCCTTTCTTCTTTGGTTTCGGAGGAGCTGATTCAACATTGTTTCCAGTTAGAGATGAAAATAAATACACTGATAAAGGTTTTTCGCAACGAAAATTGTCTGTGAATCGTATAATATTGGGCATCACACGGTTTCGTAAACATCCAGGCGGCCGAACAAGATAACATACAAACAACTTATAAATGTTCAGCGCCATTTTAAACTCACAAAAAAAAAACATATTTTAAGTACAGGTTCACCAATATCTATAGAAAAAATCCTTGTGATAATAAATTCTGTAAAATTGACATATAATTTAACCAAAAGTTAAAAATGCGAAATAAAATTTATTTACGTTTCAATTAATTACAATTTAAAAATTTTTAAGCACCTTCTTAACGATTGCATTAACCTATTTTTTTATTTTATTTATTTATTTGTGTTCAACTGAGCCTTCTATTGGTAAAATACCATAAGGGTGTATGACCCGTTCCAGGTCATGATTTTAGATTTACATTAATCACTGATCAACTTTTAGACATTTTCAATCGTTTAACTTTCACGAAATGAAAAATATATATAGTTGCATACTTTTTGCATAATTAGCTGCCAAAGTTACATTTTTAACCTTTTTGGGCTGTACAAATAACGAGAATTTAATTTATTGCAGAACTGAAACTTTTTAGGATTAACTGCAATGCCACTGGTTACTTCAAGAAATGGTTTGCATTTCTATCACAAAAACTCATTTCATGTTTCTTGGCTGTCAAGATCATACAAATTTTGAGAATTTTGAAATGTCAGGTAAAATTAATTAATATTTTCTGAAAGAAATGCAAACCATTTCTTGAAGTAGCCAGTGGCATAGCAGTTAATCCTAAAATGTTTCAGTTCTGCAATAAATTAAATTCTCCTTATTTGTACAACCCAAAAAGGTTAAAAATGTAACTTTGGCAGCTAATTATGCAAAAAGTATGCAACTATATATATTTTTCATTTCATGAAAGTTAAACGATTGAAAATGTCTAAAAGTTAATCAGTGATTAATATAAAACTAAAATAATGACCTGGAACGGGACATACGCCCTTAAGGCTATAGAACATGTCTTTTCCATATTTACAGTTTTATATATATATATATACACACACACACACATACAGTTTTACATACACAGTTTTAAATACACATACATATTAGTTTTACATACATATACCTTTGAAGTAAAATAAACGGTCTAAATCCTGTCCGCGGCACAACACTCCAGCCATGGCCCTGGTAGTGCTACCACTCGTCACCAGATGGCAGTGTAAATAAAAAGAGACAATGTATCATAGTTACTTTATATATGTTATTATTGTAAATATTTAGGTAGATTATTAAGTGTATAGTCTAAGTATGTTTTGTAGATGTGGAAATAATATTGTAAAATGCAAAAGATCATCATCATGCAAAAGAAATAGAAATATGTAAAACTTTAACACAAATGATTGTAGACGAAACGTGTATAAATTGTGCGGGCTTTGTATATTTCCTATATACCAGCCAATCTAAAAGTAGAAACTAGAGGTGGGTTGTACCTGCAATTTTCGGTATCTGTTTCATACTGATACAAAAATGAACCTAGAGGTGTGTTAATTCAGCAATTTTCAGTATCTGTGAGAGGTGGGTTGGGACAGCAATATTTCGGTATCAGTTCTAACCTGATATTAATACGATGATATACCTAGATTACAGGTGGGTTGGGACAGCAATTTTCGGTATCAGTCAAAACATGATACTGATACAGTAATGTACCTAGGTACAAATCTCTGAAACTTCTGTATCAGACAGTCACAGGAGGCAACAAAGCTCCGCGTACGCAGACCGTGCGACCGGAAGGAGAATCTGATACATTATTTATCACGCCCGGTAATTCTTGACCTCTGATACTCTCATGCCCGCCTGATACAACCAGTATCAATCAGTTCAACATTCACTGCAGTTCGTCCTGGCCGTGTATCACCATTTTGCGGGCTGTCATGCTTTGTAGTTAGTATCTTTATAGTGAAATTAGGAATGGATAAGTGCACGAAAGAGACTTCATTTGTGTGGAATTTTTTCACGGAAAATAATGAGTTTGCTAATTGTAATTTGTGTAAACAAAAACTGAGTTATAAATCATCGACTAATCTGAAGAAACATTTGAAAAAACATTGATATAGTATGCTCACTAATGTACCTAACTGTTTTTTTTATTTTTTATTTTTGATAAAATCGTGAATTTTTAATGTATAAAAAAAATGTTACTAATTGTTTTCGAAAAAAGAAAGTCCATATGTTGATTACATCTGTTATTAGTGTCAACTGAGAATTTATTTGAATTTTCATAGCTGTTAAGTGCACAAATATAAATATTATATCTTGTATTAATGTACTTTTTAATATTAAAATTTCATTAGTTTTATTATTGAACGAGACGGTGCACGCACTGCGCACTGAGCGTACTTTGAAATAGGACAATAAACAAAACGACTTGTAACCAGGGCTGCCACTCTGATATTCATGAAAAACCTAGATAACCTACAAAAAAACCCAGACACGTGGGTAAACAACCCAGATGCGTCTAAAATGCAATCGTTGAAAATGTTTGCGTACTAATTCAAAAATATAAACATAACTGGTTTAAATATAAAACAATTAATTACCTTACAAGACTGAAAACGGTTAAATACAACCAATACAAGAAAATTACACTGCAGCAAAATGGCTGTATAAGTAATTCTTGGACCAGTACATATCATAAAAAAACCTACAAATATATACATGACAAAACAAACACCATCACTGCATCCTTTAAACCGGTAATTGTTTTTATAAAACTGCATCATGTACGTTAGTCTTTATTCAGAGTCTGATTCTACAAGATTGGTTTGAAGGTTAATTGTTGCATTGGTTTTGTGTTCTGCAAGCCTCTTTGAAGAATGTGTCTAATTTAATATTCGACTTAGCTTCTTGAAAACTAGTTTTGTGTTTATATGTATTTTTGTGTGTGAAACACATAGACTTGTTTGCATTTATCAAACAGATATTGCAACAGATACAGTAGCTACTACCTTTATTATTGTTTTAGGTATAAAAATAATTAAAATTATAAAAAACCTAGAATTGTTGGAATTCATTATTTAAAAACCCAGAAACCCAAACACCATTGGAAAAACCCAGATCTGGGTGGAAAAACCCATGAGTGGCAGCCCTGCTTGTAACAATATCGCTTTGCGCCTCTCCTTCAAGGCTTCAACGCCTTCCCCTGCGCTTCCTCCCCTACATTCTTTCCCTTCTTTATCCCTTATTCGTCGTTCCTGCTCCCTCCCCTTTCACAAGCTCCGCCCAAGTGACCGTCATCTGCGATCGTGTACTGTATTCATTGGCCGTAGTGTTGTTCCAGCTGAATTCTTTACTGATACTAAAGTCTCAAATACTTTTCAAGTGTACTCGTTTGCCGTTCCTGATACAGGCGCGTATCAGTACCAAAGTATCTGGGTGATACTTTTCGACCCACCTCTAACCTAGGTACAAGTCTCTGATACTTCTGTATTAGACGGTCCCAGGAGGCAACAAAGCTCCGCGTACGCAGACCGTGCGACCGGAAGGAGAATCTGATACATTATTTATCACGCCCGGTAATTCTCTAACTCTGTTACTCTCATGCCCGCCTGATACAGCCAGTATCAATTAGTTCGACATTCACTGCAAATCGTCCTGGTCGTGTATCACCATGTACATTGTTGCCGGCTGTCATGCTTTGTAGTTAGTATCTTTATAGTGAAATAAGGAATGGATAAGTGCACGAAAAAGACTTCATTTGTGTGGAATTTTTTCACGGAAAATAATGAGTTTGCTAATTGTAATTTGTGTAAACAAAAACTGAGTTATAAATCATCGACTAATCTGAAGAAACATTTGAAAAAACATTTATATAGTATGCTCACTAATGTACCTAACTGTTTTTTTTATTTTTTATTTTTGATAAAATCGTGAATTTTTAATGTATAAAAAAAATGTTACTAATTGTTTTCGAAAAAAGAAAGTCCATATGTTGATTACATCTGTTATTAGTGTCAACTGAGAATTTATTTGCATTTTCATAGCTGTTAGGTGCACAAATATAAATATTATATCTTGTATTAATGTACTTTTTAATATTAAAATTTCATTAGTTTTATTATTGAACGAGACGGTGCACGCACTGCGCACTGAGCGTACTTTGAAGTAGGACAATAAACAAAACGACTTGTAACCAGGGCTGCCACTCTGATATTCATGAAAAACCTAGATAACCTACAAAAAAACCCAGACACATGGGTAAACAACCCAGATGCGTCTAAAATGCTATCGTTGAAAATGTTTGCGTACTAATTCAAAAATATTAACATAACTGGTTTAAATATAAAACAATTAATTACCTTACAAGACTGAAAACGGTTAAATACAACCAATACAAGAAAATTACACTGCAGCAAAATGGCTGTATAAGTAATTCTTGGACCAGTACATATCATAAAAAAAACTACAAATATATACATGACAAAACAAACACCATCACTGCATCCTTTAAACCGGTAATTGTTTTTATAAAACTGCATCATGTACGTTAGTCTTTATTCAGAGTCTGATTCTACAAAATTGGTTTGAAGGTTAATTGTTGCATTGGTTTTGTGTTCTGCAAGCCTCTTTGAAGAATGTGTCTAATTTAATATTCGACTTAGCTTCTTGAAAACTAGTTTTGTGTTTATATGTATTTTTGTGTGTGAAACACATAGACTTGTTTGCATTTATCAAACAGATATTGCAACAGATACAGTAGCTACTACCTTTATTATTGTTTTAGGTATAAAAATAATTAAAATTATAAAAAACCTAGAATTGTTGGAATTCATTATTTAAAAACCCAGAAACCCAAACACCATTGGAAAAACCCAGATCTGGGTGGAAAAACCCATGAGTGGCAGCCCTGCTTGTAACAATATCGCTTTGTGCCTATCCTTCAAAGATTCAACGCCATCCCCTGCGCTTCCTCCCCTACATTCTTTCCCTTCTTTATCCCTTATTCGTCGTTCCTGCTCCCTCCCCTTTCACAAGCTCCGCCCAAGTGACCGTCATCTGCGATCGTGTACTGTATTCATTGGCCGTAGTGTTGTTCCAGCTGAATTCTTTACTGATACTAAAGTCTCTGATACTTTTCAAGTGTACTCGTTTGCCGTTCCTTATACAGGCGCGTATCAGTGCCAAAGTATCAGGTTAATACTTTTCGACCCACGTCTAGTATCTGTCCCAACCTTATATTGATACAGCATTGTACCTAGTGGTGTGTTGGGACAGCAATTTTCGGTATCAGTCCCAACCTTATACTGATACAGTGATGTACCTAGGTACAAATCTCTGATACTTCTGTATCAGACGGTCCCAGGAGGCAACAAAGCTCCGCGTACGCAGACCGTGCGACCGGAAGGAGAATCTGATACATTATTTATCATGCCCGGTAATTCTCTACCTCTGTTACTCTCATGCCCGCCTGATACAGCCAGTATCAATCAGTTCAACATTCACTGCAGTTCGTCCTGGCCGTGTATCACCATGTACATTGTTGCCGGCTGTCATGCTTTGTAGTTAGTATCTTTATAGTGAAATAAGGAATGGATAAGTGCACGAAAAAGACTTCATTTGTGTGGAATTTTTTCACGGAAAATAATGAGTTTGCTAATTGTAATTTGTGTAAACAAAAACTGAGTTATAAATCATCGACTAATCTGAAGAAACATTTGAAAAAACATTTATATAGTATGCTCACTAATGTACCTAACTGTTTTTTTTATTTTTTATTTTTGATAAAATCGTGAATTTTTAATGTATAAAAAAAATGTTACTAATTGTTTTCGAAAAAAGAAAGTCCATATGTTGATTACATCTGTTATTAGTGTCAACTGAGAATTTATTTGCATTTTCATAGCTGTTAGGTGCAAGAATATAAATATTATATCTTGTATTAATGTACTTTTTAATATTAAAATTTCATTAGTTTTATTATTGAACGAGACGGTGCACGCACTGCGCACTGAGCGTACTTTGAAGTAGGACAATAAACAAAACGACTTGTAACCAGGGCTGCCACTCTGATATTCATGAAAAATCTAGATAACCTACAAAAAAACCCAGACACGTGGGTAAACAACCCAGATGCGTCTAAAATGCTATCGTTGAAAATGTTTGCGTACTAATTCAAAAATATAAACATAACTGGTTTTAATATAAAACAATTAATTACCTTACAAGACTGAAAACGGTTAAATACAACCAATACAAGAAAATTACACTGCAGCAAAATGGCTGTATAAGTAATTCTTGGACCAGTACATATCATAAAAAAACCTTCAAATATATACATGACAAAACAAACACCATCACTGCATCCTTTAAACCGGTAATTGTTTTTATAAAACTGCATCATGTACGTTAGTCTTTATTCAGAGTCTGATTCTACAAGATTGGTTTGAAGGTTAATTGTTGCATTGGTTTTGTGTTCTGCAAGCCTCTTTGAAGAATGTGTCTAATTTAATATTCGACTTAGCTTCTTGAAAACTAGTTTTGTGTTTATATGTATTTTTGTGTGTGAAACACATAGACTTGTTTGCATTTATCAAACAGATATTGCAACAGATACAGTAGCTACTACCTTTATTATTGTTTTAGGTATAAAAATAATTAAAATTATAAAAAACCTAGAATTGTTGAAATTCATTATTTAAAAACCCAAAAACCCAAACACCATTGGAAAAACCCAGATCTGGGTGGAAAAACCCATGAGTGGCAGCCCTGCTTGTAACAATATCGCTTTGCACCTCTCCTTCAAGGCTTCAACGCCTTCCCCTGCGCTTCCTCCCCTACATTCTTTCCCTTCTTTATCCCTTATTCGTCGTTCCTGCTCCCTCCCCTTTCACAAGCTCCGCCCAAGTGACCGTCATCTGCGATCGGGTACTGTATTCATTGGCCGTGGTGTTGTTCCAGCTGAATTCTGAACTGATACTAAAGTTTCTGATACTTTTAAAGTGTACTCGTTTGCCGTTCCTGATACAGGCGCGTATCAGTGCTAAAGTATCGTGTTGATACTTTTCGACCCACCTCTAATTGTACCATGTTACAATAAGTCTCTGATACTTCTCAATCAGACGGTCCCAGGAGGCAACAAAGCTCCGCGTACGCAGACCGTGCGACCGGAAGGAGAATCTGATACATTATTTATCACGCCTGGTAATTCTCCAGCTCTGTTACTCTCATGCCCGCCTGATACAACCAGTATCAATCAGTTCAACATTCACTGCAGTTCGTCCTGGCCGTGTATCACCATGTTGCGGGCTGTCATGCTTTGTAGTTAGTAAGGAATGGATAAGTGCACGAAAAAGACTTCATTTGTGTGGAATTTTTTCACGGAAAATAATGAGTTTGCTAATTGTAATTTGTGTAAACAAAAACGGAGTTATAAATCATCGACTAATCTGAAGAAACATTTGAAAAATCATCGATATAGTATGCTCACTAATGTACCTAACTGTTTTTTTTATTTTTTATTTTTGATAAAATCGTGAATTTTTAATGTATAAAAAAAATGTTACTAATTGTTTTCGAAAAAAGAAAGTCCATATGTTGATTACATCTGTTATTAGTGTCAACTGAGAAATTATTTGCATTTTCATAGCTGTTAGGTGCAATAATATAAATATTATATCTTGTATTAATGTACTTTTTAATATTAAAATTTCATTAGTTTTATTATTGAACGAGACGGTGCACGCACTGCGCACTGAGCGTACTTTGAAATAGGACAATAAACAAAACGACTTGTAACCAGGGCTGCCACTCTGATATTTATGAAAAACCTAGATAACCTACAAAAAAACCCAGACACATGGGTAAACAACCCAGATGCGTCTAAAATGCTATCGTTGAAAATGTTTGCGTACTAATTCAAAAATATAAACATAACTGGTTTTAATATAAAACAATTAATTACCTTACAAGACTGAAAACGGTTAAATACAACCAATACAAGAAAATTACACTGCAGCAAAATGGCTGTATAAGTAATTCTTGGACCAGTACATATCATAAAAAAACCTTCAAATATATACATGACAAAACAAACACCATCACTGCATCCTTTAAACCGGTAATTGTTTTTATAAAACTGCATCATGTACGTTAGTCTTTATTCAGAGTCTGATTCTACAAGATTGGTTTGAAGGTTAATTGTTGCATTGGTTTTGTGTTCTGCAAGCCTCTTTGAAGAATGTGTCTAATTTAATATTCGACTTAGCTTCTTGAAAACTAGTTTTGTGTTTATATGTATTTTTGTGTGTGAAACACATAGACTTGTTTGCATTTATCAAACAGATATTGCAACAGATACAGTAGCTACTACCTTTATTATTGTTTTAGGTATAAAAATAATTAAAATTATAAAAAACCTAGAATTGTTGGAATTCATTATTTAAAAACCCAGAAACCCAAACACCATTGGAAAAACCCAAATCTGGGTGGAAAAACCCATGAGTGGCAGCCTTGCTTGTAACAATATCGCTTTGCGCTTCTCCTTCAAGGATTCAACGCCTTCCCCTGCGCTTCCTCCCCTACATTCTTTCCCTTCTTTATCCCTTATTCGTCGTTCCTGCTCCCTCCCCTTTCACAAGCTCAGCCCAAGTGACCGTCATCTGCGATCGTGTACTGTATTCATTGGCCGTAGTGTTGTTCCAGCTGAATTCTTTACTGATACTAAAGTCTCTGAAACTTTTCAAGTGTACTCGTTTGCGTTTCCTGATACAGGCGCGTATCAGTGCCAAAGTATCTGGATGATACTTTTCGACCCACCTCTAAACTAGGTACAAGTCTCTGATACTTCTGTATCAGACGGTCCCAGGAGGCAACAAAGCTCCGCGTACGCAGACCGTGCGACCGGAAGGAGAATCTGATACATTAATTATCACGCCCGTTAATTCTCTACCTCTGTTACTTTCATGCCCGCCTGATACAGCCAGTATCAATTAGTTCGACATTCACTGCAAATCGTCCTGGTCGTGTATCACCATGTACATTGTTGCCGGCTGTCATGCTTTGTAGTTAGTATCTTTATAGTGAAATAAGGAATGGATAAGTGCACGAAAAAGACTTCATTTGTGTGGAATTTTTTCACGGAAAATAATGAGTTTGCTAATTGTAATTTGTGTAAACAAAAACGGAGTTATAAATCATCGACTAATCTGCAGAAACATTTGAAAAAACATTGATATAGTATGCTCACTAATGTACCTAACTGTTTTTTATTTTTTTTTATTTTTGATAAAATCGTGAATTTTTAATGTATAAAAAAAATGTTACTAATTGTTTTCGAAAAAAGAAAGTCCATATGTTGATTACATCTGTTATTAGTGTCAACTGAGAATTTATTTGCATTTTCATAGCTGTTAGGTGCACAAATATAAATATTATATCTTATATTAATGTACTTTTTAATATTAAAATTTCATTAGTTTTATTTTTGAACGAGACGGTGCACGCACTGCGCACTGAGCGTACTTAGAAGTAGGACAATAAACAAAACGACTTGTAACCAGGGCTGCCACTCTGATATTCATGAAAAACCTAGATAACCTACAAAAAAACCCAGACACATGGGTAAACAACCCAGATGCGTCTAAAATGCTATCGTTGAAAATGTTTGCGTACTAATTCAAAAATATAAACATAACTGGTTTAAATATAAAACAATTAATTACCTTACAAGACTGAAAACGGTTAAATACAACCAATACAAGAAAATTACACTGCAGCAAAATGGCTGTATAAGTAATTCTTGGACCAGAACATATCATAAAAAAACCTACAAATATATACATGACAAAACTAACACCATCATTGCATCCTTTAAACCGGTAATTGTTTTTATAAGACTGCATCATGTACGTTAGTCTTTATTCAGAGTCTGATTCTAAAAGATTGGTTTGAAGGTTAATTGTTGCATTGGTTTTGTGTTCTGCAAGCCTCTTTGAAGAATGTGTCTAATTTAATATTCGACTTAGCTTCTTGAAAACTAGTTTTGTGTTTATATGTATTTTTGTGTGTGAAACACATAGACTTGTTTGCATTTATCAAACAGATATTGCAACAGATACAGTAGCTACTACCTTTATTATTGTTTTAGGTATAAAAATAATTAAAATTATAAAAAACCTAGAATTGTTGGAATTCATTATTTAAAACCCAGAAACCCAAACACCATTGGAAAAACCCAGATCTGGGTGGAAAAACCCATGAGTGGCAGCCCTGCTTGTAACAATATCGCTTTGCGCCTCTCCTTCAAGGATTCAACGCCTTCCCCTGCTCTTCCTCCCCTAAATTCTTTCCCTTCTTTATCCCTTATTCGTCGTTCCTGCTCCCTCCCCTTTCACAAGCTCCGCCCAAGTGACCGTCATCTGCGATCGTGTACTGTATTCATTGGCCGTAGTGTTGTTCCAGCTGAATTCATTACTGATACTAAAGTCACTGATACTTTTCAAGTGTACTCGTTTGCGTTTCCTGATACAGGCGCGTATAAGTGCCAAAGTATAAGGTTGATACTTTTCGACCCACGTCTAGTATCTGTCCCAACTTATATTGATACAGCATTGTACCTAGAGGTGGGTTGGGACAGCAATTTTCGGTATCAGTCCCAACCTTTAACTGATACAGTGATGTACCTAGGTACAAATCTCTGAAACTTCTGTATCAGACGGTCCCAGGAGGCAACAAAGCTCCGCGTACGCAGACCGTGCGACCGGAAGGAGAATCTGATACATTATTTATCACGCCCGGTAATTCTCTACCTCTGTTACTCTCATGCCCTCCTGATACAGCCAGTATCAATAAGTTCAATATTCACTGCAGTTCGTCCTGGCCGTGTATCACCATGTACATTGTTGCCGGCTGTCATGCTTTGTAGTTAGTATCTTTATAGTGAAATAAGGAATGGATAAGTGCACGAAAAAGACTTCATTTGTGTGGAATTTTTTCACGGAAAATAATGAGTTTGCTAATTGTAATTTGTGTAAACAAAAACTGAGTTATAAATCATCGACTAATCTGAAGAAACATTTGAAAAAACATTGATATAGTATGCTCACTAATGTACCTAACTGTTTTTTTTATTTTTTATTTTTGAGAAAATCGTGAATTTTTAATGGATAAAAAAAATGTTACTAATTGTTTTCGAAAAAAGAAAGTCCATATGTTGATTACATCTGTTATTAGTGTCAACTGAGAATTTATTTGAATTTTCATAGCTGTTAAGTGCACAAATATAAATATTATATCTTGTATTAATGTACTTTTTAATATTAAAATTTCATTAGTTTTATTATTGAACGAGACGGTGCACGCACTGCGCACTGAGCGTACTTTGAAATAGGACAATAAACAAAACGACTTGTAACCAGGGCTGCCACTCTGATATTCATGAAAAACCTAGATAACCTACAAAAAAACCCAGACACATGGGTAAACAACCCAGATGCGTCTAAAATGCAATCGTTGAAAATGTTTGCGTACTAATTCAAAAATATAAACATAACTGGTTTAAATATAAAACAATTAATTACCTTACAAGACTGAAAACGGTTAAATACAACCAATACAAGAAAATTACACTGCAGCAAAATGGCTGTATAAGTAATTCTTGGACCAGTACATATCATAAAAAAACCTACAAATATATACATGACAAAACAAACACCATCACTGCATCCTTTAAACCGGTAATTGTTTTTATAAAACTGCATCATGTACGTTAGTCTTTATTCAGAGTCTGATTCTACAAGATTGGTTTGAAGGTTAATTGTTGCATTGGTTTTGTGTTCTGCAAGCCTCTTTGTAGAATGTGTCTAATTTAATATTCGACTTAGCTTCTTGAAAACTAGTTTTGTGTTTATATGTATTTTTGTGTGTGAAACACATAGACTTGTTTGCATTTATCAAACAGATATTGCAACAGATACAGTAGCTACTACCTTTATTATTGTTTTAGGTATAAAAATAATTAAAATTATAAAAAACCTAGAATTGTTGGAATTCATTATTTAAAAACCCAGAAACCCAAACACCATTGGAAAAACCCAGATCTGGGTGGAAAAACCCATGAGTGGCAGCCCTGCTTGTAACAATATCGCTTTGCGCCTCTCCTTCAAGGCTTCAACGCCTTCCCCTGCGCTTCCTCCCCTACATTCTTTCCCTTCTTTATCCCTTATTCGTCGTTCCTGCTCCCTACCCTTTCACAAGCTCCGCCCAAGTGACCGTCATCTGCGATCGTGTACTGTATTCATTGGCCGTAGTGTTATTCCAGCTGAATTCTTTACTGATACTAAAGTCTCAAATACTTTTCAAGTGTACTCGTTTGCGTTTCCTGATACAGGCGCGTATCAGTACCAAAGTATCTGGGTGATACTTTTCGACCCACCTCTAACCTAGGTACAAGTCTCTGATACTTCTGTATTAGACGGTCCCAGGAGGCAACAAAGCTCCGCGTACGCAGACCGTGCGACCGGAAGGAGAATCTGATACATTATTTATCACGCCCGGTAATTCTCTACCTCTGTTACTCTCATGCCCTCCTGATACAGCCAGTATCAATAAGTTCAATATTCACTGCAGTTCGTCCTGGCCGTGTATCACCATGTACATTGTTGCCGGCTGTCATGCTTTGTAGTTAGTATCTTTATAGTGAAATAAGGAATGGATAAGTGCACGAAAAAGACTTCATTTGTGTGGAATTTTTTCACGGAAAATAATGAGTTTGCTAATTGTAATTTGTGTAAACAAAAACTGAGTTATAAATCATCGACTAATCTGAAGAAACATTTGAAAAAACATTGATATAGTATGCTCACTAATGTACCTAACTGTTTTTTTTATTTTTTATTTTTGAGAAAATCGTGAATTTTTAATGGATAAAAAAAATGTTACTAATTGTTTTCGAAAAAAGAAAGTCCATATGTTGATTACATCTGTTATTAGTGTCAACTGAGAATTTATTTGAATTTTCATAGCTGTTAAGTGCACAAATATAAATATTATATCTTGTATTAATGTACTTTTTAATATTAAAATTTCATTAGTTTTATTATTGAACGAGACGGTGCACGCACTGCGCACTGAGCGTACTTTGAAATAGGACAATAAACAAAACGACTTGTAACCAGGGCTGCCACTCTGATATTCATGAAAAACCTAGATAACCTACAAAAAAACCCAGACACATGGGTAAACAACCCAGATGCGTCTAAAATGCAATCGTTGAAAATGTTTGCGTACTAATTCAAAAATATAAACATAACTGGTTTAAATATAAAACAATTAATTACCTTACAAGACTGAAAACGGTTAAATACAACCAATACAAGAAAATTACACTGCAGCAAAATGGCTGTATAAGTAATTCTTGGACCAGTACATATCATTAAAAAACCTACAAATATATACATGACAAAACAAACACCATCACTGCATCCTTTAAACCGGTAATTGTTTTTATAAAACTGCATCATGTACGTTAGTCTTTATTCAGAGTCTGATTCTACAAGATTGGTTTGAAGGTTAATTGTTGCATTGGTTTTGTGTTCTGCAAGCCTCTTTGAAGAATGTGTCTAATTTAATATTCGACTTAGCTTCTTGAAAACTAGTTTTGTGTTTATATGTATTTTTGTGTGTGAAACACATAGACTTGTTTGCATTTATCAAACAGATATTGCAACAGATACAGTAGCTACTACCTTTATTATTGTTTTAGGTATAAAAATAATTAAAATTATAAAAAACCTAGAATTGTTGGAATTCATTATTTAAAAACCCAGAAACCCAAACACCATTGGAAAAACCCAGATCTGGGTGGAAAAACCCATGAGTGGCAGCCCTGCTTGTAACAATATCGCTTTGCGCCTCTCCTTCAAGGCTTCAACGCCTTCCCCTGCGCTTCCTCCCCTACATTCTTTCCCTTCTTTATCCCTTATTCGTCGTTCCTGCTCCCTCCCCTTTCACAAGCTCCGCCCAAGTGACCGTCATCTGCGATCGTGTACTGTATTCATTGGCCGTAGTGTTGTTCCAGCTGAATTCTTTACTGATACTAAAGTCTCTGATACTTTTCAAGTGTACTCGTTTGCCGTTCCTAATACAGGCGCGTATCAGTACCAAAGTATCAGGTTAATACTTTTCGACCCACGTCTAGTATCTGTCCCAACCTTATATTGATACAGCATTGTACCTAGAGGTGTGTTGGGACAGCAATTTTCGGTATCAGTCCTAACCTTATACTGATACAGTGATGTACCTAGGTACAAATCTCTGATACTTCTGTATCAGACGGTCCCAGGAGGCAACAAAGCTCCGCGTACGCAGACCGTGCGACCGGAAGGAGAATCTGATACATTATTTATCATGCCCGGTAATTCTCTACCTCTGTTACTCTCATGCCCGCCTGATACAGCCAGTATCAATCAGTTCAACATTCACTGCAGTTCGTCCTGGCCGTGTATCACCATGTACATTGTTGCCGGCTGTCATGCTTTGTAGTTAGTATCTTTATAGTGAAATAAGGAATGGATAAGTGCACGAAAAAGACTTCATTTGTGTGGAATTTTTTCACGGAAAATAATGAGTTTGCTAATTGTAATTTGTGTAAACAAAAACTGAGTTATAAATCATCGACTAATCTGAAGAAACATTTGAAAAAACATTGATATAGTATGCTCACTAATGTACCTAACTGTTTTTTTTATTTTTTATTTTTGATAAAATCGTGAATTTTTAATGTATAAAAAAAATGTTACTAATTGTTTTCGAAAAAAGAAAGTCCATATGTTGATTACATCTGTTATTAGTGTCAACTGAGAATTTATTTGCATTTTCATAGCTGTTAGGTGCACAAATATAAATATTATATCTTGTATTAATGTACTTTTTAATATTAAAATTTCATTAGTTTTATTATTGAACGAGACGGTGCACGCACTGCGCACTGAGCGTACTTTGAAGTAGGACAATAAACAAAACGACTTGTAACCAGGGCTGCCACTCTGATATTCATGAAAAATCTAGATAACCTACAAAAAAACCCAGACACGTGGGTAAACAACCCAGATGCGTCTAAAATGCTATCATTGAAAATGTTTGCGTACTAATTCAAAAATATAAACATAACTGGTTTTAATATAAAACAATTAATTACCTTACAAGACAAAACGGTTAAATACAACCAATACAAAAAAATTACACTGCAGCAAAATGGCTGTATAAGTAATTCTTGGACCAGTACATATCATAAAAAAACCTTCAAATATATACATGACAAAACAAACACCATCACTGCATCCTTTAAACCGGTAATTGTTTTTATAAAACTGCATCATGTACGTTAGTCTTTATTCAGAGTCTGATTCTACAAGATTGGTTTGAAGGTTAATTGTTGCATTGGTTTTGTGTTCTGCAAGCCTCTTTGAAGAATGTGTCTAATTTAATATTCGACTTAGCTTCTTGAAAACTAGTTTTGTGTTTATATGTATTTTTGTGTGTGAAACACATAGACTTGTTTGCATTTATCAAACAGATATTGCAACAGATACAGTAGCTACTACCTTTATTATTGTTTTAGGTATAAAAATAATTAAAATTATAAAAAACCTAGAATTGTTGAAATTCATTATTTAAAAACCCAAAAACCCAAACACCATTGGAAAAACCCAGATCTGGGTGGAAAAACCCATGAGTGGCAGCCCTGCTTGTAACAATATCGCTTTGCGCCTCTCCTTCAAGGCTTCAACGCCTTCCCCTGCGCTTCCTCCCCTACATTCTTTCCCTTCTTTATCCCTTATTCGTCGTTCCTGCTCCCTCCCCTTTCACAAGCTCCGCCCAAGTGACCGTCATCTGCGATCGGGTACTGTATTCATTGGCCGTGGTGTTGTTCCAGCTGAATTCTGAACTGATACTAAAGTTTCTGATACTTATCAAGTGTACTCGTTTGCCGTTCCTGATACAGGCGCGTATCAGTGCTAAAGTATCGTGTTGATACTTTTCGACCCACCTCTAATTGTACCATGTTACAATAAGTCTCTGATACTTCTCAATCAGACGGTCCCAGGAGGCAACAAAGCTCCGCGTACGCAGACCGTGCGACCGGAAGGAGAATCTGATACATTATTTATCACGCCTGGTAATTCTCCAGCTCTGTTACTCTCATGCCCGCCTGATACAACCAGTATCAATCAGTTCAACATTCACTGCAGTTCGTCCTGGCCGTGTATCACCATGTTGCGGGCTGTCATGCTTTGTAGTTAGTAAGGAATGGATAAGTGCACGAAAAAGACTTCATTTGTGTGGAATTTTTTCACGGAAAATAATGAGTTTGCTAATTGTAATTTGTGTAAACAAAAACGGAGTTATAAATCATCGACTAATCTGAAGAAACATTTGAAAAATCATCGATATAGTATGCTCACTAATGTACCTAACTGTTTTTTTTATTTTTTATTTTTGATAAAATCGTGAATTTTTAATGTATAAAAAAAATGTTACTAATTGTTTTCGAAAAAAGAAAGTCCATATGTTGATTACATCTGTTATTAGTGTCAACTGAGAAATTATTTGCATTTTCATAGCTGTTAGGTGCAATAATATAAATATTATATCTTGTATTAATGTACTTTTTAATATTAAAATTTCATTAGTTTTATTATTGAACGAGACGGTGCACACACTGCGCACTGAGCGTACTTTGAAATAGGACAATAAACAAAACGACTTGTAACCAGGGCTGCCACTCTGATATTTATGAAAAACCTAGATAACCTACAAAAAAACCCAGACACATGGGTAAACAACCCAGATGCGTCTAAAATGCTATCGTTGAAAATGTTTGCGTACTAATTCAAAAATATAAACATAACTGGTTTTAATATAAAACAATTAATTACCTTACAAGACTGAAAACGGTTAAATACAACCAATACAAGAAAATTACACTGCAGCAAAATGGCTGTATAAGTAATTCTTGGACCAGTACATATCATAAAAAAACCTTCAAATATATACATGACAAAACAAACACCATCACTGCATCCTTTAAACCGGTAATTGTTTTTATAAAACTGCATCATGTACGTTAGTCTTTATTCAGAGTCTGATTCTACAAGATTGGTTTGAAGGTTAATTGTTGCATTGGTTTTGTGTTCTGCAAGCCTCTTTGAAGAATGTGTCTAATTTAATATTCGACTTAGCTTCTTGAAAACTAGTTTTGTGTTTATATGTATTTTTGTGTGTGAAACACATAGACTTGTTTGCATTTATCAAACAGATATTGCAACAGATACAGTAGCTACTACCTTTATTATTGTTTTAGGTATAAAAATAATTAAAATTATAAAAAACCTAGAATTGTTGGAATTCATTATTTAAAAACCCAGAAACCCAAACACTATTGGAAAAACCCAAATCTGGGTGGAAAAACCCATGAGTGGCAGCCTTGCTTGTAACAATATCGCTTTGCGCTTCTCCTTCAAGGATTCAACGCCTTCCCCTGCGCTTCCTCCCCTACATTCTTTCCCTTCTTTATCCCTTATTCGTCGTTCCTGCTCCCTCCCCTTTCACAAGCTCCGCCCAAGTGACCGTCATCTGCGATCGTGTACTGTATTCATTGGCCGTAGTGTTGTTCCAGCTGAATTCTTTACTGATACTAAAGTCTCTGAAACTTTTCAAGTGTACTCGTTTGCGTTTCCTGATACAGGCGCGTATCAGTGCCAAAGTATCTGGATGATACTTTTCGACCCACCTCTAAACTAGGTACAAGTCTCTGATACTTCTGTATCAGACGGTCCCAGGAGGCAACAAAGCTCCGCGTACGCAGACCGTGCGACCGGAAGGAGAATCTGATACATTAATTATCACGCCCGTTAATTCTCTACCTCTGTTACTTTCATGCCCGCCTGATACAGCCAGTATCAATTAGTTCGACATTCACTGCAAATCGTCCTGGTCGTGTATCACCATGTACATTGTTGCCGGCTGTCATGCTTTGTAGTTAGTATCTTTATAGTGAAATAAGGAATGGATAAGTGCACGAAAAAGACTTCATTTGTGTGGAATTTTTTCACGGAAAATAATGAGTTTGCTAATTGTAATTTGTGTAAACAAAAACGGAGTTATAAATCATCGACTAATCTGCAGAAACATTTGAAAAAACATTGATATAGTATGCTCACTAATGTACCTAACTGTTTTTTATTTTTTTTTATTTTTGATAAAATCGTGAATTTTTAATGTATAAAAAAAATTTTACTAATTGTTTTCGAAAAAAGAAAGTCCATATGTTGATTACATCTGTTATTAGTGTCAACTGAGAATTTATTTGCATTTTCATAGCTGTTAGGTGCACAAATATAAATATTATATCTTATATTAATGTACTTTTTAATATTAAAATTTCATTAGTTTTATTTTTGAACGAGACGGTGCACGCACTGCGCACTGAGCGTACTTAGAAGTAGGACAATAAACAAAACGACTTGTAACCAGGGCTGCCACTCTGATATTCATGAAAAACCTAGATAACCTACAAAAAAACCCAGACACATGGGTAAACAACCCAGATGCGTCTAAAATGCTATCGTTGAAAATGTTTGCGTACTAATTCAAAAATATAAACATAACTGGTTTAAATATAAAACAATTAATTACCTTACAAGACTGAAAACGGTTAAATACAACCAATACAAGAAAATTACACTGCAGCAAAATGGCTGTATAAGTAATTCTTGGACCAGAACATATCATAAAAAAACCTACAAATATATACATGACAAAACAAACACCATCATTGCATCCTTTAAACCGGTAATTGTTTTTATAAGACTGCATCATGTACGTTAGTCTTTATTCAGAGTCTGATTCTACAAGATTGGTTTGAAGGTTAATTGTTGCATTGGTTTTGTGTTCTGCAAGCCTCTTTGAAGAATGTGTCTAATTTAATATTCGACTTAGCTTCTTGAAAACTAGTTTTGTGTTTATATGTATTTTTGTGTGTGAAACACATAGACTTGTTTGCATTTATCAAACAGATATTGCAACAGATACAGTAGCTACTACCTTTATTATTGTTTTAGGTATAAAAATAATTAAAATTATAAAAAACCTAGAATTGTTGGAATTCATTATTTAAAAACCCAGAAACCCAAACACCATTGGAAAAACCCAGATCTGGGTGGAAAAACCCATGAGTGGCAGACCTGCTTGTAACAATATCGCTTTGCGCCTCTCCTTCAAGGATTCAACGCCTTCCCCTGCGCTTCCTCCCCTAAATTCTTTCCCTTCTTTATCCTTTATTCGTCGTTCCTGCTCCCTCCCCTTTCACAAGCTCCGCCCAAGTGACCGTCATCTGCGATCGTGTACTGTATTCATTGGCTGTAGTGTTGTTCCAGCTGAATTCATTACTGATACTAAAGTCACTGATACTTTTCAAGTGTACTCGTTTGCGTTTCCTGATACAGGCGCGTATAAGTGCCAAAGTATAAGGTTGATACTTTTCGACCCACGTCTAGTATCTGTCCCAACTTATATTGATACAGCATTGTACCTAGAGGTGGGTTGGGACAGCAATTTTCGGTATCAGTCCCAACCTTTAACTGATACAGTGATGTACCTAGGTACAAATCTCTGAAACTTCTGTATCAGACGGTCCCAGGAGGCAACAAAGCTCCGCGTACGCAGACCGTGCGACCGGAAGGAGAATCTGATACATTATTTATCACGCCCGGTAATTCTCTACCTCTGTTACTCTCATGCCCTTCTTATACAGCCACTATCAATAAGTTCAATATTCACTGCAGTTCGTCCTGGCCGTGTATCACCATGTACATTGTTGCCGGCTGTCATGCTTTGTAGTTAGTATCTTTATAGTGAAATAAGGAATGGATAAGTGCACGAAAAAGACTTCATTTGTGTGGAATTTTTTCACGGAAAATAATAAGTTTGCTAATTGTAATTTGTGTAAACAAAAACTGAGTTATAAATCATCGACTAATCTGAAGAAACATTTGAAAAAACATTGATATAGTATGCTCACTAATGAACATAACTGTTTTTTTTTATTTTTTATTTTTGATGAAATCGTGAATTTTTAATGTATAAAAAAAATGTTACTAATTGTTTTCGAAAAAAGAAAGTCCATATGTTGATTACATCTGTTATTAGTGTCAACTGAGAATTTATTTGCATTTTTATAGCTGTTAGGTGCGCAAATATAAATATTATATCTTGTATTAATGTACTTTTTAATATTAAAATTTCATTAGTTTTATTATTGAACGAGACGGTGCACGCACTGCGCACTGAGCGTACTTTGAAGTAGGACAATAAACAAAACGACTTGTAACCAGGGCTGCCACTCTGATATTCATGAAAAACCTAGATAACCTACAAAAAAACCCAGACACATGGGTAAACAACCCAGATGCGTCTAAAATGCTATCGTTGAAAATGTTTGCGTACTAATTCAAAAATATAAACATAACTGGTTTTAATATAAAACAATTAATTACCTTACAAGACTGAAAACGGTTAAATACAACCAATACAAGAAAATTACACTGCAGCAAAATGGCTGTATAAGTAATTCTTGGACCAGTACATATATTTAAAAAACCTTCAAATATATACATGACAAAACAAACACCATCACTGCATCCTTTAAACCGGTAATTGTTTTTATAAAACTGCATCATGTACGTTAGTCTTTATTCAGAGTCTGATTCTACAAGATTGGTTTGAAGGTTAATTGTTGCATTGGTTTTGTGTTCTGCAAGCCTCTTTGAAGAATGTGTCTAATTTAATATTCGACTTAGCTTCTTGAAAACTAGTTTTGTGTTTATATGTATTTTTGTGTGTGAAACACATAGACTTGTTTGCATTTATCAAACAGATATTGCAACAGATACAGTAGCTACTACCTTTATTATTGTTTTAGGTATAAAAATAATTAAAATTATAAAAAACCTAGAATTGTTGGAATTCATTATTTAAAAACCCAGAAACCCAAACACCATTGGAAAAACCCAGATGTGGGTGGAAAAACCCATGAGTGGCAGCCCTGCTTGTAACAATATCGCTTTGCGCCTCTCCTTCAAGGCTTCAACGCCTTCCCCTGCGCTTCCTCCCCTACATTCTTTCCCTTCTTTATCCCTTATTCGTCGTTCCTGCTCCCTCCCCTTTCACAAGCTCCACCCAAGTGACCGTCATCTGCGATCGGGTACTGTATTCATTGGCCGTGGTGTTGTTCCAGCTGAATTCTGAACTGATACTAAAGTTTCTGATACTTTTCAAGTGTACTCGTTTGCCGTTCCTGATAAAGGCGCGTATCAGTGCCAAAGTATCAGGTTTTTAATTTTCGACCCACCTCTAACCTAGGTACAAATCTCTGATACTTCTGTATCAGACGGTCCCAGGAGGCAACAATGCTCCGCGTACGCAGACCGTGCGACCGGAAGGAGAATCTGATACATTATTTATCACGCCTGGTAATTCTCCAGCTCTGTTACTCTCATGCCCGCCTGATACAACCAGTATCAATCAGTTCAACATTCACTGCAGTTCGTCCTGGCCGTGTATCACCATGTACATTGTTGCCGGCTGTCATGCTTTGTAGTTAGTATCTTTATAGTGAAATAAGGAATGGATAAGTGCACGAAAAAGACTTCATTTGTGTGGAATTTTTTCACGGAAAATAATGAGTTTGCTAATTGTAATTTGTGTAAACAAAATCTGAGTTATAAATCATCGACTAATCTGAAGAAACATTTGAAAAAACATTGATATAGTATGCTCACTAATGTACCTAACTGTTTTTTTTATTTTTTATTTTTGATAAAATCGTGAATTTTTAATGTATAAAAAAAATGTTACTAATTGTTTTCGAAAAAAGAAAGTCCATATGTTGATTACATCTGTTATTAGTGTCAACTGAGAATTTATTTGCATTTTCATAGCTGTTAGGTGCACAAATATAAATATTATATCTTGTATTAATGTACTTTTTAATATTAAAATTTCATTAGTTTTATAATTGAACGAGACGGTGCACGCACTGCGCACTGAGCGTACTTTGAAGTAGGACAATAAACAAAACGACTTGTAACCAGGGCTGCCACTCTGATATTCATGAAAAACCTAGATAACCTACAAAAAAACTCAGACACATGGGTAAACAACCCAGATGCGTCTAAAATGCTATCGTTGAAAATGTTTGCGTACTAATTCAAAAATATAAACATAACTGGTTTTAATATAAAACAATTAATTACCTTACAAGACTGAAAACGGTTAAATACAACCAATACAAGAAAATTACACTGCAGCAAAATGGCTGTATAAGTAATTCTTGGACCAGTACATATCATAAAAAAACCTTCAAATATATACATGACAAAACAAACACCATCACTGCATCCTTTAAACCGGTAATTGTTTTTATAAAACTGCATCATGTACGTTAGTCTTTATTCAGAGTCTGATTCTACAAGATTGGTTTGAAGGTTAATTGTTGCATTGGTTTTGTGTTCTGCAAGCCTCTTTGAAGAATGTGTCTAATTTAATATTCGACTTAGCTTCTTGAAAACTAGTTTTGTGTTTATATGTATTTTTGTGTGTGAAACACATAGACTTGTTTGCATTTATCAAACAGATATTGCAACAGATACAGTAGCTACTACCTTTATTATTGTTTTAGGTATAAAAATAATTAAAATTATAAAAAACCTAGAATTGTTGGAATTCATTATTTAAAAACCCAGAAACCCAAACACCATTGGAAAAACCCAGATCTGGGTGGAAAAACCCATGAGTGGTAGCCCTGCTTGTAAAAATATTGCTTTGCGCCTCTCCTTCAAGGCTTCAACGCCTTCCCCTGCGCTTCCTCCCCTACATTCTTTCCCTTCTTTATCCCTTATTCGTCGTTCCTGCTCCCTCCCTTTCACAAGCTCCGCCCAAGTGACCGTCATCTGCGATCGGGTACTGTATTTATTGGCCGTGGTGTTGTTCCAGCTGAATTCTGAACTGATACTAAAGTTTTTGATACTTTTCAAGTGTTCTCATTTGCCGTTCCTGATACAGGCGCGTATCAGTAATAAAGTATCGTGTTGATACTTTTCGACCCACCTCTAATTATACCATGTTTCAATACGTCTCTGATACTTCTGTATCAGACGGTCCCAGGAGGCAACAAAGCTCCGCGTACGCAGACCGTGCGACCGGAAGGAGAATCTGATACATTATTTATCACGCCTGGTAATTCTCCAGCTCTGTTACTCTCATGCCCGCCTGATACAACCAGTATAAATCAGTTCAACATTCACTGCAGTTCGTCCTGGCCGTGTATCACCATGTTGCGGGCTGTCATGCTTTGTAGTTAGTAAGGAATGGATAAGTGCACGAAAAAGACTTCATTTGTGTGGAATTTTTTCACGGAAAATAATGAGTTTGCTAATTGTAATTTGTGTAAACAAAAACGGAGTTATAAATCATCGACTAATCTGAAGAAACATTTGAAAAAACATTGATATAGTATGCTCACTAATGTACCTAAATGTTTTTTTTATTTTTTATTTTTGATAAAATCGTGAATTTTTAATGTATAAAAAAAATGTTACTAATTGTTTTCGAAAAAAGAAAGTCCATATGTTGATTACATCTGTTATTAGTGTCAACTGAGAAATTATTTGCATTTTCATAGCTGTTAGGTGCAATAATATAAATATTATATCTTGTATTAATGTACTTTTTAATATTAAAATTTCATTAGTTTTATTATTGAACGAGACGGTGCACGCACTGCGCACTGAGCGTACTTTAAAGTAGGACAATAAACAAAACGACTTGTAACCAGGGCTGCCACTCTGATATTTATGACAAACCTAGATAACCTACAAAAAAACCGAGACACATGGGGAAACAACCCAGATGCGTCTAAAATGCTATCGTTTAAATGTTTGCGTACTAATTCAAAAATATAAACATAACTGGTTTTAATATAAAACAATTAATTACCTTACAAGACTGAAAACGGTTAAATACAACCAATACAAGAAAATTACACTGCAGCAAAATGGCTGTATAAGTAATTCTTGGACCAGTACATATCATAAAAAAACCTTCAAATATATACATGACAAAACAAGCACCATCACTGCATCCTTTAAACCGGTAATTGTTTTTATAAAACTGCATCATGTACGTTAGTCTTTATTCAGAGTCTGATTCTACAAGATTGGTTTGAAGGTTAATTGTTGCATTGGTTTTGTGTTCTGCAAGCCTCTTTGAAGAATGTGTCTAATTTAATATTCGACTTAGCTTCTTGAAAACTAGTTTTGTGTTTATATGTATTTTTGTGTGTGAAACACATAGACTTGTTTGCATTTATCAAACAGATATTGCAACAGATACAGTAGCTACTACCTTTATTATTGTTTTAGGTATAAAAATAATTAAAATTATAAAAAACCTAGAATTGTTGGAATTCATTATTTAAAAACCCAGAAACCCAAACACCATTGGAAAAACCCAGATCTGGGTGGAAAAACCCATGAGTGGCAGCCCTGCTTGTAACAATATCGCTTTGCGCCTCTCCTTCAAGGCTTCAAAGCCTTCCCCTGCGCTTCCTCCCCTACATTCTTTCCCTTCTTTATCCCTTATTCGTCGTTCCTGCTCCCTCCCCTTTCACAAGCTCCGCCCAAGTGACCGTCATCTGCGATCGTGTACTGTATTCATTGGCCGTAGTGTTGTTCCAGCTGAATTCTTTACTGATACTAAAGTCTCTGATACTTTTCAAGTGTATTTGTTTGCGTTTCCTTATACAGGCGCGTATCAGTGCCAAAGTATCTTGATGATACTTTTCGACCCACCTCTAACCTAGGTACAAGTCTCTGATACTTCTGTATCAGACGGTCCCAGGAGGCAACAAAGCTCCGCGTACGCAGACCGTGCGACCGGAAGGAGAATCTGATACATTATTTATCACGCCCGGTAATTCTCTACCTCTGTTACTCTCATGCCCGCCTGATACAGCCAGTATCAATTAGTTCGACATTCACTGCAAATCGTCCTGGCCGTGTATCACCATGTACATTGTTGCCGGCTGTCATGCTTTGTAGTTAGTATCTTTATAGTGAAATAAGGAATGGAAAGGGGAAGAAAAATAACTTCATTTGTGTGGAATTTTTTCACGGAAAATAATGAGTTTGCTAATTGTAATTTGTGTAAACAAAAACGGAGTTATAAATCATCGACTAATCTGAAGAAACATTTGAAAAAACATTGATATAGTATGCTCACTAATGAACCTAACTGTTTTTTTTATTTTTTATTTTTGATAAAATCGTGAATTTTTAATGTATAAAAAAAATGTTACTAATTGTTTTCGAAAAAAGAAAGTCCATATGTTGATTACATCTGTTATTAGTGTCAACTGAGAATTTATTTGCATTTTCATAGCTGTTAGGTGCACAAATATAAATATTATATCTTGTATTAATGTACTTTTTAATATTAAAATTTCATTAAATTTATTATTGAACGAGACGGTGCACGCACTGCGCACTGAGCGTACTTTGAAGTAGGACAATAAACAAAACGACTTGTAAACAGGGTTGCCACTCTGATATTCATGAAAAACCTAGATATGCTACAAAAAAAACCCAGACACATGGGTAAACAACCCAGATGCGTCTAAAATGCTATCGTTGAAAATGTTTGCGTACTAATTCAAAAATATAAACATAACTGGTTTTAATATAAAACAATTAATTACCTTACAAGATTGAAAACGGTTAAATACAACCAATACAAGAAAATAACACTGCAGCAAAATGGCTGTATAAGTAATTCTTGGACCAGCACATATCATAAAAAAAACCTACAAATATATACATGACAAAACAAACACCATCACTGCATTCGTTAAACCGGTAATTTTTTTTATAAAACTGCATCATAGTCTTTATTCAGAGTCTGATTCTACAAGGTTGGTTTGAAGGTTAATTGTTGCATTGGTTTTGTGTTCTGCAAGCCTCTTTGAAGAATGTGTCTAATTTAATATTCGACTTAGCTTCTTGAAAACTAGTTTTGTGTTTATTTGTATTTTTGTGTGTGAAACACATAGACTTGTTTGCATTTATCAAACAGATAATTCAACAGATACAGTAGCTACTACCTTTATTATTGTTTTAGGTATAAAAATAATTAAAATTATAAAAAACCTAGAATTGTTGGAATTCATTATTTAAAAACCCAGAAACCCAAACACCATTGGAAAAACCCAGATCTGGGTGGAAAAACCCATGAGTGGCAGCCCTGCTTGTAACAATATCGCTTTGCGCCTCTCCTTCAAGGCTTCAACGCCTTCCCCTGCGCTTCCTCCCCTACATTCTTTCCCTTCTTTATCCCTTATTCGTCGTTCCTGCTCCCTCCCCTTTTACAAGCTCCGCCCAAGTGACCGTCATCTGCGATCGGGTACTGTATTCATTGGCCGTGGTGTTGTTCCAGCTGAATTCTGAACTGATACTAAAGTTTCTGATACTTTTCAAGTGTACTCGTTTGCCGTTCCTGATACAGGCGCGTATCAGTGCTAAAGTATCTTGTTGATACTTTTCGACCCACCTCTAAATGAACCTAGTTCCAAGTCTCTGATACTTTCGTATCAGAGCAGTAGCGGCCCCAGGAAGCGACAAGGTATCAGCATTCTCGTTACAGGGTACACATCCTCTGTGCTGTCATCACCAGTGTCAAAAGGTATCGGTGTCTCTGATACATTATTTATCACGCCCGGTTATTCTCTACTTCTGAAACTCTAATGCCCGCCTGATACAGCCAGTATCAATCAGTTCAACATTCACTGCAGTTCGTCCTGGCCGTGTATTAATTACCACCATGTACATTGTTGCGGGCTGTCATGCTTTGTAGTTAGTATCTTTATAGTGAAATAAGGAATGGATAAGTGCAGGAAAAAGACTTCATTTGTGTGGAATTTTTTTACGGAAACAAATGAGTTTGTTAATTGTAATTTGTGTAAACACAAACTGAGTTATAAATCATCATCGACTAATCTGAAGAAACATTTGAAACGTAAACATTGATATAGTATGCTCACTAATGTACCTATCTGTTTTTTTTATTTTTTAATTGCTGATAAAATCGTGAATTTTTAATGTATCAAAACAATAGTTACTAATTGTTTTCGGGAAAAAAAGTCCATCTGTTGATTACATCTGTTATTAGTGTCAACTGAGAATTTTTTTGCATTTTCATAGCTGTTAGGTGCACAAATATAAATATTATATCTTGTATTAATGTACTTTTTAATATTAAAATTTCATTAGTTTTATTAATGAACGAGACTGTGCACGCACTGCGCACTGAGCGTACTTTGATGTGGGACCAGGGACGTCGGAACGTTTTCATGAGTGGGGGGGCGAAAAGATGTATCACACTTACCAAAGTTCTATAAGGGGGGGGGGGGGGCCCGGGGGCCCTCCCTCGGAAAAATTAGGAATTTTAGATGCAAAATTGTGCTATTTAATGAATTTCCGAACCAAAATATTAAATTAATCGAAGAATTTTATGACGTAGTATGTATTAAATACTACTCTGACAGTAGATGTAGTAGAATTTAAATAAAATACCCTCTAGGAATTTGCAATCATTTTACAGTATATTGACAATCATAAACTTGATCTTCTAATCAATAATGCAACGTTTGTAACTACTGGTTAAGAAAAATACTACTAGGACCAAACATTTATTGTGGGAAAAGGAGGGGGGCGAAATGCTAATCTCGCCCCCCCCCCCATGCATAACAGCACGGGGGCGACTCGTCCCTGTTGCCCCCCCCTGTTCCGACGTCCCTGTGTGGGACAATAACCAAACGACTCGTAACAATTTCGCTTTGCACCTCTCCTTCAACGCCTTCCCCTGCGCTTCCTCCCCTACATTATTTCCCTTCTTTATCCCATATTCGTCGTTCCTGCTCCCTCCCCTTTCACAAGCTCTGCCCAAGTGACTGTCATCTCCCCGCCTGAGAATTGGAGTGGTCTATGTCCATTGAAGTAGGAACTGAGATATAAGCATTTGAAAGTTCAAATTACTATGAATAGCATGACATAGAGCAAAATAATATTGGTCTTAAACTAAGAACAAACATTTTTACGTGCGTATACGTGTGTGGATATAGTACAAATGAATACTAATATTAATTTCGTGTCCATAGCATAAAAAACCTAAAAAGTGGACATAGAACACTCCAATACTCAGGCGGCGATCTGCGATCGGGTTCTGCGCACGCGCACATTGGCCGTGGTGTTGTTCCAGGCGAATTCTGAACTGATACTAAAGTACTTGATACTTTTCAAGTGTACTCGTTTGCCGTTACAGATACAGGCGCGTATCAGTGCCAAAGTATCAGGATGATACTTTTCGACCCACCTCTAGTAGAAATACCTTTGTGAGCTTTCCTCTCTCCCAGCCAATCTGGGAGAATAAATATTACCTCAGGCAAAAGTGGTATCATTGGCTTGAATTCCTCATCTTCCTTTCCTCAGCTAGCGACTCTTAGTGAGACCGCGGGCTTCCTTCTCTCTCTCTGATTCTACCTCTCTCTACCCACCTATCCGCTAGCGACTCCTTGTGAGACCGCGGGCAATCCTCTGCTAGCGACTCTTAGTGAGACCGCGGGCATCCCTCACTCCTGCTAGCGACTCCTTGCGAGACCACGGGCACCTCCCACCTCCTACCCCTTTAGTTGAATGAGGAAGCGCTCCGGCTGCCGCCGCACCCGGCGGAGGACCACTCTCTCCGAGGTACCGCCATCAGGCTCCACCCAGCCTGCCTGGGAGCCTCAGGCAGCATACCTGCGGGGCTACTTCACCGCCGCAACAGGCCAGGGGGAACCTAGTCCAGCCTACAGCCCCCTCCATTCCTACCAGTTCTCCCCTGTCCCCTACTCACCAGATCAATCCCCAACTGCCGAACCACTCTTCCCTCAACCCCCCGAGTTAATCTCTCCTATCAAGACACCCTACCCCCGCCTCATTCCTCTCACCCTACCCTCATCCCCCCCACGCAAGGCCGTGACGACCAGCATCACCGGGAGCCAGCCGCAGGACCCACGGCCGCAACCCATCTCGGCCCGACTGGCGGCCCGCCTGCAGGAACTCTTCGGCAGTGACGCCTAGGCGCACTGCAACCCCAGGGGTTTTCACCCCCACCTTTACACCTTCATTGTCAGCACGTCCTCGGTCAGCTGCACTGGGCCGAACTGTCTACTCCCGCCTCAGAGTGTGAGGCTGCTCTACCAAAGAGCTGGCGCCGGGCAAACAACACAACAACTGAACGACCGAGCGACGTCCACCCCGTCTCCACATCTTCACCAGAGACGAGGCCGCGACAAACGTTGATAAAAAGTTTCAGATAATCTGAATTACAAATATTACATTAATTCTTTTATACATACCCAGTCATGATATTGACGCCGACCGCCAATGCTCCTCTGTCGCATAGACCGCTATGCCTCATCAACGTCTCGCAAAAGCGTGTGCATCGAACGTGCCTGTGCGCGCAGCAAAGTGTAGTTCGTGCGACGAGGCGAATGCCATGCAACGAGTGCTACGCCGGCGGAAGGATCCGGCCGGGTGTGGCATATCCTTCCGCCGCACTACAATAAATTATTTTAATTATGTTTTCCACAGGTTTTTATTAAACATTATTTTTCATTTATTAATAATTCAGTCTTTGTAAAATCATGTTTCACTGTGCGATTTGTCCCGAACCTGGCCGGTTCAGTTTCCCGCGAAATTCACACGTTTCCGCGGGAGGGCTGGCGGGGGAGGGGGGTCGCGCGCGGCGACACCGTCAGTGTCCTTCGAGAGCTCACCCAGGCCGGCAGCCTGCGCGCAACACGGAACCTTCAACCTTTGCATTCACCGACATGTAGTTTTTCAATAGTGTAATTTCTTTTCAACCTTTTACGTACAGTTCCGCGGTCGGCCTAAATTTACCATGAGGTACTTAACTTAATTCAATCAGTGCTCCAAGATGAGTGTTCTACGTCATACGTAAGTACTGTGGGGATTTTATGTGGAGTTACGTCGGTGCTTCATGCCCAACCTAGCCTACCAGCTACATAGTTTTGGCCCGCACGGGGCAGCCAGCAGGCGACGCGTGCCATCGAACTTAATAACGATTCAGTCCTTGGGACACACCTAGACACCACGTAGAGTCGCCGGAGACACGGGCCTACGTGCTGCTAGCCCAGTTTATTTAGAATTAGGTAATAGTGTAGTGTATTGTGCGTCAAGATATTGTGTGCCATATCAGAGTGTATTTTTTGTAACTTTAGCATCACGTGTACGAGTCCGCCCCTCACGCGCATAAAAATCGTGAGCCGCCACTGAGGAAGTGAGCTGCGCGTGTGACTAGTCGCGTCGGGCAAACAGTTACGGCCAGAACGGGCAGCACCATGTATTGGGCTGTGCTGTATTAAATTCACCAACTATCTTCAGAAGCTTTGTGTTATTATTCAGGCGTCCCGAGTGGCCATAACAGCTCGGGGGGCCCTACTGTGTTGACCCCTACCTCTAGCCACAAGGCCGAACCTTCCCTGAGATCACGAACCTGAACCAAAATCACGTCTAAATAGTCAGGGGTAGCGGGGACGGCGTCAATATGTCAAGCGATTTATTATATATGTTAAGTAAGAAGAAAGAAAAAAAATTAAGCAGGATTTAGGGTATAAGGATATTGTTGTTCTTATAGCCAGAATGCTTCCCCTCTTTCAGCAGTATACTCCATAAATTCTTTTAAATTGTAAAATGGATTGCATACAAGTGTATTTTTTATGGAAGCTTTATATTTATCTATGTTGCTGATTTCCATTATTTTTTAAAGTAAGCTATTAAATAGTATTCTGCCAATGTGCTCTATTCCTATTTCAAATTGAGTAGTGGTATGCATGTTGTATGGGTCTCAATTTATTGCAGCCTCGAGAATTATGGTGATGGATATCTTTGTTTCTTTTAAATTTGGTTTGGTGTCTATAGCAAAAAATTAATGTTCTGTATATGAATTCATTTGTGAATGTTAGTATTCCTAATTTTTTAATTTTTTTTCTGCAACTAGATGTTTTTTATCTTTAGTTATTATGCGAACGGCTTTTTTTTTTTTTTTTTTTTTGCAAATTTTGTATTTTTACATTTAGTTTGGCATTTCCCCAGATTTCAATATTGTATGACATTATTGTATGTAAATATGCATGATACACAGTTTTAATTGTTTTAAAATCGACTAACTATACAAGGTACCTCAAGACATAGCAGGCTGAATTTAATTTTTTCGCAATATTATTTATGTGTTCGGTAAATTTTAATTGCTCATCAATATATACCCCTAAGAATTTTACTGAATTAACCTGCAAGATATTGTTTTCATTGAATTTTATATTAAACTTTGACGCCGTCCCCGCTACCTCTGATTATTTAAACGTAATTTTTGTCCGGTTCGTGTTCTCAGGGAGGGTTCGGCCTTGTGGCTAGAGGTAGGGGTCAACGCAGTAGGGCCCCCCGAGCTGTTGAGGCCACTCGGGACGCCTGAATAATAACACAAAACCTCTTCAGATAGTTGGTGAATTTAATACAGCACAGCCCAATACATGGTGCTGCCCGTTCTGGCCGTAACGGTTTGCCCGACGCGACTAGTCACACGCGCAGCTCACTTCCTCAGTGGCGGCTCACGATTCTTATGCGCGTGAGGGGCAGACTCGTATACGTGACGCGAAAGTTACAAAAGACACTGACATGGCACACGATATTTTTAAGCACAATACACTGCACTAATACCTAGCTCTGGATAAACTGGGCTAGCAACACGTAGGCCCGTGTCTCCGGCGACTCTACGTGGTGACTAGGTGTGTCCCAGGGACTGAATCGTTATTAAGTTTGGTGGCGCACTGCAGTACGACGGTGATACATAAGCCCTGACATGACGAATTACACTTAGGCGAACAACTATTCCGCTAACACATTACACTTGATAAACTGGGCTAGCAACACGTAGGCCCGTGTCTCCGGCGACTCTACGTGGTGTCTAGGTGTGTCCCAGGGACTGAATCGTTATTAAGTTGGATGGCACGTGTCGCCTGCTGGCTGCCCCGTGCGGGCCAAAACTAAGTAGCCTGTAGGCTAGGTTGGGCGTGAAGCGCCGACGTAAAAACACATACTCTCCCCACAGTACTTACGTATGACGTAAACACTCATCTCGGAGCACTGATTGAATTAAGTTAAGTACCTCATGGTAAATTTAGGCCGACCGCGGAACTGTACAAAAGGTTGAAAAGAAATTACACTATGGAAAACTACATGTCGGTGAATGCAAAGGTTGAAGGTTCCGCGTTGCGCGCAGGCTGCCGGCCTGGTTGAGCTCTCGAAGGACACTAGCGGTGTCGCCGCGCGCGACCCCCCTCCCCCGCCAGCCCTCCCGCGGAAACGTGTGAATTTCGCGGGAAACTGAACCGGCCAGGTTCGGGACAAATCGCACATTGAAACATGATTTTGCAAAGACTTAATTATTAATTAATAAAAAATAATGTTTAATAAAATCCTGTGGAAAAACATAATTATAACAATTTGTTGTAGTGCGGCGGAAGGATATGCCACACCCGGCCGGATCCTTGCGCCGGTGTAGCACTCGTTGTATGGCGTTCGCCTCGTCGCACGAACTGCACTTTGCTGCGCGCACGGGCGCGTTCGGTGCACACGCTTTTGCGAGACGTTGATGAGGCATAGCGGTCTATGCGACAGAGGAGCATTGGCGGTCGGCGTCAACTTGTTTTCATATGCTTTAGTCCTATTTCTGAATTTAATATTATTAGTTTTAGAGACATTCAATACAAGTTTGTTGTATGAGAACCAATTTTTCATCCGTTCAATGGCTCCGTTGGTTTTATCCTGTAGGTACTGATTTTGAAGTTTCTCCAGTGATTAAAAATGATGTATTATCTGCAAAAAGGATAAGCTGACCTTGGTCTATATGTAGAGGTAAGTCATTTATATATATTAAAAATAGTAATGGTCCTAAATTGCTGCCCTGTGGCACACCATTTCTGACAATTGACCAATTTGAATATTTCTTACCAGTTACATTTTTAATTTTGACGTCGACCCAGAGGCCACCCTAGCTCCTACAGGCCGTTATGGCGCGTCACCGCCTTATTCTGTGCGCGGGCGTGTGCGGGAGCCAGTGGTGCCACCTTCAATAAATCAGTGTCCCTCCGACGTAGTTTTTTATGTATATTTTCTTTTCTTTCAGCAGGACATAATTTTTATTGTAAAAACTATAATATCATCCATCATGTATAATTTAAATTAGAAGGGTAAATAACATGTATTTTAATATGCACGGGGTGAACAAGTCGCGGGTTCCCGTCCACGAGGACGTCAGGTGCTGCACGAGACGCGCGCAGGGAGGGGGTCGGCGCGAGCAGAGGGGGCAGTCGCGTCTCGAGAACCGCGGTGGAGAGACGTGTCGGCCGCGAGCTCTCGCCAAGACGAGTGAAACGGGTGAGCATAGAGGCCTCCGGGCTTAACGTCAGTGACGCGGGGAATAGATCGGCAACAGTCTTCGAGTTGTGTCAGGCAGTTCGAAACTATGGAGATTAGTATGTCAACTATTGCCAAGGGGTCGCCTTATTGTAGATAGTTTAGTTTTCTTTTTATTAGCGTTTCATAATTTTTTCTTTTCCTCTGGTATGTATATATATATATATATCTTTATTCGCTTGTATAGTCATGCATTGCCTAGGATAAAATAGTACCGTTGTGTCATGGACGAGACCTCGCCATTTTAATGGGACGTTTCAGAAACTGTGTCCGCAGGTAGTGCTTGCCTGAATTCGCTATAGGACAGGAAATCAAAGCCCTGCCGGTTTGGGACAAACGCCATCGGTTAGCGCCGCGACGCCGGCGCCTACTACTTCCCATAGGCGGCCGTGTAAGGGGAAATTCTCGTGTAGTCAGGCCTCACCTAAGAACGGTCGTAGGCGGGAACTGCGACAGCCCCGTGCCAGTGCAAATAGTGGCCAATAAAAAGAGTGAGCGCCACGAAACCCTATGTAGTTTCATTATTAGCAGGCTAGATCCTCTTAACTGCCACGCGGCCCGAAACCCACCCCCAACTGAGCTAGCCCAAGAACTTACACAACCAATAAGGGGATCAGCCCGCTCAGCGACAATTTCTACCCTCTGTTTCCTTTCCTTCAGATATGATTCCATAAATTTCTGTGCTGTGCCCCTTATGCCATAGTGACATAGTTTATCTAGAAGAATTGAATGATTGACTAAGTCGAAAGCTTTGGATAAATCACAAAAAATTCCTAATGATAAGGTATTATTATCCAGTGCATTTAAGACTTTATTTATGAATTCATTAATGGCTGCTGATGTTTTATTTTTTTGGAAACCATATTGACTTCTACTTAATATGTTGTTATGGGTAAAAAATGAAATAAGTCTTTTATATACAACTCGTTCAAATATTTTTGCCATTGTAGGTAGGATACTAACAGGCCTATAGTTTTCTGGATTTGTTGGGTTGACGTCAACCCAGGTGTCTCCCCTACTCATAAAGTCCGTTATGCTGCGCCAACCCCTAATCCTCCCCTGCCCCGTGCAGTGAGTGTGGGTTGTGAGGAACGTACTTTTATATTTAATAACGTGTCATGTATATTAATTTTATGTATTATTTATTATGTATTATTTTTCTGTTAACTTTGGTAATTATTGTTATACGTGTTTCTGAAATATTATGTAAATATTTACGTTAACTGTCACCGGGCGTCGAAGCCGAGGCCAACACCCGGATCTCTCCGAGCGCTGCACGTGTCACGGAGTGTTAGGGGGGGGGGGGGGTTGACGGGCGGAGAGGGAGAGCCTCGGCAGGTGGGGGCAGTAGTCATCTGGCGGCCGAGGAAGGCGGTCGTACGGAAGACAAGTGCGGCAGCGAGACGTGGGCCAGAACAGGTGAGACTGTAACCGGGCGATTGGGACTGCCATGTTCGCAGGCATTACGCTTTCAGCCGTCATCGAATCTAATTCAAACTATAATTAAATATTTTGTTGGTTTTGGCGAGTCGGGACTTTCGCGCATCGGCGGACACGTGCGTGTCGCCACGGGCCGGACTCCGCGTCGATGGCGACGGCGTCTTAACTTAATCGGCTCTCACTACCTTAGGGGAAGGGGCAGAGAGATCGTTCATCATTCGCATAAAGTACCAGGCGGTGCAGTTTGGACTTGGCGTCTGCTTAACCCCAAACACGTGCAGCCGAGCCTCACTCCGTGGAGGGACGGGTGTTGTGATGCGGATTGCCCATGTACTTAGCATACGTGAAGGGCCGAATAAATGCATAAAGTCAAACTGTCGTAAAGTCATTGTAGCTCGGATAGTGATAATTTCCCCCACCACGAGGCCTGAACCCTACCTGAGCATACTACGCAACGCGCATCACGGAGGTGATATCCGGGGCTACGACAAGTGTCGCCCAACTTGTGTGGCAAATTTCTTAAGAAATTCATGCTGAACATTTTTACGAACTTTTTATTAAATTCTGAGCGGGCCGGGCTGAGACGCGGCGCGGCAGGGCTGAGCATGGGAGACGCAGCTGCGTGCGGAAGCTGGCGCGACAGGGCGGCGAGGCGAGATAGCAGCGGATCGAGTTGCGACGCATCCCACGGCGCTGGCGTGTAAGAGGAGCCGGGCGGTGACACCGAGAACATAGCGACGGGAAGATAGCGGATGTCGACGGGACAGATAATGTCGACAAAGTGCGAGTGGTGTGATTTAGCGCGTCGGGAAAATAATGCCGCGGGTGACGACACAGAGGGATCATGTGCGTGTCTTTCGACCCGGGCAGTGAAGCGAGACGCAGACGAGTGTGACAGGGACAGTAGCGGCGGACTAACGCACGCAGTGAAGCGAGACGCAGACGAGTGTGAAAGGGACAGTAGCGGCAGACTAACGCACACGTACAGTGGAGGCAACAGCGAAATGAACGAATAAGCGGTGAATAGTGCGAGCGTGACGAGCGAGGAGGGGAAAGTGGCAGACAGTGAAGGAGGGGTAGCAGCGACGGCCGGACGTAACGAGTTTCCCGCGGTGCTGTGGGTGGCGGAAAGGTCGACTCCGCTGCCGGAGTTCGCGGGAGAAGTGCACGAAAATACGCGAGCATTTATTCAGATGTGCCGGGAAGCACTGAGGGATGTACCGTGGGGCACCTGGGCAACTAGAGTAAGCGGACAACTGCGAGGGCGGGCCTTACTGTGGTGGACTGAAACGGGCGATTTCCTAGCAGACTGAGACGAATTCAAACGGACATTCGAGCGTCGTTTCGACAGACATCTCGCGCGGGCACAGTGCCAACAGACACTACACTGCAAAGTACAAGGCCGGGACGGGACAAAAGTGTCGAGGCGTTCATACACAAGAAAGCGCGGTTGCATCGCAGACTGAACCTAAGTGTACCCGTGAAACAGATCATTCTCGTCATCGGCGAATTAGTGTTACCAGAACTAAGACCGTTTTTGAGGGGAGTGGCAGACCGGGATCTAATTGACTTTGTGGAAATAGCCCGGGGGGTGGAGCAAGATCTGTGTAGACTCAGAAGTGTGATCACGTCGCAGGGACGGGGCAGCGAGGTGCACACACAAGAGCGGTCAGAGACCGAAGGGGCACTGGCAGTGGTGCCATATGTATCCGTGTCGACAACAACGGACATGCGGCGACAAAACAGACCAGCACCGCCCATCCCAGAGAGGCAGGAGTCGAGGCGTCAGGACAGAGGATTACACGGCGGGATACCACCACATTGCTTGTACTGCCCCAATGTAGAGTATCATTGGCACGCCGAGTGTCCAACCAAGGCCAGGCTGTGGGAGAAGATGGCGAGAGAAGGACATCAGCCGGGAAACGGACAGTAGGGGACAGTGACGCAGTCGGACACTGCCTCCTAGAGACCGGACCTTCCGACGCACTCAAAACACCATCGCTGAAGAGGGACGTCACGGAGACGTCGCCCAGCTTAGCCGCACCAGCAAGGACGAGCGAAGCAACACCAGCACAGCGGGAACCATGGCCGATGAGGAGCCATAACGAACGACCGATGCGGACGCCGGTAACGCCCCCCACCTGGGGCACGAGGTGTCCCGTCGCAACATCGACTCCGAGAGGAACATCGGCTACAACCCACATCCACGAGAAGACAGCTGACCCAGATGTCGCACGTCCAGACGCCGCGGGACTGGACGCCGCACCTGCCCGGCTGGGACAGCTGGGGGATGGCGCAGCACACCTGCTTCGGTTACCTGTCTGCCTGGACGGGCGGCCCATCCACGTCCTGGTGGACACGGCGGCGAGACACACGTTCGTCTCCGCCCAACTGGTGCCGGAGGCCCAGCTACAGCCCGGGGAGGACGTCATCCAGCTGGCCACGGAGGGAGTAGACGCGCTCATGTCTGGGCGCGTGCAGGTAACCATCGCCGTACGAGACAAGTTCAGTCAGACCACCACATTGGCGATCCCAGGCTTGCGCGAGGACCTGATCCTGGGGCTGCCCTGGTTGATCCAGGAGGACGCAGCGATCGACATCGGCGATGGTAAGCTGCACGTGGGCCAGCAAGGGCGACGTACTCTGTACGCTGTCGGACCAACCCGACCACCCCTGGCGCCCCCATCCATAAGTCTGGCAGGGATACGCAAAGAGGTGCCGCCCGAGTACATGCACCTGTTCGAGGAGGTGTTGGAGCAGCAGCCGCAGGTGTTTGCCGAGGCGGACCTAATGCGGCGCTCGACGTATGCAGAACACAAGATCCCGACTCGACCGCATGCCCCTATTTTTGTGAAACTGTTTGAGTTTGGTCCCGGTGAGCAGCGGGTCATACAGGAGCAAATTAAGGAAATGTTACAAACGGGAGTCATTGAACCTAGTGAGTCCCCGTAGAATAGCACCATTGTCATGGCAAAGAAAAAAGACGGGTCAGTAAGATTTTGTGTAAACTTTAAACCTATTAATTCCGTGACTGTTCCTGCCCCGCCACCGCTAATTAACATAGCTGATGCCCTGGCTGGCCTGGGGAGGGCAAAGATTTTCACTTCACTTGACCTAAATTTCGGGTATTGGCAGGTGCCAGTTTGCCCGGAGGACCGCCCCAAAGACGACGTTCACCGCCCCCGACGGCCGCAGGTTCCAGTTCTGCACCATGCCGTTCGGGCTAATGGATGCTCCGGCGATGTTTCAGGCCATGATGATCCGCGTCCTGGACGGATTCGTGGGCGACTTCGTCACAGCCTACCTGGACGATGTGATTATCTGGTCTGACACGTGGGAGGAGCACGCGCAACATTTGTCTCTGGTCTTAGAGCGGCTGGCCAGACATGGATTAACCTGCAATCCACGTAAGTGCCATGTCGGGGCGGCGGAGCTGCAGTTTCTGGGGCACCTTGTCAGTGCGGACTGGTGCCGGCCGCTGCCCGAACATTTGGACCTGATAGCGACAAAACCAGTACCCAAGACACGGAAACAACTGCAGAAGCTCATGGGGTTACTGAATTGGCTCCGGTCATTCATCCCAGACTTCGCCACTGTGACAGCACCAATGACTGACCTACTATCGCCTAAGACAAAGTACCAGTGGACGTAGGTGGCGGACCGTGCGCTGACTGCGGTCAAGGGTTTGTTCCGCGATTGTTGTTCTTTGGCGAGACTGACCCCGCACGAACCCCTGTACCTGCAGACTGATGCCAGTCAAGTGGGTATGGGGGCCATACTGTACCAAGTCGGGCCCGACAACGAGCGCCGCGTGATTGAGTACGCAAGCGCGAAGTTCGGCCCGGCCTTGCAGAGGTACGATGTCAACGAGCAGGAATGCTTGGCCGTGGTGTGGGCGGTTGGCTGCTACTGATACCATCTGGAAGGACGTCTATTCACGCTGCGCACTGACAACCAGTGTTTGAAGTGGCTCAATACCATGCAAGGACGGAAGTCCAAGTTTGCGCGTTGGGCCATAATGCTGCAGAATTACGACTTCCAGGTGGAGCATGTCCCGGGAAAAGCAAACCAGCTGGCCGACGAGCTCTCCCGACACCCGGATTCGACAGTAGAATACGAGGACGAGAGCCATTTGGGACGACTTGGTACCACCAGAGGGCAGGAGACACGACACTGCGGACGTCAACGCACCCGCAGTGCTGTACGCGACAGCACAGCCCGTGCCGGAGGCGAATCCGGGGCCGGTGGATACTCTGCATGACCTGGTGTAGGCCGTAAAACAGACCCAGGTAGGGGACGCAGACACACTGACGATGAGGGATTCATGTGAGGCGGAGTTCTCGCCGTTCCAGCGGTGCGTGGACGGAGTCGTGCAGACCCGGAGTCCAGGGGCTATGGGGACCTGGTGCACATACGTACCAAAAGGGGCACGAGCCGCTGTGCTCACGTTCTTTTACGATCACAGTTTGGCTGGACACCCGGGGGTTGACCAGACTATATAGAGGGGGTACGTAGGACATTCCATTGCCCGGGGGTGACACGTGATGTACGTGAATACGTCCGCCGGTGTCAGACGTGTCAGCAACTCAAGTCACGGAGGTCAGACGGGGAGGAGCAGCAGCGACTACACCGCCCACAGCAGCCGTTCCAGACGGTAGCACTGGACATCATGGGGTTGTATCCCCGGACAGCCAAGGGGAAACGGTTCCTGGTTGTTGTGATCGACCTGTTCACGCACTGGGTGGAGGCGTACACACTGTCCAACGAAAGGTCGGGGACACTGGTGGCGCTGTTGGAGGGGGAGGTGTTCCCCCGGTTTGGCTATCCGGCTGTGCTGTTGAGTGACAACGGGGGACAGTTCAGTGGTGCCCGCTGGCGGGAAGCATGCAGGAAGTGGGGGATCGAACACCACACAACCCCTACATACCATCCCCTCGCCAACCCAACCGAGAGAAGGAACCAGGAGGTCAAGGCTCAACTCCGTCTCTGGTTGGGAAACGATCACACGAATTGGGACGTACATATCCCTAATTGGCTTTATTGTCTGAGACATCGGACCAACGCCGCTACCGGGTACTCGCCCGCGGAGCTGGTCCAGGGTCATAGTGCCGGGTGGCTGCCGCGGCGGCGGAGGGGGAGATGGGGGAGGCCCTAAGGACAGAGTTGTCCGTCATGCGGGACCAGGCATGTCAGCACCAAGAGGCGTACCTCTAAAAGACGATGCCGGTGGCGGGACGTCCTTCACCGCCGCTGGAACCCGGTGACATGGTGCATGTGCGGCAGCACCACCTGTCGTCCAAGGCTAAGAACTTCAATGCGGGGCTGGCTACTAAATGGTCAGAGCCAAAACAGATCATCCGTAAGTTCGGGCCCACGTCGTACCTGGTACGGACGCCGAGCGGACGACCTGCAAAGATACACAGGGACGACCTTCGGCGGGCAGGAGGAGACCAGGCGGAGTTCGACACGACAGAGATGCAAGGGGGGTCACCAGGGAACAAGAGGCGGGCACGGTCTATGGACCAGGAAGAAGAAACACCCCGTAGGAATGCGCGGGGAAGTGTTGGACAGGGGAGACGCGGGATGAAGAGGGACGGGGATGTGGAGTCACACGAGAGCCAGGAGCGAGTTTTTGCAGCGCGGACAGAGGACAGGAGCTCGCTGGCTAGCGGGGGAGAGATAGAGTGTGAGGGGCGGGGCCAAAGGCAGGCACCCCCAAGTCACAGTGAAGCGGAGCAGGTGGCGTGCCCTAAGGGGCAGGTAGGGGAACACAACATAGGGCGGGCATGGGAACGGACGGGTGAGGAGGGTGAGGAGATTGAAATTACAGAAGTAGAGGAGGGGGACATGGTAGTGTGGCCATCCAGCCACGAGGTGACGGGGGCTGAGCAGGAGGGCTCCGTCACGGAGCCAGAAGCGGACAGCGAAGACGCGGAGTCGCTAGGGGACTGGTACAGCCCTATCTGGCCAGTGGACATCAGCCTAGCTACCTCCAGTTTCACGGTCTGCATTATAGAGCCAGAGTCGGAGTCGGAGTCAGAGCCGGAGTCGGATGTGAGTGGGACAGTTCAAGGGAGGAAGAACCCGCCACGCCGACGGCAGGCGCCGGTGCTAACGTGTTGTCCAGCAAGTCGTAATGAGGGGGCTCGAAACCACCGGGAGGTACCGGTGGGTATCCTGATAGACACGTCGTGCGACATGTCGGACGAAGCTGTCTGGGTGTCCACGACGTCGGGAGAGGAGACGGGCATGAGTGGGTCAGTTCAGGGGAGGAAGAACCCGCCATGCCGACGGCAGGCGCCGGTGCAAACGTGTTGTCCGGCGAGTCCGAATGAGGGGGCTCGCGACCACCGGGAGGTACCGGTGGGTATCCTGGTTGACACGTCGTGCGACATGTCGGACGGAGCTGTCCGGGGGTCCACAATGTCAGGGTAGGGGCGGGGATACACAGTCCAGGGAGGCGAGACAGGAAGATCCTCCTGGGCACGCAGAGCGCCGACCTACCTGATGGACTACGATTACCACCCACTACCTACACAGACGGCGACTCGTGACGAGATGCCACGTGTCAGTGTGATGAACCTGCTGCCCTGGTTCGCGCACAGGGATAACTCGGACAGGACATCCCTATGTCGGCCAGCCGGCACGCAGCACGTACTCGATTGTGTCTTGTAAATAGGTTCATGGTAGAGGGGCGTTGGCGCACATAGCGACCTGGTTGAGGGGGAGAGTGCATTTGAAGTCGACCCAGGTGTCTCCCCTGCTCATAAAGTCCGCTATGCTGCGCCAACCCCTAATCCTCCCCTGCCCCGTGCAGTGAGTGTGTGTTGTGAGGAACGTACTTTTATATTTAATAACGTGTCATGTATATAAATTTTATGTATTATTTATTATGTATTATTTTTCTGTTAACTTTGGTAATTATTGTTATACGTGTTTCTGAAATATTATGTAAATATTTACGTTAACTGTCACCGGGCGTCGAAGCCGAGGCCAACACCCAGAATCTCTCCGAGCGCTGCAAGTTTCTAGGAAGGGGGGGGGGGGAGAAAGACGGGCGAAGAGGGAGAGCCGCGGGTCATCTGGCGGCCGAGGAAGGCGGTCGCACGGAAGACGAGTGCGGCAGCGAGATGTGGGCCAGAACAGGTGAGACTGTAACCAGGCGATCGGGACTGCAGTGTTCGCAGGCATTACGCTTTCAGCCATCATCGAATCTAGTTCAAACTATAATTAAATATTTTGTTGGTTTTGGTGAGTCAGACTTTCGCGCATCGGCGGACACGTGCGTGTCGCCACGGGCCGGACTTCGCGTCGACGGCGACGGCGTCTTAACTTAATCGGCTCTCACTACCTTAGGGGAAGGGGCAGAGAGAGACTGTTCATCATTCGCATAAAGTTCTAGGGGGTGCAGTTTGCACTTGGCGTCTGCTCAACCCCAAACACGTGCAGCCGAGCCTCACTCCGTGGAGGGACGGGTGTTGTTCCGCGGATTGCCCACCTACTTAGCATACGTGAAGGGCTGAATAAATGCATAAAGTCAAACTGTCGTAAAGTCATTGTAGCTCGGATAGTGACAATTTCCCCCGCCTCGAGGCCTGAACCCTACCTGAGCATACTACGCAACGCGCATCACGGGGGTGATATCCGGGGCTACGACAAATTCACACGAAGGTAGCGTGGTTCGTGTCAACTAAATGTATATTTATTCAACTACTACAATAAAAAAAATTATCTAAATACTGTAACTATTAGTGTAGCAGTTGCTGTAAAATCGAGATGTGCATATGTCATTACTTTTAATGTTTTTTTTATGAATTCTATTACCAATAGACTTTTATTCTTTATCCTCTCGGGCTGTTGCAAATGAACTGGCAACTGGAATTTGCTCCACCCCCTCATCCTTTCTCCCAACTCTTTCAATTATGTACGCTCTAGGCGTCCCTGGGCCTAGTTATTTTTAAGTTCTAGTTCGGGTACAGAAATTGCCACATACATTCCCGTATGCATCAAAGCTGGAGGTAATATTTTTAAGTCATATAACGTATATTAAAGTGGCATGACTTCATTCTGTGTACTAGAAGTTGGTTCTCTTGTCCATCTTTTTGCCATTGGTTTTTTCATGGATATATTTACTCTATGGAATTTTGGACGTAAACAAAACTAATGCTGAAGGGTGATAATGCTAACAAAAAATGTTTTAAACTTACAGATTTTGAGAAGTGCACGGGTTTTATTTTATTTTTCACCCGGTATCAGATGGAGGTAGGACTAATGTTTTGTAAATTTTATCCTGAAAAGAAAATTACGAAAAGTGTTTTTGAAGCACCAATAATTTTTTTATTACCCTGCAAAGACACTTCTTATTTAATTCCGAATTAATTGTAAGAAACTTGAAAGTAGGAAGTGCTGTGAGTGTCGGGGGATAATTGAGGTAGTTTCATAGAGTAGTCTAGTGACTGTTCCGCAAAAATGTTTTTCAAAAATTTAATTTTTGAATACTACTAAAGCTGGGTTTACGATTGATTTCCTTAAGAATTATAACTTAACATTGAGCACACAATTAAGTCAAAACTACATTATCCAGTTTATGATTGACATAGAAGTCGTTAATTCCAACCAATCACAGCACAAAACACATGGTCGGCCATTGTTCGTAATGGAGAAGCAGGTTTGAAATAGGATATTGATAAATGGGATATCTATTTTTTGAAATGGATGATGATTACAAATTACAAATACACGAATTCTAACCAAAAATACTGCCTCGCTCGGTACAATACCAAGACATAAACTTCCGGCTGAAAGGTTCCGGTTTGTTGTGATTGGTCGCTTCCCTTAAGTCTTAACGAAAAATATAAAATATAACTATTTCTGTTAAGTCTTAAGTCATCATATAGTTCGCACACGACCCGTCAAAATTCACACACGACAATCATAAACCATTCCACTAGTTTACATAGAGTCCTATGGTAAGTACACGACTAAGTCTTAATTCTTAATTCTTAATTTTAAATCGTAAACCCACCTTTAAGCTGGGTTTACGATTGATTTCCTTAAGAATTATAACTTAACATCGAGCACACGATTAAGTCAAAACTACATTTTCAAGTTTATGATTGACCATAGAAGTCGTTAATTCTAACCAATCACAGCACAAAACACATGGTCGGCCATTGTTCGTAATGCAGAAGCAGGTTTGAAATAGGATATTGACAAATGGGATATTTATTTTTCTAAATGGATGATGATTACAAATTACAGATATACGAATTCTAACCCAAAATACTGCCTCGCTTGGTCCAATAATAAGACATAAACTTCCAGTTGAAAGGTTCCGGTTTGTTGTGATTGGTCGCTTCCCTTAAGTCTTAACGAAAAATATAAAATATAACCATTTCTGTTAAGTCTTAAGTCATCATATGGTTCGCACACGACCCGTCAAAATTCACACACGACAATCATAAACCATTCCACTAGTTTACATAGAGTCAAATGGTAAGTACACGACTAAGTCTTAATTCTTAATTCTTAATTTTCAATCGTAAACCCACCTTAATAGTCTTGAAAAACGACGATAAGTATTTTAATTTTTGATTTACACCGGTAACACAGGCCAACAAAAAAAATATTTTTGTTATGTTTCCTTCACTTCATGAGTCAAATCTTACTAATTTTGGGTTGAAAAAAACGAAAATGACAATGAAAAATTTTTATTAGCTCTAGTTTCTTTAATATACCATGGGTCAAAATCAGTGGCGAGGCGTGAGGTTTACATGAGGGAAAGCAACAACTCCATTCACCCCAAAACATCGGGGGGGGGGGGGGGGGCGGTCCGGGGGCCCTCCCCCGGGAAAATATTGATTTCAAGGTACGAAAGGGTGCTATTTAAGTCGTTTTCTTAACTGAAAATGGACTATTCCACAGGTAGAAAAATTGACATTTTTTAAAATTATAAACTATTTTTGAAAAATAATAATGTTTGGCATACATTATTCTGATAATAAAATACCTACTCTACATTATTTATATACTAAGTGGGAGTGTAGTATCATCGATATCTGGTACAAAATATATAAACAGACAACACATGGCAAAGTAAGTACTTAAAATAAAGAGAAGAAGCTCATAAAAATGTACTAGAATAGTAAAAATTAAATGTTGGTATTTTTTGTACCAACACGAAAGAAACTATCTTCATACGTATTCAGAAACTCTGTTAACTGGTACGTGGTTATTCACAGTCACTCCAGCGAGATTGCAACTCTCGAGCTGGGATCCCGTATCCGCCACCCGCGGGACGCGGTCGGTAGCAGTTGGCACCGCTAGGCCGCCTCCCGTACGCCCACAAATCTCCCACGCACTGCCAGCCAACAGCCCGCGAGAGAGATGCGCGCGCCCCGAGAGACGACCGCCGACTGAAACGCGACCAAATACTGTAACGCGACCTCGCCACCTGCCCTGCCGAACTGTGGCGGACATAGCGGAAGCAGTCGGCGGAAAAATTCCACCGTCTGCTTCGGCCATGTTTGCTTGAGTTCGGCAAGAAAGCGCTACCTTCGTAGCTTCTACCACGTGTTTTTACAGCCAATCCCCTCCTCGAACCTTTGTACCATGCCACCCCCCTTCCGAAAGGAAACTACTGCGGCAGCCTTCCTGCTGAAAGCGGTCCTACCAGCGCTTCTAAACCTAGCAACGCTTCTAAAACAGCATGTTTTGTGTGTCGACGAGTTCTTTTCTTATAGCGCACAGCGCACAGTATTGGGTCCCAAGAAGATAATGTAAAAAATACATACACCTAACTGCACGAGCCAAAGTAAAATACTATTCTGAATAAAATATTTATTTAAAAAATACATTGTCTGCAAACTGCCTGGGCAAGCACTGCTTGCCTTGCTTGCCCTGACGAGACGCCACTGGTCAAAATATATAACGTTAACAAATTGTGGCAAATCTAAATTTCAAACCATAAATTTATCAACATTATAAATTAATTTGGATTTATTAAATAGTAGTTAAATTTTTTTAAGAGTTGAAAATTAATGGCAGAATACTTGGCAGGTTGGATATTATTATCATCATGTGGATTTCATTTTTATTTTGGCCTGTCTCTTGTAGGTGAGTTCTGGAGCATCCCTACACATGCACCAACAGTAATCTGCAAGGATTGATTCATTCCAACGGCCCTGATATCTTTTTTCCATTACAGAAATATCCTGATGGAATCTCTAACCGTGTTCATCACTGACCGCACCACAACTAGGAGGGAAAAAGTCTAGATGAGAGTGGAGAAAATGAATTTTGAGAGACATGTTGCATCCAAGTTCATGATATTTTTGTAGAAGTATCCTCACCAACTGAACATAGTTATCTTCTCTTTTGTTCCCCAAAAAACCTTTAATAACTCCCTTGAACACATTCCAAGCTTTCTTTTCTTTCCCCTCCAAAACTCTGTCAAACGCAGGATCTTTCACAAGCTCCCGAATTTGTGGCCCAACAAAAACACCTTCCTTAACTTTTGCATCACTTAAGAAAGCAAATTTTTCCCTCAAATATCTAAAGGCCTTTTCTTCTTTGTTCATGCCTTTGACAAAGTTTTTCATCAAACCGAGTTTTATATGTAGTGGTGGAAGAAATATATCTTTCGGGTCGACGAGAGGCAGGGCAACAATATTTTTTTCACTAGGGCCAAGATTTCTTGCAGGCCAGTCTGTTTGAATGTAATGTGATTTCCTATCCCTACTGTCCCACATATGTACATAAAAAGAAGCAGTATTTAGTATACCCCAGTTGCATTCCTAAAAGTATAGCGATGACCTTTAGATCACCACAGATTTTCCACTTGTGTTCAGCATATTTGATTGAGTGGAGGAGGGCTTTCATGTTTTCATAAGTCTCTTTCATGTGAACTGCATGTCCAACAGGAATAGAAGGAAGACGGTTACCTACCGTTTTGAAGTAATACCGTACAGCTTTCAAACTAAGCTTCGACAAATCTATGAATAGCCTCCATTCAGTAGGATCACGGTTCAAATTCAAACATTTCATCAAGCCATTAACGTTGCAGCATACTACAAGGTTGTTTTTCTTTTCAAAAAAAGGAAGGAGATCCTTCGAACGCTGTCTATACTGTGATAACCTGACATCATGCTGGAGAAGATTCCACTGCTGTAGTCTTGAGCCTAGAAGTTCTGCTTTATCCTTTTCACAAATCAAGGTCTCGAACGAGATCACTTAATTCCGCTTGACTAGTCTGTGCGGTTTATCATCTTTTTCCTTAAAATCAGGGTCGTGAGATGTGCTAGGCTGGCTGAGTTCTTCTGCACTATCTTCATTTTCCACTTCAAGTTCATAACTGTGGGGTGGGGTAGGTATTGGTAAACCATCTGAATGTGGAATTGGTCGAATAGCCGAAGAAATATTTGGGTATTGAACTGTTATTTTTTTCTTTGTTGACAATCCCGACTTTATTGGTGGAGTCAAGCAGAAATAGCAGTCATTTATATGGTTTGTAGGCTCCCGCCAAACCATGGGCACAGCAAAAGGCATAGATCGTTTTTTATTTTTCAGCCATTCTCTTAAAGTAACTGAACAAGAGTTACAACATATATGTGGAGCCCACGACTTATCTTGGTCACCTACCGTAACTCCAAAATAATGCTGATAAGCAGTCTTAACAGCAAGAGTAAGATTGTGTTTCTGTGACAAAAATGTTACTTCACCACAAATATAACAAAAGTTATTTACTGAATTCACACAACTTCGTGGCATTTTGGTTTAGTACCTACACTTAAATATCACTCCAAAACATTTAATTTGAATAAGAAAACAACAGAAACCACATCAAGCACTATCTGAAGAACAGAAATCACGTAGCTATATAACCTCAAAATAGCTGTACAACGTTTGGTTTTGTCAGTTAACAGGTGTACCAACATCCAAAAACTAAATTTCTCAACAAAGTAAAAGTTGAGCATGTAAAAAGTGACATGTTACTTTATCTTGAAAACAAGAGCTAGTTGGTCATTTTCGAGGTGTTTTTTGAACTCAGGGGGTGAAAATACATAATAATGGGGTATTTTTAAGCCCGAAACATATTCATTGTTGGCCAGTGTAATTAGGCTTTCACACGGTGGCAAGGAGTCAGATATTTTCTATCACTCCTCCTCCTTCACCTTTTTAAGACTCATATACAATAGCCTAGTTTTAACCTGTGGGCGGTCCGTGTCCTTAAAGTGCGCGCCCACTGGCGCGAGGCGAAGAGAGGAGAAGTGAAGTGCCGCGACCAGGTTGGCACCCACTGCTGCGAAGCGAAGAGGCGTGAGGCGGCAAGCAATACAGCAGGGATCTTCTTTTGAGCTATTGCTTAGGGGAAAGTATGGGAATAGGGCGCACCTTAAAATAGAAGCTTACAATTTGGTTAAATAATGACGTATTTAGCTGAAATTCAAGTTGTGCCCACTAAACTTTATATTAATAATACTTCTATATAAAACATGTACGGATTATATAAGCTACAAAAACTAGTACCACAATGCAGCTTTTTATTGCAACTTCTGGTAAAATGATGCATTTCAGGCAATAGAACACACTATAAAAATTGTGAGAAAGATTTTAAATTGAATTAAGGAAACACATTTAACATGATTAAATAATATGTATGGACTAAGTAAAAATGAAAATAAAGAGTAAAATTATGAATATTTAATAATAAAAAGAAGTACTTAAATGAAGTACGAAAATTTTTAGCCCTTTAATTAAATACCTTTTTTGGCATTGTTTTGAAAAATTATACTACAGGCTGAGGCAGATTGTGATTTAAAATTAAGGGTCATAAATAACTGCTGCTCATAGCCTACTTAGCAAATATACTTCAAATTGCTAAAAAGTTCTTTAAAATAATATTTTATTCTAGAATAAAACTAAATATCAACTGCACTATTGGATCTTATAATCATAATTTATTCTTAGGCAAGGGAAAATTATTTGATGGCTATTACACACAATAACCTATAAACATGAAACTTAACTAGAACTACTTTAGGGTAGTTCTATTTAAAATTTATTTGAAAATTTTAATACCTGCAGTTTAATAATAACTCGCTGGTAACAAATTTTTTGAAATTATTATTCTTTAGACACGTTATGAAAAAAATGATGAGAGTAAATTTTTACAATGTGTGTACACCATGCAAATAAAATTTTTTCATAAAAAAATCTACATGCAAATAAAATTATATATGTGCTTTTAAATCTTAAACTTTAGAGTTTGATATTGAATACTGATCCTTATCATTGAAAAAAATTTATTTATTGTCAATATTAGTGATAGAAATTGTGTTTATAAACTGTTTTAATTGTATTTATATAAGTGGTGTTAGGTTATACTTATTTGAGTTTGTTGTGAAAAATGATGAGTGAATTTGCACAATGCACATGCAGCATGGAACAAAAATTGACAGGATGAAAAAAAGGCTGCATACAAATAAAAATTATGCTATGTGCTTTTAAATCATATGTACTTTTGTGATTGCTATTGAATGCTGGTCCATATAATGAAAAACATTTATTTAGGATAGGATGGGGTAAATTGAATGTAAAATTTCTAAAAAAAAAATTTTAATTAACCCTTTTTATAATGTATCAAAAAAATTTTAATAATACAAAAATGTTGCTTAAATACATTTCTTAATAATAAAAAATATATTTATTTTCAATTCATATTACATACAAAAAAATAAAAAAGTTTGTATCTTTTTTTTCTGATTGTGAACCTTAAATTTTGTTTGTTTTTATAAAACAAAACATGTAAACCACACAGAGTTTGAAAAAATTGGCGAAATATGTTATCACAAGAAAATAGTTATCCTAAGCTATAATTATTTGTATGCAATTTTTTTTAATGTTAAAAGGTATATGGGGGGGGGGGGGGGGAGAATTTACCTCCAAATTACCCTGCTGTGGGGAAATTGGTGGAACTTTTTATTTTTTTATTTTCCATTCATTTTAGTTAGAATTATTTCAAAATATTATAAACAACTTGCTTAAGGCTAAGATCTGTAGTTTTGCAGCCACCAGGGAAATTAAAACTCCTACGAAAAGTATTGTATTTAAAAAAAAAAGTACATGGGTGTATGGTAAATGAAGCTTTGAATTTTGCAAATATAATGATAAAAATAATTTTGAAACATTATTTATATTAAATTGTAATCAAGAAAGTTTTAAAACTAAAAATAAGGTATTTATAAATACGGTACGCGGTTTTTGCTTTGCACACAACTTAAATGAAGTAGGCCTATACTGAATAAATCATCCAATTGTTCGTCTTTACATAACGCACAGAATCAAAACAATTTGAGTTTAAAACTTTTGATGTAAACGACGCGTCGCAACGCGCGTAATGAACGAATGTTGTGTGAGTTCCGCATTACGCCGCTAGACGTCAGGCACGATGCGTTTAGAGTTTGCCCGCTAGATGTCCCAACTATCGCAGAGGATTTCTGTAGGGAATAACATTTATTTTAAACGTTTGACTTCAAAACTGGTTTCAGCCAATTGACGAATACTCTTCCATTTCCTTCGAACTATATTGAGCAATGAAACATTTATTTCCTAATATTTCACAGATTTGATTTAACGATACTCTGTAGAACTTTAATTGTAAACATTTTATTCTCTATCATGGCAAAATTTATTGTTTTTATAATAATAGACATATTGCGTTAATCTAACGTGACCTATTAAATAATATACATTCCAAATATATTATACCATTATACGTAATAAAACTAGGTAAATCTGAAAGAAGTACTAGAAAAACTGTGTCATACCAACGTAGCAGTTGTGCGCTTACAAGCGTGCAGTGTTTGCTAACACATTTTATTTATTTGGTTTCAAAACCGCATAAATGTCTTTTCTTTATTTTACTTTTGACAGCAACACGCGTCCTCTTTCGCCCCATGGTCCGCTCTGTATCAGGTCACGCAATATTTTTAATGTTATTGTAATTTTGGCAATTTCTAATTTGTTATTTATGTGTAGTAAAGTATTTTTTAATTTTTATATTTTAATTTTTTTTATAGTTGGTTGGTTTTCTAATGGTATATACGTCCCTTTATTTCCTTTAATAAACTCATCTTTTACTATTGGAATCATTTCATGATATCTTCAAATTGTAATAACTATTTCTCTGCATAAGAAAGGTAATAAATCAAATATATAACATCGTCTGATAGCAGTTTACGACTAGTTTTGCTATAATATTTGAACAATGTGTTAAAATTATATGTATGAAAATTATAAAATACTATCAAATTTACAACAGCTAGAAACACTGAAACAGCTTTTGCTGATTTTTTTTATAAAACATACATACCGCTACAAGGCAATTGATGATAAATCAATAGGATTTTTTTGTAAAGCATCTAACACGATTTGACACGATTAATCAAAATATAATGTTGAATAAAAAAATTATTTTAACTGGGAATAGTTTAAAAAAACACAAATTATTTCAGTTTTATCTTAATGACATGAAGCATTATAGTAGGCCATTCTGCTCAGCCTGAATGATTAGGTCCAAATTCTCAATTCTGATATCCAAACAACAATTATCGGGGTTGCCCAAGGAAGCATTGCCCTGTCCTATTATTGAATACGTGAATGTTGCGGAAGAATCAGTAAAAATGTGTATCTCATTAGCTTTGCGGATGACGCCAACATAATTCCTTAAAAAAACCCAAATATTCTCAAATGTACAAAAGTTTGTTTCAGAGAAACATTTTAGATACTATTTAGAAGATTTTCGATAAATTTTATCATATTTGGTAATGAATTTAGTAAGGTAGTTAAGAATTGTTCTATTCTTTAGCCACTGTGTTTTTACAATTTCTTACAGTATTGGTTGGTTGTATAAAGTACCTATTATTTCAGACGAAAGTTGTAGATACTATTTATTAAGTTTGCAGAAAATAAGAATGTATTTTATATTTTATGTGGCAAGAATGTTATAATTTTTGTTTGTATTTAAATTCTAATTGTTTGAACTCCCTGCTACAATGTTTAGTCTTATCAAATATCTTTTTATAAACATTTTTTAGAAGACATCTAAATTTTACAAACAATTTGAACTGATTTGATGGCGTGCCTGCTAAGGAAGTTAAGAAATTTTTTTGTCCTCTAAGCTATTTTTATTTAACCTTGCAGTTATTTTGACAAAAGGTTTTTGGTATAAATTTAACGAGATATATATTAACACTTCATACGGATGCAGGGGTTACAGAAATTGTCCTATTGAAAAAAATAAACCTTCCCCATTTCTGCCCCATTGGTCAGATATTTTCCATTAACAAACTCTATCAAGATTTCTCATTTTTTTTCCATTACCTAATTTGGAAATGTTTTGTGCAAAATTACGTAGTTAATTGTGTTTATAAAAATTTATGTATGTTTATATATATAAACACACACACACACACAGTTACGAAATAATTTACAATGGCGGTGATGTCATCCTAATTGTCAAGGTCATGACCTCGGCGGCTTAGAGTGGCTGGACGCTAAGGAATTCAAGCCACTTTTAGGAATTTACAAGCCGTTGACATTTTTGAGGACTAAAACTGGAAATTTTCGCTGAAACGGGAATTTTTCCCTTGAATTAGGAATTTTTTTAAAAGGAATTTTGAGTCATTTTTGAGGAATTTTGACACTAAAAATGGCCGCCGTTACGTCAGAGCTTTCGGTCTCATACGTTTATGCCCGTATGTTGACGTCGACCCAAGTGTCTCCTCGGCTCCTTCAGGCCATCATGCCTCGTCAGCGTCCTCTCTTGCATTACTAGTGAAACCTAAGTGCAGTGTCTACGAACAGGGACGCACCCGCGTGCGCCCTGGAACGTCCAAAGGCGATCTTGTGTCTTGTAAATAACTTCTAATATCCTATATTTATTGTCGCTATGTTCCATTGTAAATATTCACGAGTGTCTACGGTTTTTGTTAATAATTTATAATGTCATTTTCTTTTTAATACTTTGCATTTAGAGAGTTGTGTATATTTTTAAGTGCATATGCTGTGTCATTATCATGTAGATCGGCAAGCCTGGCCCGCCGCGCAAGTCGCGTCTTCTCCGCTGGCCCGCTTCCCCTTCCCCTCCTCTGCAGCCCGCGCGTAGCGGCGCGCGGATGGCGGAGAGTCAGTTGCCTGCTGGGAGTAGCACGGGGCGGACCTGCTTCATTCCGCTCGGCGAGAAGTAGCACGGGGTCCGGGTCGCAGCGTGGATGAAACGTTTGTCTACCGACGTGGTCGTCGAGGCTGTGACAGGATTCCTCGCGATAAACCTCGTTAACAATATCGCGTCTTCGTAACTTCGCAACTCACTCCGCTCGAGACGCACGCAGTGCACGTCTGGACCTTCCTACTTTCTTAATCTGCATGTATCTTTATAGAGTCGTCTACGCATACGTCACGAGTCGCGTACATGCTACGAAGCACCGCTGAACTTTCGTAACCGGTACGATTCGCTACGGGACCGCATTCACTGTTACGCCGGTTCTCATTTTGTCTCTAAGTGTTTGTTTCCGGGAGTCCGGGTTGCGGCAGAGGAGGACGCTCGTTTCGCGACATGCCGGCCATGCTGTGACAGGATTCTTCACGGAATAAAGGACCTAGTGAAAACGGACAGCATCATATTATCCTTGTTACCATCTACCATTCCTTCTTCATACGCAAAGTTCCCTCCTGGTCCCTTATTTTCCGGTCCCGGTCACGTTGGCCTGAACTCCACTCCCTCTCCGACGAGAGCTACGCGGGCAAATCAGGACAGTCACCACAAGGAATTAGGGACCATAATCCGAGGGACGTCAATGTATTCTTGATTAAAAAGTGAAAATGTATAATTTACAGGGCCCATAGCATAATTATATGTACCAGTTGCCGAAAATGTAATGTAATGATACTTGTATACCTAAGAAAAATTATAATATTTCTCATTAATTGCAATGAATGTGTAATTATTTTTCTATAATATTTGTCTTAACACATTGCTATTTAATAAACAATTTGTCCTCTGATTGTTTTATTTTCATTTGTCCAAATACATTTAATTATGTACTAAGCTTACTAATTTTTACTGTTTCTCAATTTTTCTTTACAATGCAATTTTAAAATGTAAATTTGGCTTGCAGCAATTACAATTTCTAAAACTTTAGTATAAATTACTATAAAACTACATCCATGACTTATATTTATTGTACTAGTATTCCTCGCACCTAATCACTTAGACTCTGGTTGATTTCCGTGTATTACATCAGTGGTCGTAATTTATGCACGCCTTTTTCCTACTTAAATGATCCAGGTCCAGATCTGAAGCAGTATTTTGCATGTGGTAACGTGTCGATTGTTTTTTGAGCGGCTTGGGAAGGGGGGAATTACTACTCTTCGCGTATCACTTTATCTAGCCACCTCTGAAATATTATTTTGTTACCTATGATGATTAGCCTACTCCCTACATAGCCTATGTTCATTCAGACACTTCTGACTGGGTAGCGAAGGCGGTTTGTGGTAAAGGTCTGTGACCCTTTCAGAGTTAAATTTTAATTATAGAAATATTAATTATTAATTACAACATATGTATGTTATTTCATGCCTGTCCGACCTGCAGTACATAAATACCTACAAGGAGAACTACCAGTGATGGTTGACGTCACCCGTAGGGATAGCATGAAGCCGCTCTCCATTTCGTCAGACGCGACAGCCAATATTTATGTTGCAATAATAAATTATTACACAAGACCATATTTTGTAAATTTTAATTACGTATTTTTAAAAGAAAATATTTTGATGAATGCCAGGGTCATTGAGCAACTAATGACAGGTTTCAAACATCATACATGATAAATAAAAATGAAGGGGTCATCGAAAGCCACAAGCCGCAGGTCGGCTAAAAGCAAACCAAAAAATGATTAAGCTCTAATCTCGTCTATACATACTTACATGCATAATACATTCAAACAACTAAAATTAGTGCAATAAGCTGCAATATTTTGTGGACATATATTCACCTACAAATATAAATTGATTGTATAAAAAGGTCATTTTTATATCGTCGTACAGAAAACTATAAATTTTAATCATATATCAAAAAATACCACTTTACAACAGAAAGTCACGTAATTAGATGTTCAATCATATATCTGTGGCAAAATGTTTAAAGCAAGAAAACCTGTAAAAGCGCAAACCCTTTTTCGTACAGTATATAACAAAAAATGTTTTTACGGGAAGGAAAACTGCATTACTGGCCAACCTCACTGATTGTAGTGGTCAGCTATGTATGAGAGTTCTTGTGTCATCTCAAGGATTAGCCTATTTAGTATAAGCATGTCAAACTAGTCAAATATTTTATAATAAATAACTAAAATCTTGATCTTGCGTAATTTGCAGAAGAGACTAAATCTAACAGTTTCGCCACCAACTCGCCGCAGTAAAATGTACAATATGTTTATCGTATAAGTGAAGTGTTCTTTATATTTGTTTGCATATGTATGCAAAGAAATAATATTTATTATAATTCTGCTGGGTTCTATACGGTTACTTACGGGTTTAGAACTGAAATGTACTGAAAATAGTAATATTTATCCTCTTACGCGCTGAGGATCGAGCGGTCGAAGTCTGGGGAGAATTGACAGAGAAAACCGAGCGGAAATCCTACTTCTCTCCGAGGCAGGCAATTGGCTGGCTTCCCCCACCCCCCTTTCCAGGCTTGTTGAAGATCATGACACCCCGCTGGGCGATAAGGAATTCTAAGAAAAGCGCGTTCTTTCCTCCTACTCCCCCACCACCACCCCCCTCATCATTCCATAGCTCATCCATACAGCTAGTGCTCTCTATTGAGAATTTTGGAACTACGTGTGTTGTGTTCTTTCTTTACGCGCTCGGGAGAAACTCAGGATCTTAGCCTTAAGGCTTTTCCTGTGATCCCTTAGCTTAATTGGGACATTTATCATGTACCACCATATTACCCCACCTGGGGGTAAATTGGAGGTAATTTGGGTATATGTATTTCTTCTTTGGAAAACTGCATGGTGAATCACAATTTTATCTATAATCACTTAAAACAAAACCACACAATACACTCTGATTCGATAAATGCATAACCTTGAAGCATACAGTGACCATAGAATATTGTGATCATATCTCAGTCACAGGAGGTTTCAACCCGCTGAGGAGATAAACAGTAATAATAAATATTAAGTAAGCTAAATTACTCGAAAGCGGACGTATCACCCCTTATAGTAGGAGCATGTTTAAGTTTAAAGAAGAACATGAAAATTAGATATGTTTATGTTTATTCATATGTTAATAACATACGGTGTTCAGCAACTCTCCTGTGGTATGGAGCAATGCGAGTCATAGTTATATTACCTTAGTTTTGCGCAGATAAAAGGGTAAACTAATTCATTTGTCCCGAGAAGCATGATGATAATCGTAGTTTCGAAGATGACATTTTGTGTGTAGTAAATTCACCAATTCCAATCAGTTCTAGTTCTAGGTACATCTGTCTTACTGAAGCGGACTACAGTAAAGACATTATTGTATAACAAACATCAAGAGCTTGGATGTTTATTTTAGATTTTATATAGATAGGTTAAAAACATAGCCTACCATTGTATTTTTAAGTTATTCTTTTCTCATAAGTACATTTCCTAATTTTAAAGTAATAAATTTAGTTTTTTTAAGGTCCAAAAAACATTGATTTTTGTCAAATTTTTGACGTGACAACGTCTAATAAATTGATGAACGCCAGCTGCACGCACGAAAAAGTGTCCCACTACGGATGTCCCACTACGGATGTTCCTGTTCGCTCATTGTACGCATGCGTGGCTTCTCTCTTCATGCTCATTGTACGCATGCGTGACATCTCTCTTCCACTCGATTGGAATGACCATCGATTTGACTTTTCAATCATATTTTCGTCGTTTGAATTATTAATATTATGTAATTTAACGATCGTCCACCGATTTTCAGCACAATCGGTACGGTTATTTAAAAGTAATGTTGAATATTCAAATACGTTTTGAACCAACAATGGTGTTTTACAGTTACACATAATAATTCAAATTACAACCGGGATCTTTTGCACAATGTTTTAAAAATATTGTAACACCTTATAAATAAGTTTGGTGTATTTGGGATGCGTATTTGTTATAAAATCGAGTTATTAAAACAAAATAATATTATTCCCCTACCTTGAACAAAATTTTTATAAAGGTATATATAACCAGTCTAGTCGTAAGGTTGTCGGTTCGAAACCCGGCCGGTGTGTTTTTTTTTTTGAACTTGTAAAAATAAATACGGCGCACGTAACATTTCAAAAGTAATAAATATATTTGAATAATGAATGCAAATAAAAGTAAATATATTAATTAAATTGTACATTTCATTTAACTCCTTTGTATCCATACAAAATAGTGATAATTCAATAAAAATGATTCAATTTTATTCATAAAAGTATGCAGAGGTAGATTTTATCATAAAAAAGATAGAAAAATTAAAAAAAATTCTTCCTCAAAGAATATAATATTTTTAATGCCTAAATAGTTTGGTTGCAAAAACCTATTACGGCTCAGTCTCAGGCCGAATATGATATTTCCTTTTCTTCTGGATCAATAATTTCATCAATGTTTTGTTATGACGTCATGATAAAACTATCGTCCGTAAACCGACTTTACAGACAACCAATTTTTTTTACATTTATAATAAAAATTCTGTAAAAGTAAAAAAAAAAATTGTTTTTCTTAGTCTAATTCTACTAGTTAGTAACCAATAGCAATATCAATTTAATGAATAGGCTTCCACAAAACCAGAATGGTCAGAATTAGGAATTTTTTTTTTCAATAACATTTTTTGAAGCCTTAAATTTTTTAAAATGAAAGTATGTTTTCTGTAAAGGTTTAGTTGTTATTTAAGCACCAATCTACCCCACATTTTTAACATGAATATAAATAGGGTTTATAGCCATAAATCCAAATTACCCCATGGGAGGTAACTTTGATTTTTAATTTTTTTTTTATTGGGTTAAAACTGTTTTTAAATTTACTAAACTATCTCAGCATAAATTAATGAACTCCCTTACTGTAGCCATTTTTACAATTGGAAAAGTTCAGAGTATGAGTATGATTTGTAAAAACTATCCTACCCTATTGTAAATATTAGTGATATAAATTGTGTTTATAAACTTGTTCTTAAGTGTTTTTCCAAGCATATTTATGTAAGTGAGGTTATGTTTCCGTATGAATAATTTATTTGCATTATAAATTAAAAAAAAAAAAATATCCTTCGGGTGATGAAAATAATTCCTGAAATTATTAGGGTATTTAAGGTTATTTTGTGGAAGGTTTTTATTTTTACTACATACAGCGTAAATTTAAGGAAAGCCACAATTGAGAAAGGTTGTTTAGATGTTTGTTCAAATACATAATTAACACCTGCATTATTAGCAAGCTGTGGTTTACCAGGAAAAGAACCAGTTGAGTATTTACAAATACATGTCTGTAAAACAGTTCAAGCACAACACAGTGCCCGTCCTATGCTAAGGAACCTTATAGATCAGGTAGAAAACATTCCGCCACAAAAATAAGGAAGAATGACTCAGTTACCCTGATACACTGAGACATGTTTTGAATAGCTAATACACACAGCATACAACCAGGTGCACGATTGCCCTCACCCCCCTTTTGTAATACTGCCACCGACGTTGGTTGACAGGCCTTGCAATTATCTCCTCCTGTGGGCTGACGTCGCTATGAACGTCCGTCGCTTTTATCTAATTATATTGCCCATACACTGGACAAATATCTGTTATTTATTTTTATTATCTTTCTTCATTCATTTTATCATTTTATTTTAATAAACTTTTAACATTTATGTTAACTCTCATTTTCTTAATCATCCCAAAAAAAGTAGAACTTCTAATATTGGTACATAATGACACACAATTTTTTTAAAATCCTAAACCAACTTACATTGCCAAATATTTCCTTTAACCTTGCATATAATATTAGATTTTCGATTAGGGTTTTAATTAAAGGCAAGTATTCTATTGGGCTTGGATATTTAAGAAGTTAAGACGTTGATATGGGGTATTTTTTTGTTTTTACAATTTTTGTAAACTCAAAATTTAGTTTTTTGTTCAATGTTATTTCTGAGTTAGATTGAGCCCTTTGCTGTGTTATTTTTTTGTCTTTTCTCACTTTGTGTAACTGTGCTATTAGAATCTGAGTTTTATGTTTTCTTCCTTTAGAATATTTTGTAGTACAAATTTCATATTTTAGTGCTGATGGAAAATATTACCGTATTGGTTTATTTGAAAATTTTATAAAGGTAGGGTTGGAAAACAAGCTAAGTGACCTTGCATTTTTCTAGAGAGATTCGGAAGCAATGGTGCTACTGAACTGCCACTGTCTTTGACAAAAAGCTGCACTAGATGAGAACTGTTGGAAAAATTTCTTGAAGCATCAAAATGGTTGCTGTTTAAATGAAAATATATTTACTGCTCTAACTGAAAACTTTACTTGATTACTTCACGGAATTCATGGTTTGTTCTCAAAAATCTACTGTCCTCACTTTGTTTTACTATTTTCATTTTTCTCTTGGTGGTAGTTTCTGGCAGTGGCGTAGCCAGGATTTGTGTATGGGAAGTGTTAAGAAGCATAGCCCCCCCCGTATTAAAGCGGGGGGGTCCTCCCCCGGGAAAATTTGGATTCTAAGGTGTAAAATAGTGCTATTTTAGCAGTTTTCGGTTCTTAAATTTAAATATTGTAATGGTAAAAATTGTATTAATTTTAATATGAAATTTGTTTGAGTGATGAATAAGAAATTAATTAAAGATTTGGTGCTAAGGAGGGGGGGGGGGTGGTTTGAACCCCTAACCCCCCCTCCCCCCTGGCTTCGCCCCTGGTTTCTGAAACACAGTGTTTTTATGCACAATGTATAAATTTGTAATGGCATCTACTGAAGTATTCCGTATGATCATAGAACATGTAGGGTGTATTATGTCTAGGCCAAGGGCCTGACAGCCCCTGAAGTGACTGAGGAGGCCAAGTCGTGCCGCTTGTTGCATGCCTCGCCTGCATTGGGCGTCCATGGAACTAATCCCCACAGAAAAAATTGCTCCTCTTCTCTTCGCCTCGCTCCGCGGCAAGGGGCACGTAACTTTATCCCACTTCACATTGTTGTACAGAAAGCTGCCTTGTCTACAGTGCGATTGCCAATGTTAGAATCTACTGATTTATAAAGTAGTCACTAGAGTGCAGTAAATATAGAGTGGCAAAATAGTTGTTTTTCAATTGTTTTCATGCAATTTAAACGAGTATGCAGCTTAGTTTCGAATACTAATTTTTTTCTTGTGAGTTGCACCTCAGACCTACCGAGTTCACAAACACTTGCATTAACATTTGGGTGCTGAAAAATCATGTTTCAAATAAAACTTACTATTGTCGATTCGTTCACTGAAATAATGTCTCTCGGACACAGACATGATATTAACTGTTTTTATTAGCATTATTACGAATATTCACAAGTCATCACGGTGGACATCTTGCGACTACAAGAACAAGTACATGTAGAATTTACAAACACATTGCGCATAACCTCTTCACTGATTTTTGAACAAACAAGTTTAATGTTCACAGGTACCGAAGGATGAATATTGGAGGATAGTTTGTAGTTAAGATCCTTGGTTATGCACAAACTCACGGTACAGCCATAAGACTATATCCTCGGAACAATGGCATGATCACTTGAACAAATCTGCGAACTGTGGTCAAAACGTCTAGTTAAAAAAATTTTGAAAGATGAAAACATTAATGGTAAAAGGTAGCGCCTAGACCACAGCCGCTAAATTCTCTTATCTCACATGCTTATATTATTTTGTGAGACACTGTCCTACACGTGACCTACTCGGTATCTCGTCCAGACAATGACTGAGGAATGAGGCTACACAGCTGCACCTGTTCGAAAGACGTTGCAGGTGCATGACCTCTCCTCCAATCATAGCACAGCCCTTCCAAAACCATAGCAGTATACCAATTTCATGTACTCTGGAGCAAGACTCTTTCGACAGAGATTACATCAAGAAACAATCACGTGGTCTGGTGACCTCACTTTTAACCAGTCACAAAAATACCTTAAAAATTTAGCAGCCAATACGGGTGTATAGCAACAGCTGCCCGACACACTCCAACGTTTTTTCTCACGGTTACAAAATTTTGTTTTTCTCTCTCATTCTCCTTACACATTATGCCAAAAGATTGCATCAGTTTACCTTTAGACAAAGAATCATGACAAGAACAAAATATTTATCAACAAAAATTTACGTTAACACGCCGTTTACAAACAAAGCAAACTAAAACCATACCGTACTTAAAAAAAACTTAAAAAATATGTTAAATCACATAAAAACGTAAATTTACAACCAAACAAAATTACAAAGCAAGCAAATCATCAGAATAACTTGAAAAGCTTAAAATAATGTGAATCATGATTGTATAAAGTGTATAGCAAACATAGGATTACTTCTTAAAAGGAATATTGAGATGTTGTTTAAATGAATTTGAAAAAATTAACCCTAGTAGGCTTACTGAATATCAGACAACACAATAACTTGTTAATTAAAATTTTTCAATTAAATGAACATAATATATAATTGAAAAGTTACAACAAACTGTTAAAGTATCAAAAAAGTAAAATTAAATATTACTGCATTGCCTAATGGGCTCAAACACATTAAAAGCAAACTGTATTTTACAAGCCAAACATAAAATAATAAAAGTTAAGAAAAACTAAAAACAACAAAAATTAATTAATTTAATTTATTGATGAAAAATTATTTTTACTTTACTCAAGACAATGTACCTCTGAATTACCTTTCGTAACTCCGGAACTAGCCGAAGATAGGGATGTTCATTTAAATTCCCTTTGGGTCGCTAGTAGACCTCGGCTAATCACTTAATACAAAACTCCCACTTACAAATGTACTCTTATCAAATAATAAAAAAAAAACAACACGCACACACACACACACACAAAAAAATTCTGTAGCACAACCACATAAGCAATTGTTTATCCACACCTTGGTGTTAAACAACTAGAAACATTTTAACACAAAAACTTCCAGTTAAAACCATTGTTTATATCCTTTGGTAAACACACACTACCCTTGATAAACATATGTAAACATTTGTAAACTAATACAAAAAATAAAAATTAGTTCTTTACAAACAATTATCACACATTACCATAACACTGTTTACTCTCTCAACATTTAAATACAGTCTGTTTGTTTCCCTGAGTAGACACAGCTGTTTACATTACCCACAAAATTTACAAATATATTTCTTTTTCCTTTGACCACAGTCTCTCTGTAACCTCTTGACTCGGATTCTGTTCTTCTGCTTACTTTTTCATATTTCAGAACATTGTCCACCATTGTTTACACCTGTACTTTGCCTGTCAACACTCACAGTTTTGACACTTCACTGGCTGCACCAGTCCACACACACTACTCTGTCTCAGTGGCTACTGCACTGACTAGATTACCCTTCTGTAAACTGTGTGTACTCATTTCCATTGAACACACATTATGTACTCTACCTGTACATTTGTTTACATTCCTTTCACTCATATCAATTCCACTTTGTTCCACAAAAAAAATCTAGTTAGGTTCTGCAAGATCAAGCTGCAGCGCTGCCTACATCTTCTGTACATATCTCAAGTATATATAATTGCCCAATTTACCGTTTTTACTACTCCTGACTGAAAGTTCAACAACATCACTATTACTCTGTAAATTAGGACTTTTCCCAACTGGCAAACTGCCATTACTATGTGTTTGCAAAACATTGCCACATCGCTCTCCCTTCCTATAGCTACCAATACTTTCCTTCTCACCATAAAATTTGATCCATCCATATTCCCTGTGTTATTGTTGTTTAGGTACTTCTAACAACACATTTCCTGTTTGTATTTCATATTTCCCTATTAGTTTTTTCTCTGAACACCGTACCTCAGCTCGAAATTCGTTGAATTTGTTCTCCATATTTACGTTTTCAGAAATAACTTATGTCCTTAACTTCTTAAATTTTCCTTTCATCTACCTCAATGCCCCTAATGTTTTCATTCATCTTGACATAAATTTCCTCAATCTGATTGTTATTCTTGGAGATTTCTGTCTGTATTTGCACTAAATTTTCCTTTTAATTAAAAATTTTACATTGATTTTCCCGTACTTCCTGCCCTACAAATTCCATATTTTCCTTTAGAATATTAACCGCCCTTTCACATGTTTCAAAACCAGTTGGTACCCCTGTAATTTTAAATTCACATTCATTTTCCTTTTGTCTACATATGGATATTTGTTTGTTTAGATCTGTTTTGATAGTATCAATTTTAGTTTCTACCCATACCAGTTCTTGCTGTCGCTGTGTTATTATTTTGGTTCTCACCTGTGCAATATCTTGTTGGATTACATGTTAGCTTTGTTCAAGGCTTAGTATAAGTTCCTTTTGTCCCTGTTCAAATTTTTGTGTAAGCTCTCGTGACATATATGTTGTTCGTTCCTGTGTGATCTGCTCCAATTTTTCGGTAGTTATTTTGCCCCTGTGTGCTTTGTGCAAGGTTTTTTTTTCTCCAAATTTTGTTGCCGCTGTTCAAATCTTTCAAATAGTTCTTTCAACCATCTTTGCAGTGCTAACTGCATAATCCATAACCTCATTTTGCTTACTGCTTGCAGGATGTTGAATGTTGCCAGAAATGTTCTAGAGACCTGGAAAATTGTTACATTCCCGTGGGCATTAATCCTCATTGAAATTTTCACCATTTTCATTTGTACTCTGAACATTCCTCGTGCCTATCAGTTTCATCTGCACATTAGGTAGGTCTTACAGATTTTTGGAAAAAACCAGATAATCTTCACTATTGCTTAAACTACTCATGTTCTTAATATAAATATACTGCAGATTTCAAACAAGAATATTCACATAAACTCAAAACATACAAAAACAAACAACACTTACCTACTCAGGATTTTCGCTATATTATGACCTCATTGGACTTGCTGTGTTTCGGTGTTTTGTGCCGCGTATTCCCGTGATATGAAGATCTTGATTTTCTATGCTATTGGCTCGTTCCTGCCCTGCGAAGTCCCACATTTTTTAAATATCTTCTAAAATAGACCAGCAATGAGCCATGGAAATATTCAAAACTTAACTACAAATTTAACAACTAAAATAATTTTTTTGTGTGTTTCTTTGTTTGACTATTTATTTTTACAATCATTACCTGAACTAAACTTAAGATTAACATTCTTTAAGTTTTCTTATTTTACTATAGGTTTGGTAAAAAAATAAATACATTTACAAGGAAATAACTTAGTAAAAAAAAATTTCATAATAACTAGGCCTACTGTATATTTTTCACTTAAAAAGAATAATCAATAATAAATATGTACTGTTAAATTAGTTTCATCGTTATATTTTCCATGTACTAATCTAATTACCTTAATTATTTTTATTCAGAATTTCATTTTAACTATGTTTTTACTGTGTTTCACATTGTTTGCTAGGTTAGTATTTGTGTAAGCATCTTATGCAATACAGAGTGTCCACAAATGATTGGAGCGATTTCATGAGGTTGCTGTGGGTGCATTTATCAACATATCAGGATGAAACTTGGTAGTCATGTGCACAAACTCAACAAATTTTATTGGGACTCTACAAGTGTTCAATATGTTGACCCTTTGCGATCCTGCACACATCAACCCTAAAATCAAGCTCTTTCCAAACATTATGAAGCATGTCCGTGTCAATGCGATCAAAAGCATTCCTGATGCGAGCTCTCATGTCTGCTAAATCAACCGGTAAAGGAGGCACAAACACCAGATCTTTCACATAGGCACACACAAAAAAATCACACGGGGTTAGATCTGGGGAGTGCGGAGGCCATGCAAGGAATTGTTGATCATCGATCCCACCACGGCCTATCCATCTGTTTGGCAATCTGTGATTCAGGAATTCGCGGACATTGCGATGGAAGTGGGGTGGAGCTCCATCCAATTGGTAGATAAAGTCGTCACTGTCTGTCTCAAACTGAGGCATGAGCCACTGTTCTAACATGTCCAGAAAAATGTGTTCTGTTATTGTTTTTTCGCAGAAGAAGAAGGGCCCATAAATCTTCGATCTGGAGATGGTGCAGAAAACGTTGAGTTTTGGGGCGTCCCGAATATGCTCAATGATGGCATGGGGATTCTCTGTTCCCCAGATACACACATTGTGTCTGTTCACTGTGCCACTAAGGGAAAATGATGCTTCATCACTAAACACAAGTCGATCGCAAAAGTCATCCTGCTCCTCCATCAGTTCTTGCAATCGAGTGCACCACTGAAGCCGGATGGCTTTGTCCGCAGGTTTTAGCTCTTGCAGCAACTGCATGCGGTATGGCGTCTGCTTCAGACGTTTCCTTAGGATCTTCCATACAGTTGATTGTGGAATATCCAATTCTCTGCTAGCTTTCCGTGTAGACTTTTTAGGGCTACGCAGAAAACTAGCCCGCACACGCTCAACTGTTTGATCAGCCACTGGTGGACGATCCGTTAACTTTCCCTTACAAAGATATCCTGTAGCTTTAAAGTGTTCGTACCATCGCCGTATGGAATTCGCAGACGGTGGTTCTGCATTGAACTTCGTCCTGAATCGTCGTTGAACTGTTTTGACTGAACGACTTGCATGAAATTTAAGGATGGCGTATGCTTTCTTGTCATTTGCCTCCATCTCTCTAATGCTGTTCTATGTGCCGAGGAAGGCGGGAATCTGCAACACAGAATAAAACTTGTTGAGTTTCTTCAGATGACCACCAAGTTTAATCGCGATATGTTGACAAATGCATCCACAGCAACATCATGAAATCGCTCCAATTATTTGTGGACATCCTGTATTTATTCACATTATATATAGTTTCCTGCCTATATTATAATGTTTTTAATTATTTGGAAGCTGTAATTATGCTTGTAGAGCATTGTGTGTTGTTTTGGGAAAAGGAAGGCTGAGAGAGAGGTGTGCGACCCTGCAGTTAGGGATATTCTTTCGATAAACATAGAAATGAGGTGCAATCTGCAAAATGTTTTTGATTGCTTTCTTTCGGACACATGGTGTAAAGAATAAATTTCCCAAATTCCATTCAAACTCTTTTATTTAAATTTAACCACTAACAATTTCGTGTTATTGAAGTCATAGAACTTTACACTTGACTACCTGCTTTATCAGGTGGAATCATTTTCAAGTGCTTTATGCATGTGTAAGGAACGATCTTCATCTTAGCTGGGCATTATTGTGACTAATCACACCTTCTTAACAATTTTATAAAGTTAATTAAGTACAAAGAATGCCCTTTTTTGACTTTATGTGTGCAACGATTAATTCCTCGTCCCGCAGTGTCACGCTCTGCAAAGTCTGCACTGGTAATGCACCTTGATCTTGATGTCTCAAAGCAAATAAATTCTTGTTATACCCTGAAGACCTCATGATACATACACTCTGCAGTCACTTATGTAGTACCTCTGTAATTCATGATGATTCACGGAAAATTTTCCAACAGTTCTAAATGTTTCCAGGGATTGTAGAAATTTCAGTCGTGACAATGTTGGGCAGCTATTTGTTATGAAAGTGTGACCTGGTTATAAGCAACCTGATTCAAACTGTACAAAATACACTCTTAAATAATTGTTTGGTTTTTTTTTATAAAGTATCTGGAAAGTCATAAATTTTTATGTTGGGCCTTAAACACAAATTTATGATGATTGGTGCATAAAATAAAAATTTAAAAGAAAAATTACTCATTGAAGTTGGGAGAGCAGGGTCCTGCAAAGTCACATGATGTTTATCCACAACATATATGAGAGTTATTCATAAAGTAAGCTCCGTTTGGCCATTAAAAAAAATAAACTTGTTAGAAAAAGTTTTTATTCACAGTTTTAGTTTACTACAGACCCATTTTACATTTTCACATTATCGCCATTCAATTCCAAGCACTTTTCGTAATACTGCACCAGTTTCTTTAACCCTCTGCATTGAATTTTGCTGCCTGGAAGTTAAACCATTTGACTTTCGTAATTTCGTAATTTTTGCTGTAATTGTTAACCCACATTTCATTAAATCAAACAAAGGGACATTCTTTTCATGCCATCATTTTTCGATTTGAGTATGCAGATTGCTTAAATGTTTTCCGAAGATGTTTACTAAGCGCCTGTAATTCAGCTACACGCATTGTGTAGTCAAAAGTCCATGATGCCTTTGGCCAAGGCATCCGTTCCATTTCCAGGCGGCAAACTTCTATGCAAAGGGGTTAAAGAAACTGGTGCAGCATTGTGAAAAGTTTTTGAAATTAATGGTGATTATGTGAAAAAGTAAAGTGGGTCCTTAATAAACTAAAACTGTCAATAAAGAACCCTTTCTTACAAGTTTATGGAATGGAAAAAAAAAAATCATCCATATTTGAGACTAAATTAATGATCATTTACAAGAACTTGCAATCAAACCAGAAATGTTTGTTATGTAGAATAGTGTATATGAAATGCCAGGTTGTAATTAATCATTTGTTCATTGTCTAGTTTTTATTAATGTTAACAAATATTTATACTCATAAGCATTTCCATATTATTAAAATTATTTCAGCATGCCTTTCAATCCACCAGGTTAAACACATTTTCATTAGTCTTGTATCTTTTAAATTTTTGAAAAAACTGATCAGCATACTTGTAAATGTATTAAGTTACACCGTGGAAACATATAAAACACCTGCATTACCATTATGTAACTGAAGGTCCGTTGGGATGATGTAAAATACGTGTAAAAGCAACTCTGAGTAATGCTGTTTTGTGAGTGTAGCACGCCTCGGCTGACATGCCTCCAGGTGGCGGAGACTCCCGGCACAGCGGCAAAGCGGCCGCAGTGCTAGCAGCGACGTGTCCGGCGTCCCGCCGGAGGACATCAGGAACTTCAGCATCATTGCGCACGTGGACCACGGCAAGAGCACGCTGGCGGACCGGCTGCTGGAGGGGGCGGGCGCCATGGCCCGGGACTCGGGGCGGCACCAGGTGCTGGACAGCTTGCAGGTGGAGCGCGAGAGGGGCATCACCGTCAAGGCCCAGGCGGCGTCCCTCGCGTACGTCCGGGACGGCAGGACCTACCTGCTGAACCTGATGGACACCCCGGGCCACGTGGACTTTGCCAACGAGGTGTCGCGCTCCCTGGCAGCTTGCCAGGGCGTGGTGTTGCTGGTGGATGCCAACGAGGGCGTCCAGGCACAGACCGTGGCCAACTTCCACCTGGCAGCCGGCAAGCAGCTCGTCGTCATTCCTGTCCTCAACAAAGTGGACCTGAAACACGCTGATCCTGACCGTGTCTCGGAACAGCTCACCAAGCTGTTCGGCTTTCGCAAATCAGATATTATAAAGGTGGCGTAGTCGAGAAATAATATCATTAGGTGCTGGAATCATGTTCATCATTGTCATTATTGTGATAATTGCTGCTGGTTTTTTTATTCTTGTTTTTTATTGGTTTTTTAATGACAATTTCCAAACTTACTGTTAATTAACAGATTAGCAAACAATTGCTGCATATTATGCTGTGGTGCCTGTAAGTAAGTAATCACAACAATTTTTTTTTCTTTTCTAAATTTATGGAAATTACACCCTATGAGGGAAGTAGGCACACAGTGGCATTCTCAGGGGTTGACAATACCTGAGCCATATTAAGATACAGTATTTACCTGAAAATACTGTGACTCTGAATATAATATTTTTGATTATGAGTTTATGAAAAATATTTATGGGGTAAAAATAATCATAATTCAAACTCACAGAAATTCAATTTATCGAAATTAGTAGAGCTGTAGCAAACCGTATGTATTCGTTACTGAGTAACGGGTGCGGCATCTAGTAACGAGTAACGAAACGTTACACACGAATGCATTTCGTTACTCGCATCTTTCGTATGTTTTACGCATGCGCGCGCTTATTCGTTACAAAGAACGATGTTTGTTTATTAATAAAAGTATAATTTGGAAATTCGTCGTCCAAGTTTTTTACTGTTTATTAAAGGTGTGTGTAGACAAAGTTTTAGATTCGAACAGAAACAACGTAAGAAAGTATTTTTTAACGGGTGCGGCATCTAGTACGAGTAACGAAACGTTACACACGAATGCATTTCGTTACTCGCATCTTTCGTATGTTTCACGCATGCGCGCGCGTATTCGTTACAAAGAACGATGTTTGTTTATTAATAAAAGTATAATTTGGAAATTCGTCGTCCAAGTTTTTTACTGTTTATTAAAGGTATTGTGTGTGTAGACAAAGTTTTAGATTCGAATAACAACGTAAGAAAGTATTTTTTACAAATTATAAATATGTATGTTTTTGTTTTTTATAATCGCGTATTTTCACGTTTTATGTTCTTATCTTAAAAGATATATTATAATAAAGCCGCTCTAATGAGAGTTAATTGTTTCTTGGTTAACAAAAGCTGTTAATTATCAAATATTTTTAATTGTTTATATTCGATTTATTTTTATTTACGCGACGTCATACTGTACGCGTACGAAATACGACTCGATTCGATGCTGTTACATAACATAGCATGTGCCATGTCATGCGGTATCAGAAGTAACGAGTAACGATACGAAAGTAACGAGTACTAATTGTTATAGTAACGAATACATACGGGTACACATTTTTTCGTTACTTTTACACCTCTAGAAATTAGTAAATTTATACCATAATTACTAACAGCTTTTCTAGTGCCACTTTCTGTCAATAGAGTGATTTGCATGGCCTCTTTTGAAACAGCAAGTGGCAATTAGAAGAAAAAAAACCAGCAGCAATTATAAGGAAATGATTTTTATGGCTGTAGTTCATAAGCCATTCTTCAGAGAGCAGAGAATGCTGTGATATATGGTGGTTGCCGGGAAGGGGGAGTGGAGGGGGAGGGCTAGCAGCCTTGTCTCACCTGTCAGGCCTACTGCCACTCCGCAAGGTTCAGAAAGCCATAAACAAGAGCGGACTAAAGTGGTTTAAGTGACGCTGTTCACAGGCGAATCATGTAGTTTTTCAACTAAGCGGAGGTTCAGGATGCAGTTATTACTAGTGGCTTAAAGTGGCTTAAGTGATGCGGTTATGAGGTGGAGTGTGTGGTTTTTGAACTAGGCTGTTCTCATTGCTGTAATTTCGCATCTTTCAACTGCAAGGTACAAGTTTGTGATTATAATGCAACTTACTTTTAGGTTGAGCAGTTTTGGTAAAAACCATCACATCATATTCAGGAAATATGGTAGGTACTGGGGCAAAGAGTGACATAATATTTATATTCTTATTCGTGCAATGTTACTGATTTCTAACATGCGATGCAGTCTGATTTTTTAAGCATCATTTCTTGACTAAGGTACATTTGAAAATTAATACTTTTTAAAAATTTAAACAAACCAATTTATTACTTAATATACTACATAGGCCAACAAAGTAAGATTTTTATTTCATTATTTTGAAATGAACCAGTACGGAAATGAGTTTTAAGATATTTGTCTTAAGGTTTCGCATGCTTTACAAAAACTCTAAAATTTCACACTTTGCACCATTTAGATGAGTGCCAGAGTCATTCACTCATAATTAAATAAAGCACTAATTTGCTTGTAGAACCAGAAAAAACTTAAATTATATCAACATATATATATTTTATAGAATTTGGTTAAATATGCCTGATGCCAATTTCGCTAGAAAAGTGACGGCTGCCACTCTGGGCAGCAGCCACGCTGTCTTTTCTTCACATAGTACTAATTTTTACCAAAATATATAGAAAAAAATATTTTATTCTTAGAAGGAGATTAATGTTGTTAACCATTAAAAATATACTTTGAAGAATAATAGGTGGATTATTCAAAACATGGATAAGAATAGGGCGATACTCTGCTGGGCTAACCCTGATAATGATAAGTTTCAGGTAGGTACAATATGCAAAACTCTGACTGTTTTTCTAGTGGCACTTTTATTTTTTTTTCAAAATATATGATGAATTTTAATCTGCATTTTGCTTTTTAAACTTAAAAGCTAATGAATTACAAAATACAAATGACCATATCACCAACAAAATAAAATCTACCATATCACCACCACGTAAATCTCCAGCCTATAAACTATCTCTCTGCAAAAAAATTATTCTATCCGTTGCTTTCATGCTGCGTGAAAGGCGAAACCAACAAACACAATTTTGCATTTATAATATTAGTAGGTATATATATTTCATGTTAAGCTAATTTAAGCTTAAAGTTTATGAATATAATTATATATCTGATCCAAATCTTCAACAGCAAATAATTGTATAAAACATTGAAATAGTCAACACAAAAAAATTACTAATAATAGTCACAATATTAATCTGTCATTTGAAAAGCCAAGTCATGTGTAATTATACTGCAAAAATTAAGTTTTGCTTGTGCTCAAACTTAAAATATAATAGTCATCGGATCAATGAAATGTAATGATTGTGTTTAAGAGGCGAAAGTCTTATTGCACATGTTTGTAGATATGACAGAAAATTTTGCAATGGTTCATGAGGCGAAACTGAGAAGAGCTTTCAGTAGTAGTAAATTAACAGCAAACTCTATACATATGAAAAGCCTATCTAGCTTAGGAGCATTGGGATGGGAGGCCAGAACCTGGCATGGACTGGGGTATACGTGTATGGAGCAGATCAGGTATGCAAGGTAAATGGTATCAGGTACACAGACATTTTATTCAAACATCAAATCATAACAATAGGTTACTGATGAGGTTAAGTGAATACAATTTAGGCAAGGCTAAATACAAAAATCAAAAACAATGATTTAAGACAAAACGGGCTTGTTTACAACAAGCTTCGGAGGTAAGCCGGCTACACCGTAAGCGATCCCATCATACAACGCGCAGTTGACGCGAAGCAAAAGCGAGTGCCAAGTATGCAGTTAAATTCAGACATTTTACGTTTTACAAACTGCTGCAAGGTGCAGTTACAATTAAACAATTAAAGAAAGAAGTTACATTAATTGCGTTGTACAAAACTACTGCGAAGTGCAGTTACAATTGAAGAAAGACGTTACATTATTAAGAAATAATCAAATACGTGCGACGACGTCTCAGGGGGAGACTGTTACCAATAAAAACCAAGTTGACAGTGAAGTTATGTTAATGCATTAATCCAAACTAAACAATTTTCAAGGTGGTGGCCGAAAAGGAATTTAGACAAACCAATTCAAGAATAAATGACTCTACATTAAGGTAAGGGCCACTGCCTCACACACAACTCAAACCAACTTACATTTTCCCCTGAGGTCGCACACCCACGTAGTTCAAACTGAACCTAACGGACTACATGCTAGTAGATTACAACAGATCAGCTACTGCTGACAACCGAGCCTGACTAAAACCAGAAGCAAGAAAGAAATAGGCTCCTGACATGGTTGCAGCTCAATTTATAACATCGCGCCGCAGCGCGCGCATGCGCCAATCAAGGAGGGGGGGGGGGTGAACAAGTAGACATAAAACAACCACTTGGAGGGGGGGGGGGAAAGGAGGGAGAAGGAGGAGGGGAGCGGAGTGCCGGAGGCCGATGCGGCGCGGGCAGTTCAAACCGCTACACATATATGTCAGAAACACTTCACAATTAGTTTCATTAGACTTGTTTTTGGTACAACCACTCATTTTGTATAATATAATAGAAAAAGATTTACTCACTTCATTATTCACAAATAAAATACTGACATACAATTTATTATTGCCAGATGTTTTATAAGTCACGGTTTTAGACAATTACTCAGCTTGTTATTGTAATAATTTTGGAGTATAAAATTTAACATGTAACCCACATACGTTGTTAGTATTTACAGGTTACAACAATGTTGGCAAAAAACTTGCTTTAACTTATTCAAACTTAGGCCTAAATATTTTTTTTTTTGGCAAAATGAGGATTTCATACCTTTTGAATGTAGGCAAATTTTTTTGTTTGCTAGCCCAAATAAAATTTGATGACTCAATATTACATTTTCATACTTTGAAGTTTTCCGATCATGCCGATACTTATCTCTTGCCGCCGATCTGGCTGATAACCAAGATTGATTATCCTTTCAAAAAATAGTAAAACACCATGAAGCATGTTGGTTCCTTGTCTTTATACACACACACACACGCACGCACGTACACACGCACAAACACGCACATGCACGCACGCACAAACACGCACATGCACGCACGCACAAACACGCACACGCACGCACGCCCGCACGCACGCCCCCGCACGCACGCACGCCCGCACGCACACGCACGCACACACACACACACACACATGCACACACACACGCGCGCGCACGCACGCACACACACACGCACAATGCGCACCCGCACGCGTACGCGCGCGCTCACACACACACACACACACACACAGAGAGAGAGAGAGAGAGAGAGAGAGAGAGAGAGAGAGAGAGAGAGAGAGAGAGAGAGAGAGAGAGAGAGAGAGAGAGAGAGAGAGAGAGAGAGAGAGAGAGAGAGAGAGAGAGAGAGAGAGAGAGAGAGAGAGAGAGAGAGAGAGAGAGAGAGAGAGAGAGAGAGAGGAGAGAGAGAGAGAGAGAGAGAGAGAGAGAGAGAGAGAGAGAGAGAGAGAGAGAGAGAGAGAGAGAGAGAGAGAGAGAGAGAGATATATATATAGTTATATATATATACATATATATTGGAATTAATTGAGCAGTGCAGACCAATATTTGAACAGATTAAGCTGGTAATAGTGATTAGAAAAACAAAATTAACACAATATAAAATTGGAACAAAATTAAAATGTTTGACTTTTCACTTTAATATATGGTTTGTCGCTATTGTCACACAAACAAATAGAACAGAGAAAAAGTATTTCACTTAATCCAAGATATTGAAGAAAAATTTTTTTCACCCTTTATTGAAAGATGAATGAAATTGTAGCATAAGAAAAATAGGCACCAACATGTTATTGAAAATTATTTTATGAGCATCATAATTATTTGAAACTAGCTAATGCCTCAATCAATTTTGTTGTTGTTATTTGTTTGAAGTGGGTACACATATACAAAACATCTCTCTGTCTAATTCTCTATCTCTATGTATATATCTCTCTATATCTCTATCTACATCTATCTATATATCTCCCGCTATATCTCTCTATCTCTCTCCTCTATATACCTATAACTTGTTACAACCCAGACCTCCCAGCTAGCTCAAAATTGGTTTGAATTGCACATACATAAAAACACTTTAAGAATTTGTTGGATTCAAAAATACTGTTAAATTTCGTAACGATTTATGATGAAAATAAAGTCTCTCGAGAACAAAGACAGATTGATGATAAGTGCAAAAAAGCACTTTACTTGCTCATGTTAAAAAAATTAAAATGTTCACATTGTGTGAGTGATACAAAACCATTTTGAAATAAGCTAAACACAAAATATTTCCCTGTAAATCACTGCCTCTTTGTATTATGTAGTTATAAGTATATCCTTGTAAAAATTTAAATAATTTCATTGTTTTTGAGTGGAAAATTATTTCTCTAAAGTAAGCTTTATCCATTTCAAAATTTTCTATTGTTTTTCTTATGTAGGATTAGTAAGTCGTTACTTGTAGTAAAACTCTGTTCTGTACCTAGTGAAAAAATATATTTCGTGCCATTTTTTATTCTGCTCACAGTTTCATTGTTTCCATCCTCTTTTATGTCGTCTATACATTTCTGTCATCTACATACATTATTTCTCTATACAACTTAAAAAAAAATTCTAGCACAAACTATGATCAACAATAACGATTTGCTACATCTTCCTTGTGTGTAAACTTAATATTTACTTTTTTCACTTTGAGCCTGTAGTCTTTTGACCTTTTCAGATGTAATACATTTATAAACTAACCATTTATAAGACTGTATTTATTCATACTTATGTCCTGCTCTTTGGTCGCTTATTCAGGGCCTTAAACAAAAATGTTTTCTTTTTTACAGCTAATTTAGTATAATTTTTTGCATCTAATGAACTCAATAATTTTGAAGTAGCTTGGCTTCTGGGTTGTAGCCGCATCCTAGACGAATAATTCACATACGTTTCGGTCAACATTGCAGTCACCATCATTAGGGAGCAGTCAGGCCATTTTTTTAACAATATAAATTACAAAACTTAAAACACTGCTTAAAATAAAAAAAAAAGTAATTCAAAACAAGTGCTGTCAAGAGCTCAGTGATATATGTGTATATGTGTGTTACTTGTCAGCTTTTCTTCCGGTCCTTTGAAATGGAATAAGCTTTTGCCCATACAATTTTAAGGTATGTAACCTTCTTGGATTTTAACAACTTTCAATCCATTATAATAATTTTTTTATTGTTCTTTATTAGCACCCGTCTGTATGAATATTGGCAAGTTATTTGGGTTGTGGTTACCTTACTTAGGTGGTTTATAAAAATGGAACATCTATTAATTGTTTGAAAACCCAGAACTTCCTGTTCTCAAGTAATTCCATAGCAACATTGGTAATTTCTAGGGATGTGCGAGTACCCAATATTTTAGGGTACGATTCGAATCCACTATTACCCGAACCCGGAATCGTTGTACGTACATGGATTTGAACAGCATTACGAATATTCACAAAAATTATAAATTAATTTAATACGGCTCAAAAATACTAGCAGTGAAAAATAAAATTAGGCTGCTATTACGTAAGTATTTATAATATGATGTATCAAAGAAAGATATGTAAATTAAATAATTAACACAGTGACATTAAAAGAATTTCGAGATTTCGAGAGCTTAAACTATAATTACGAATTTCGTTGTATAGCAAACTATAAACTAAAAACAATTGCATACCTACAAGAAAAAAAGGCTTGGCTATTTATTGGAGAAAAAATGGTTTCGTTTGCTGAAACGTTTATAAAATTGAGATTTCCCTGTGGCGTGCAGTTTATTATGATTGAGTTGGAGAATCGAATATGTTTTGGTTTTCATATTTTAAAGTGTTTATTATTAATTAAGTTTACATAATTAGAAACATTTCAATCTCAGTGTAATAAATAATTGCCAGTAGTTACAGTTAGAATAAAGAGAACACACATTATTTTTAAATTAATCAGTTATTTTTAGTTATTCTGTGCTTAATATTCGGAATTGGATTCATATCTCAAATATTGCCAGGGATTCGAATCCGATTCGAACCGAACTGAAAATCAAGGATTCGCACATCCCTAGTAATTTCATTTCTTGATATTGGAATCCGTAGTGAATGAGTGAATGACACATGTATCCTAATCTGCACAGATTTACAATACTGCTATATGCATGAACAGAGAAGCGTGCCTTAGAAGATGTGTGTGATGTGCAAGCAGCTTGGTGTGTTGCAGATCTCTGCTAAGTTCGGCACGGGCGGTGGACGACGTGATCCGCACGATAATCGAGCGGGTGCCGCCTCCACCGGCCGATCGCTCTGCGCCGTTTAGAGCTCTCCTCTTCGACAGCTGGTATGATCGATACCGAGGAACGGTGTCGCTTGTCTACGTCACGGATGGGAGTGTGAAAATGGGAGATAGAATTGTGTCTCTTCATTCCGGCAAGAACTACGAAGTGCGAGGCTTGGGGCTTTTGAGGCCTCATGAAGAACCAACCGATCAGTTGTGAGTTTTTGCAGTTTTCATTATATACCTATGTTTTCAAAGTAAAATTGATCATGGACCCTGTGATCAGTTAAATGGGTTTAGTCTGTAGCCTCTTACCAGAACTATTGCTGTTTCAGTTTCAACATTTTGAGAAATTTTAAGGTAAAGGTGCCTGTGTGGATAATTTGACATACACTATCAAATTGTAGATGATTTCATTTTGGGTTCTCCCACTTTTTGCTCTGTGTTCATTTAACTTGTGTCCACTCTCATAATTTTACACCCTAGACATGCAGGTTATTTTGGAACAGCAGGTATGTCATTCAGCTGGGCAACAGGTGCTATGTAGTGCCAACAGATCCATGCTGACCCCTGAAGGAACAGCTTGCAGGCATAAATATTAACACTTACAATAAGTCTAGCTACCGTATTTTCTCGCATAATCGTCGCACATTTTATACTAAAATCAAGTTAGAAAAGTAGATGTGCGACAATTATGCAGAAAATTATTTTTTTTGTTAGGTGAAGTTATTCATAAAAACAAAACCCGTTCATGGAAAGTACGTTTATTTAAAAAAAAGGTGGAGTATACAAGAGCACGCCAAAAAATTTATATTAATAATTCATGCAACAAAAACCTTTATTCAACTTTAAAAAGAAAAGAAAAATCTGTGATCCGAACGCAAGCACTTGAATATGTGACGTGAACTAACGTGTAACTATCATCATAGTACACATTTACCACAAAAGAGTGCAGGCCATCAAATGTAGTTAACTCAGCTTTCAACAGAGAACACGCATTGCATCCAATCGGCGAGATATTGATATTCAACTACGTGTGCGCGCTCTATACGGGAAGCAACATAACCAAACATGAATGATGCCAACTAGCGCTGGCTACATTTTTATAAGTGGTACAGCGCGGCGACGCAGACGAACAGATAAAGATTATAATGTTTAAAAACGTCTTCTAAGAAAATTTGCACATCAGACAGCTTCGTATTTCCGTTTATTAAATAAGTAAAATAGTTAATTTCCGAATAAATATTAGATTTATACTTTAAAATACACGTTTTATACGGAAATGATACCTACACAAAGCGCTCCGAATCTAATAGCGGGACCAAAAACATTATGCGATGTTTACGCCAGTTTTTTTATCCAAATTTTGACGCCCTAAAATATGGGTGCGACGATTATGCAATAAAAGATGGTAATATCTAGTTTGTTAACTGACACAGTTCATCAGTGAATTCACACAGGTGACACAATTTTGGTTATTGCTACGTATTACTTAAGTCTTTATACTGTCCCAAATTGTGCTGCAATGAATCTACTTTCCTTCGGAAGTTTTGTAACTTTTATGTACACATATACTTTGATATGTCATGTAATTTGTACATTAAGTTTAGAGACAAGATTTTATGGTTAATTGTGATTAAACCAAAATAACATCGAAATGGGGGTTGTGATGAAATAAAACCAAATTTAAATAAATATTTTTTTGAATAACATCCAAAATTTAATGAATGCCAAAATGTACTGACCAAGGGGACTGTGAAAATTAATTATGTTCTCTGATTGATAACACATGTATATAATTTTATTTTTTTATTACATATTCCAATATGTACTTAAAATACACAAATGCTTGCTGATTTATTTTTCCTGATTAATTTTTTGCTAAGGCATTCATAAACCAGTATTTTATTTTTAAAAGTGTAGTTTATATCACACTCAAAGTGACATTAGAAAATATTTTACTACTGTGTACATATGTTTAATACTTTATCACCTTCATAAATAAACAACATTTATAAAAATAAAACCTACAACACTGAAACCTACCGTTTTAAAAATGGAATTGACCTATAAATGAAACTACTGTGTTTTCTCTCATGATCGTCGCACATTTTATTCTAAAATCAAGTTTGAAAAGTAGGGGTGCGACAATTATGCGGGAAAAATTTTTTTGGTTAAATAAAGTTATTCATAAAAATAAAACCCATTCATGAAAAGTTAGTTTATTTAAAAATTGAAGTATAAAACAGCACGCCAACAATTTAAATTAATAACAAGTCATGTAACAAAAAATCTTTCTTCAACTTTAAATAGAAAAACAATATTTGTTAACCGAATGCGAGCGTAACTATCGTAGTACGGAACACGAAAGAGTGCGGGCCATCAGATGTAGTTAACCTCGGCACTCGACAGAGAGTACGCGTTGTATGCACTTGGCGAGATATTGATATTTGGCTGCGTGTGCGCGCTCTATACGGAAAGCAACATAACCAAACATTAATGATTGCAACGAGCGCTGGCTATATTTTTGTAAGCGTTACACCACGGCGACGCAGACGAACAGATGAAGGTTATAACTATAGGTGGGACGATACCACACTTTCGATACTTGATTCTGTATTGTTTTTTCAGTTCGATACTTTCGATACTTTCGATACTACAGGGAAAAATATTTTCCCATTAAGTAACAATTATTACAAATAACATTAATTAGTTTTAAACTATATAAACTCCCTCTTTATTACAAAAATACAAACTGCAAACAACTTTAAATACTTGAGTATAAAAATAGAAACAAAATACAAACTATGTTCAAGAGAGTTAGCCCTTTATTTTCCAGTACACTTTTTTTTACCGCGAACAAATGTAAATCAGAAATTTTTTCTTGTTTGTTTCATTTTACAAACAACTTTATGCAACAGAACAATTTTAAATAAAATTTTAACGTGAAAAACGTAAAATACAAAACAATCCGATCGTAAGAAAACAATAACAAACGGGTATATTCAGTTCAAAGATTAATGAATGCACAAAATATGAGATCCGTGCCTTGGTAAAGCGCGTGCACCATTTTCATAATCATTACTAGTTTGCGCCACTAGTCTCGCTTGGTGCTGGCCATAGATGCTACTAGCGAAGTGCACAGTCTTCCTGATACTATCCATATCTATGGTGCCATAAAGTTATTTTTCTACGTTTGCAAAGGTAAACAATGAACTTTTTCAAAATAAAAGCATTAAAACATAGTTTATCAGGAGGAATATAACAAAAAAATTTGTGAATTTTTGGACTTTCCCGCTTTGGAAAGACGTATGAAACGGAAAATTAATTATTTTATAAGTGTATGTTCCGGGAAAGTAAACCATTGTAAATATAGTACTTTCGGCGGGACCAAAATTAATCGGCGTATGACACGGGAAAATGTATGAAATGGGAATGTATCATCGAGGTACTACTGTAGTTGTATTTTGTACGATGGCGACTCAAAACGTAATTCAATACAAATGGACAGGCATTCCGGTATCGAAAAAATGTATTGAACTTACAGTTTCGATACTCAATACTTTACGATACAGTCAAGTATCGAAGGTATCGAGGTATCGAAGTATCGAAAATCCCATCACTAGTTATAACGTTTAAAAAGTCTTTAAAAGAAAACTTACACATCATACAACTTTGTATTTGCGTTAATTAAATAAGTAAGAGGTAATGTCCGAATAAATATTAGATTTATATTTTAAAATACATCATTTATCCGGAAAAAATACCCACACAAAGCGCTCGGAATATAATAGCGGTACCAAAAACATCATGCAATGTTTACGCGTGAGGGTTATTTTTAATCCAAATTTTGACGCCCTAAAATATGGGTGCGACGATTACGCGAGTGCGACGATTATGCTATAAAAGAGGGTATATAAACTTGTCCCTAGTTGTGATCAAAGAGCTTGTACACAGTAGTACAGTGGGGGAGGCCACGCGGCCGCGCTAGCGGGGATCTGGTTTGAAGCTGGTGAGGCTCTTATTCCAGTCACTAGACTGGAAGAAAGGCTGGGAAGCAAGAAAATTGGTTTCACAAGCACAAAAAATATGAAACGTTAATCCTCTGTTCATCGAAGAGTACTCGTCCTAAAAGTAGATTTTTGATGGCTAATGCTTTGTTTATTCTTTTCAGTGGTCACTTCTTAGAAACCTTAAAACTAATGCAAAAAAAATATTATTTAACAAGGTTAGTACCCAATGTTTTTTAAAGTTGTAGTGCAGATAGAGAAATATGAATTTTTTTTAAGAAATAAATGGAGGTAAAAAGCATATGAAATACGGAGAAAGAGCTGAATTTTTATGTGAAATGTCTAGGTGTTTGGGGATAGTATAGTTTATGCACTGAACTCACTAGTACAAGGCATTATGTGGTTGGTACGAAGTACACAGATTTTTAAACACTGTTTATATTCCTGAATAAACCTGTAAAAGGTGGGGCCACATTCTTATCTTTTACAATCACCATTATATTTGACAGTAATATGACCAGTTGTCATGGATTAAAATCTCTGTTAAGATTTGGATAAACAAAATTGCTCCACAGCTCACTATGAAGAGACTGGTAATAATTTTGTTAATTACCGCATATACTCGTGTATAGCACGCCCTTTTTTCCCCTCAAGTAAAGGAAAAACATAAGGATGCGCGCTATACACGGAAAAAAAAATTGAGGGGGCGGGGAGGAGGAGTGGAAGTCGTTAACTGCCGGGTGACGGGTGACGTTTCTGGCCAGCCCCCACACATACGCACAAGCAACAAGGCCTCTCTTTCACACACACACACACACACACACACACACACAGACTCACAACCTAGTCTCTCGCACACACACATGTGCGCACGCAAGCTCGCACATCATGGTCTCTTGTTTATTTTTAGACCTCCCCCCTTTACAGAAAGCCAGCTCAGAAGCTAGTAAAAGAAAAAGAGAGAGAGAGAGAGAATGTTGTAACCAGTTCCCCCCCCCCCCCCCGGCCCTCTTTCTTCGCTTCCTCCATTCCTCGTCCCAGCAGCGACCGGTGAGTCATCTAGTTCTCCGCGCCAGCTTAGCAACGTAGCGCAGCACGCCTCCCTCCCTCCCGTCCACATACCAGTTGTGACGATACAGCGCTTCATTATCTTCCGTCTACACAGCAGAGTTTAAGTATTTTCCTGACGCATCACCACACATCAATTTAAATAATCAGGTACCACAAAATGTTAGTAAAATTTATTTATGGGAAAAAAAATTTCAATTTTTTTTTCTTTGGAATTTGTTGCAAAAATCGTGGTGCGCGCTATATACGAGGGCGCGCTATACACGAGTAAATACGGTACTTAGATTGTAGGCAGAATTTTGAAAAGTTTTTTTGGATAAGTAACTTATTAATTTTAATGCCAAATAATTATAAAATTATTCTTAACAACCAAGTTCACAATTTCTTAAGCTAGTGTTGGTTACACAGGGCAACTTAAATTTGTTTACACCATCACAAGAAATTTATGCATATGTATAAGTTTTACTCTGGAATAATATTTTTGTGTTGATTTAATTTTTCATTATTTTCATTAAAAATTATATTTAACAATAACATATGTACTAATTTTTTTTCTTATATTTTTATTGAGACTCCAACGAAAAATCAAAACACAACAATGCCAAGCATCCTGCGAGAAAAGTAGACCAGTCCTCAACTTACTAGCTGAACTATGTATGCGGAGGTGACTTAGTAACTCAGCATAACTACATTAAGTGTGTTTGTTAGCAGGGTTAGCACTAGGGTATTCGGAACTGTAACCAATTTTCAGAACTGAGAATTTCGGTACTAGTCTTCAACGGAATTGAATATTCCTGGTGCTTCTGGTACTAGGTAGATTTTTTATTATTAATGGTGCAGCAGTCGGTGATTGAAGTAGTAATAGATAGTTTTGAACAATTCAGCAAGTTTAAGTGACCAAAAGTAAAAAAAAATTACCTAACATTTGTGTTACAATTTATTATTGCAATAAGTGACTACGAACGTGAACAAATAAATTACTTTATGCTCAGTCTTACTCTCAGTCTTTGAATTGGGGGGAAAAAAAATTTTTTAAACAAATAATTGTTTTAAAATATGCAAAATTCCAGAATTATTAACTTAAGTAACATTTATTCTTTTTCATAGCAAAATTAAAAGAAAAACTATCGTTGTTTAAAGAGAATTGGCTTGACAACCACAGCCACACACAGTCGACCACCGACTGCCGACTGCACTCACTCCCCTCACCAAGGTCGCATTGATCGCCTCACTAGAGCAGAGTATCAAATGCAAGTAACCTTAGCGCGCAATTAAAACGAAATATTATGCTGTCGAGGTTGAGTCCCGAAAATACCGAAAGAACCAAGAATTGATTTTTAATTCCCGGTTCTTTTACTAAATCAAAAGTTCGGGGAATTCCCGGTACTTTTGGGACTGGGATTTTCCGGTTCTGAACCCTAGTTAGTGTTGAGTGGCTACGCAGTGTGAATAGCTAATAAACGTTCTCAAATTATTTAAGATTTAGACAGCCAAAAGTTTAAATATATGCTACACAATTAAAATTGTGGCCTTGCAAAGAAGCGTCAGTAACGGAGTACTAGTTTTATATTTTAATAAACGTTACCCATAAAATACCACATTTACTCATATTTTTACCTCAAAAATGAACACGACCGTTTGTAATGGGAGTTAACAAACATGCCACTGCTGGTAGGCCCCACTCGGCGGGCCACCTAACCTACAAGTGCTGTGTGACCGGATTGGTTATTGTGTTGTTGGCCATTTCTCTTTGATACCCAGTTCCAATAGTAGCTCGTGAATTCGTAATAAGGGTGTCCAATATCCACATTTTCTACTGTGAAATAAAAGAAGTAAAAATTTTAACTATAATGCAAAATTTATTTAATTTTTAGTGGGCATTAAATTTTTCTTTCCTTGTCTGAGGTTTGGCTGCTACCTGTGCAGACAAGCTGCAGTATTTTTCCCTCTGCGCTTCTCTTTCTCATGCTGCCTTGGCAGTGCTGTTCATTTTCTCCTGTATGTATGTACCTACAGGTGTACAGGTGTGATTCCTCCAGCATCACCAGCACGTTCCTGTCTCTGTGCCTCTTGCCCCATCAACTTGCCTGAAACACAGGCGTGGTTAGGTTCCGGTGGGGCTGTGCAATTTTTGTCATGCGGTCGTATCCCTCTCCTGCCCGCTAGAGCACATAAGGCATAGCGTGTCGCGCCGAGTCAGCACCGCTTCAGGGGCTGTGAAAAGAAAACAGTTCCCTTTCCCTCCTCCTAGGAATGCCCTAAAGACCATGTTGCACCTATGGTGCTACCTTGGTGTGCCATCTGTAGGTCTCGGTAGGAACTAAACTTTGCTCCTTTTCTTGTAGACCTCAAATCTGCCACTTGGGAGTGCCACCTCCTGAGGCATCTTTTATTAGGACCTAGGTCTCTCCCTTTTTCTTTAGGCAATTTCATGGGTGCCCTAGATGCTCTCCTGTGCTTAACTCGGTGCTCTGGCTGTCATCTTCCAGCACCCTTGCCACAGCTAAGTGGGCCTAGTAGTTCCGCTATTTTCCCACTCCGACCGCCACTTTTTATTCCCGCTATCATTGTCACGTTTGTCCCTCACCTTCAACGCCCTCCCCTTTTTTTCTTCAGCCTCCCACCCTCCTGAAGGGCAGCTTTAATTGCTTTGGTCAGTAGTCACCGAGAGGTAGTCTCTCTGGTATGTCATCCTAGTGCGATCCGTCTGGTCTATATCTTTGGATTTGGAAATGCGAAAGCAAAGATCTAATCAGCATGTAATTCGATGGTCTAGGGATTGAGTTAGCTGAGTTCTCGAGAGATGCGCCACCACTTTGAGTCTGAGCTAATCATTGAATTTCTCTGATTAGCTTCCAGCCCCCTTGTACCAACTCCCACTACCATCTGGCACACACTACTCAGCCAAGTCCAACAGAATGTGAACCAACCCCTTTATCATGGTCTAAACTTATTTTTGGGACAATGAAATTTGATTATAAACAAAGATACCTAATTGAAATAGACTCATCCATGGAAACTCTGCCAAAAGGCATATAACTTTTGATTTTATAAATAAAATTGTAACATTTTTTCTATATAAACAAAAATGTAAATGTTTGTTCGTTCAAAATCTTAAAATCGCCGATGGTTCTTCACCGATTGCTTTGAAATTTTGACACAATGTTGCATTCTAATACGTGTGTGTATTTTTATGTACCTATGTCACACATGTGATAGGTAAAAAGATAGATAAAATATAAGTAGGTTCATTTTCTGTTTTGTAAAGATAAAGGTATAGAAAGGAAGATATAGACATAGAGACTTAGAGAGATAGAGAGAGGGAGATTAACAGATATTTAAAAGAGATGTAAAGATATATATATATATATATGGAGAGAGATTTAGAGGGATACAGATAGGGGAATGGATTAAAACATTGATACATAGAGGAATATAGTGACATGTATAGAAGGATATATATTGAGGGATCGAGATGCTTTTTATTTGTGTACCTACCACTAACAAATTACAAAATAATTGAAAGAGGCATAGCAATGCATGCCAGGCATTAGCTAGTAAAATGATTGGGGGTGTACAAATAGTGAATTTTGATGGTCAAATATTTTCGAATCGAATTGTAAAGTTTTTGAATCAAATTGTAAAGTTTTTGAATCAAATTGTAAAGTTTTTGAATCGAATGTGAATAGTTTTGAAGTCGAATAGTTGTCATATTTTTCCTTGGTGTTTTACCATACAGAACCAAACTATCACACCATAAATGAACAAATAACGATGTTTTAATATTCTGAGAACAGTTTTAGAGGGTATCACTGTTAAATCATTTATCCGTACTTCCCTCGGAACCCAACACCATTTGCTGTTCTTGAGACATAATTTTGAAAGAAAATTTATACCACAGTAACCATTTGTTATTCCTTAATGTAGATTAAGAAATTTTTAAATGATGTTTAACTATAACTAGCTAAACAAATTGACAAGGTTTAAAATAATGGTAAAATATTTTTCTCAATTGTTTTTGATATGTAATGCATTACTCGAAACTCAGTAGTAATGAGATTATATTTTATCTTAATACATGTCAAATTAGCAGTTGCAAAGATTTAAAAAATTAACAAACATTACAAATAGACTATTTCTATAGTTTTCAAATTATTTTAAAAATTTTCTTTCCACTTTAATTAGTAACTAAGATTCTTTTGAAAACTTTTCAAGGACACATTTTGAAATCAAGAAAAATATTGTTTCATTTATTAAGTAGTATATTTCACACACCACACAGTTCACTACTTTTTTTTTAAAATTCTCATGAAGAAAAATTAATTTGTCAACATGGCTGGGAAGTAATTCTTCTCGTCTGCTACTGACTACATTTCCACCTGTTCAAAAAACTGTTTTGCTGCTGACTTGTGTAGCTGGTATAGCCAAAAAATGCTGTGCCACTTCAGAGAGTAAGGGAAATTGTCTGCAATTTTCTTTCCACCATTGTTGTGGGTTTGCTGACCTAGGTATGAGTAGAAATTTTCAATATGATTCTCTACTTTGGTCTCAGCAGTAACTTCTTTTGTCTAGATTGGAATGGATTACAACCATCCCCAAACAGACTTTGTGCACGTTTTTGTTTCTGTATTGGTAACATTCTCGTCATGTGTCATTGGCTGTGTTTCTTGTTCAGATAAAGTTTTTTCCTTATGTCTCATCTTTCTTAATTCTTCTTGTAAAAATTGTTTTGCTTAGAATACTTTACTTTCCTCAGGCATTGCTTCTAGCTTAAATCGTGGACAGCAGTGGCCAAAAGGTACAGTTTATCTTGCTCTGCTAAGGGAAATCTTGACTTGAGAGCTTTGCACAAATTATGTGCAAACACACTTCCAGACTTGTGTTGTTGTGTATGATTTCATTACACATAATGCATCCCCTGGAAAAGTGGTATTACCAGTCCCAATGTTGGATAACGTTCAGAACTTGTTTCTTGCGTTGCCTGAGCAATTGGTTCCAACACTTCAACCACCCCACCAATGAGCTGATAAACTGGGTTGAAGCAAGCTCAGCTGCAAATGCTTCTTTTAAAACTAGCAATATTTTCAGTATTTGAAACTTAAAGAGTTCCATTTAGTTTCCACATCTTGAATAACTTCAAGGACAGACTCAAATCCCATCTGACATTGCTTGTGTTGAAGACAATGTCTTGCTGTGGAGCTTCTTGAGTAATGCCCAACAATTTTGATGTTTTTTTTGTATACGTTCTCGATTCCCAGCGTCATATTTTTTGCATCATGAATGCTAAGTTGAAAATAATGGACAAAATATGACTCTGACTTCCATGTCATAGAATTCACTGCAGCACGGATATTGTGTGCATTATCAGTTACCACATACACTGGTATGGTCAGAGGAATCTCCCACTCAGTAAAAAGATTTTTGAGCATAACCTTGATGTTCTCTGCAGTGTGAGACTCTGACATGTTAGAGCAATTAAGCATTTTTTATTTTAACTCAAGTTTATTCGTAATATAATGTCCTGTTAAAGAGGCATAGCTTTCATTTTCCCTGGAACTCCAAATATCAGTGGTCAGGGAAAACATTGTACATTTTTACCCATGTCTTCATGTACTTCTCTCTTCAATTCTGCCTTGGTTGCCTGAAATAAATTTGGAACCAGATTTATTGAAAATGTTGTACGGGAAGGTACAGTATACCGTGGATAAGCATCTTTAATTAGGTCCCGAAATCCATATTCCTTAACAATACTGTATGGATGTAAACCTGAAACCAAAAATTTTGCAATATTATGAGTAACTGATTGTGCTTCTTTTGAGCTGGTGGTCCACTTTGGCATCAAGTATGATGTGATTGTTCTTTTGCTTTCTTCAGATTTTTTTTCATTTTTTTGGCTGGCCAGCAGTGATCTCATGCTGCTCAGCAGAGTAAAAGGGCATATTCCTGTTTGTGTCTTGCAGATAGATGATTGATCAGAGTTGTTGTAGTACCTCAAATAAAAAAAATCTAAATAAATATGGTAAACTAAACAAAAAAAACCTCTTCTGATGGAGAGACACTTTTCTGGAAAACACATAATAAAAAATTCCAAATTCTTTTTTTTTTATTTCTTAACATTTTTTTTCCGTCATTCACTTGTGATACTTCAGTTAACCAGTAGTTAACCATTTTAATAAATGGTTAAGTTAGCTTAGTTTTATAAATTGCAAATCTCTGATCTTGTGAAAATGGTTGGTTGGGTTAGGTTAGCTACATTAAAATACAGTATAATATAATTTCCCTTGTTGGTGAGGAATTACCAATTTAAAATGTAGCCAACTTAACATAACCAATTGGCCTTATTATTTTAATGTTGCTAACCTAACCAATGAAATCGACATGATTTCACAGTATTTTTAATACAGCTAACCTGACCAAAGTCTACACAATTTAAAATGAATCTAACCAAACTTAATCACTTGTTAAAATGGTAAACTATTTAAATTATCACAATGCCCTCTTAGGGAGTAAATCAAAACAAGTTAGGAAATGAAAGTAAGTGTTTTGTAATCATAATTTAAAAAAAAAAAGTGGTATTTTTTTTTCAGAATCACTCACAAAAATTTGAATGTAATAATATTTACAGTATGTAACGTTGCATTTTACTTATGAATAACAAAGCCTAAATGTGAACTGAAATGTAAAAAATAAAATAGTAAACTTGCATATATATTAGTTACAAAAACATGTTCAAAGATGCATAAATTATAGTTTAAAATAGTTTACCTATTGGAGTTTTCAGAATGTAATGGCACATTTTGCATTTTGCCATTTGCTTGTTTCTTATGAAGAATTGCCAGATTCCACTATTCTTTTATGTGTTTGGTTTGCCATGTTTTAAATTATTAGAACTTGACTCTCCTCCACTTTGCCTGGTATATAATGTTAATAAACCAGAATTAACTTTATTTCAAATTCTAAATCCTGTCTTACTGTTTTTACCAAACGCAAAGGTTAGGCCCATGTATTACCCTAAGTCAATGGATGCCTACACGAATGAACCATGATGGGTTTTCATATATTTAGTGTATACAAGATATTTTCTTTAATCAATGAAACTGCCAAAAAAAAAAAAAAAAAAAAAAAAAAAAAACCACTGTGTTTCAGTTATCATTGTTACGTGATATCACGATATCACCTCCAGATTTCTGTGATATAGAAGACATAAGTTTCTTATTTTGTCTCTATTATGAGTTATTATTGTTCTTTTAGGTTACCTACCAAAATTGTAAAAATACAACACAAAATATGTGAAGTATGTAAATATATTTCAATATATTTCAAACATTGGTGACATACAAAACTCCGTGATTAACTTCAATACTCAAAACGAGTACAAAAAAGGTTATAATTCAATAAAATTTTTTGAAACATTTATTTTTAATGGTTTATAAATATAGCAAACGTTCATTAAAAATAAAGTATATGTTGGAATTCATGCTATTTTAATCTGTGTGGAAATGGCATCGTGTTTACTTTTACAGTCTAGCTACTGGTACGAGTTGATTTAATGAAGGTTAATTGAAATTTTTTGAAATAAACTCTTCAGAAATACACTGTGGTATATATTAATAAGATTTTTGATATATTAAAAACACTGGTAAAACACAAAGCACTTGGAACCATCACGATAAACAAAACAGACATCCATGTAAATTTTCACAATTTTAATTTTTGATATTCTTCCTCCGAATGTGAATAGTTTGTTAAGGCCAAGATCCATAGTTTTGCAGGCACGAGGGAAATTATTTATACCATGAATAGCACTGTCGGTAAAAAAAAATGTAAATTACAGCATTATAAAATCAAGCTTTGATTTTTGCAATTGTGGTAGAAAAAGTTTTATCAAAAATTTATTTGTTACTAAATTTCAATTAAGAAATTTTTAAAACTAAGTATTTGATATTTATAAGAACTGTACGCAGTCTTTATTTTACATACAAATCAAATTGAGTATCCTTTACAATTCCTGTAGGCCAAAACTGAACATTACGTACAGAATTTAAATAATTTTAGTTTAAAACTTGTTATTTAACGGATGTGTGTAGCTCTTGAAATGGACGAATGATGTGTTAGTTCAGCATTACGCCGTTAGATGTCAGGCACGATGAGTTTAGAGTTTGCCCGCTAGATGTCCCAACTATCGCAGAGGAGTTGTGGCGGGAATAAAATTTATTTTAAACGTTCGACTTAAAAACTGGTTTCGGTGACAGTAAGTCATTGTGTTTTGAAGATAGAAAGAAGCCAATTGACGAAAACTCTTCCATTTCCTTCGAACTATATTGAGCAATGAACATTTATTTCCTAATATTTCACAGATGTGATTTAATGATACTCTGTAGAACTTTAATTGTAAACATTTTATTATCTATCTTGGCAAAATTTATTGTTTTTATAATAATAATAGTCATATTGCGTGAATCAAACATGACCTATTATATAATATACATTCAAAATATATTATACATAATAAAACTAGGTATGTTTTCTGAAAGAAGTACTAGCAAAACTGTGTCATACCAACGTAGCAGTTGTGCGCTTACAAGCGTGCAGTGTTTGCTAACACATTTTATTTATTTGGTTTCAAAACCGCATAAATGTCTTTTCTTTATTTTACTTTTGACAGCAACATGCGTTTCTTTCGCCCCATGGTCCGCTCTGTATCAGGTCACATAATATTTTGAATGTTATTGTAATTTTGGCAATTTAAAATTTGTGATTTTGTCTAGTAAAGTATTTTTTAATTTTTATAATTTAATTTTTTAGATACTATTTAGATTTTCGATCAATTGTATCATATTTGGTAGTGAATTTAGTAAGGTAGTTAAGAAATTTTCTATTCTTTAGCCACTGTTTTTTTTTACAATCCCTTACAATATTGGTTGGTTGTATAAAGTATTATTTCAGACGAAAGTTGTAGATACTATTTATTAAGTTTGCAGAAAATAGGAATGTATTTTATATTTTATGTGGCAAGAATGTTATAATTTTTGTTTGTATTTCAATTCTAATCGTTTGAACTCCCTGCAACAATGTTTAGACTTATCAAAAATAGCTTTATAAACCTTTTTTAGAACACATCTAAAATTTACAAACAATTTGAACTGATTTGATGGCGTGCCTGCTAAGGAAGTTAAGAAATTTTTTTGTCCTCTAAGCCATTTTTATTTAACCTTGCAGTTATTTTGACAAAAGGTTTTTGGTATAAATTTATAGAGATATATATAATAACTCTTCATACGGATGCGGGGGTTATAGCAATTGACCTATTAAAAAAAAAAAAAAAACCTTCCCCATTTCTGCCCCATTGGTCAGATATTTGCCATTAACAAACTCGACCAAGATTTCTCTCTTTTTTTTTTTTGTTAATTTGGAAATGCTTTGTGCAAAATTGCTTAGTTATCGTATTCATAAAAATTTATGTATGTTATATATATATATATATAAATAAATAAATATATATATATATATATATATATATATATATATATATATATATATATATACACACACACAAAAAAATAATGTTTTGAGATGATGATTTTGGGGACACTGAACTATGTAACGGAAAACTTTGTAGAACTTTTCCGGAAGTCACACAGTAACACAACTGGTAACTGCTACAATAGGAAGTCTTTCTTCGAAATCTACCTTACTATAAAAAAAATATTACTTTTATGTCAATGATTTAAAGGCCAGCAAATTCATGCCAATACAATTGCATACGAACAGCATTTTTATAATCACTCTATTAATTGCGGCATTAATTTTTAGAGTTATAAACAAATTCAAATAAAAAAAAATGAACAGTAAGTATTTAAATGAATAAACCACCTCAGTCACTACCGAAGAGTAGTTAAGATTCATCCTGTTCCTTGTATTTTTTTCTTTGTATCCATTTTATATATCAAAACAACATGAAAAAATACTTCATTATCGATCCAGAAACAACCAAAAAATACACATGCAGAGAACAGCAAAAAAAATACTGCCTTAGCAAGTGTTTCTGCAGTGGTTTTAAACTTATAATAGCATTTCGTGTTTCATAAAATCAATTTCAAACTCTATTAAATTTAAATTAATTCTTCCAGATAAATTGAAGATTGTAAAGCCGTGTCCGTATTCGCCTGAAGTATATAATACTATATGTACTTGTCCCTGGAAGTTACATTACAAGGGCTGCATAACTGGAAATGAAGTATATTCAAGTACGCAAGTAAACAAATCTGTGTACTTCTCACGTAGGCCTACTTCCAGTTGAAAACACCTCACCATTTTGAAAAACAATTTGTAGGTTATATTTGATTTAAAAAATTTAAGAACTCTTAAAAACATAAACAATTTTTATTATAAATTTAATCAAGACATTATTTATACACTCTTACAAAGAAGTTTAAACAAATACATGCACATACACAGCCTACCGTTGGTAACTACAAAACGTAGGTAAAATAATAAATTTAATTGCCGTAAATTCGCGGGACAGCAATTAAGTGTTATTAATGACTATTTTCGGCCAAATTTTTTTTCTCAATAAAAATTGTGTGCAAAAATAAAATGTAAACGTCCGTTTTGGCTAGATAGTACCGTGTGAAGAGGCCAAACATTGAACCTGTCCATATTCGTGAAGGGCAAGTGAAGTACACAAGGTTGCAAGCTCATAACTACATACTTGAATTCGGATCGGCCTAAATAAACATGTTAGTAGTAGTATTATAGTTTGGTTGCTCCGAGCCCAGGCATCAGGCTGAGGATTGAGGATGGGGTCAATGACCTATTGTTCTGGCGTTACGGCGGCAATGTATGGTGTCAAAAATCCTAAAAAAAGTCATATTTCGAGGGAAAAATTCCCGTTTTGAGGGAAAATTTCTCGTTTTAGTTATCAAAACTGTCAACGGCTTTAAAATTCCTAAAAGCTGCTTAAATTCCTTAGCGTCAAGCCGTTCTAAGCCGTCGAGGTCATGACCTTGACAATTAGCATGACATCACCGCAATTTTGAATTATCTCGTAACTGTTGCAATTATTGTGTGTATAAAAATTAAACTAAATGGCGGTACCGCACTCTAGCAAATGTAAACAAGATGACGACTGTGATGTCATAATCCAAGATAGTGGGCGTGACGTCATACTAGCTGGCGATATATATATATATATATATATATATATATATATATATATATATATATATATATATATACATACATATATACATACACACATATATATATATACATACACATATATATATACACACACACACCTTAGCATCAGTGGTGGGAAGTCATTCTGACGGCGGCTTACATGGAGGAAGGATCGGTCGCCATTTTTTTATTTTTTGCACTCACCGGGTTCGAACCGAGGACTCCGAGCTTCATTTTGTAAGTGCGTTTTTAAATAATACTTTATTAAATTTTGATTAATTTTTTTATAAATTTTAAATATTTTCTTATTAAAATCTGAAAATAAATACGGATTTTCAAGATGATGGTAGTGATATTATTTAAATTTTTATTTTTTATAAATTTTAAAAACAATGAATTTTTTAAACAATAATTACGGTTTTTCAAGATGGCGGTCGTAACAAAAATCACAAAGATCTATAATTCAAGATGGCGGGCATAATGAAAAGTGCAACGATGGCGTTATACACATCCAATATGGCGGACATAACGAAACATGCAACATTTCTAGAATCCAATATGGTGGCCGTAACAATATTTGCAACGGTGTGTTTAAATATTTTTTATTTAAATTTTGCTAAATTATTTTATAAATTTTAAAGTTTTTCCCGATTTTCTAGCATAAAAATTACGTATTTTCAAAATGGTAGGCGTAGCGATAATTGCAACAGTTATGACATAATTCACAATGGCGGTGATGTCATCCTAATTGTCAAGGTCATGACCTCTGCGGTTTAGAGTGGCTTGACGCTGATGAATTTAAGCCGCTTTTAGGAATTTACAAGCTGTTGACATTTTTGAGGACTAAAACAGTAAATTTTCCCTCAAACAGGAATTTTTCCCTCGAATTAGAAATTTTTATTAACAGGAATTTTGAGTCACTTTTTAAGTAATTTTGACACTAAAAATGGCTACCGTGACGTCAGAGCAATCGGTCTCATACGTTTATGCTCGTATGTATTCTTGATTAAAATGTGAGAATGTATAATTTACAGTGCCCATAGCATAATTATGTGTACCAGTTGCCGAAAATGTAATGTAATAATACTTATATATCTAAGAAAAATTATAATATTTCTCATTAATTTGCAATGAATGTGTAATTATTTTTCTACAAAATTTGTCTAATACATTGCTATTTAATAAATAATTTGTCCTCCAATTGTTTTATTTTCAATTGTCCAAAGACATTTAATTATGTACTAAGCTTACTGATTTTTACTGTTACTCATTTTTTCTTTATTATGCAATTTTAAAATGTAAATTTGGCATGCAGCAATTACAATATCTAAAACGTGAATGTAAGTTACTATAAAACTACGTCCATTACTTATATTTATTGTACTAGAATTCCTCGCTCCAAATCACTTAGACACTGGTTGATTTTCGTGTATTACATCAGTGGTCGTAATTTATGCACGCCTTTTTCCTAGATCTGAAGCAGTGTTTTGCATGTGTTAAACGTGTCGATTGTTTTTTTAGCGGTTTGGGAAGGGGGGAATTACTACTCTTCGCATATCACTTTATCTAGCCACCTCTGAAATATTATTTTGTTACCTATGACGATTAGCCTACTCCCTTCATATGTTCATTTAGACACTTCTGACTGGGTAGCGAAGGCGGTTTGTGGTAAAGGTCTGTGACCTTTTCAGAGTTAAATTTTAATGATAGAAAAATTAATATTAATTACAACATATGTTATTTCATGCCTGTCCGACCTGCAGTACATAAATACCTACAAGGAGAACTACCGGTGATGGTTGACGTCACCCGTAGGTATAGCATTAAGGCGCTCTCCATTTCGTCAGACGCGACAGCAAATATTTATGTTGCAATAATAAATTACTACACGAGACCATATTTTGTAAATTTTAATTACGTATTTTAAAAGAAAAAATTTTGACGAATGCCAGGGTCATTGAGCAACTAATGACATAGATTTCAAACATCATACATGATAAATAAAAATGAAGGGGTCATCGAAAGCCACAAGCTGCAGGTCGGCTAAAAGCAAAATAAAAAATGATTAAGCTCTAACCTCGTCTATACATACTTACATGCATAATACATTCAAACAACTAAAATTAGTGCAATAAGCTGCAATATTTTGTGGACATATATTCACCTACAAATATAAATTGATTGTATAAAAAGGTCATTTTTATATCGTCGTACAGAAAACTATAAATTTTAATCATATATCAAAAAATACCACTTTACAACAGAAAGTCACGTAATTAGATGTTCAATCATATATCTGTGGCAAAATGTGTAAAGCAAGAAAACCTGTAAAAGCGCAAACCCTTTTTCGTACAGTATATAACAAGACATTTTTTTTTACGGGAAGGAAAACTGCATTACTGGCCAACCTCACTGATTGTAGTGGTCAGCTATGTACGAGAGTTCTTGTGTCATCTCAAGGATTACCCTATTTAGTATAAGCATGTCAAACTAGTCGAAAATGTTATAATAAATAACTAAAAACTTGATCTTGCGTAACTTGCAGAAGAGACCAAATCTAACAGTTTCGCCACCAACCCACCGAGGTAAAATGTACAATATGTTTATCGTATAAATGAAGTGTTCTTTATATTTGTTTGCATATGTATGCACAAAATTAAGATTTATTACAATTCTGCTGGGTTGCATACGGTTACTTACGGGTTTATAACTGAAATATACTGAAAATAGTAATATTTATCCTCTTACGCGCTGAGGATCGAGCGGTCGAAGATGTCTGGGGAGAATTGACAGAGAAAACCGAGCGGAAATCCTACTTCTCTCCGAGGCAGGCAATTGGCTGGCTTCCCCCACCCCCCTTTCCATGCTCATTGAAGAGCTTGACACCCCGCTGGGCGATAAGGAATTTTAAGAAAAGCGCGTTCTTTCCTTCTATTCCTCCACCACCACCCCCCTCAACCATCCATAGCTCATCCGTACAGCTAGTGCTCTGTATCGAGGATTTTGGAACTACGTGTGTTGTGTTCTTTCTTTGCGCGCTCGGGAGAAACTCAGGATCTTAGCCTTAAATGCTATTTGCAAATATTCGTGTTTATGAATATTTGTACACCCCAAAAAATGATAACATATTTAAAAGAGAATCAATTATAAATTTGACTCTGTTGTAATCAGTAGAATTATGTAAATTCTTAATATTGAAAACATTTTGTTACTGGCCAGCTTTCTTTTTTGCATTTAACAGAAATTTTTTTTTTGAGAAACCTACTCAGCTTTTGTTATTTGTTGTTTTTGTTAACTTAACACATTACATTGACCTATTAAACAGTAAATATGAGGTAAAAACCAAGTTTATCTCTTATCTTTTTATTTATTTAAGACATCCTACTATCACTAGGTTAACTCTTCGATCCACTAAAATGTAGTAATCACCTTGCCCAGGCCTGGCACGTTAGCGCGAACCTACTTCCCGACCAAGCCCGAAATACCCCGGTCCTCAGAGCCAATCCTTATCCTGAAGTTACGGATCCAATTTCCTGACTTTCCTTACCTACATTAGTCTATCGGCTAGAGGCTCTTGACCTTGGAGACCTACTGCGGATATGGGTACGAACCGGCACGGATGCTCCGCGTGGCCCTCTCCCGGATTTTCAAGGTCTGTGGGGGGATCTGGACACCGCTGCAACTGCGGTGCTCTTCGCGTCCCAAACCCTATCTCTTCTTTTTTTTCTTAATTTATTTTTGTTCTGAAGATTTCCCTCTCTCAAACACTTCTTCTATATTGACTGCTGTTCATCTTAACTCTTGGCAAACAACCTACATATAAACCTCTAGGGAAAGGCATTATGACAATACAGACAAGATTTTATGGTTTTATTGTTAGGCCAATTTTGTTTGAAAACAAGAGATATCGGTGTTATTGTTTGTATTTTTATGAACTCTGTTTACAAAGATAGCACAATTTTTAATAAATAAGACACTTACTTGTTAAATGATATTTTACTTCACCAAAACATTGTAATTTTAACTGATACATGATGCACATTTACAATATAATAATTTGTAATAAGCATGTCTAACCACTGGAAACTAACTATAAAGTAAATCAGCAAGTGTATGTCCGTTTGAAAAATGTACCAATGTCATATATTTAGTATATATATTGTGGTACTAACGTGATGGTAAATAATTTACATTCGTTGAATGTAATATATAAAAAAAGTGTTTTTTTTTAAAATAAGAACTGAGTTTTTAAATATGCTTATTAATTTAATGTTTTATTTGTGGTTGCATTTTGATGCTTTATGGTGTATTAACTTGCATTTTGGTCTTATATGGTGCAAGGACATGCTTGGCTTTATCGCAAGTTACCGTATAATTTTGTCCCTACATATCAACTGTTCCTTGAAGAGGAAAATCAATTTTTATTAATATTAGTAGTTGAAACAAACTTTATTTTTAGAATAATTTTTATTTTTATACTTTCTACTCCTAACATAATAATATAACAAGCAAGGTGTTTTTTTTTCTGGATCTTTCCCTATTTTGTAAATTTACCAAGAAGAATTTATTTTTGCCACTTCACATATCTTAGCATGGAATTTGTGCCTTTTGTGTTTAAATACAAATTTGTCTGAAAACTGTACTAGGTTCAGGAGTTTACATATAAATATTCAATATACTTTTACAGCAGATTAATAAGAAGGCCAATATAACACACATAAATTGTTCTAAACGTACAATTGAACTCATTTTGCGCATACACTGCAAAATACACACAGGAACTCCTACTGTGGTTTTATATATTGTGTGGCTATATACTTTCAACAGGAAAGCAACTCTTAAATGTGCTTCAGGCAAAAGATGGTACTGAGAGAACACTTTAAACTGTGCTCCACCTCTGTTTTAAAACTTCCATATGATGCAATATACTAATATACATCATCTCATGGGCATGCGTAGTAAATCTTAAAAATTTGTACAAAAAGGTTGTTCACATATTTATTGCAAAATCGCACCTTAGTCGTAAATTAGCTATTTAAAATCATTCATTTTAAAATATCACACAATCTGAAATAAATTGATGCCCCGAATTTAAAATGTAAAAACACAGTTATAAAACTTTTCAAAAATTTGGTTTTTCTTGCTCGTGCTCTTTCATGCCTTTCGGGACTGGCCCATTAGATGTGGGATTGATCTCATCTACATTCCTGCTGAAGCATCTCCAGATCAAGGATTGGCTGGGCATTCACTAAGAAGCTGCTGCTAGAGTGCTCCCTCAGAAGTCGCTGCTAGAGCGGTCACTGAGTTGCTAGAGAGCTCACTCAGAAGCCACTGCTAGAGCACTCACATAGTAGTACTGCTAGAGCATTTACTGAGTAGCCACTGCTAGAGTGTTCAATGAGTAGTCACTGCTAGACCTCTCCAAGAAGCCACTGCTAGAGCACTCACATAGTAGTACTGCTAGAGCATTAACTGAGTAGCCACTGCTAGAGTGCTCACTCATGAGTTGCTGCTAGAGCACTCACTGAGTATAGCCACTGCTAGAGTGTTCAATGAGTAGTCAACTGCTAGACCTCTTTAAGAAGCAGCTGCTAGAGCACTCACTAAGTAGCCGCTGCTAGAACGTTTACTTAGTAGCTGCTGCTAGAGCGTTTACTGAGTGTTTCTCACTCACTAAGTAGCCGGTTAGAGCGCTCACCTAGCAGCTGCTGCTAGAGTGCTCACTCATTAGTCTGCTAGAGCGTTTACTGAGTACCGCTCCTAGAGCGATCATCCTGTAGCATAGCATAATTCCTGCCCCCCTGGTACTGTTAACAATTAACTAAGAATATTATATGTTACTGATGTTTTCTTAATGTTTCATAATTAATTCATAATTGTATTTCTTCTGTTATCCATAGGCATTTAAGGTATTATGTTAGTGCTTAAATATTAATTATTAAATTTTGTTAGGTTTTACATAAAGATAATTTTTTTTCGTTATTATATTAACTTTAATTGTTTTGTTCATTTAAAATTAATATGTCCAGTAATTAAGTTTATACAATTATAAAGCATTTTCTGGTTAGTGATGTGATATAACTCTAGAAAGTTTAAAAAGAAAAGAGACATGGGCATTACACTCTGTGGCCAGTTTGTTATTTTTCACGCCTCAAGTTAGTGCGTTTTTGGATAAACCCAGCGTGTAAGCGCATGGCTGCGCAGCAATGAACTAGAACTTTCGCTGAGCGCTACCTCACCAGCCATTTAGAATGAACCTATAGGTGGTATGATGTGCCTTTCCAGACTTCCAGAATAGCAGCATATTATTCCCTATATGCTCATGTTTCTGGTTCTCTTTTGTAATTGGTCGGTTGACACATAGGGTTGTCTCCTTTGTTTTCACCTTTATAAGTAAAGACAACTTCGTTGTTCAATAGTTGTTGCTTGATTGTCGCAGCGTGCGGTTGTGTCGTCGACAGCTCACAAAAATGAACTAACATTTTAGGAATACATAATTTCACACCTGTTGGTCGACTGAAGAGTAACCTTTTTTTTAAATTTGTTTTTGGACTTTTTGAAAACTGGATATTCGACCCCAGGCGTTGGCATTGGCCTAGGGGGACTGTCATCAAACTCCTAGGATATATCAGTGAAATATTGTAGCTTGGTTAAGAACTTAACTAAAGGATTTTATAATTTATAATCAAGCGAATAGCTACAGTGAAAATGTGCAGGAATCACCTGGACACATGTAAGTTGATCCACATGTTTTTGAAAAAAAAAATCATAATAAAACATAAAATTGTCCAAAAAATTCTCTTATTTCAAACTCTAGCAGAAATAACTACACTCTTGAAAGAATAATTCATCGACAATGTTAGAAAACGGACCAACTTAAAAACATAATTTCAGAATCATTGTATATAAACTTACCAGTGATTAGTGTCTTTGTTAATTTTTTGGGTTGGTTAGCCAGGCCTACCTGGAATGTAACAACCCAGAAGCAGCTGCTAGAGCACTCACTGAATTGCCGCTGCTAGAGCGTTATCTGAGTAGCCGCTGCTGGAGCACTCACTGAGTAGCCGCTGCCAGAGCGCGGGTTGGTGCATGGTGCCGCAGGTTGGCCGGGCAGGTGGGCTACGTCACGTGCAACATGCGCTCCACCAAGGAAGCACACATTGGTGACACGCTACACCTCAAGGACTGTGCTGTCACACCACTGCCAGGCTTCAGGCCAGCACGCCCCATGGTGTACGCAGGGGTGTACCCCACCGACCAGTCCCAGCACCTGTCCCTTCGAGCTGCCATAGACAAGCTTGTGCTCAACGACTCTGCCGTGTCCGTTGCTAACGAGTCCAGGTGAGCTATCACGGCGTGTGCTTCGAGGAACTCCGCATATTTGTGCTTGTGATATGATTGAATGTTTATATATCTTTGTTATAGGTTAGATATTGAACTCTGAAATATAATGCAAGATAGCACTTTAAAGAGAGTTTAACTGTCTACCTTTTTTTTATACTTTAAATATTAGAACTGATTTTTTTTTTGGGTACATAGGGACTAACTTACATATAAATTTTTTTAGGATATGCAGTGTGTTTGGTTTTTTAATGTAATTTTTGTGCTACTACTTATATATTTATTTTTGTGTTGTTAATTGCACTCTTAACTTTAGTAATTAAATAGGATGTTCAGATAAGTGTGTCTTCTGACTACCATTTTCCATTTTAATCAAAACACTGCTTGCGTTAAAATTAATTTATAGTACAAATATGTCTAAATACATTTGCATTGAAATAAAAGTTGAATTACATTTTGATATAAAACAACCAATATTAATTTTTTAAAAAAGGGTGCGTATACTTATGTTCACGCATGAGAAGTTATACTTCTTGGCATAATTAAAAAATAGTTTTTAATTGCATGCAAATAATTAATTACAATAAAATAATAAAAGGGCTGGAAAAAGATAGTCAACACAGTCAATAAAGTTCAGTTTAAATTTGAAAAATTAAATAAATAAAATTTAGAGAATAATAAATATATATTACATAATTTGTACTAAATAATATAAGATTCTTAATTTTAAATATTTAGTATTGATTATTTAATATAAAAAAAAATTTAATTTAAGTTTATTAATTTTTTTAAATATTTATTTTTTATTAATTTAATATTCATTTTCATCAAAAAGTTTTCATTAAATTGGTTAATTTATTTTTATAAATATTTATTATTTATTCAAATTAAAAATAAATATTAAAAATAAATATTTTAATTTGATGTTCGATTTTAATTTTTATCACAATTTTTTTATTAAATGTTTTATTAAATTAATTATTTTATTTTGTAAATATTAAATAACCAATAATAAATAATTAACATTAATAATTTAATAATATTTAGTATTAATTATATTAAATGTTACATTAAATACTAATATTTAAATTTATATCAATAAATAATACATACGGATAGTTAACCTCAATTATATTGGAGCACTTGAAAAGTTAAAAGTATAAAGGCACAATTTTTTTGCCTAATATTTACGAATAGTAAATAATATTCATATTAATCAAAATATTCAATTTAAATCACTACTGAATATAATTTATTAGCACATATATAATTTGCACTTGTATGAAACTAACACACGTGCTGTGAATGTAGAAACTAGAAACATGTGGATAAATATTGTAAATATGAAAACAGTGATCAGAGGCGACTAATAGAGGCTCTATTTCTATTTTATTGGTAGCTTTTTTCTAGACTTAATGAACCACGGCCCTTCAGCATATTGACCGCGCAGTATAACCACTGCTCTGACAGAAGGTTACGAGGAAAATGTGTATTATATTTGATGTAATACCAAAATAATTTTTTTTTCTAATTCTTGGAATTTTCTCTTTACTATGACTATTTTAGTTTACCAAAATAAATTCCATGGTAATTTCACTATCATAAAGTTTCATTTGGCACACCAATACGTTTGGTATGTAAGAATTAAAAAAGCCTGAACTCAAGGAGTTCTATTATTATAAAGATTACATAACCTTTTAACATAATTACCAACTCTAGGTTTACTAAATGCGTGTCTGCTATGATTTGCCACTAGTACACATGCCACTTGCGCATTCTAGTAGGCGCGAGGTAAATTAGCTCTGAAAGCTTGTGGTTTTTCTCTACAGAGCTGCTTCTGACATGCGGGATGGCTAAAATAAATGTTGGCTGAACACAAGGGCGTCGTTGAAGATAAATTACACAATGAAGGATGTGAATAGCTATTAAGGAAAGAACAAAATATTGTTTGTTAATTTGTCACAGTATTAATTTTATTGCATTGTATTTAATGTTACACAAGTGCCATTGCCATTGTCCGTGCATGAAAAAAAATTCATGTGAAAGAAAACAGCACTACAGTAAAACCTCGCTTGTACGGACCCCGGTTCGTACGTACACCTCGGTCGTATGTACAGATTTTCAGAAACAGTGAAAAATGAGGCAAAAAATAATAATATATATATGAAAAGTGTAACAAATACGTTAAAGTGTATTAAAATACAGTTGCAACCTGCAGCGTTTATAAAAAATACGGGCTACATACACATTGCATCACTGTAAAAAATTAAAAAAAAAAGGCAGCAAATTGATACAAATTTACCGTCAATAGCGCGCCATACGCGGAGAAAGGTCATTGTACTCGGTCAGCTGCTGTTACGGCGCGGCGTGGCCGCAGGCTGGCTCTCTTTGTTCACTGAGCTACGCATGCGCAGTATAACTCACTCTACGCTCCGCCCAGACTCGTGACCTTACATCAGCAGCCAGCCAATAGAAGCGAGCTTAGCGGAAAAAAATATAAGCTCCACCTCCCGTGTACCAGTTTTGTCCAGTTCTAATACCAGTTTATTGGTATACGCACCAGTTTTCTTGCTGCCGTGACACGTTCAAGTTTACGTTCATCGCAATGTCTTGATACCAATAATTAATTATTTACATCCCCAAAAATAAATGGTTAGTTTAAAAATATGTGTCAACTGTACAATACTTCCAAAATTATAAAATACGTATAAAACAATTACCAAGACTCCGCTTATTTTATCTTGTGAAGGTTATGTCTCGTACCAGTATTTCGGCTAAGTTGTGACATAAATACAGTATTAGAACTTAAGCAGCCACGTAATATAATTCTTATGCATCATTCCATGTTTCAGTACTTGAAAATGATTTCAACAGGATAAACAACATTGTTTTTTGGCCTAGTGGCTGTATGATAAGCCCCTTTTACGGCAAACTACACCAGGAACAGATTCTAAATAACGAAACAATTAACGATGAGCTGAACGTTCAGCCACGGCCCACTCCTAGCCGTGCATCAACCAATGTATGTGCGTCAGCATCCCTGGTGTCCGAAGGAGCACTTTAATCTCACGTCCTAACGTCACACATTAAGGAGTTTGATATCTACTATCAGAATGTCAGAGGATTAAGGACTAAGTCTGTTGAGTTCTATGATAATATTGTTAGCTCACATTTCGATATTATTTGCCTAACTGAGACTTGGCTTAATGCAAATAGCATTACGTCACCATATTTCACAGACCAATACCATGTCTTTAGAAACGACAGAAATGCTGAACAAACCAATAAATCAAGAGGCGGTGGTTGTTTTATCTGCTGTTAAGAAGTCGAAATTTATTTCTGTTCAACTGTACGTTGTTTTTGACTTTCCTGGTGTTGAAGCAGTTTGGTTTAAAATAAAATCATCTTCTAGCAAATCTTTAATTATTGGAAATATCTATTTACCTCCAGATTTAACGGCAGAGTTTGTCCGCATATATTTTGAATTTTTAGAAGATAAACTCTCCTCATTTCAAGATGACATTTTGATACTCGGTGATTTCAATGTACCGGGTATAGATTGGAATAATCTTAATCTTAACCATTTCCATCAGGCGACTATGAACATTAACACTAAGGTGCGCCATTTACTTAACTTTATATCTGTACATAGTCTAAAACAGTGCAACAATATTCAAACTCATATAAATCTTTTAGACTTGTGTTTAACCAATCTACAGCTGTGTTCAGTGACAAAGGCTTATGATGTTCTTATCAAAGAAGATATTTATCATCCTGCATTAAACATCAACATCAAGATTGAGTCCTTCAAAAACAGTTCCAACATTACATCAACGTTTAGAAACTATAAAAAAGGTGATTTTCTCGGTCTTTTCAATTCCATCAAAAATCATGACTGGTCAGATTTTTATAATTCTATGGATGTAAATGAACTTGTTGACCAACTAACCAATTGCGTAGCTGAAAATATGAATATCTTTATTCCAATGACAAACAAAAAATCATCTAAATTTCCAATTTGGTTTACCAGTGAGTTAATTCAAGCATTAAAGTCAAAGAAGCATTTCCATAAGCTTTATAAAAGAAACAACAACACGTATTACTATTCACTTTTCTCTTACTATCGTAAATTAGTAAAATATTTAATAAAAAGAGACAAAATTCAATGGACTCGAAATACCAATAATTATATTAAAACTAACCCTAAAAATTTTTGGCGATATGTCAAACTAATGAAAGATGGTTTTTATGAACAGCATTCTCTAAAAATTAATGGAACTATCACGAATGATCCCGCTGAACTAGCCAATGGATACGCTAAATATTTTTCCAGTGTCTACGAACCTTCTACATGTATCCAACAACCTGTGACAAACAATATACATTTAGTATCTATTCCTGTGCCCACAATCTCAGAATGTTTAGTATTATGGGGCATAAAATCGTTGAAATCATCCAAATCTACTGGTCCTGATGGCATACCTAATTTCATTATAAAAGGCTGCTCTGAATTATTAGTCCCTCTTTTGCTGCATATTTTTAATTTTAGTTTACAATCCTCTGTTTTCCCGGAGAAATGGAAAACTGCTAAGGTGATACCTATCCACAAAAAAGGCTCTAAACAGAATGTTAACAATTATAGGCCTATTTCTCTACTCAATGGTTTTTCTAAAATATTTGAAAAAATAATTTTTAGATTTTTAAATTTCCAGCTTAAGAACAGTTTATCGAACAGTCAGCATGGTTTTAGGAAAGGTTTATCGACCACCACTAACTTGCTTACTTTTTTAAATCCTATACACAGAGAGGTTACCAACAGAGGGCAAGTGGATGCCTGTTATTTTGATTTAGCCAAGGCCTTTGACACTGTGAACCATTCTATACTTCTTAAAAAATTATTTAACTTTGGTTTAACTCAAAATTTTACAAACTGGTTTTCTAATTACTTAACTAATAGAAGTTTTTATGTTACAATTAATAACCACAATTCTTCCCTGTTTAGTATCTCTTCTGGTGTCCCTCAAGGAGGTACATTATCGCCTCTTCTTTTTAATTTATATATAAACGACCTACCTCAAATTCTCAACCATTCTACAGGAGTACTTTTTGCCGATGATCTAAAAATATTTAGGAATATAATAACACAGAATGACTGTATTTTATTACAAAATGACATTTCCCAAGTAAACAATTGGTGTAAATTTAATCTGGTTACACTAAATAAACACAAAACATATGTTATATCCTTTACAAGGAAATATCAACCACTTAATTTTGATTATATTTTAGAAAACTCAGTAATCACGAAATGTTCAACAATTAAGGATCTTGGTGTTATTTTAGATTCTAAATTATTATTCCATAATCATGTAAACTATTTATACATGTCTTCCCGCAAAACCCTTGCTATGATCAAATTTATTACTTTTTATGCTACCAATTCAGACTCAATTCTCTCCCTGTATTTTGCCTTAATAAGGTCCAAATGAGAATATTGTTCAGTAATCTGGAATGACATCAAGTCGGCCGATGCAAATAAACTAGAAAGTATACAAACAAAATTAATTTATTTAATAAACTTAAAAAACCTTCCTTCACCTGCTTTAACTCCTCTTGGTGCACGTAGAGTATATTTAGATTCTCTGTTTGTTGAAAATTGTTTTAACGCTAAAATTAACTGTACTTATCTCCTGGAAACCACTGGGTTAAAAATACCACAATTTAATTCTCGTTTATACCAAACATATTGTACTCTACATAACTTTAATGACATAATATACAGATTAGTTAGGAATCACAATAATAATCAATTGTCTAAACTTAAAAATTTATCCTCTTAACTTGTCCTCTACTCACATGTTATATTTTGTATTATCCATTTTTTTATATATATTTTGTGTATAGTTTAATAATTATGTAATTAACATTTCGCTAAGTAATGTGTCATGTTATCTTGTCCTTTTGGTATTTATATCATTTCTGTTTTCATGTTTTGTGTTTATCCTGTGCTGTCTCTATTGTGATAGTGTTTGTTTTTACTTGTTTTGTGTTGTACTTGTTTTGTGTCGTGCCCACCTCTAAAGTCTCAAGACTGTCGGTGGGCATGTAACAAATTTAAATAAAAAAAATTAAAAAAAATATTCCCGTTATGTTTATACATTCGTGAGTTTATGTTTTTCCCTAGTGCATTTTAGATTGTCTCCTGCTATAATTACGCGGACTTTTACACACCTAGGCTTAAATTATTATATTTAGAAATAAAAGCAACTTTTCATGTTATAAAATACGTATATTTTGCGTTTTAAAATATTCATTGCCAACTTTAAACGTTACGTTTTTCACAATGTTTTTAGGCCTACTAGCTAATATTATCGACACTTAAAGTACCCACGGTATTTTTTTATTTGAGCAAATATATTGTGTGTTAATTATTATTTTATTGATATAAAATATAAAAAATATAAACACTGGGCTTACGACACTGCCTTCAGTGTCGAGTTTTTTTTTATTTTTACGTTTGATTAGCTCAAGTGTTGTTTCTGCACTAATAGGATATAATTTCAATCGAAAATACATCAGCATAATATATAGACACGGCAGGTCATTTCCCGTGGCAGCAGGACACGGCAACGGCAATGGCAATTCATTTCCTGCGGCAGCGGTGGGAAAAATTGGTTGGAGAAGGGGGTGGGTGGGAGCCACAAATGGACGTAATTTAGCCTCGCTGGTTCGTACGTACAACTCGGTCGTAAGGACAAATTTTGGAGAACCGTGAGTGTACGTAGAAATGAGGTTTCACTGTACTTCGAATCTATGACCATGCTACTCATGCTACTTCAAATCAATTCGTAATGTATTGGTGTCATTATTTCAAAACTGCTCTAATCGAAGTGTTACTTTGAGGGGCAGGTGTGTTACTTAAAATCATAAAAAAAAAAAATTAAAACAATTCTCTATCTCAAAATTGAACTTTTGGGTATTTGTGTACAGAAGCAACAACATTGAGAACAATAAGAACACATCTGCATACAGCTGGTATTCTTTGGCCATGTGCTGCAAGCAACTACAGGATTTTAAGCAATAAAACTATAATTTTATGTTCATAAATTTTACAAATAATTGATTTAATGGATCTATGTGTGTTTCATAGTTAGGTATTATATTTATAGTATCTTTTATAAGTACAGAGAGTAAAACCGTGATAACAGTGTAATTTAATTGCTACAAACCTAAAGTAAATTGTTTTTGTACATAATAATAAAAGTTCTAAAAAATGAGCTGTTTGGAAATGTATAACCTATTTTAAAGATCTGGAAAAATAAGCTTGAAAATTAGTAATTTTTAAAATGAAGTATACTTAAAAAATATTCTGTATTGGGCTTTGTCAAAGAGTCTTAACACTTTGAGTGCTGGGCTTAATGATGGATTACTTCTAGAAAAACTGGCCATTTTAAGCCTTTTTTTTTATAATTTTTTGATAAAAAATTATTTTAATAATAATTGCTCACTAACATTTTTTGAAAGTTTGTAACTTCTTCTACAAAACAAAATACATATATGGGTACACATTATGAATGTTTAATTTTTAGAGACATGTCTGAATAGAGTCCTTTTTAGAAAATATAAAAAATAAATTACAGTAATAATTTTTACTGAATTAACAATGTGTCTATTGAATTTCACTGTTATCCACTTCAAAATATTTCTTTAGTCACCTACAGAATTGTATTATATTAGTACATTATGATGTATAGTTTTTTCTTGAATGGTACAGAGGAAAACAAAGTTCAATACACATTGCAAGTTTGCACACACTACACTGCCATGTTGTGTCCTTGCGAATTGCTGTGCCAGTCCTTGATCTACCTGTTTCTGCGCACACTCTACACTTCTTTTGTTTCTTTTTCTGTCTTTCTTGAACTGGAATTTTCTCCAGAAAATGTTTCCCCGTGAGTCTAGCCAAACTAGCTCCAGAACGACTTGGCTCATCTTGTGGGTCCTCTTCGAACACAGCCAAGTCACTGGCAATCTGCTTCATAAAAGATGTAATTGATAATTTTCTTGGTTTTACCTGGTTGTACATAATACACGCATTAGATATGCGTGATAAGGATCATGTAAATGCCAACTTCGTGCACCATTTCACAGATCTGTGGTTGAAAGCTCCATATGAAATGCGCTGATCTGAAAGGTCAACACCAAACTTCTTAGCATTGTAACTGACAACAGCAGCAGGTTTTATTTTCTCATTTCCCCTCCTATCATTATATGTTATCATCTTAGCCTCATGTTGTGTGGTGAGCATATACACATCCCTTTTATCGTTCCAACAAAGCACCATCGAGTTTCCTTTCCTACGAAAAATTTGCTCCCCTCTTTGTAAAGTTGGAGTACGAAGTGCACGAGGCATACCAAGCCGGTTTTTTTTGAACAGTTCCGACCAGTCCTGTCTGCACTTTTTCTAGCTGCACAGCTAGGGAAGGGCTTGTGTAATACCGGTCAGTAAATAGAGTGTGACTTTTTCCTGCCAAGTCATCCAGTAGTCGCAGGACAACATCAGTAACTACATTGTCTTTGCCACAAAACACATCGTAGTTCCAAACATACCCTGTCTTTGAGTCGGATAGCATGTACACCTTTATCCCATAACGACTGGGTTTTTGTGGCATGTATTGTTTGAAGTACAGTCTGCCTCTGTAGGCACACATTCCTTCATCTATTGTAATGTCTTCTGCAACTTGAAATGATGTTCTACATTTCTGACGCAATAGTTCAAGGAGTGGGCGCACTTTTTGCAAAGGATCAAACCCAGGTTCGCCTTTCTGTTGCATGTGCTCATTGTCATGCAAATGAAAATTTGTTAACAGTGATAAAAATCTATCCCTTGACATCAAATTAGGGCAAAAGTTGCAGGAAACCACTGGTGTGCTCCAGTGGTCTTTCATATCAGGGCATTCAGAAATGTTCATGTGAATAATTATAGCAAGAAACTTCTTTTATTCTCCTAGAGATGCAGGCTTCCAACTCGCTAATCTACTTTTGGGTGAGATTCGGTTAAGATGTTTTTTCTTGTTTATTTTTTGGCGAGCATACAAATTTATTTGTTCTTTCATATGCTTGATAATATCTGTATTTATAAAAGGAGAAAAAAAATCTAGTGGTGCACTGTGTTCATCCAAATCTGTTTCTGGCATAACTCCAGTTTCCCCTGAAAACACATTTATGGAAGGCATCCTTTCTATTTCCGTCCATCCATCTTGCGAATCTGTTCGTAATTTTCTGTTTTCTCTACTTCTGCTTCGTACTTTGCTGCCTCTTGTACCTCTGCTACAAGGTCTCCTTTTCCGTCTGTCACAAAGCCTGCCTGTTCTACCTCTGCTTCGCCCTCTGCTTTGCCCTCTGTTTCTTGCCCCAACACCTGGTACTGAACCACTTCTAATACTCTCAGGTTCACTTTCAGAATAGTTTTCTTCATCACTGTCTGTGGAAAATAGTAAAGTGAATTAGGATTTTCATGTAAAAAAAAAATTTCCTTATGATGAATTTAAATTACTATAGGACTCCAGGCGAAATCACAAGCATAATATGCATATTGCTTCTGTATCAAGAAATGTAAGATTCTGTATTATAGTTATGATTTCTACTAAACCATAGCGTAGCAATGTTCATATTTTTTTCTGTTGAAATTAGGAAAACTTATACATACATAAAACTTTTGAAACCATGCATTATACTTTTTATTATTTTCATTACTATTCTTTTTAGTTTTCTATATACATTGATTGCACATCTGTGCAGTCAATTGAAAACCCTATCAGGCCGATACATAAAAACCAATACATAAATATATCCTACTGAATCTGTATAATCTGAAGATAAAAAAAATTCTAGGTCCAGATCACTATCATCACATTCATTTCACGAGTTACTTTCACTTGTATCACTTGACATTTTTGGTACCTTATTTATGTTTATTTACCACAATATTTATTTATTCACATACAGAAATCCCTAATAAATGTAACACCTACTATCTTTGGGAACACTGAAGATAGAGAAGCCCCCTTGGACTTTTCAAACCCACAGATTACAGGTAGAGAAACAGGGAAAGCCCTCAAAATAATTCCAACAAATACATGTTAGTGCTTATAAATACAAAAGATGCTCCATTCAAAATAATAAATAAAAATAAAAAATAAAACGTACTTAGATAGTAATATTCAAAATTTAAAAAAAAAAGTTTTGAATTTTTCCTTCTCTCATATCAAAAACAATCCTTACAAACATAAGAGCCTACTATCAGAAAACTGTACAGTTTATTTGTGTACAGCACTAAACTATCGTGTATGTGTAAGTCATAATGTATAGTACGCAAAGCTGTAACAAATGTGTTTATTTCATCAACGTCGCGCAGTTGAGAACTACACTGCCACCTAGCATTCGTAGAATGAACTGTCAGGTTGGCCGAAGCAAAACAATCGATTCTATCAGCCCACATTTTCGATTCATATGCGATCTAGCGATGGAATTCAAAACTAAAATAAAACAAGAACTTTTACTAGTAAAACGGCAGACGTAATACTACGACCTTTGAATATATATATATATATATACTGTATAGAAGTCGCGAGTGGATAGGATTTACTCTACTTTTTCAGGAGCGTATGATGAGCAGCTTGGGAACTTCACCGCTGCACGGCGCTGCTGTAACGCCCTGTATCGTCTTTGGTTGTTATTTACACGTTAGAGCGTAGCACTGTCGCCCGCTGTCATTCCCCGCACCCCCCATCCAACATTCACTGCAGCTCAAGGTCGTTCAACGGGAGTTTGTGCGTCACAAAACTGTAGGGATGAGAGGTGGGGTAGAGGGTGGGTGGAGGACAACACTAGTTTAAGGGAGGGTGGGGAAGGGGTGTTTGAAGAGTTCGACACTTGTCCGCTAGGGACCACCACAAGTCGATGCCCTAGAGATGGTGGCGATTGCGGCGGTGAATTAACCAACTACCTCAAACCATATTAGAAATTTTAACCTGGGCTGGCGACTTCTATACAATATATATATATTCAAAGCTACGACTATCCAAAGGAAAGTATTTTTAGATCATGGACGTACCAGTACGTCCGTCGCATTTCTGAAAAGAAATAGACGGACGTAAAATTACGTCCATAGCACTCAAAGTGTTAAATAATTGGTTTTAGATGCAAAACGTATATTCTTGACTCATTCTCGTGTTTGTATTTCTTTGTAGTGGAACATGATATGAATCTTTTTTAGTTTGTGTGATTTTTTTGAAATGTGTGGTTGAAGTACTGTGCAGCAGGTACACAGGTGCCTGGAAACAGGGCAGCGAGATGTTGCCGGATGATGAGTGCAGCCGTGTGCCCGTGTTGCGCGCAGCCCCGCGCTGGGGCAGGGCTGGCGACTCGGCTTCCTGGGGCTGCTCCACCTGGAGGTGTTCACTCAGCGCCTGGACCAGGAGTTCGACGCCCAGGCCATCGTCACGGCACCCAGCGTGCCTTACAAGGGTGAGCTGTGCCCTTCCTCTTCCTCCCTTTTCCCTAATTAATGTGTTACATAGCACTCCTGACTCCGTAGAAATATTCTGTAATGGTAAACTTTGCTAGACCCATAATTTTGAAACACCAAGCCTAGTTAGAAAAAAAATTTGTGTTATGACTGTAGTTAAAAAGCGGTTATTCAAAAAGCAAAGAATATGGTGATATCCGGTGGTCTGGTTGTCTTGGTGGGTGAAAGAGGAGGGGCTGTCTTCCCCAGCAGCCGCAGTGAAGAGAAGCAGAAAGAACCCCGTGACAAACTCCATTCACACCCCTCTCCTTCATCTTGCATCTTTCATCTGTCACACCTGTGCAGAGGTCCAGGAAGCCCGGACTAAAGTGGCATAAGTGACACATTTAAGAGGCAGAGTCTGTAGTTCTTCAACTAAGCTGATTATAGTGGCAAGATACAAGTTTGCGATGATAATGCAACCGTCACTTTTAGTTTCCACATTTTTGGTAAAAATCATAGTGTGTATTATATTCAGGTAAATATGGTATTACCAAATCCAGATAATGATACAAATTATTTGTGTTAATTTATCTGTTGGTACCAATGATGAATTACTGTTAACATTTACAAAAATATAATCTTTTGTATTAAGAGGCCACTCCAGTGTTTCAGGGGCACTACGCAACCCGCTTTAACCTCATAAGATTCAATGTTATTTTCATTTTGCTTATAACTAATTAACTAATATAGATTTCGAAATGATGCTTGCTTGATATGTAAGACAACGATGCTCTTATCAAAGCCCCTTTCTTCAGAAATGTGCATAAATTATGGTTTTATACTAATCTTTACTAATATGCATAAGTGTATTGTCTTGGTTTGAACCATAATTTATGCACGTTTTTGAAGAAAGGGGCTTTGATAAGAGCATCGTTGTCTTACATATCAAGCAAGCATCATTTCGAAATCTATATTAGTTAATAAGTTATAAGCAAAATGAAAATAGCATTGAATCTTATGAGGTTAACACGGGTTGCGTAGTGCCCCTGAAACACTGGAGTGGCCTCTTAAGTTTGTGCATTATTTATTTTTATCATAAGTATTATGACAATATCCATTTTAATACTCTATATGTAAAAAAAACAACCTTTTGTGACTACTTACGCTCATCTCAACTAAAAATCAATCAAGCCTGGACCTGACTTTACGGTATAAATACTAAACCTCACTCGACTCAAACCCAAAATTTTCCGGCTCGTTCATCTCTAATCATAGTGATAAAATATACTAAACATAGTGTTGTGACTGATGAATTGTTACCTAGATTTATCTGTACCATTCATGTCTTAGTTTTTATATAAACAGTAACAGTTGGTAAGAAATTATTACAGATACTGCTGGTAAACTTTTGTCTGCAGTTGCTATTTACCAGACATGTGCAGTCTAATAAAATGTTCAGTTAGAGAGCTATTAATTGTGCCACCACCTGGCGGTCCCGTGACTGAGAACTAACTAGAAACATCCTTGAGCCCTCCCTTCTCCACATAGGTAGTTGATTCCTAAGTAGGTTGGGCGGCGAACTACTGAATGAAACAAACATTTTGGAGGGGCTTGGTTTTATTTACACGAGCAGGGACAGGTTCTAAGCCTTAGTCGATATGCTACAAATTACACTTGAAACACTGTTAACACATATTGCAATTTACGTTACTCGTCTACGCCTTCTGGTAGCAGCCCTGCTATAAAAGGATTGCGATCCAAATCAGTCAGCCCTGTACTCTTTTTACGCGTGGCGACAGGGAAGTTACAGTGGAGGGTCACGCCCGGCACTGCAAACTCGTCCAGGTATTCGTGGTGAATTAAGTACCGAACATTTTGGTTCATTAATAAGATTCACCGGCACGGAAAACTCAGTGATGTAAGCATTAGAGCTTCTACACCTGACGGTCACGCCTGCCTTGTACCGCGAACTCCTGAAGACTGCCATAAGAGGGGAGGGGCAGCGCCCTCGTGCGCCACATACATAAAGCACTAGTAAATGCTTTATGTAAAATTTAACATATAAACATCTTACAATTTACTTAGTTAAGTTTCCGATGTGGGAAACGACTGACAGAAGGTCTATATATGTGCGTGTTATCTATATGGTAATTTTTTATTTGAAAAACACCAGTCAAACCAGAGACTGTTTATACATAATTATCTGGAATCAGACTATTCATACATTATTAAATACACTCAGTGAGTACTACATATTAAATCTGGATTCGGGCTGCAAAATATATTAAGGCGTTCGTTAAACCAGGTACTTAATGAAGCATTTTTTTTTGTGTATGTTATGACTTTACATAAATTATTATGGGAATTAAATACACTGGTACTCATACAGGTGCCTAACGCTTGGACAGAGCACTTACTTAGTTGTGGACACAATCAGTAACTTGATTCATGCGGACGTGATGCGAGGGTGCGTTCCGCCAGCGGGGACTGGAACTGGTGGAATGGAGACCAGGCTTTACTGTCACAGGAGGTACAATGTCAATTTAAAAATAAAATTGTTAAAAATAGAGTTCTCAATCAATCTTTAATATTTACACATTAATTTAAAAAATTTGCTGACACTAGGTTATTCAATGTATTTATTGATAGATCATTTTTTTAAAACCATAAAAAAATATCCATTATTGGGTATTGGATTGGTCAAATATGTCAGAACCTGTATCTTAACTAGGTTTTTTCAGTATTAGACCATCACTAGTATACAAATATTTGGAAAACTACTGTGTACAGGGAAAATCGTTTGTTGTTGCATTATAGAAACAAGTACTGGCAAGTTCAAGTATCACCATGCTTTTTGCGAGCAGGGTGTATGTTCCTAACAATAAATTTACATAGTAATGTTGTGTATGTAATCCCTGTTGTGTGTAGTTGCATGTTCACATGTGTACACAGTTTTTATTTCACACAAACATGATGAGTGTTAATATTATTTTGAAGAATTCAAAATATAACTTATGTCTAAACTAGGCATGGTCGGGCAGAGAAATTTGACTTCGGGCGGGCTCGGGCGGGTAATTGTCCAAAATTTTCGGGCTCGGGCAATCTCGGTCGGGCATCAAAATCAGTTAATGAAATAAATTTTGAACATAAAATAGTCATACTTAAGTTTGCATTGACAAACCTGAACTGTTTTTATTTATTTACTATACCGCACTGATATGAAAGTTAAACATTAACCTATAAAATAGAGTGCATATTAATCTTGGAAATAAAGTGCTTATTAACTAAATTGTGTTTGGGTAGCTGCTTGAAGGTTCATTGTCACTGCTGATTGTTTGACCTACACTTCCACTGGTATCCATTTTGGTAAAATAATGACATGAATTAAATAGAAACAATTCACAACCACTTTCTGCAAATGCCACGCAACTACAATGTGTGTAATTAAAGTTAGCTTATAATCCTTCTCGCACACAGCAAGCAGCTCCACCGGCCTTGAACACTACTTTGTGACTATTGAGCAAAGAGCATCCGCCGTGCGTACGCGCGCGCGTGTGTGTATGTGTGTGTGTGTGTGTGTGAGAGAGACGGGCGACCAGCTGCATCGTTAGTCAGCCAGCAAGAGTAACGGTAAATGTTGACCTTGACCACTTCCGCTTGCTGCAGGGCTCACTCTCTTATATCTGTCTCCCCCTCCCACAAACACACTTGCTGACCGGGCACCTTCTTTATCTTATCTCTCACGCACACTCACTTCACCAGCTGGTGCCGGGACGGCGGCGGCGTGGCATGTTCCTGCAGCTGCCGCACGTTCCAAAAAAAAGAAGCTTTGTTTACTTGCGCCGTGCGGTATTGCCGTTTTCCAAGGTGCCCGATATTTTTGGGCACTGAAATACCCGCCCGGAATTTCGGGTATACTTGATACCCGAAACACTGCCCGAAATTTCGGGTACCCGACCATCCCTAGTCTAAACTTAATTTTGTTTAATGATAAAATCAGGCAGTTTAAGTACCGTATAAACCCACGTACCACCCGCGCCTATTTAGAAAAAATCAGGTTCAAAAAAGTAGGGTGCGGGTATTACATGGGTCTTGGCCCATTTTTGCATGGTGACGAAATAACGCCGGCGCGACTGGAGGTTTCTGCGATAGGCAAGAGGGGTAGGAAAAGGATGGGAAGGAAGTGGCAGACAGTCAAGGTCACATTCCTCACAGCGTTGTCACACTGCAGCTTCACTGGTTACAAACGTGTGCTCCCACGCACTGTCCTATCCTCATTTGCAAAGTACCCAGTGGTATTACATGTGTGTTGGTTGCAGTATTGTAATGAATCGTAAAAAGTTGCGTTCTTTCACAGTTGTGGAAAAATTAAAAATAATCAGTGAAGCAGAAGAAATCGGTAACCGTCCCGCTGGGCGAAAATATGATGTCGACGAATCATGTGTGAGAGATTGGAGGAAAAGTAAAGACAAACTGCTTTCGGCCAGTGGCGATAGACGTGCGTTCCGTGGTGCGGTAGCAAAGTTTCCGGAGATAGAGGAAAAACTCTACAACTACATTCAGCTGTGAGGAAGTTTAAGTTCGGTTCTTGGCCGACGGCTGTGACATCATGTTATTATTTTGTTAATTTTATTGTCTGTGTGATTTTGTACATCACTTTTATTTAAGCCTAAATAAATGCCGTATTTGTGTTAACCTAATCTATATTTTTATGTAGAATATGCCACATTTAGGCACAAGGTTTTTTATTATGCATGTAATAAAAATAGTTTTTACTATGCGTGGCTAGGACTCGCGTGCTTTATCGTTTATTTGTTTGAACGAGGTCATTGCCCAGCGTACGGTAATGGACACGGAAGATTGTAACTGTAAACAGTTGGGAGCTGGGCAAGGTCACGCGCACACATGGCGTGTTGTTATCGATCGTGCACGCCGATGCCACGTTCTACTCGCACGATGTTGCCACATTGCAGTTGCCTGCCTTCTGTACACTTTTAACACAAATGCCGAGGCTGTAATAAGTAGCATAGTACTTTATTGGTAATTCTTTATGATTTGTTACTGTTTGAAAGGAAAAGAAATCACGACTAAATTATTTTTTTCCCATGCATATTTGCAATAAAAACATTTTTTCCCACCATGGCATTCTAAAATAAGGGTGCGGGTCTTACCCGGGGGCGGGTGGTACGTGGGTTTATACAGTATTTAATTTTTTCTGTGAAATTTTATAATGCTTTAGCTATTTTGAAATACATGTGTTTACAGCCACAATTTTTGGTGCTAAGAACATAAAGAAGTATGGTGGATCAGAAATTGTGATATCCAATCCTGCCCACTTTCCAGACCTGAGTATTGTGTCGGAATTTTTAGAGCCAATGGTTCTTGGAACAATAATCACGCCAGGTATGTGACATTTTGTGTTAGTTTGGGTCATGTCTCATTGTTTTGAAATTGTTTGCTTGAGTCATTAGTGAAAACAGGTGTGGCCATTTAAAGCTGGCCTGGTCACGGGGTGGTTGTTTGCTAGGATCACCAGCTATTGTGTCGAGGGTCACGGGTTCAATCCCAACACCCCAGCACAACTCACATTCCTGAGCCCTGTCGGTGAGCAGGTGCTTGGATGATCTTGGAGGTTCTGAAGCCTCTGTGTACAACTGCATGATGTAAAACCCAATGAAAAATGTTAAAGGTGGAACCTGTTGAAACTGGTCTCATGGAAGTGCCCAATTAACTCAAGTGGCAAGGCCCTGACAGTGCTAACTCTCACAGCTGAGCAAAGACTCATGGTGGGCAGGAAGTGGAAACTAAGCAAGGCTTCTGATATCTTGGTTGACTGCTCGCTGCCCAACATGGGTCTTTAGGTTGTTTCCAGACTCAGAGCTGCCAACCATTACGGATTTTCCGTAATTATTACGGATTTTAACCCCGAATTACGGAATTACGGAACATCGCTAGTTTATTACGGAAACGAGGCTTTGTGCTGCATGGTAACGGAAAAATTTACGTTTCTGCTGTGCGTGTTTCGTGAACGCTGTTTGAATACTTCGCTTGGTTGCTCAAATAACGGAACTAGTAAGTGTGCGCATTTACGATGTACTGTCGAAATAAGTAAATTAATTCTCGTGTTTTCAAATAATAATGGGATGGTATTACGTCCGTTGTACGATACAACTAGTACATATCCTCGGACTTATCGTTTGAAGGCTACTTACATCACCATAATTTTTGTACGGTACTTTGGCTAACCTGTGTTTTGTTAATTTTTTTCTTGAAAGCCATTTTTTTCATCATAGTGTTTTTGTCCGGTTTTTGTCGTGTCTACAGACGTGAAATTTTTTTTATTTTTTCGATAGTGTTGTGTTCTTCAGTGCCGGTTGTAGAAATGAAGCGTGTGACAGAATAATGTGCATCTGGGGGGGAAAAACACGCAAGACTTCAGAACTTTCCACTTAAATATTCAAAAGAATGGCCATGATTGTCGTTTTCAAATGTTTGGAACGCCACGGTTTTGTAATGTATGCGCGTGTGACTTTTCGATTGCACATGGTGAAAGGGATGACTGTAGACGGCATATTGAATCAAAGAAACATGCAGAACATTTTAAAGCTGTGACTAGCAATAAATCTATATCTTCGTTTTTTCTCTACATCTGAAGAAACGAAAGTAACGAACACAGTTATTGTTTACAAGTCCTTGTGTTTGTCTTGTTTGTTTACATGACATTTCTTATCGAACCAGGATAAAAGAAGCAAATAAAAAGACAGTTGTTTTAAAGTTTAACTTTGAATACATTGAATTGAAGATTCAAAATATCCAGTAAAATTATTAATATTTCTTACATATTCAGATGATTGTATTGTTCAAATAGATTTTTTTATGTATTAATTTGCATTGTATTCATATTTTTCTTTTTCTTTTGCATATTATTGTCCTTGTTTTATCTTGTGAGTGTGTTATAATGCCCCAGGAAAAATTTATCGTGCATGATTTACGCGTACTTTTTTCATATACCTAATTGCCATTACTGATGGGTGTGATTTGAGGTTGGCAGCTCTGCAGACTGACCCCAACATCATCTTGCAAGAAGCAGTGATCAGTGAAAAATTAAGGAACCCTTTAAAAACATTAAAAATTAAGATAAAAGAGAAAATAAGGCAGAAAGCTTTAAAACCATTACCAAGGTAATAATAACAGCACCATTATTGCTACCACCAGCCAGGTAAATAATTCTATCACAACATATAGTAATTTTTTCATGGTTCTGCATTCACTGCTTTCTTCTAGTCTCTCCTCCCCCTCCCTCCACTCTCTTACTAGCACGATTGTGCTTAGTGAGTGGGCGTTAAATTGCTGTCTCGTGTTGTGTCGTATCTGTACTTCATCTTGTGTAGCAACCCAATCAGCATATACCATGTGTGGCTCAGTTAAGTCTCCAAAATGGATATGTCTAATTTCACTTCTTATGCATTTCGTAGTAAACACAGAGCTAAGATCCAGTGAACTGACAAAAGTTACTTCTTGTCTTTAAGCCATTGAAATTGATTACCTAAAGTATTATTTTGAATCTACACTAATATTATAAAGAGGAAAGATTTTTTGTTTGTTTGTATTGAAAAGGTTCCGAAACTACTGGACCGATTTGAAAAATTCATTATTTAAAAAAATATTTTAATTTTTCTATCCCTGATGAACATAGGCTACTTTTTACTGCGTTATTTACTAACCACATTATTTAAGCAACATATTTTAATTTTTCTATCTTTGTAATTCAGTAACTAGCAACTGTCCGTCATCGTCGTGTCTCTCTTGACGCTCGTGTTCCCACCACCGCCTGCCTCTGCTCCCGCGCCAAGCCCACACCCCGCTCGACTAGCTGGGCAGCAGCATTTGACCTAAGCGTCACTGCGGTGCGGGAGGAGAGTCAATGTCACAAAATAAAGTGCCGCGCGGCTCACTCGTGCGGTCGGCTCCGTACGCAGTGGTTGTGTGTAATTTTGTATATTTTTATGCATAAAATACGTAAAACAACAAAACAATAAAAAAAAAGACTTAGAGAATAAAAATAGGTGTATAGAATAGTAGCTGGATACAAATAATAAAATAATCATCAAATTTATTATATCGAAACCTTCTAATATAATCTTTTTTTAGTAACCTCCAGTGCAAATAGAAGGGTGTATGTATTATGTAAATAATAATAATAAAAAAACGAAATAATACACAAAACAACAAAAAAAAATAATACAAAATATACTGAGAGAATGAAAATAGGTGTAAGTAGTATATAATAGTAGCTATAGGTAAGCACAAAAAATTACAAATATAACATAAATATATGTACTGTAGATATGCGCATTACTCTGAATGACTGCAACAAATGTCTTGTTTTTTTAAAATGGGTACACCAACCGTGCGAAGCCGGGCCGGGCAGCTATATTCAATAAATTGTGTTTCCGACGCGGACAAAGTCACGGGTTTCAGCTATGTATCATGTAGTCGTTAATTTTTGCGAATCAATTTTCACAATGAAGTACTATTTGTAACGATTGAATAAATCCCACGCGGACAAAGTCGCGGGCCACAGCTAGTAGTTAATATTCATTGTTTAAGGATATTAAAATCTTATTCAGGTGATACATAATGTGCAATTTAGGGTGGGATTAATGCATCTCTCTCTTTTGCTGTTTATATATTAAGAGTTATAAACCAATAACTCATGTATATAACAAAGATCCACAGTTAGGCAACCTACTTTCAGTAGATGTTTGTTATGTATTTTTCATAAACAAAAATAAAGCAGTCTGATGTTTTGAATAGATAATTTTGAAGTTTGTTTGTTGGGTCACAAATCTGACTTTTCATTCCAATATTATATTGATTTCTAGTGTTTTGAGACATAAATAGCTGGGTATAGGTGTTTTTTTTGGGTATTGTAGTTATGTAAAATACACCATATTTTGAGAAAATGCATAAATTGAAGGAAAACTAAAATGTTTGAATGTAAAGACAAAGTTTCATTCTAAAGTGTTTTCATAATAGTGGTATGTGGTTTTATGTTTGTTTCAAATGTAAAATATGTATCAAGTTTTAAAAAAAATTACTGTTGAGTCTCATCCGGTCATGTACATTGAACTTGACTTTCAAGCCGAGTTGAGCTGAAACTACTCGCTTGACTCGGCTTGGGTTTTTGAGGTTCGGCTCATCTCTTCCAGTGAGGAAGTATAAAAATGAAGACCATAACAATAAATAAAAAAATTTCCTTGTTAGTGTGATGCTGTTAATTTTTAACACTGGTAACATGTTACAATATGGTTACATGTGGGGAAGGAGGTTCTAAGGGGTATCTCAAAATAAAATTTTCCCTAAATTATTACAATCTTATGGCCAAAAACTGTAACTTGGCTTGACAGGGGCTCTCTTTACTGCTTGTCTCAGTCTACACACCTGTTATAATACACTTTCCCTCACTTCTCACTTGACCGCCACACTGTAACACTCTCCCGGAACCTCTAATCTTCACACACAAAATCTGTTGCTCATCGTCCAGTATTGCTCACCAAGACCCTTTCTCTCTGGTGTGTAGGTTGGCTCCATCTTTAGTACCTGTTATTTTTGGATTATGTAATGTCTGTTTTTCCTTGTCAGTGATAACTTGTTACTGTGTTATTCCAGATAAGTACCTGGGCTCTGTTACTACACTATGCATGGAAAAGCGAGGTGAGAAAAAGAGTTCTACATACATAGATAATGAGAGAGTTATGGTACAGTTCATCTTGCCTCTGAATGAAGTTGTAGTAGATTTCCACGACATCCTCAAGTCTGTTTCTTCAGGTTATGCTAGTTTTGACTACGAAGATTATGGATATGTGCCATCGAAACTCGTAAAGGTAAGGAATATGCAAAAAAAAATAGATTGTAAACCTGAAAGGTAGTAGACTGATCTATTTAATGTGTTGAATAACATACTAAAACCATAAAGGATCTTATGTCGGTTATGTTGTGCTGGTTAGACTGCCGGGCAAAAGTAAGAAAGATAAAATTCATTCATTTGAAACTTGTGAAAATTATATCTCCATTCAGTGTCACTATAGACTAGTAATAGAATGTTACACAGAATCTTATTTCCATAATTAATTTGGAAAGAGCTCTAAAAAGAAATTTATAGAAACAAAAGCTCTTGTTAAACATCTTGTTTCAAAGACGTGCCCCAAGCGAGAAAGGGTGTGAAAGACAAGGCATAGTAAAATGCACAGTACAATAACTAGGCCTGTGCTAATATCAGTTTTTTTTTAGTTTGAATTGAATACAAACATCAAATTATATGCAAATACAAATATTGAATTCAAATAGTAAGAAAGAGATTTAGAATCCCAGTAAAAATTGTTTTTCAAATCATGTAACTACTTTTGGAGATTCAGGCAAATAATACTAAAATGACAGGGTGTTTATGTTTATTCAGCTACAATAATTTTATGGAAAATGTTTAAAAGATTTTGAAATTATGAATTAAATATATTTTTTTTTAAAATATGCAGCTAACCTAACATAGCCAACCAACCTTTCATTTCAGTTTGTATTCACCTGTGTACGATCACATATCATTCAGGTTATGCTGAAAATTTTATTTTAAGTATTATTTAATTTATGTACCGAATTCAATAGACTGGGAAGATAGTATTTACACATTCAAGTTGATTTACTCTATGTTATTTTGCTCTTTGAAGTATGACTGGTAGTTTTAAACACAGCATTTTCAATACCAAATTTGTATTACTCCTTGTATTATTTGCTATCTAAAGACACACATTTTCAAGTATTTTAATTAATTAGATTTTTAAATTACTATTTTCATGTTATATAGGTACAATATTTGTAACTTATTTTATTTAGTGTTACTTGTGAGGACCAATTTGAATCTGTACCTTGGAAGTGCATATTTCAAAGGTTTGCTAAAATTTTGTTTATCATTGTAGTGTTATAAAATTTGTAGAAAAAAAAGTTACTCTAAGCCAACCATTTTGGAAGGATTATTCCACTGGCTTGAGTATTACACATCTCTTTGCCTCTTTACACCGAATTGGCATACAGTCTTTGCATCAGTAACATGCCTCTTATGGGACTTCAAACGGTGACCCTACAACTTCATTTTGGAACAATAAATATAAGAGACTCAGCATTTACTTATCGTACTTAAAATACTGTGTACCAAATTTTTCATACCTAAAAACACCCATTTAAGCCTTTTACACTTCCAAAAATAAATGTTAAATGAAACAATAAAATGAAACTACCATGGAAAAGTGAAACTCTCTTTAATGCTATTGATATTTAATGTACTTGTTATATAGTGACATAGTTTTTTTCTTTAATCAGTCCCACAAATTAAATTAGTATGGGACCAATGTAGGCAAATCTGTGTCAAAAAGTGATATGTTGTAAAACAGTGTTGTAGAAAAAATTTAATAACAGGATTTACTGTATCTCAATTTTCAATGATTTTTGTTGTGATTTTTCTTGTATGACTTTGAAACAAAATGTTTTCCAAGCTTGAGTTCATTTTCCTGTATATTATTGTGTAGGAATCATCAGTTATAAGAAAGACTGCCTCATAAAGTGTACTTCATTAGAGTTATTGGTTATTTATTTGTTTTGAGTACTTTTGGATTAGGCAAGTCTTTGAAGAAAATAATGTGTGTTAGTAGTGCGAACAGATAAATTGAAACATTGCCTACTATACACTTAGTCTAATTTTAATGCAAGGTTGGCATTGTAGTTCCAAGTCTTGACAGATTATATACATGTTAATTTTATTTTCAATGCAAATAAAATTCAACTAATGCTCAATGGGTAGCCACCAAAATTGTGTTAACTTTATAATTATTTATATTTTTGTTTCAAACAAGTTTGTAGTTGTGCATGTTTGATGGATGAATATCATCGGTGTGTTAATTGTTCAGATGCAATGTAAGAGCGGAGAGGAACCGAGTGTTCATTCAGAAACTAACTTCGTTGCAGCTGACCATCCTGTTGAACGGTGTGGTGGTTGATGAACTAGCAACCATCGTGCACATATCCAGGGCGTACAACACGGCTCGGCAGATGTGCCTCAAGCTGAAGGACACCATTCCCAGGCAGATGATACAGGTACTGGCTCCAGCGGCTTTCAGTGTGTGTTGAATGTTGAGTGTATTGCTTTCTTGCCCGGATAGCAAGACTTCAAATTTGTTTTCCTTCTCTTCCAGATTTCCATCCAAGCTGTGGTCCAAGGGAAGATTGTGGCCAGAGAAACTTTACAACCCTACCGGAAGGATGTTACTGCAAAGTTGGTATGTTGGCATCAGTTGTATAAACATACCATGTTTTATCGCATAATCGTCGCACATTTTATACTAAAATCAAGTTTAGGGATGCAATTTTTTGTTGAGGTAAAGTTATTAATAAAAACAAAACCTATTAATGGAAAGTACGTTTATTTAAAAAGTATAGTATACAAAAGCATGCCAAACAGTTTAAATTAATAAGTCATTAATCAAAAACGTATTTTGTTTAACTTTAAATAGAAAAATGAAAACCGTGACCTAAACATGAGCTGGAACTAATGCATAACTATCGCCGTAGTATACACTAACCACGAAAGAGTGCGGGCTATCAAATGTAGTTTACTTGGCACTAGACAGAGCAGGTGCATTGTATGCAATTGGCGAGCTATTTATATTGATAGTCGACTATGTGCGCGCACTCTGTACGGGCATTAATGTAATCAAACATGAATGAAGCCAACTAGTGCTGGCTACATTTTTATAAGCTATATACACCGGTGATGAAGATGAACAGATAAAAGTTATAAAATTTGAAAATGTTAAAAGAAAATTTACACATCAGAAAACTTTGTATTTCTGTTAATTAAATAAGTAAGCGGTAATATCCAAATGAAAAATTGTTTTTAACTTTAAAATAAATAGTTTTGTACGGGAAAATAAGTTTACGGGTGTGCACACGCATCTATATTCAACCACAGTTTTTGTGAAATCTCAAATTTTACATTTTATTAACACCTGCATTGTGTATGATGAGTTAGTTGGCTGTGGAGTGAGAAGGGGGGATGAGTTGGGAATAGCAGTCAAGTCCTCCTCAGTCAACATTGCTGCAACACAGTATGGATATATGGTAGCTGACAGTTTTATTCAGTTTCTGTCAAAGAGTTGAAAGGAAGAAAAGAATCTCCAAATATCCATTTGTCTGGAGTGATTTAATGAACTGGGTATCTTTGAAGTCTCCATATTCCCACTAAATAACGGTACATATGGGAGGCACCATGTTGTCACCATCGTGCTTGCTGTAAATACAGTAGAACCCCTTTTTTATCTTTTTTTTTGTTCAGAGAACTGTGATATTGTATGACCTAATCATATTGTATTCTGATATACACATAATTATTAATTATGTGTATCTGAAGCATATCTAAAAAGAATAATTAAAACTTAAGTCCCATATTTACATTCTGTAGAGAGTATAGGTAAGCATACAGTCTATGTACATACTTTCATACTTAAATTAGTAATTCATAATAACATGACATTTACAGGTTAAGTATATTACCAAAAATTTTACAAAACATAAGGAAAGTGTACTAAAACAAAACTTTTATTTTACAAAGAAAAATATATAGCAAGTTTTCTCAAAAAAATTAAAATAGCATATACAGTCTATTTACATACTAGTAGTGCTAAGCCGATACTGTTTTGTACCGATACCGATACAAACCGATATCCTCTGCCGATACACCCGATATGCCAATACCAATACATCAGAAAGCACATACTGTATAATGTTTTTAAAATATTTATTGATAATACAATAATAAACACACAAATTCTTACAGTTTGCTTTTACATTGAAGAGAAAATGACTTAGGCCTAGTTTAAGAAACACACAGTTTTTTTTAAACTTTTTGGAACCAATACATCTAACTTTAGTAATTTATTATTTACAGATGGATGCGATCTTTCCATGTGATGCTTCAAATTAGTAGTAGTGTAAGATCGTGTGTCCTTTCCACCACGAGAAACAAGGCAGTGGCAAATATTGCACAAAGCCTTTTAGTCATTGCTTTTACTAACAGAAAAGTAACTCCATACGTCACTCTTGCGATTCATTTCTGTAATATTATATTTTGTTGATGAAAGCAGCACCATGTAAAATACAAATAAACGGGAAAGAAAATAATGTTGTTTGACGAAATCACGGAAATAGTAAACATAAAGGTATCGCTAACAACAATCGTGACGTAGTATTGATCTTGCTTTGAGACAATCGCAAACGTCATTCTCACGAAATGACGACTGCGCAGCCATCGATCGTTGTTGTTAATTACGTGCATAGTGCGATATTGCTGAACAAGTGACGGTTTTGTGTGTAGGCCTAGGTTAGAAAATACTTGGAGGCGCTTTATATTAAAAGAAAAAGTGGTTTTCTATGAATAAAATTTATTGTTTTAAATCTACACATTTTTATATGGACAGCCGATTGTGTTGGCATTTTAATAAATGTTTATCCTAAATTAAGAAGCGCAATATCGTAAGATACGTAATTTATAGTTTTTTTATGGAAGTATTAAGAAAGGTTTTCCTTCACAATGGGTGAAAATAAATACAAATTTTGTGTCTGTATCGGGGCCTTGTATCTGCAAAAAAAGTATGTATTGGTCCGGACGATTCCGATACGTTAATATCGGCCGGTATTTAGTATCGGTTATCGGTAACTGCTCAGCACTACATACTAGGTTAAGTCACTATTACATACAATGTTAAATTACCAGTTTTCAAATACTACAACACAGGTTGTGAAAAAGAGGTAAAATTAATTTCAGTTATAGCAAATAAGTATAGGTACAAAAAGCAACTTACTATTTACTGCATGAAAAAAATCTGAAATTTTGGTTTGCTTTAATTGCTGGCTGTTCAGTTCCTCTATTTTTTTTGTCTAGGTATATGATTCAACTGGTCAAACAAACTGTCTAGTTGAACCCAGAAAAGTAATTCCTCAATACAGAAACTACTTCTAGAGCTTCATGCTTGTGAGGCATAGGGATTTCTTCATCTTCAGCTTTATCACCATCACCTCCATTAGGTTGCTTTTCCTTCATGTGTGAACTGACAATATCATCACGAGATTGTTCTTCTGTAGTTTGCACATGAGACATGACTATCAATGTTGACAATGTCGCTAAACAAACTGTCTGACTGAATTTTCTTCCAGTCTTCTTCCTCTACGCTGTCACATGGTTCAGTGTCCTCATTTGTACACACTGTTCCTGAACTTGGAAAACCTGCCTTACTGAAACAATATGAAATTGTTGTTGATGTAACTTGTTTCCATGCATAGGAAATTTCATGCACTGCATCCAGAACATTGATTTTTTCCTTGTGGATTTTTGCCAGCATCCAACAGATTCAAAATTTTTTGGACAATCCTTTTCCTGTACTTCAACGTAAAGGCATGTATGATGACTAAGTCCAAAGGCTGAAGCTCACTGGTGCAGTTTGCAGGGAAAAAAAACAAGCTTTACATTCCTTAAATTCAAATCCTGAGGGTAGCTGGGGACTGGTCAAGAAACAGCTAAATTTTTCTCCCATGAACACCCATTGCTGCATCCACAGCACGCAGATGCAGTTAAAAGATTTTTGATGTCATCCAGGCCTTTGATTTGCCAAATATTTTGTTGGTAAAGTTTTTATGTTTTTAAAACACCTTGGATTCTGTGCCTTTCCTATCACCTATGGTTGAAGTTTCTCACTGCCATCTGAATTGCTCATTAGCAAAACTGTGAGCCATTCTTTGTTTACTAAGTGTATCACCATGACATAGCTCTTTGACACAGTGTTTTGTCTGGGAGAAGAGATTAAAACATGCCTGTTTCATCCACATTAGAAATGTACTTTGGGTCATATCCTTGAATGTATTTGTGCAACTGCTCTTGTTTCCACACTTCTACGGTCGTTGAGTCTACACTTCTACTTTCTCCACATACTGCTTTATATACAAGGTTATGTCATTTGAAACGGTCAATCCAATTATTGGATGCATGAAACTCATTAATTTATAGCTGCGTAGCTATAAATTGCACCTTTTCTCTCAACAAAACACAGTTTATGGGTACATTCGAGACCCTTGCACCCACAAACCTTTCCTTCAGAAGTACTTCAAGTTCCTCATATTTTGATGCATGAATGTATTTTCTCTTCTTAGAAAAACCATCGCACTGAGATGCATTGTCGTCAATCATTTCACGATTTTTCACGATTGTGTTCAGAGTTGAAATCGGCATGCCTAACCTCTCAGTGAGTGAAACACGAGTACCTTTGTGCTTGTCCACGCACTTGAAAAGTTGAGTTTTTCATCAATTGAAAATGTTTTCCGTTTTTTACACGCTGCCATTTTGTTAAAATATGTACAGATAAAAACACAGTCAATTACTCACAGAAAAAAAAACCAACATTTTCCCTTATTCACAATATTATTTGTTGCTGACCACGTTATTTTTAACAGACGTTGACAAAGAGTTAATACCGTGAAATGTATACAGTACGTAATCCTGAATGTATAAGTTAGTGATGAACAGTAAGAATTTGTATAAACTGCCAGCATACCTGCCAACTTTGGCCAGTCCCGGGAAAATTTTGTTTTGAAGATGCAAAACAGTGCTTTTAAGCATATTTCTAAGAAAAAATTATAAAAAAACAGTGGGTAGAAATTGTAATATTTTTATTGGGCTAGTTGCTATTTTTAAGAACTAATTGTCTGCATGTGCCTACTGTGGAGAGTTCAAAAGAGGAAGATTTTTCCATTTACAAAATATAGGGTAGGAAGGGCCACAGGAAGAGGGCATAGTACGCGCACACCATACAAAAACAAATTTTAAATTTACTCACCTTAAACATGCATTAATTCTAGATTTTAAAATTTTTTTTTCCAAATTTTCAATCAACTTATTTTTGTTTCTTGATATTTACTATCCCTAATTAAGTCCTATGTCATTATCAATATTTTATAGAAATTTATCACTTAAGACTACCTGTAAATTAAATTATAAAAAGTAACAAAACAGTAGTTTGTTTAGGTAGCCTATATTCAATGAATTTAGGCCCTACTACAGTTTATTTAAACTCTGAGTTGTTGCAGATTTAGCTCTTTTAGAAAATCATGATCACATTTTTGCTCATAACAGTTCAACCACTGTCGAGATTTTGCCACCATGATACTGCCCAAAGTTGCATGTGTTCTGGTCTTCTTCACCTGGCTAAAAATTCTCTCACATTCAGCATTGCTGTGAGGAATTGTTAGAACACACTGCATGACTTTAGACAGTTTATGATACTTCACATTTCCAGTAGCACTCAATATTTTTTCTACTAAACTCCACTGAACATCAGCTCTTTCTTCTTTTATTATATTATCTCCAAGTACTTCAAGCTGAAATTTACAAAATTTAGTTCGCAATTCATCCATAGCAGAATCTTCATTTGTATCATCATCTGAAGCATCTAACATAATTGGGAATCTATGAACAAAAAATGCCAAGCTTGAAAATGATGCATCACACACACTACTTAACTTGGCTACTTCTGCATTTTCAATCGCATCATTTTTAAAGGGAAACTTGTTTAGCATATAATCACATGCTCTGACAAAATATTCCCTCACTGCAGAGAAAAAAAAGAGCTTTTTCTTTTGGTTTCAGATATGCAACAGTTCTTGAAGTTGAATTCCCTATAACAAGCTCATTGTCTTGTTTCTGGTTGTTTTGATTACGATAATCCACTTCCAAAACACAAACACTATTTTTGTATTTTTCACTACACCAGGTTTCACAAATTATATAATACAGTTTTTATACAGTTCCAGCAGAATTGAACGCAACTTGTGTATTTAGTTTTCTGAGATTGCAAAGCTTCATTTGGTTTCTCGAATATTGGCAAAACATTTTGTAGGAACAAGCAGAATGACTTATTTAACTTAGAAGTTAAAAACATGAACAACCTCTCTTCTCTTGACAAGATACCACCAGACTTAGCTCCACTGACAGCTTCCCGAATGTTTTTCTGGATTTTTGGTTCAGGTGCAGGAAAATTACAACTTCGCTTTGTAACGGTTCGTTACATACACAAATAAAAAGATTTAAAGCGTCGAATGTAATTTTTGTTTTATTCTTTCAAATTAGAATGCACAGACGAATCCAAACACTTTCAAATGAGGTTACTCACTCATTCCACATACATCTGCCCGTCGAAAAATGCCCGCAGTTCGCGTGATGAAAATTAATAAAAAGAAATAACGGCGATTAAATCTTTCCATAACCTTTTTCTGGAAATATCCAAAATATGTACGGCCTCGAACACGGCCGCACCCAACTAAAAACCGCGAGCCGCCGAAACGCGGCCTCGCCTGGCAGCGATCGCCCGACGACTACTGATGAACTCATGACACGTCTCCTCCACTTAGGGAGTAGACGTCACATGACCTCACCGACCAATCACACGCACTCTTCATTCACACTTACAGATACAAGCCAATCACAGAACAAGTTACAATACATAGAAAAACCTTGCACATACAGAACTCTGGGCTTCCCCTGATCAGTCTCTTTTCAATTTCACATCGAAACCGGGGACTCCCATTCTCGTTCTCTCTCCCACACTGTGAGACAGCAGTTATCACTCAGTTCCCACGCAGTGGGGAAATTACCGTCTTTATCTCGGTTGGCGGGGAAGCACTGTTTCTTTCTCACTCACACTTACAGGCCTCTCATGCCTCTCTTTCTATCCATGAATCATTCCACACGTTAATGAACACTACGAACAGCAATTATAATACAAATCACTTTACAAAATTAAAATCATTTAGAAATAACCTGAAAAAGTAGGCCTAAACAGGCAAAAATCTAGTACAGCGGCTCATTTGTGAATAATTACATAAAAAAATAGTAATGATTGAAAATGTCTAATAAAATAATAAATACCTTCTTAAAAACATAGCAAGTTAAAATAACATATATTAGTATCCATAACGTCTGAATATACTGTTTCATAACTTATACATCACTCAAAAAACATTAACTTATTTATATTTACCTATACAAAAAGAAGTTTAAAAGAAAATTATTTATCTTGGAGGGCAGGGTTCTGCAACGTTACATAACCTCCCCAACTTTTCAATTAAATTAACACTACATTTAATTGAAAAGTTACAAAAGTGAAAAACTAACCTGTACAAAATATATACAAAAACATCCTGAGAAATAAATGCATCCAGTTGTTACTACCCTTGTTTATATAGAAATTCAAAAAACTGTTACTTAAAAACTGCAATCTCAATTCTTTGATAAAAACCCAAAAATTTGAAAACATATCTCTTTCTACAAAGTGTCAACAACTCTTAACAAATGGTTATCTCCCTCTCACCAGTGCATAATACAAGTTACTTTGAAACTGGTTTCTCTACAAGCTTCAAGCAGACACCCCCTGGTCAACGACGAATCTTCAATAACAACAAAAAACTCTGAACAACTTACTTTCACAGCCGTGGAACCCTCAACACCAGCTGCAATAAACTCCAGGAAATTCATCTCCATGACTACCTCAATGATGACGACAAATACAAAAACTTCAGGAATTACGTCTCCATGACTACCTTGACGACGACAAATACAAAAACTTCAACTCCAGGAATTACGTCTCCATGACCACCTTAACGACGATAAAAACTTCTCAACGACGACAAATAACCTCAAAACAAATTATCTCCTTTAAAACCCATTAAAAACCGCTGTTACTATAATTCTCTGCTGCTTCTGACAAACTCCTCAAATCCCATGAAACAACCACTTTAACCCACAAATCCACCAATATCTCCACTCTTCATATCTGCACTAACCAAAAAATTGACAACACTATCACTTCAAAACTGTTGACACCAAAATTTTCCTAAATTCCATCAAAAAACTTCTAAAATTGTAAGTATCTTCACAATACCTCTATCATAACTTCTACCACTGGACAACACTTATTTCAAAATCAGAACTAGTCTGCTCAACATTGATAACCCATGAACTATAATTTATAAATAGATGCATCACTTCCTAAGACACAGTAATTCAAATAATAAACTTTCCCCAACAAATACAACTCTAAAAAACATTAAATTAAGTATGTGAACCTTTAAAATCTTTTTTTATAACCCACTACATCATCACTTATCATATTCAAACTTTCTTATTAAAATGTTACACCTCATAACATTTACACCAAATACAAACTTAATTCTGTTTTAACACTCTGCATTTTCATTTGTTGACATCATTCACTTACATTTTTTTAGTATCATTAACCATAGTATAAAAAAAAAACAACACAAAAACATTATCATACATAAAAAATACCCACAGTTACTCCAACTTCCTTCTCCATCATTCCTAACTCCCGAGCTAGCCGAAAGGTAAGGGGTGCCCAATTACAACCCTTTTAGCTGCTAGTCAGCTCGGCTAACCTATTACACAAAAAAAATATACCCACAAATTACATAAAGTTTTTCCAACCTCCTCTCTCATTCCTTCCTAACTCCTGAGCTAGCCGAAAGGTAAGGGGCGCCCAACTACAACCCTTTTAGCTGCTAGTCAGCTCGGCTAACCTATTAATGAAATTAGAAACACAAAATTATTCAAAGCCATACACAAATACACACAGCACTTGTCATTACACATCAAAATTTTAAGCTTTACGTACCTTACTTAAATTTCCACAAACAAGTTGACAATTCTACAGTCATGGCATGGCAAACTCTTTATTAAGATACAGACGTATGTTTCTATTCTTCAAAAACAAATTACATGAACCAAATGCCCTTCCTCAGGTTTCAAACCATATCTCCCCTTTTCAGCAACAGCAGTACATAAAATTAACCTTGATGAGGGGTGGGAGCGACCAAGGAGAAGGGATGCACCCTTGCAAAAAAAACATCGGACTCCATGCCGGAAACATATTTAAAATTAACCTCCTGGCCCCCCAGCTGCCTCACAAACCACATTACACAAAAAAAACATCTGCTGCTTATTTAGGACAATATGAAAAAATTCACCTGAATCTAGACATCGTGAACACACAACTGCTTCTGCAGCTTCAAAACTCGACGACTGTTATTCATTAACGTTTAGCATTACATTTCATACCTTTAATATAGGATGTTGTCACCCTGTCATTCAATCCAAAACAAACATTTAGCATTACCAATATGTGGCATTTTCATTTAAAATATTTAACCATTTCAAAATTGTATCTTTTCCCAAAAAAATAACTCATAATAAATTTTAGTTAACATCTTCCCATGACACAACATTAAACAAACAAACCATTACCCAAGTGCAATGCAATTTTCACCATGTAAAGCATTTCTTCACATAATATTCAGTAACTGTCTACTCTAAAAGAATTTATACCATTATTATTATTATTTCAAAACAACAGAAAATATTCACATTCACTTTGATGTATTTATCTTCCTTCTTTTTAAGAATCCTGTAAAAGATTCTGTCATAAATCTTATTCATGCATTCCTATATTATACTATAACAATTCTTCAATAAATACAAAAAATTCTACAAAATACAAAACATTATCAAAAAGTACATAATTCAAAAAAATAAAAAATCTGAAAAACATAAAAAAAATGGTAAAAATTGCAAAAAATTTAAAAAAACATCAAACACGACAAAACTAGTTTTGACTCTACCCCTCCATCTCGGCAGTGGGCCAAACAAGTCTACACACACTGTTTCCAGAGGTTGCATTACCCCGGTACATTTACCATGCCTTACTTCTGTCTGAGACCATAACAAACAACTGTTTACAATTTCGGCGATAGTTCTGTACACATGTTTCCACACAAAAAACCTCTGAACATGTTGCATAGTTTTTCTCACATGGATCAGTGCAAAATTTTTAGTTTGTACACTATTCAGTACACACAACCCACATCTTAGTACATTACTGCTTACATTTTGACAAAATCTTTCTTTTATCATTTCTCCGCAATCTGCAAAACTCAATTCACTGATCATTTCCTCAGCCAACTCATCTTTAAGTGTATCTGAAAACATTTTCATTTCAATTTCTACTTCTCTCATTTGTTTACACAAAATCCTGATCCCAGGTGCCTTACCTCTGAATTTACTAATTTTTTCAACCACATTATCTAAACATTCCCTATTTACCTCATGGAGGAATTTTTCATATTATTCCCAATGTTTACATGTTCATGTACATTATGCCCAATACCTTCAACATTTTCTTTTGACACTATTATTTCATTTTCCACTTGTGATTCACAGCTCTCAACCCTTTGTTTACAAGTGTGAATTTCCTTGTTTACATCAGTTTGTACATCAAGTTTACCCTTTGTATTTCCTAACTCCTGTTGTAGATGTTTAATAATTTCACCCTTCATTTGTGAAATTTCCTGTTTTAATTCCTGTTATCCCTGTTCCATTTTTTTGTTGTCCCTGTTCAATTTTCTGGTTTATTGACAATATCAATTGCATAATTTGGTCTGACCCCCCCATAACCTCAACTGGGCTATGAACAGTTGGATGTATTCTCTGTTGATTACTTTCAGCAGGATGTTCCATGTTTTCAGTTACTTCCTGTTGACATGAAAAATCCTGTTCAATTAAACTTTTCTCAAAATTTGGATTTGACCGCTCAGAATTGTCTACATTTTCCTGAAAACCCATAAAATCTGATTCGCTACTGTTGGTACTATTGTTATCCATGTTGATATACACAAATTACAAAATTTTACACAAATACAAGTTAAATTCTCAAAACCAATACAAATAACACAGTTTTCTTAAATTTTCCACTTGCTATTATCGGCGACTTATCCCACGTTATCCCGCGAAGTGACGATCTCAATGTCTGGCAATGAGGTCCTGAAGTCCCACGTTGAGACAGGCCTGAAGTCCCACGGTGCCTCGGGTCGCTCTGTCCCGCGATGTATCGCTTTCCGCCGTCTCTCTGGAACACTTCACTCGCTGAAACAGCCCGCCGTCTCTTGCCGCATTCGCCGCTCAGCTGCGCCGAAAGTTCTGGATACACTTCGCCGTTTTCTTCCAAACTATTCAATATTAGTCGTAAATTTTTTGTCCTTCGAGGTTATCGTAGTCACCAACTGTTTCACGAATGTTTATATTTTCTTCTCTGCTGCCGAAATGTCCGTCTTAATCTCAGGGTCGTGTCCAAATTCAAGCCGCGCGGCTAGGCGCCAATTGTAACGGTTCGTTACATACACAAATAAAAAGATTTAAAGCGTCGAATGTAATTTTTGTTTTATTCTTTCAAATTAGAATGCACAGACGAATCCAAACACTTTCAAAAGAGGTTACTCACTCATTCCACATACATCTGCCCGTCGAAAAATGCCCGCAGTTCGCGCGATGAAAATTAATAAAAAGAAATAACGGCGATTAAATCTTTCCATAACCTTTTTCTGGAAATATCTGAAATATGTGCGGCCTCGAACACGGCCGCACCCAACTAAAAACCGCGAGCCGCCGAAACGCGGCCTCGCCTGGCAGCGATCGCCCGACGACTACTGATGAACTCATGACACGTCTCCTCCACTCAGGGAGTAGACGTCACATGACCTCACTGACCAATCACACGCACTCTTCATTCACACTTACAGATACAAGCCAATCACAGAACAAGTTACAATACATAGAATAATCTTGCACATACAGAACTCTGGGCTTCCCCTGATCTGTCTCTTTTCAATTTCACATCGAAACCGGGGACTCCCATTCTCGTTCTCTCTCCCACACCGTGAGACAGCAGTTATCACTCAGTTCCCACGCAGTGGGGAAATTACCGTCTTTATCTCGGTTGGCAGGGAAGCACTGTTTCTTTCTCACTCACACTTACAGGCCTCTCATGCCTCTCCTACTATCCATGAATCATTCCACACGTTAATGAACACTACGAACAGCAATTATAATACAAATTACTTTACAAAATTAAAATCATTTAGAAATAACCTGAAAAAGTAGGCCTAAACAGGCAAAAATCTAGTACAGCGGCTCATTTGTGAATAATTACATAAAAAAATAGTAATGATTGAAAATGTCTAATAAAATAATAAATACCTTCTTAAAAACATAGCAAGTTAAAATAACATATACAGTAGAACCCCGATTATCCGTGTTAATGAAGGGGACGAGTGAGTCGGATAATCGAAAATCGCGGTTAGCCGAGTCATGCTTGCCTCAAAGGTCATTAGCCCACAGACAGCCATCTGTGGACATTCGGAGATTACATATATACACATGCTTTGTGTGCGTGTGCGTTGTTGACATAGAAGCGGACTGCTTAGTGCTGGGCAGGAGTGGTTTTTAAGTCTTTCGTGTGCGGAGACGTGGGCACGCGAGTCGTTGTTGCACCGAGGTGTGTGACTAGCCGCCCGCCAGTCCGAGGGCCCAAGACAGCTGATAGCTGCCAAGGTCACGCATTCTTTTCATCGCCCGTAAGCGACGCTGCCACACTTAGCTCATTGCTCTGTTGTCAGTAACACCATCGGGCTGGTTATTGTTTTACAGAACGACTGCCTTCAAAATTCTTTTCGAGATAAGATTTTTCATACCAGTGCATTGAGACTTGATTTGATGGTTTTGAAACGGTGTATCTGTCTCGTATAATTCACGGTGTTTTTATCCCCCTTTATTTATATGAATTTAAAATGTTAGATTTTTTATTTTTAGCTTGCTGAACGTGGAATTAGTGCAAAAACGGCCTAGACTTAGTGTTGCAGATGGGTCGGAAATCTTATAACGACCACCTCTCTATAACGACCCTAATCTCGGGAACCGTGAGGGGTCGTTATATCTATTCTCCGTTCACTCTTAGCTGAGTTTTGAAATAAACAAACACCGTCGTATCACTGCGCCGCGTCAGCAAGTGATAGGCTGAATTTATCTTGCGTGCCAAGCACTAGTTGCAACACACACACTTCCGTACAGTCGGTGCTCATAAAATAACGGAGAAGTAATATAACAGGAAAATGGTTCTTCTGTCAAACCTAGTTTTTTTAAAAAAATTACGTCTGCTGTGATAAAATTACGCCACTTAATGCTACACCCTCCGACATTTTCTGTTGAAACCATTCAAACAAACAAGTGTCCAAGCTGCTAAATGTGGATTCGTTCATCGTCTTTCGTTTATTTAATCCACTTGAAGTGTCAGCCTGTGAAGCAAACTGAAGGATTTTTTCGCGATTTTTTATGATGTCGCGCACTGTTGTGTTACCGACATTAAACTCAGTCGCAAGTTTGCAATCGTTTCTCCACTCTGAAATCTTTCTATAATTTTTGTTTTGCTGTCGATGGACAGTACCACTCGCTTTCTTTTCTGTTCATTTGATGACATTATGAAATGTTGCGCTCAACACTTCCGCACAACACAACGGTATAATCCGTCGGAATGCAGATCACTGTTACAATACATAAAATTATCACCACTGTGACGCTTCAACAACGTACACTAATGGAATGGACTGTCTCCATGCGCCGGGTAATCTCTGTGGCACGGCGCCGTGCTGCGCGCGGGAGTGTACAGTCCGGTCATGCGGACGTGGAATCGCGCACCAGTGTATAATCTATTCACGTAACATGGAACACAAAAATATTATGTACATACGTATGTATGTAGTAGTATTTTTTTTTAAACTTTCTGTGTATATAAACATAACTGAGTCAAAGTACTTTGACCAACATACATTTTGCAAAGTATTTTAACATTTACATACATTTTGAATCATTGGTTATATGTAACTAAAAAATTGGACTTGATGGACATAAATCGCGGTTAATCCGCGAATCGGATGATCGAGTCGCGGATAATCGGGGTTCTACTGTATTAGTATCCATAACGTCTGAATATACTGTTTCATAACTTATACATCACTCAAAAAAAATTAACTTATTTATATTTACCTATACAAAAAGAAGTTTAAAAGAAAATTATTTATCTTGGAGGGCAGGGTTCTGCAACGTTATAGCTTTAGCTGAGATCAGAGTCCACTGCTTTAGAAACCTTGGGTATTCTGTAAGAATCTAGCATTCCCAATTTTTGCTTTGGTTTCTCCTTAACCTCTGAATGGAAAAAATTACAAGTGGGTCCCAATATTCCAACATTTTTGGTATGCATTTACCCAACGACAGCCAACGTGTCGACACATGCTTAAGAATTTTTTTTACATCAGTGTCATGAAGTTTCTGAAATTCTTCTAACTTGTCCTTCCGCTTAGCACTTTTTTTCCAAATAAAAGTAAATATCTATCAATATTTCATCCATTTTGCATGGAAGGTCTGAGGCCTACTTTTCTGCAGCCAAATTTATCAGATGACAAGGGCAGCCAATCACAAACATATTGTGCATCTCTTTCCTTAACTGAGTACTAACACCATTCTTTACCCCAACCATAACTGGAGCATTGTCAGTACTAAATGCTATGCAATGTTGGAGAGGGATGTTCCATAATTTTAATGAATCCAATACAAGTTTGGCAATATTTACAACCTCGAATCACCATTAAAAACAGAAATACCGATCACAGAAATCTCAATCATTTGTGTGTCTTTATTGTAGTACGTAACCACCACAGGCATCGCTATCATTACTACCATCAGTGGCCAATGAAAGTACAGTACCTTGCTGAAGTGTTAACACAAGTTTTTCTTCTTCTGATTTTGCTATTTCTGTCACAAGGGCAGACGTTTTTGTGCACATACTTTTTGACGATTTCACTATTTGGGAACATTTTTTTAAAGAGTAAATCAGCATGATCAGCACAAGCAATGGGCAAATTGTGTTCCAAAATAAAATAAGTGAACAAACACTCTGCTTTTGTCACACTATCTTCTTTCCGACTTGTCACGAAAAACGTCTAATTTCTGATTTGATGCTATGCATTTAGCATTGTCGGCATGGTTCTTCGTATTTATTTGCTTCACAATGTCGCCCTTTCCGGCATGCGAGACGGAAAAATCACGACGACACAAAGAACAAAATGCACGGAAATTTGTCACTAAATGTCTTCTTGTACACAGCAAGATACTTCACTGTAGGCTTACTTAGCGCCATTTCTATTAAATACCTATTACGGAGTAGGCCTACAACTAAACAACACGTACAAAATACTCATCACGCAACTGCTTCCACAAAATAATATTTTTATGAATACACAGTTGAATAAATTTGAAGACTGTACTATAATGCTACCTCTACACTTCATCTGTGAGCACAGACGCAAACAAAGGCAAATTTGTTCAGGCACAAACTAACAATTCACACATAGCCGGCTGACAAACCGAAGCGAATTTGGGCACGAATGTAAACAGTGGTATCATAAACTCATTATTAATCCAGTCCGTCTTTATTTCAAACCAACACCACCGGAAACACAGTTTACAATGTTGACAATACACGCCATCTTGGAAAACAAATGAAACCTTTTTCTGGTTGGCTATCAAACACCAATGACGAACGTGTACCAAAACAGCTCCCATAATTATCGTAAATAACTACGGTTCTTTTTTAGTTGTACGCTTAACCAAGAGTTTTAGCGGACAATTGTGGGCATTTAGGCTATTAAAATAACCACACGTTATGGTACGAACCGTAGTTACTATATGCTTGTACGGAATAATGGTACAAACATATTAATTCTATAAATTTATGGCATTAAAAACTTCAAGAGAAACGGAACCAAATCGGGAGGGCGGGAGAAAGGGTATAAAATAGGGAGTCTCCCGTCTAAAGCGGGAGGGTTGGCAGGTATGTGCCAGCATTGCGTACTAACATTTTCTTGAAGTCTGCCTTTATTAGGCCTGTGTTGGCAGCCTGTCAGTACTGTTTTTAAAGAAAAAGCACTTAGAAAAATTCACGAGCTACAGTGAGTGTTCCCAACAGCATTTTTGATTTGGTATTTCAAACGATAGTGATATCTTCATGGGTAAGATGTCTATGACAAACATGGGAATAACGAATTTATGTAGTTATAGCATAAATAAACAGCGTAAATTGCGGGAAGCAGATTATAGGCACGTTGTAATCAACGGGAATTTATTGCATTGCATTAAATGAGGTTAAAACTGCCCTGAAATAAACTGGTACAAATAATGGGAAAACGTAAAATGTGGTAATGTAAAATCGGGGATCTACTGTATAGTATGAAATAGTATGGATAGGCACCAATCTGTGCTTTAGGAACGCTGTGTGCAGATTCACAGTTAGTAGAGCAGGGAGAAGAGAGTGGGTCAGGCCACATGGCATGACAGCAATGGTACAGAATTGGTCTTGAACTAAGGGCAGCTGGACCAAGAATGATGTATACAAACACTGTTGCTTTCATAGGCTGGTTTACTGCTGCAGTTGTTGGAGACACTGCAGAGACTATGACTTGGGTAGCTGCGGCGCTGTTTGCGAGTTCATCCTAATACTATCATAAAAACTAAATTCAAAACTAATCACAGCATAAAAGCATGGTCATGAGGAGCGAGGAACTACACAACTGCTCTGGACACTGTCTCGAGTCAGACTGCTACTTCCGCCAGAGACGGAGTCAAGTGAGGGGTTCTACACAAAAAAAGTGCAGCCACCCTTGTTGTGCGAGACACATGACACTTCAAACCACTTATAACAACCCTGGTTACTGCCCTCCCTACTTTCTTAATAAGGTTATTGATGTATGGTTACAGATGTACCGTTGGGTGGAAAAAACTTGATTTGTTTGAAATGCTGTTGTCATGCACCAATATTGGCTGATATTTTTTCTGTGCATATTTGTGATTGGTTGGTCCTCAGTGTGTGTATGAGGTACCAAGAGATTGCTTGTCAGGTGGTGGCTCAGATTCAACAAAAAATGTAGTAGATATGCGATTGTTCTCGTGGTCGGAAGATGGTGGCCATGGTGACTTGTGAATTTTCGTGAAGGATAAATAAAATCCATTTAAAATCCATTTGTCAGAGAGACAGTATTTCGGTAATCATTCATCGACAGTAAAAATGTTTTTTAACTAAAAATATTTTTTTTAGTCTTCAATCAATATTTTTGAAATATTTCGGAGGTCTGGAGTGTTGCACACTACAAGTTTATATATTTAAAAGAGAAAAAAAAAAACACTTGATGCACTTGGAATTACACATAAATCATATGCTGGATCAGCTCATAATGGCCTTAGAAGGATTGTCATTAATGTAATAAGAATTGTTCATTTCATTACAGTTGATAGTACCGTGACCCAACACAAGATGGCATTGTAGTCCCCTCTTTAAGTTGCTGGTGTCATTCTGCAGGAAGCCATTGAATTACTACGATATATCTCTTTATCTCTGTCCAAGGAGACATTAGTCATTCAAACACAGAATGACATTAGAGAAGATAATGGGTATACATATGGAAAAGTAATGGTCATGTATATGGGAAGAGACACAATCATTCACACACAGAATCATACATACATACATACATAAGATAGTTAACTCACAGATGATGTGCTGCAGAAAAATGGCTTACTCACCACCAAGATGTAGTCAAAATATTATCTTTCATACCTGCCAACTTTTTAGTTTGGTCATCAAGAAAACAATTAAATTGGGAAAATGTATCGTAAATCAAATGCGGCAATTTTTTACATGCTTTATGTGCAATTATTTTCTATTTTTCTATTCCATTTGGTTTCTGCTAATTTACAAATGACATGCTAATGACATGAAGGGCATATTGATGGCCTAGAATGAAAACCTCATACAGTCAATATTGTAAATGTACTGGGAATCTAAACCTATCCAGAATGTGCCAATTTACACAGCATGCATATGAAAAGCAAAATGATCAAGTACAAAACAAAAGGTATAGTATTCACTAAACAAGATTACTTAAAGACATACCTTGCTATATCACATGTTTGTTACATATTTCAGTCATCTCCTGATTATCATCCTTGATGCAATTTTAAGACTTTGAATGTGCAGCAGTTGCCTTCTTTGCTTTACCTAATAAATCTGAGGTAAACCTTTGTTCCTAACAAACACAATTCCTTGATTTCAACACAGAAATAGACCGTAAAGTTTCAGATGACATGGAGGACCTAAATTTGGTTCTGTTTTTATTTTACCATACTGAAAATGCGCTCACATTCTGAAATACTGTGGGGGATTGACAGAATTGATAGCATTATCTTTGACAGTCTGTTATACTTCAGGAAGCCATCTACTCCACAAACTCTTGATAATTCAGCCCACTTGACATCAACAGTGCCTTCTTTTTCTAGAAGAGATGAAATGTCATCAACTTGAAGTGCCACAAATTGTTGCTGGACTTCATCCATGGCTGAATATATTGTTTGATTGTCCTTCAGAGGAAGGATAAATGGAAACTTTTCCACAAAAACTTAACAGAGGAGAACTGTGCAATTTCAAACTCATTTAGTCGAGCCAATTCTGCATGTTTCAGAACTTCACTCTTGAGGGGAAACTTGTTTACTATATAGTCGCATGCAGTAACAAAATATTTCAGCACTGAAGCAAAAAACAACACTTTTTCTTTTTTTTTTTTCTAGTTGAGACATTAAAGCTGAAGTTTCACTCCCAACAACTACTTTATCATCTTCTCTTTGATTTTCAATCAAATGGTACTTAAGCAGAAGAATATTACCACTTTTCACAACTTTTGGCTTTACAAATATTGATAATAGATCTCTCAGTAATGTGGTGAGAATTTCTTGAAGAATTTGTATTTGTGGTGAATGAAGCAGACTGAAGTAAAACGTTTACTTTGTCAAACATAGGTATCGTGTTTAGAAGGAACGTACAAAATGTACAATTTAGTTTAGAGGAAAGAAACAGAATTAATTTTTCCTCACGGCTCAAAGACAGATTCTGATTTTTCAAAACTGAAGCACTGTCACATCTATCATCCAATGCAATTTGTTTACTGCTACTTGCCTCAGTGTCTGCAACCACGTCGGATACTCTCTTCCCATGTTTTTCACTTCCCTTTGATGGAACAGGATCATCTGCAGGTTTCTGGATTTTAGGATCTTGTATGACGACAGAGAAATGGCATTACTTGATTTCTTTGCTGCAGACACCTCTTGTTTAAAAAAACTAAGTAATGGTGCCCACTGATCCATCAATCTTTTCAAACTTCTGCCAAGTGATAGCCATCTCGTACAGCCATGCTTAAAAATTTTTTTTTCTCTTTATTGTGCAACTGTTGAAATTTCTGCAGGCTCTCTTTTCGTTTAGCACTTTTCTCTAAAAAGTAAAATATGTCTATCAGGATGTCATCTACTTTTAGTGGCAAACTTGCTACAGCCTTCTCTGCTGCATGAACACCCAATAACTATTATTTCTTCATGATTTTCCTTCAGCAAAGCTGCAACACCATTCTTAGAACCGACCATATTCGGTGCATTGTCAGAACAAAACGAGACACAATTTTTTAGAGATACATTTTTATTTTCAGCTGTGAAAGCAACATATTGCCTATGTTCTTGCCAGTCGAATCACCGATTAACTTAGGCACTGAGAGAACCTTACTAACTATTCTACTCTCATCATATCAAAAAACGTAACTACAATCGGGTACAGCTTTTCATCTGTATCATTACTTCCATCTGTGGCAATGGAAAATCCACTAACCTGCAAACATTTCACAACTTCAGAAGTTACATCACACGCCATTTAATTTAAAATACACGTTGCTTTAGTGCGGCCACAAGCAAATTTCTTTGCTATTTCAGAGTCCGGGAACATCTATCTAAATAATGCACCAGCGTGGTCTGCTGCGTTTAATGCAGTATTATTTTCATTCAAAAACAAAACAAAGAGACATTCTGCTTTCCTCACTTCCAACCCCGTGTGTGCAGTACTGGTGAAAAAGCTATCAATCTATTTATTTTCTTCCTCAGAAAGCACGTTTTTCCTATGCTTAGGACACTTAACGTGTGTAGTTATGTCGGACTTACCTCCATGAGTAATACTAAAATCACACCGGCACACTGTGCAAAACACAAAAGTTTCTCCTTTTTGCGATTTCAGAATACACGGGAATTTGTTGTTTTACGCAGCATGTTAAGTCTGAATATATTTCTTGTTGGTTAGCTTA